>NC_137222.1:12980422-13720422 GCF_949987685.1 Ammodytes marinus
TTACAAAAAAATGACAGCCCTTTTATTATTCAAGTCGATAAATGGAAGAAATGGAAAAAAAGAGAAGGCAGTCTGTCTAAAATTATGAAGGATAACAGATATTCAATGTTAAGTGACTTCTGCAGTTGATGTTAGACCTGTTAATATAAGACATTTCACAGTTGGATGACCAATAGCTGTGGGATAAGGGGTCGAAGTTCTCGGCAGCTCGAGGTCGGTACGAGGAAGCGAGCCTGCCCTGACTTTTTACATTCCACGTGTTTCTCTCCCCCCAGTCAATCACTCCTCATAGGCAGTTCTCTTTTTGAATGGGGCACTCTAAATCTGCTTGCTATTCATCAGGAAAAAAACGGCTATGCTAAGCTTTTCGATGCCCCACTAAATCAGTTAGGGCAATCTCGGTTAGTGCTGCGCCTTATGTTTTTTTTTACCCTCCTGCCTTGCTCTCTTTGTCACAGCTTTCGTTTTTCCCCTCATTGTGGTAAGAAATGCTAATTTGTCTTGGGAGTAATGGACAGGGTGAACATTCCGCCGCTTTTTGTTCACCCTTTCCGTCCCTGCTGACAGCAATGCGCCGCCGGTCACAGTTACTTGCAGCCTCTCGGGCTCAAACGGGATTGTACACGGAGGCTTTACTCTGACCTTCCTCTCCAGGACACTTTCCTGTTTGTCCAATGCACTGATTTACTGAGCTAACAAGCATTCACTGTGCTGCTCCTCGCTTATACGATTCCCAAATCTACCTTGTGGATGTAAAAGGAACAGCATTCCCAGAGGGGGTCAGTCTATGTACTGAGACACTTCATTTGTGACAGCCTTGTTACGGCCTTAAACATACTGTAAGACGTTTGTGTGTGTGTGTGTGTGTGTGCAACACCATGCCGTGGCAAAATGCAACCATCCAAATGACCTCAGAGTTTAAAACCGTGTCTGTTGCTAACTTAACTAATTCTTCTTTGCGCAGATGTGCGTGGCAGCTGTGTGTCCGTGTTATTATGCCATCTACCAGCCATGATAACACTGGATCAGCGTCTGGTGCTACCATGTCATCCAACAGAGAAAGGTGGGAAAATGTGGCTGCAAATGTAGCAACAGGCGTAACAATGGTTCCACATGCCGAAAGATGACCCTGAGCCCTGATCTGCATGAGACGTGACCGCTAAGTTGTATAACATTACTTGAGGGACGTTCTAAAATGAAAATACCTGTGCTACTGTAGGTCTGTGTCCTGTAGAGCTCTAGTCGTCATCCTTCGGTACGTGAAAGCACGGTTGATTGGAGTTTAATCAGTGGATTTCTGATTAAAGATTTTAATTCTCATCACATCCATGCAGAAATGGAAAGAAAAACACCCTCCATCACCGATAATTGAAATTCACGTAATATGAATCTGTGGGTGTGTATACAATGTACAGCTTGTGTCTACTCAATGATGAGTGTTGAGACTGTCGTTGCTAGTAGTCCAAAGCTGGTTACGAAATGAAATGTTGAAGGTTGAATGAAATATGTGTATGACTAATGTGTATTCTTTTATCAAATTGACATGCTACTTAGTTGGAACAGGCCTCAAATTAAAACCTCTGAAGCTGCTCGAATGACATAATGTGGCGACATTGCGATTGTGTCATGTGAAACAGTTCAGTCATTGCAACTTCTTTTGTCGGCATGAATTTCACTTATCAAATGAGGGAGTGTACGTTTTTGAAGTCACATTATTGGGTTTCAAAGACAAGCTCTCGTTTGGCATGCACACAACAGGTCTGTTATCTACGTGTGAGGCGAAGACTTACTTTCGAGCTCTATTGCATTGGGTTCGACACAAACAGGAAAAAAGGGAACATGAAGTAGACAAATGAATTATTACAACATCAGATACACATATTCAGGTGGCTAAAAAAATCAGCTTGCTCAAGTCTGCCAGCTGTAACCCTAATCGCTACAATGTCAGCTCAACTCACCCTACAGCAGCAACACATTTTATTCTGGAGTTATTTTCTCCCGGCAACCTGTGTGTTATCTCACTGTGTTTGGAGTGTTTCTGATCACTTCAGCTCTGCTTGCTTCCTATGTCTTACCCTCCTTTTTCCCTCTACACTCCAAGTCTCCCTTTCCTGGTTATCAAGGAATACAGTAAATCAAAAAACAACCTCCCTGTTGGATCAAGTAAACGTTCCCCAGCACAGACAGGGCCTCAAAGTGTCCACGGCTCCATTTGAACAAATGTTAACACCTCACATCCTTTACAGTGACTGATGAGGACCTCAGAGAGAGTTTTTCACACTGTCTCGCAGCTCTGACCAAAGCAAAGCAGTCAAAGATAAAAACTGATTTCATGTGTACTACATCGCCTCGTGACAGGTCAAAGATGGCTGTAGGCCTTTTCCAACCCTCCACTTGAGCGATCCGCTCACCGTCATTGCAGCTTTCCGTCTCGTATTAATCTCATTCCAGAGTTTCCGTATCACAACCTGCCACAGGTAAGACTTAAAACCCCTCCGAGATAAGTCCTGTGAACACACTGCCTCTCGAACGAAACACAACACTTTATACGTTAATGGTGTGACTGAAGGATGTTAACACCACTCTTAGTTGTTGTCCTTGCAAACAGAGGAGGACGTGACTCTTTCCCACCAAATCTGGTTCTTCTATAGATTAAGCTTAAGCTCTGAGGGGTTTTCCATTATTATGCTCTCCTGAAGAACATGATGGTGGACATGAGACGTTGTCATGCTCGCCGCAAGCTGCCTGAATACGGCAGCAAAGACGTAATGACTCGACAAAGCAACCGTGACAAGATGCTATCAAATGGCACAAATCTGGTTGCAGGTTGCAGCAGCAGACATTTTGTGTGTTTCTCTACTTTGTTATTACACATCTTAATGTCTTTAAAACATAAATGCGTGTTCAACAGGGTCATGAGCAAAATCAAAGTGCACACAGGAGACCACGAGAACCCATACAATTACATAAAACCGAAGAAAGCAAACAAACGTACAAAAAGGGGACATTTTACTTGAGCGTAAAGCCACATGATAACTTATGATCTCATGATAATTTATTGGGCATCCAGTGACTTCTTTTAATAAAAGCACTGAGTTGATTGCCAGTTATTTAAAGTAAAGCCACAAACTAGATGTGCTTGTAAGCACTGTAAGTGGAAGAAAAACAAGATCGAGGTGAGGCTTAAATCAATAGTGTTTTGGAGTTAGCTAGCACTTTGGGTGTCCTCTGGGACCCACTAAAAGACCAGCTGACAGGTAAGTGTCTGACCAGCCGCTAGAAAAGTAGAAACCCAGATGTGTCGGCCCGGAGGTCAGCATGCAAGCCGACTCACAGCCAAAGAGACACACAAAGAGTCAGTCGGACAGCAAAAGGTGAGAGGGATGGAGAAATATCAATATCCTTTTGCTGTGAATTCTGTAACTCAAGAATATTTCAAGGTTAAATAGCCTTTTTTCAGGAATACATTGGTAAAACTGAGGCTGCTGACAGACTGAATCCTCCCACGATAAGTTTACCAATTCTCAGTTGTAAAAACTATTTGACACTTTCATAATGACACATCCTGCTCTGTTTTAAATATAACTTGATTACAACAACCTCTAGTGTAGCAGTGGATACTATTTACATAAAGTCCCTTGGCATATTTTAGACCTCTTTATGATGCAGAATCGACAGGCCAAAACTTATCACATCCGCACATTTTAAGTCGGCGAAACATGACGTCACAAGATCCGTCAAAAAAAAACAAGGACATATTTTTGCTACAGGTGTCAAACAATTCAGATTTCAGGTTGGTGTTGCATCTGTAAATCAACCGCATACCCACATGCTGCTGGGTAAAAGGTGTTAGACCAACATGAATGGCGGGGTCAGGGGTTGGGAGTGCGGTACCTACTGGTGAATGGCTTGGAGAAATTTCCTCTGGTGCTTCCTGACTCTGGCGTGGTCCATCTTCCTCACCAGTTTGGTGTTCTTATAGATGAGCCACGTCTCCCTGAGAACATTCGCAGCTGTGTTTTTCACCTAGGGAGCAACAAAAGAAAAACAGGTTAGGTTTAACATTTGGTCAAGAACGCAGAGAGCTGAAACATTAGTTATGTCAAAGCAACCGATTAATAGCTTTCACTTACTCTTTTTGTTAGCTGGGTGTCCATCATAAAATTGTGGACATGTTTTTCAGCTTTGGTTAATTCCAGTTTCTTTGCCACCACAGCCACCACCAAGGCAGTACAGCCAGCACCCTGTGAAATAACGAGAATGGACAAGCACATATATACAACACTGATTTTTACTTATCTCATTTGCTTTGTGCTTATAAGCATATTAGTTACTTTCTCTCAGCCTTTCAACACTTTAAAAATAATATTGACTTGGGCACTATGTCTGCTTTTCTCACCATGATGCCAGTCAGAAGGCAGACTCCTTTCCCACAGTATGTGTTTGGGACCATATCCCCATATCCGATAGTAAGAAACGTGATTGAGATCAACCACATGGCTCCTAGAAAGTTGCTGGTTATGTCTTGGTTGTCGTGGTACCTGTAATAAATAATAAATGCAATTTTATGACTAAATCTCCTTTTTTACTTAAAGAAAGAAAAAAAAGTGCAGATCATATGATTCAACTTTTTTGGTTGTTGAAAACTGCAGGGCTATAATCTTTCTTCATATATTATATATATATATATATACATTTTTCCATCTTGATGCTAAGCTATGAGAAGTGTAGGCTACGTTGTCTATTTTTATGCCTTATCTATGTTTCATGCGACCGGTGCGGTGCGGTGCGGTGCGGTGCAGAGTAGCGTGAGAAAACTGATCCAGGCACCTCTCGCAGGCTCTCACAGTCCATGCGGCGATGATCCACAGCGAGATGGTGAAGACCAGTAGCACAGTGCCGGGACAGATGGTCATGAGGGTCTTCATCACAAAGCGCGTGTTAAAGTTAATCTTGTTGAGTGCACCGATGCTGCGGGACGAGGCGTCAGTGAAGAGCTTGCTGTGCAGCAACATGACACGAGCGATGAGGTACAGGCGCAGGAACATGGGGATGGACAGGATGATGTCCACGTCCGCGTCCGTCTTGGAGGGCACGTAGGAGTAGGCCAGGCGTGCCGTCCAGGTGAAGGTGAAGTTCCCTGGGATGGGGTGGATGGCGCACACCAGGATCTCCAGGCAGATGAAGAAGATGCGCTCATATGTCATGGCTATCCTCCAGTCGTCCGCCGCGTTGTCCACCATAAATAACTGCAATAAAAAGGGCACAGTGAGGCCGGTGGAGGGCAAAAGAACATCTGACATTTCAATCATAGTCACACAGCAAAGCCGCAGGGGATCATTAAACTCCATAAAATGATAAGTCACAGATAGCCTTGAGGCATTAAATCAAAATTCTAAGTCACAGTTCTTAAAGATCATAGCAGTCCTCCCTCCCATGTTGTTGCACATTTAATGATACACAATGATACAAAACATTCTTTAGGATAATTTTAAAGGGTGTTAAATTGATCCAAAATAAGATTTGGGAGGAGGTGCAGCCCAAGAAAACAACAAAGAGCTGATATGATAAGGAGAGGCGCCACACTCTTGCAAGGCTGAAAAATGGCCCTCAGTTATGTGCAAGGGCATCTGATGAAGGTCGCAACACTGAAATATAAAGCCTTAGTTTTTCTGAATATATTTTTCCAAAGAATACCAAGGTGTTCCGACACCATCTGTTTCTATGTCTTTTGTCCTAGGTTGTAGTCATTGTATGTGCCATTTGTTTCTATTCATTTCTGTATGGTAAGAAGGTTCTCTCAGGTTGGATTTTCCTTTTAATATTAAATGAATGGAATACAATTGAATGGAGACTGTCACTAAGAGTTTGAGCTGAAACCATTTGTCAGTTTATCGATCGATTTAAAAAGCTTCTCAGACAGAATTAGTTTTATTGTGACTGAGTATCTCAACTGTTTGACTTGTGGGTCAACAAAACAAGACATTTGAAGACATCATCTTAAATATTAATGTATGAATGAATAGTTGTAAAAAAATATGCCATTGCTAACACAGTCTGTTTCCACGTGTCTCCACTAGTCCATGACTCAATTCTGCCCCAATTTTCCTACATTATCCCATTCTTCTCACTGCGTTTAGACTCCGCGCATGAGAACATTTAAAAAAATAAGAATTTGTTACACAAGCAGCATGCAGTAAGCACTTTCAACTTCAAAGCGTTATACTGATGGGAACATCTGCTGCCTCCCCATTAGCAGTAAGGTTCTGGTCGCCTGGCCACCCCGACCAGAAGGTAGGCAGTTCCACTGGGGACTTCAGTGTGGGCGGATTTCAACACCCCTCATCACTCTTCTCCACCCCAACCTCGGTCTTACACAGCAGCTTCCTCACATGGGTACCTCTGCTGCTGTTGCTCCCCTCCTCCTCTTCATCACTTACAACCCAATGTACTACAGCTATCATTCGGTCAGAAGATTCACTGCCCGGTGTATTCACCCTGAACTAACGGCTGAGCCCACAGGTCCACCATGGCCAGCTCCTTCAGCAGCGATTCCCCTGATCACGCCGATAGTCGTCGATACACAATCTCAGTCTCACTCCACAGAGTTTTCAAATTTGCAGGAGCAGGTAAAGGATTAAATACTATCAAACTGTATTAGCCTTCCCTACATTTGTCAAATAATTCCTCCGTTTGACACGACACACCGATACTCCCCCCACAGCTGCTCCTTTCCTCTCCACTCAATCACCTCAAGGTCCTCTGCCTGTGTGCAGGGCCGTCACCACCGCCGGTAGATATTTCACAAAATGTTGCTGTCAGCAAATACGAGCGAGGTTTCCTTGCGGCTGTTTTTGCAGTTAGAGCATGAGCCGCTCTCAAGGAAGGAGAAGAAAAACTGCACATGATTACATTTTGTCTGGGAACCTCCTTGATATTCCTAGTAGGCCTAATGATTGTATGATGTCCAGTGACTTTTGAGGATTTTATATGGAAATATGCACATGCAGATTAATGTTTCTTGCTAGCATCCCTGGTCAGTCTATCTTTCAGGTTTATTTTACATTTCACACTTATTTGCTGGATTTACAATTTGTAATACTTCACAGAACTATGTTATAGGCTAGGTAAAGGTATCACGTAGAGTTATAATTGCATGCCTTTCATCACAGCACAACCTGGTTTACTAATGAGTGAAGTGCTGCCGAGCTGCAGAGCTGTGGCTGCACTGGGGCCCCTACTTATTCACTATCAGTGGTTAATGCTCCGTTCTCTAATTCCACTCTCTCCTAATGTGCAATTGGGGCTCTGTAAAAAATATAGTTCTATTAATATATTATGCTTAAAATAGCAGGAGAGAAATTAAGGAGGGTGGGTGATGCCAGTCCAAGCCAAATCTCAACCCTGGGGTGGGGTATTGCCTTAAAAAAAATCATACTTAAAGTGACGATGAGGAACTTTGAGTTTTTGTCGATTTTATCTGCACCTTTGGAACCAAAATGGTAGTGTTTTTACATCACCAGTGCCCAAGCACATGTCGGCGGCTTGTGCATTTGTTTAGGACGCGAGTGTAATGAGAGACCGCAGGATATGTTACTATGCAAGATTAACAATAGTAATATGACAATGGTGAAACATAGCAAACTTTGATTTAATAGTGTTCCGGAAACTCAGGATGTTCCGGTCTGCCTGCCGTAAATTGTTTTGTCTAAGTTCCCGGAGTAATAATACCTGAGCAAAGGCATTATTAATAACTATAAAAATTGCACTCTTTTTTTACTGATGGTCCCTTTTACTGTTACAGGTCATTTATGATTATCAGAGGAAAAATTAACCATTTACATGAACATTTAAATGTTCCTCGTAAAAGGTTTAAGGGTATTCAGTGCCCCCTCACCACAACAATAATTTTGGTACAGTCCCTTAAATGTTCAAGTCTGAAATACTGGACATATTGATTAATAGATCACAACATTAGTTTTTATAATATTAGTCTACGAACAATTATTCATAATATTCAACACACACTTGAGGCATATAGGCTACGTCAGAACTTGGCATCTTGCCAACTAATTCCCCATTTAGTTCAATTTGGAATTTCTCATTATAGAAGTAAAAAAAAAACTTGTCCCAACCTTGGAGGGCTAATGGGATCAGTGACTTAGATTGTAAATTTTGCAGTGATATGTAACATAAAATTTAATTGCAGAAATAGTCACATATCTCACACGCCAAATAGAAGAAAAAAACCCTATTCAACATGTTCAAGTCAGGACAAGGAGAGCACATGGGAGAATCAATACTACTGTGCACTGCCACTTTTTTCCCCCGCCGACATACATGAACGCACCACATACTACAGCTTGACAGCTTCAAAGGGACTGGATCCCTCGCCTGCTTCCTATTGAACACACAAACAGCACTGAACCCCACAACAGCAAACACCGCACGCTTATTGGAGCTTCAGAGCCAATTATATGTCCGACAGCCACTGTACAAGCTATACTAACTGTCGACAAGGCTACATCTAACACATGTCCCACGGACAGAACGGGACGAGTGTGCCAGAAAAGCCTCTGCAGCTCATTTATAGGCCTACTTATTTAAAGGCTGCAATCAAAGTTCCCCCCGCAAACACAGAAAACACATGAATTAAATTTTCAGGGGGCAGTTGTTCCTTTCAAATGAGTGACAGTGACCTCTTTTAACAACGTGACATCTGTCAGAGAGGTGTGTAACTCTAACCACAGCTCGCCTTGTTGGGCTTTCCAAGTGAGTGTAATGTAGACACTGAAACACAAGCTGTGGCTCCACTCTGCCACGGGTCTCTTACTTACAGAATTAGGCCTCTGTAGCGCAGCTCAATCTATTGTTTGCACACACTGCACACGCAGCGTTTCATTTCACGTTTTGAACAACAAACCGCTCCCGTCAAAAGCAGTTAAAAAGTTTGTTACCTCAAAACAATGTAATTAAACATTTAGGGGAAGGTTGCATAAGGAATGCCTACTTGGTGGGTAAAAGCAATTATGGTAATGGCTGACCTGAAATACAATACTCAAGGGCCCTTTACCTTGGAGCATCAAATATTCCATGCTAGCAGCAGAGCCGACGGCTATGACAGAGAGGTGCATTTTGAATCATGTAATAATAAAACAATGTATGCAGAGGAAGACGCTCAGATGGAGGCTTAAAACATGGAACATGGAATAAGTTAAGGGAGCCTTACAAATGATTTAAACACAGCAAGTGGAACGATTTTAAATTGAATTAAGTTTGATTTGATTACGTAACTTAATCGCAGTGAAAACATAAAAGTTGTGGCACTCATTTGCCTACAGGACCATAAACATGAGGCGACAAATCAAAGACACTTCACAACCCCCAACAGTAAACTAACTAGAACATTTGTAAATGTGAATATGTGTGTATCTTTAATATTAACCTTACGCTACTCTACTTCTAACCGTAAAGGTGGAGTCAGTGATTCTGGAGAACGCTTGTTGTCAAAATTCCTTTTTGTAAAAATCTGTGAATATCTCCACACGATCTGCAACCTGTCTGTACTGTGTTCGCGCAGTAATATACAGCCTACGCTCTGTAAAGGTATGTAAAGAAATGGTATGTAAACAAAAGGGGCACACTGTAGCAACACACCCATATACACAGCCTAGGCTGTGTATTACAGTATAACTGTTTTGTTTTTATCACAGTACGTACAGTTAGGGGAGCATGTGAAGATATTCACTAATTTGGACAAAAGTTATTTTGACAACAGGTATTCTCCAGAATTGCTGACTCCACCTTTAACCATTAACCTTTAACCAAAATGTCTTCACTTTCCAAACAACTGGAAT
Organism: Ammodytes marinus; assembly: GCF_949987685.1. Taxonomy (NCBI): domain Eukaryota; kingdom Metazoa; phylum Chordata; class Actinopteri; order Uranoscopiformes; family Ammodytidae; genus Ammodytes; species Ammodytes marinus. The sequence continues at coordinate 12,990,280 of NC_137222.1, forward strand.
CCGCACAGAGACAACAAAGCACAAGAGGACACACTTAAAGCTACAGCTTTGCACAACAGATGTCAAAGAAAGAAAAAAAACACCCAACCAACATGCTGAACAAATCAAGCCGTCACAGCCTCTCTCAGAGATTTACAATAGCTTGTTTTCTGTCGGACAGTCTAATCGCTAAGAGTGCATGCTCCTCGCTCATCATGGGAAAGTCAGAAAGACCATGCAGCCGGATACGTCCTGAAATCTTCCCCTGCCTGCTGATGAGCTGCGTCCACGCCAGGCATCTCCAGAGGGGCTCAACTGCTCTGCTGTAGCTGGGTTAGTTACTGGTTTCACTACACTCAATATAACTAATGGAGTCCGGCTCAATATTTAATCTGTGTAATGTGGAGATGGGAACATATATCTTGTCACTGAGAATGAAATTCCTCAATCTCATTAGTGAATTAGGTTGAGAGGTTGGGTCCAATTAGACATTAATGCAATCGTTTATTTATGTTATCAAAGTGAGACACTAAAGAGGCCACTTTGCTGAGTAAATCTGAGGCCGTTCGCATTTTTTAACGTTTGCGTTTGCTTCCGAAATTATGTCTCACATTTGCACACACCTTCTCCCATTCAAGAGTAGGAAAGCCTCCGGAGAGCCAAATTGAGAGCTTGTATAAATCTTTCTTTCTCTAAAAAATAGATGCTGCTGGAGCCAAGTTGCGTGCGTTTGCATGTTGAAAGTCACATGCAGTGCACACTTTAGTAAATGCTACCAATAAATAATTCTTAGCATTCTGGACTCTTTGGGAGGCCGACTGTCTCTGCCCTTGAAAGCCTGTACGTTCAGTGAAAACATGGAGGTCACCCGCCAGTGGTGGTTATCTGACTCCGGTTTGGAGTCTCAGGTAGAGGGCAGATTTCACTGCGAGAAATGCAGAGCATCTCCTGCAGTTACACCATATCTCTGACACATACACACCACCCAGGGGGGGCGGTCTGACAAGCACGGCCAAGTTCGACTTTGGCAGGATTAGCTGGCACGGTTTTGGGCGACGTGTTGTTGTTTTATCTTTTCTGCAGATTGTAAAATGTAGCACTGTGCGACTGTGAAGCATCAAGGCTGACTTTTATCACACAAGCACACATCAAAAGGCAGAGCAGCCCCCCAAAGCATTCTGCATTTAATTTTAAGAAAACTCAGCAGAACTGTCATCACAAGGTACGACTACGTGGCAATGGCCTTAACACAAATGCCCCCCGGCAAAGATCCTTTGATGCAGGAAGGAGAGAAAACTTTCAGAATATCACTTTCTGTCCGTTTGGGAAGACTGTGAACTCTTCAACCACATTGGCAGCGAAAGCAGGCAGTCACTCCCAGACTTGTGTCAGGCTCTGACAATGACAAATCAAAGTCACGAAGCAGCTACAGACTCTAACCTATCCATTTCTATTGATATTGTACAGTAAGTCGCTGCCTGCCAACACAGCAAACCCGACCAAACTAAAAAGCCTGACAATTCCTCGGGGGGATCGCCAGCTGTCAACAAAAGACATCATTGGGACAGAATCAGGCAACAACAGTTCAAGGAGAAGTGTAAAGAGATACTGAACAGCATGGGCATGTACAGAGGAAAATAAAACGTTCATATTAATATATGTCTTAATTGTAGATGCTGGGACAAAAACCTAAGGACATTTAGCAGAACACAGACACGCTGTCTCTGCCTGGCAATGCACCTGGCTCACTAAGTCACCCTCCACTGGCATTGCAGCACAGCAGATGTATCCCTAAACAATTCAAATGACAGCTGGTGTCCAACATCTTTCCTTTCCGACCTGACCTTTTGAGTTTTCAGTCACTCTGAAGAGGAAAAACCTCCTGTTGTTTTAACCTATGGAAAAATGAGAAGGCACGTTTTTTTCTTCCGGGTTGACAAGTAAATCAGTTCAAAAGAGGGCTAGAAGTGGTGAAAACATTTCATCATTTTGACTCAGGCTTCAACCTCTGACAGGCATCTGTGAATACACATGGATGTGCATGCATAATCTATTACACTGCAGGAGCAACATTTTGCACTTTAGATACAGCACTCTACCAATAACACAAACACTTTACGCTTATGAATAGCCTCAACACAAGTGAAGCGGGGGGGTCAAAAAGCAAGGACATTACATAATTCTGAATAAAACAGCAGCAGATGGAGTGCTGAAAGAATATTTGATTGGTTGGTCCACCCACATGATAATACTATATGAAGTTGCTAGGTTTGTGTTTGTTTAGTTGAAATACTATGTCAGAAAGATGTGATTTTATAGAATACTCCACTGGTTTAAAGAAGTCAGCTACTAGTCGATGGGAGTGAGCAAAGCCTGTGAAAATAGTTATTTAATGTGTGTTGTTCTGGAGGAGCTTTAGAAGGTGTGAGAATATTACTTACGGACACTGCTCGAGTGCATCTGCCTTGGCTTAGTGCTACATATGGGCTTGTGTTTTGTTTGTTTGTGCTTTTCCCTCCTCTTAGTTTTCCACTGATGTAGGGATGTAACACTTAGAGACTGCATATTTTTAAAAGGGGAACTCCGGCAAATTGACACATAAAGGTGTTTTTGCATGTCTTAGGGAGTGCTGTGTGTGAAGAAAAATGGTTTACAGCTTTTTGAGGCTCCAGAGAGAGCTGTTTGAGTTGCATTGTGGGTAATGTGGGCACCAGATTTTGACAGGGATAGAGAATGTGTAGAATAAAAAGACAAGATCTTCAGTTCTGCTGCATCGGTTTTGATCCCTTTTTCCCCCACTGGACAATGTTAAAGTGTGATGCTAAATCAGTGGAGTACCCCTTTAACAGTAAGCATTAACTATGGGCATGGCATACCAGGCAGGAAAACACACACACACACACACACACACACACACGTGTGTGTGTGTGTGTGTGTGTGTGTGTGTGTGTGTGTGTGTGTGCAATCACATATTATGTTAGTCTGAGGTGACCAAGTAATGACAGACAACATGCACAAAAGCCCATCAGGCAGGGAAGGAAAACAGCAGCTGGTGTGCTGGAAGTTGAAGAATTAACGTTAACTGTATTTAAATAGTAAGACATAGTTTTAGCTAGTTTATTCCCATGGAGACTCGATGGATTAGAAGACGGACTCATAATCAACTTGCGCATTACGTAAGAGAGAGTTTTTTTTCTGATTCGTTGAAGTGTACAAGCTTTTACATTTGAATAAATTGTAAATAAGTCATGGTGTAGCGGGGGAATGTTGCGAATCGTGCATTGCAGTTATCAAGACTGAGGTAAACAATTGCCTTAATAAAAATATTCTAGGTCAGCAAAAGAGAAAATGTATTTATTGCGAAGAGAGAGCTATCTAGGTTGAAAAATGATTTGGATATCGACATGACTGTTTTATTTATAACAGCCCTTCTGTAGTGTGATTGGGCAGCTACTGACAATAAAAATAGATGGAAAGAAAAGCTTGATTTACCCCTAAAATGAAGGCTGCAGCTTGCCTATAGTGAATGGAAAAGATGTTATACACAGCCATGTTTAATGTATAAAACAAGAGGATCAGAGCTTTTTAAAACTGCTGTCATCACCATGTTCATCAATACAGAGGTGTTGCAGTGTCACGGCGGTACGAATATAGGAGAAACGAGAGCTAAACATTTAGTGCACAATTCAGTGCTTAGTCATTTGATTTGCCTATTGTGAACACAGACTATCACCGATTGCCACTTTAACCCAATCTGTTGTAAATCTCACTACATAGAAACCTGCTCTGATAAAGATTGCGCCTTTTGCAACATATCAGTCGGATGTAATCATTACATTATTAAGCATCGAGAAAAGTTTGCACAACCAAGAGATGAAAAAAAAGCTCAGTTTATGAATTAAATAATTTACACCGGATTAGGGTAAGAGGTGAGGAGGCCGAGGGAGGGAAGGATGAACACGATACTCTCATGCAAACTTACAGCATGATTTCTAATTTATAAACAGATACTGGGAACTGTCTGCAGGGGAAAATGAAAAACACTTCTGGTACACGTTTGAAATATGGTAATGATGTCTGTGCATTTCTGTCATCCATCACATAGAAAGGTTTACAATGAGACATCTGAAGGGGGCGACACATTTTACTGTTGGGCTATTTCATTGACTGATACTCCCCTGGGACTTGTAAGAGCTAAATATATACCAAGAAGGCACATGAATATATTTGAGCTATTGCAAAAGACAATAACCTAATGTTTGTCCAAATGCACTATGTTTCTGTTTTACTAAAACCTATTGTACTACTAGAGTAAGATCAGATGAAAAAAGCGGGATGATCTTATTCAGTTCAGCTGTAAAAAAAAAAAAAAAAAAATTAAAATCACCATCCTGTTTACAGGAAGAAAACCCATTTTCCTGATTAAACATGGTGCCATTAAAGATTTGAGAGAGTGCATGAGCTGCAATTCCTTTCATGATAAAATTCCTTTTATTACATTTAATAAAAAAAATTAATAAATGATCTAATACGTGAAATCTTTCTGGCAACATAGTACGTCCACCATGCAGAAAGAGTCACCAGTTATACAATCAGGTATACGTTCTGAAGTGCAGGGAGATCTGTAAGTAATGCAACAATGCTCTGAGACAAGGTCATAAAACTGTCCAAGTGCTGGAACGTCTCCGGGGGTGCTGACAATCTCTACTCATCCCCATGCCTGTGAGGAGTCCCTAAATCTTATCATAATGCATAATGAACTGCTAATGTGGCATCGAAAGATAATGATCGGTCTACAGTCTACCATCCAAACACCTTATATTTTCAATCACAGGGCTGTATGGATCTTTACTTTGGAATGAATTAAATGAAAAATAGACAAAGTTGTTAAAGCCTGACAAAACACAGAGTAGGTAGACTGTCTCATAGTGCAAAGAAACTGAACTTTAACACTCCCTAGGCCTCATAATAGTATTAATAATAATAATGTATTTGCTGTGTTAGATTTTGGTTAATCAATAAATATATTTTCTAATCTGCAACTACTTATTTTACTGCAAAACAAATTGCCTTCTATACCTGTTTGTGACAGGAGAGCTTATTTACAACATGAAATGTAAAAGCATTTGCTAAATGTGATGAGGCATTTACTGCTGTAACAGAGCTTAACATCAACAGTTTAAGAATAAAAGAAAAGTGATTCAACGTTACCTGTATTTCTCTTGCATGGTATATGATAATCAGCCCCAGGAGAATGATTGTAGAAAGGCTTATCAGGCATTTTAGAGCTAATGAATACAGGGACTCCTGGAAAGAAACGACAACACTAAAGCCAAACAACACAGCACAGCATGACATCACATTCTTACACAAATCTGTTAAAAAACACACATGTAAGTAATAAATCAGCCAATGAAAGTATCCTGCAACAAACTGTGAAATCGCCTATGTGTCTATTACTTGGGTTCCCCTTCATGGTTGGAAAGCACTGGGCCCTTTGGCCTGCATGTGGCAATGTGACTGCATGGGACACTTTGGCATGGAGCCCTGACTTCTGTCGCTGCTGTTCTATAACACTTTTGGTCTAAGTTTTTTTTCTTTTTTCATTGAAAGGGCTTGCTCAGTCGCATGCCCGTTAATTAACTCCGAATTGGAAAAGATACGCACCTTTCCATAGGCTCCCCATGACAGTTCAGTCTCTATAACCATAACAACGATCCCAAACATCCCAAAGATTAAAGCATAGTCGCTGAGCCGCTTCCTTTTCTCAAACAAGGCCCTCCTGTGGCCGAGCTTTTCCCCAATGTTCTGGTTCTTCTTCTTGCCCGATTTACCGCTGCTGCTGTGGCCGCAGCCTCCTCCTCCGTCTCCCGATGCGTAAGGCATCAGGGTGGTGGAATTATTCTCCGGCTTGGATACTAAAGTGTCCGACGCATCTGCGGCGTTGAGGGGCTGCAAAGGCTGCGACTCGGAATCAAACTCGTGTATGTTTCTGCGGGACGAGCTCAAGTTGCTCAGCGGCCGCATTACGCCGCCGTTGTATCTGCAGCTGCTCATGGCTATTTCATTGTAGGAGTTACTGTCTTTGTGGCCGCTGCCCAGGCTGCCCCGCTGCCGATCGCGGCAATGCTGCTGCTGCTGCTGCTGATGGTGGTGGGGGTGAGGATGATGATGATGCCTGGATGAACTACCATGACTAGAGGGTGTGAACTCGCAGACGCTGTAGGACTGGCAACCTTGCCTCGAAGACGTTTCCGAAGGTGTCCTTAAAGTTCCCACAGTGGTCGGCGACGTCCCGCGAAAGATGAGGCTTTTTCTCGCATCACAGGTGCAGTTATTGCAGGTGCAGTATTGGTCGTGCTGCTGCTGCTTGCCGAGCCGATCCTCCCGCCCGCAGTAGTGCTGATACTTACAGTGCTGGAATTGCCGCTCTGGAAAGAAATCGTTCTGCAGCTGCAATGGGGTTTCCATGTCAGTGCTGCTGTTTAAAGCAGCAGTCGGGTACCACAGCGCACCCGACGAAGGGCGTTATGGTACTTACGGGAGGACAGAGCCGCTGCATGAAAGGATCCATTTCGGCTCCGGTAGAATGGTAAGGGGAGCCGCCGATTGGGCAGAGGGGACCAAAACAACTGGCTCGACGTCATGAAAAGGTTGCTACCATGGTGTGTGAGGCCCAGCCTTATTTCACCAGGATCACCAGAAACTCTTGGCCTACAGAACGTTGCTTTTTATTGGTTTTGGAGATACCTACCTGCACATTTAAGATCTGAAATGAACTAGTTAAAATTCTTAACCGAACTTCTTAACTGTATAAAGATTTTTCTTAAGTATAGTTGAAACACATACAATGAGTGTTTCCTCAGCTTTTGTTTAATGTCACTAGGCCTATATCAATGCACCATGTGCATGGTGGGATAGGCCTGCATTCAAACATATGTAATTTACCTTTAGCACACCCAACAGCCAACAGCCAGGCTTATTCATAAATTCCTAATTGATTTCCCATGTATTGAGCTTATAAGAAACACACGTAGCTTGCTGCCATCGCTGATTTACAAGGTGCTGGTGCCCATTCAGCCTTATTGGCGGCGGATCATGTGACCTTTGGTACCTATATTGCCCGGGCTCGCGTCTACAGCCACAGATTGATGTGAACGCTGGTGGCTGCGTTATTAATGGAATTGAAGAGTTATATCACCCCGAGGAAATACAGCCAACTGCACGAGATTGAGCAGCTGAGGAGGCATAAACCTAAGACTGAAATCCAATCATCCACACACCCTGGCGTTGCAGCAGCAACACATTTAGTCTTAGGGTTGTTAGCTGGAGTTATGTTTTTGTGTTTGTAGTGGGATTGTCGTTCTTACAGTTGCACTGGAGTTTTAAAGTTCTCTCGCTGTCTCTTCTTTCTATATATAGCATATACAGTACATATACATCATCCATGGAACCAGCAAACACAATGAGATAATCTAAAAACATTCAAAGTGGTAAACGTTTAAATTATATAAATGTAGCAGACCTATTATATTAAGTATATACTCTCATACATGCTAAATTGGTTTTGAATAGGTTTTATTAAAAGTGGAGCTCCCCATGGTGCTGAAAGTCAGTCAATCATGAAGTAACTTTCAGCACCGCGGACAGCTCCACTCGCTCATTGATCACCAGCAACCCCTTAATAAAACAATCCCTCTGCACAGGATCGCAATGCGCACTTACTCCTGATTGGCTGGGTCTACGGACCACGTGACCCCTCCCACCTTTTCGTGGCGGAAGCCCTTTTCTCTATCTCGCTCTCTTGTTTGTGTGGAATCCAGTGAATGAAGTCCGCCTGCATACGTTTAAGATACGGGATTGACACGGTATCCTACCCGCTCAACAACTGAGCCGTGTTATTATTCTGTGGGACACAGTCAGTCAGATGGGGGAGAGCGCTGGAGAGTTGTTCATTGAGTAGTGATGAATGGTGACGTTTCCCTACAGTAATTCTTACAATATGTCACTCGTGTTGCTCTTATTCGGCCAACATCTGTATTTTCCTCAAATTTATCCATCCATAGGGTTTATCACGTGCTAGTTTTGTCTAATCACTCTCTTAACACAACCTCTTCAGTTTTACCCGCATCAGGGCTTAGTGGCAGTTATGAACTTTGTTTATGAATGTCGAAACCTTTCTATGCTCATGGTCAGAGCAACCTATGCATTAATTGTAGATAAAAAGAAAATACTACCTAATATCTACCTATCAAAATAGTTTGATAGCTATTAGTGATATGCTACTGTGTAAGAAGTGAGTTCCATTATAACGTTTTATAATAATGTTTTTAATTTCACTGTATTGCCCATTTCACATATGATATGTAATTTTAAGGGATACCAGATTACATGTAAAAACTAAAAAACATACCTAGACAATTGAAGAACCGATGAACAGTAATATACATTAGAAGCCTTCATTCAGTCTCACGATGGTCCCATAAGCCGGTTAATCATCCAGTTAGGGATTTATGATCAGGGCACTATAATTAGCAGAAGTGCATTTATATTAGTCATACACATATTATTCATTCATGTTCTGTGGTGTTGTCTGTGGTACTGGCTTTTGCTCCCCCTAGTGATGGATGTAACCGGGGGAGACTGAAAAGGGAGAGAAGCATGTCGTGGTGAGGTGCTGGCTCATAAAAGGCAGAGGATGAGATCTTTTACAAATCCTTCTACAAATGGACATTTTGGTACAATTTGACCTTTTTAGTTAGCACAACTTCACTCCCCGGCTCCCTGTGTTTACCTACTGGACTGTGTTCTGATCATACTGACAAGTGGGTAGAAAAAGGCGAAGTGAGGGAAACGAGAACAACCTGCTTTGGTTGACAGGAACAGCCACTCGAATGCCGAGCTGTCACTTCTAAGTTTCCTTCGGGTGACTTTACTGGTCCGTTACATAAGACAGAGAACATCAAGAACATCCTTGACCGCAATAGCTTCTCTCCGAGAGTTGTGGCACTTTTTTTCCCCAAGGTTTTTTTTTTTTACTGTGAGTCTCTCTGAAAAAGCACATTTCAGATGACTCATAGACATCAGTACATTATTGTCACCTTGAGTATTTTACAAACATGTGCATGCATGTAAACTGGTAGCAAGAACATAATTATAATTAACACAACATATCCACCTATAACTAAACAACTTGATATCTAAACTGTCGCTTTAAGGTACACAGCTAAATAATAAGGTGTAGCTTACAGTATATATTGCTCTGTCCATTTGCAGCATATCTGAGTCAGTCTTGCACCGGTGCCTCAGATGTACTGCAGCTCTGGAAGTTATATCATTATATCGTGGCACCAGTGGCACCAACCATGCACATTTATTATAGGAGAAGAATTTAGTTTTTTTGAAGAACATTGATCGTAAATTCTCATGATAATACGGCAATGAATTGCTTTTTTTGTGTTGACATTGCGTGCACAGATTTAATTTTGCTTCAGGACTTTTTAATAACTTCAAAGCCTCAGGTGACTACAACGCCACGGATGAAAAAGATCAAAGTCGATGATTGGCAAGTATCTAAATAACTTCATTAATGATATTGTGTTATACATACAGTAAGACGAGAAGACAACAAAGCCAAATGGACACTCCATTAGAGGAACGCAAATGATTACAAATGAAGATTTGTATTCACTTTAGCAGTGATGCAAGGTAGACCCGGTTATATAAATTAAATGGTCATGACTGGTCTACAGCTTGATGTGGATTATGTAATGGATTTGTAAAGTTTATCTCAGTGTGTCCTCATTAAAGCACACACCGGACCATGAGGGAACATGCATAAATCAAATTAATATTTTTTTTTGATAAAAAATCAGTTTGTTGAGCTAAGTAACCTCAAGATTTGACAGATAAGCATCTTTGTTTTTGTATAGACATTCCTGACCTTTTTAGTGTGCCCTTTTGGTTTTTAAAATCAAATTAAGACCACACCATCTTGATTGCTGTTGTCAGACAACACCACAGTCGACTTTGAAGGTTATTTAGATCAAAATGGTGATAACAAGGAAAACAAAGGAAATGCCTATAAATACTTAAATAAAACTCCAGTCCTTGAGCAGAACAACATAATCTGTGGTTGCTATTTTTGACTGCTAATTAATTATTTCACAGAGACCTCTGAGGACTTATCTAGGGCTTTGTAATATTTACTTTTTTATTTTCAAAAACTCTTAAAAAGCAACAAAATCTTTTGTTTGCAAATACAGTAGGTCTTGAATTTAGTTCAGTTTAATTAAACTTCAATGTTAACGGAGTGGTTCGACAGTTTTAAAGCTATGCGGGCAAATATTCACACCATGAACTTTCAGAAAAAATGCTTAAAAAAAAGATAAATCACCAGAAAATGTTGATATATCGCCAAAATAAGGTGAAATTACTTTTCTCTGCATATTATTCATACCCAAGCAAATAATAAAAATAATATTTTACTGTTTTGTATTCTATATAGCTTTGTTTAAGCTGTGCTTGTTAAAAGCTTATGGCAGCAGGCCAAGTAAGGCAGTGGAGATGTCCCTCTTCCCAGCAACCTTTAAGCTTTTCAAGGAATACCTGGGTTCCCAAGCCAAATTAGATATAATGTATATTCTCTCCAGCATGTTCTGGGTCTACCCTGGGGTCTCCTATTTGTTGGAAACTGGAAGGAGACCATTTCTCCTGTGTAAGGCTGACAGGAGGCATCCTGTTAAGATACCCAAACCACCTCAACTGGCTACCATCAAATCCATTTAACCTTCACTTGTGCACAAGCAACCTTTTTTAACTTCTTCACTTAGGGCAGCAACTTACTCCCATCCCGGAGAAAGCAATTCACCGTTTTCCAACAAAGAGCCACATTGTAGGACTTATTGTTGCTGACTCTCCTCATGACTGATGCATGCTCGGCTGCAAACTGCCCCATCCTGTCCTGAAGGTCACAGTCCTATGAAGCCACATAACCATATTGTCTGCAAAGAACCAAGATGCAATTCTGAGGTCAACAAATCGCACACTTTCCTCCCTTCGGCTGCGCCTTGAGAAACTTTCCATCAGTATCACAAAAGGAATCTGTGAAGATGGGCAACCCAAGTGAAGCCCAAAACGTGTTTTACATCTTGCCAGAGTGGACACTGTCATTAGCCCTATTCAAGACTACAAAACACATTCAGACTACATGCACAAACTCCCATTAGCAAACCCTACAAGGTTGGGTTCGCTCTTGCCCGACCAAGACATAAACAACAACCAATCAAACTATCAGACAAACCAACAAACAAAAGTCCCTCAAACGTTTAACGTGTATCCTTCATGGCAGACTCAGATGTGTTGTAATAGTAGATCAAGTACAGTTTGTGTCAGTCTTTCCTAAAATCCCCCAAACTCCAGCTAGAAATAATGTTCTTATGTAAGACGTGTGTAAGTTAAATTAGGTGAAGGGCTTCATTGACAGTCATTTGCAAAACAAAACCACAATCTATTTCACAAAACAATGCAAAGAGAACGGCAAATGCAAAATGCTAAATAAGTCAATAATAATAATAATATTAATACTTTTAAAAAACTGATAAAAAAATAAAGGAGTATACCTTGTGGTGGTTAAAAAGTGCAATCGTGAAACTGCATATACACATCTATACTTTCCTCCATGTTTCAACAAAATTCCAATGTCATTCGACTCCGTTGTGATGGAAATTAATTGGACATGATTTATTTAGCTTCGAGTCATATGGACACTGGATACCTGACTTGAGTGAGAAACTTGCCCGCCTGCAGCATACTGCACCTGTTTTTTCCTCCAATTCCTCCTCTAATGTTCCTGATACCTGAATCCAGAGGCTTTTTGCGTTTTACCTGACCGTAAAAAAAACGTTTGTGTTAATCTGGAGATTTGCTGGCAATCTAGTTTAAGTGCCATACTCAGGGGCATGATGGCATAATATATAAGACGGGATTTTGACTCTCAGGTTTCAAGTTTATCTCCATGAGCAAAGTGATATACTGCTGCTGTGCCGCTTTGTTTGTAATTTTGTCAGGTGTAACAGGGAGCATTGGCAACAAGCCTGCATACATGGCCAGGAACTCACAGCCTGATCGATCTGTCTGTCTTGTTACTTCATACAGAATACAGTGTTTTATGGCATGACTCTAGATGACTCAGGATGACTATATCATACGAAGTGAGAAGTGTGTTTACTCACTGGTGTCACACTGACAACTCTGCATAGACAAGAAGATTGTCTGGTTACTTTACAAAAACACATCTGACGTATCTGACAAAATTATTTTATTAAGCTTGCTTGTCTTCCTGCCTCTGGAGGTTAGAGAATTGATCCATCGTGACTGGCACTTTGAGGACAAATTTGACAAGCTCTGCACGTTTTATCTCTGGATTTAGAGTGTGTGTGTGTATGTTTGTGTGTGTGCGTCTGACAAAGAGAGCCTGAATGTCAGGGTCTCATCATTTTGTATGTGTGCTAATTACGGTTACCGATAGCGTTGCTTTATTTATTAGCTTACTGCTTTGAACACAGTTACACTGATGAGGGTTTATGCTTTAGTCTGACCTGACATGCACTACACCTTTGCAGCTCTTTGATCTCTTCTGCTCTGTGACCCATCAGCCAGTCCCACCATCTACTTATAGACAAGAAAAAGCCACTTCAGCAGACTCTTGCAGCTGGATGCTCTTCAGTGAAATGAGGAGAGTATGTCTCCTGACCAAGAGTACGGAAGATATACTGTTGGGGAACCATGAATGTCTGAATTGTGTTCCAATACATCTCAGACATTGAGATATTAAAAACAATGAACAATACGTAAAAACATTGACCGCTGTTGGCCCCAAAGGAAAAGTCAAATTTCAGTACAATCCATTTCATAGTTGTTGAGCTACTGACTAGTATGGCTAAATATATTTAGATGAAGATGTAAGCAAAAACTGATTGTAAATTGTTCCACATGTGTGGAAAGATTAGTCCTAATGTCCCTTATCCAAATGTAGGACAACAGTTGATAATTATATCAATATTATGCTTTATTTCATTTAATAGAATTAGTAAACTCGAATGTATTTATTTATATAAAAGTTTATAATTATCACAGTATCAGATACAGCTCAAAATACTGATTTCCCCATTAATCGAGAGCCAATGTTGTCCATCATAAATGGCACTGCAATATTCAAAATTTGAGTTTGTGAGAATCAAAAGTGCTTGTAGGCAAAAAAAAAAAAAGAAAAAGCAAGGCTAGCTATTATATGGTGTTGGAACAATTTCTTGGTCAAGAAACAGTCCAGCACATGATCCCCGATAAACCACAACTTGACATTTTCACATTGCAGTTGTGTTCTAAACAAACTACTGTAAATGTCATGTGTTGATTAGTGACTTACAAGCTTGGGTTTTACTCCAACCTCTAGTCTTGCTATAGTAGGCTATCCTAATTGGCTCCAGGCTGTAGCTTCATGGACAAACATGCATCTTATTGATCTCCAAATTAAGCTCACCTGTTTTCCAAAATATCAAAGTATTCCTTTAGGACATTCATTTTTACCACTGCAGATGGATGTGAAAACACAGCACTCATCATTATTTTCAGATAATTGATCTTTTCAGTGATTCACTTGTGTGTGCTTTACAACGCACACTTTATTTAGCCAATGTGAGTCAACCTATTGTAAAAAAAAAAAAAAAAATTCTGGAGAAATGTATTAAGGTACAATGTAAGGGTTTGGTTGCATTCATGTTGCTTTTTTGTAACTAAGCTTAAGCTACATTTGAAAGTAAAAGCTCTGTCTACGTAAAAGCATCAGTTTGAAAAAAGTCACCGTGCCCCAGTTCACACTCACATAATGAGAATATAGTGAGTGTGTGTCTGAACCTGAAAAGCTCCTTGTAAAGTGAACCTGTGAGCAATTCATTATTCATTACGATCAAGCGTTGCCATGACTCTCTGTCTACTTGGAAGGACCTTACAAATTTGGCACGACTCCTTGAATGTCTGTTTCTGCTGCCAAGGGTTTCTCTGATGACCTGAAAAGGACAAAACGTCAGACTCTTAGATACTGTACGTACTTTGTTTGTTCAGAGACACATGCTGGGAATATCAGTGTTGCTACCGCCACCTCATGGCAAATTTGAAGTCATTGCATTAGACTTTGAGATAAAAGGAGGGAGGATGTATTTTTTTGGCAAACTTCAATGATAATGTGCTGATTAGTCGCAACTGCAATTTCATGAGTTGTTCCCACTGAATGTTGTCACTGTTGATCAAGCACTGAAAGGAAAAAAATCAATACAAATAATCTCCCCAAATGTTGAAATGTCAAGCTTAAACCATTTGTTTCTATGTTTCAGAAGGGTGATGATGACTCCAAGGTGTTAACTTTTAACTACATTTTATTAGGCTTAATTAGGTTTTATATGAACGTAATCACTGCTGTGGATAAAAGGTTCACAGACACTTGTCTAAAATAGTAATTCGGATAATAGTAAATGCCATTTTCATAATTGTAATGGGAAAATTAATAACAGCTCCTGTGAAAAAAGTGACATTTAGTAGCCTATTTAACTTGTCTGTCTCCAAGAAGAAAGTTATGAAACAGATTAGCAGGCTGACTTCAAAAAAAGAGTACTTTGGTGATTAATGTCCCACTTCCATCACGCTGGGGGGTTAACAATTTCTAGATTAAAACAAGTGTCTATATAGCTACGCTCTGTGAGGCCATACTAAAGCACAGCACTATCATTACTTTTGTGGTGATTTTAAAGGTGAAGTAAGCGGTTTATTTAATATAAGTGTTAAATCGCTCTTTATTCATACAGTGATCACTTACATAATGTGCGCGTTTCATAAAGCCGATCTCTCAGTCAGCTGCTCTGCATGTAATCGGCAAATATACTTTTCGGGTGATCCCGAAATTAATATCCAATCACAAGAGAGAACGCTACAAACCGAAACCCGTCTCACTCATGGTCTCGCTGCCGGTGCACAACAGAGCGACACATGGGTGAATGTTTATGCGCCTACAATTCCTAATGTCTGTTTTGATGGTTTTTATCATGTTTTATCACACTTATGGATCTGAAATGATGCTAGATAACTCGCTGCTTGAAGACCGCAGTGCATTAATGTGCTGACGTGGGGACGAGCGAGGGGACTGCTAACTGCAGTAACTGACAGGAAGTTAGCTAAAAGAACCATTCCGCTTACAGCACCTTTAAGTAAATGGAAACATAGGCATGCTGACATGTTCATAGTGATAACATGCTGCTGATATTCAGCTGGTGTAATATTTAGACTATACCAGCATATTAGCATGCTAACATTGGCTTGCACGAAATATAAAGTACACAAGAGGTTAATGAGAATTTGTGGAGAAGCCTCAGGGGTCCATGAATATCTGTATCCAAAGTCATAGCAAACTGTTGGTTGATGAGATTTTTTAATCTGGACCACAAAAAAGTTTGAGCGCAAGTTTTGTTTTATTTTAATTTAATTTAATTTTTTTTATACAGGTAATCTCATTGAGACACGGCTCTCATTCTCAAGAGAGATCTGTAAGACGACACCAGTACAACATCAAGTTACTGACAGACAGGACAATAAGTACAGAGGCAATAAGTAAAGTAAAACATGATAATAAAACACGTCGGATTAGAAGTGCAAATGTGCAGTAATCAGAGGCAGCAAGTACAAACACCTAAAGATGACCTCTCCAGAGGTACGTTTAAAATCCTTAGTTGAATCAAGCTGGAGAGCTTTAGTTCCTGCTGAAGCTTGTTCCAGGTTGAGGGGGCAAAGGAGCTAATACACCTCAGAGCTCCATGATAGACAGCGTCCAACAGATGAAGCATGCAAGCTGAGGCATTCATGTACACAATGTCCCCATAGTCCAAAAGCTGAAAGAAAGTGGCAGCTACAAGACGTTTCTTAGCTTTGGCGGGAACACATGCCTTGTTCCTAAAAACGAAGCACATTTTAAATTTCTGTTTCCTCAACAGAATGTCAATATGAAATGTTTGCATTCTAAACCAGGTATCTTCATCTCTACTTAAAGGATGTATGGTAAATGTGTAAAAGCAGCACCTATTGACTCAATTCAGCAGATAAGCAAACTAAGTGACTCAGTAATGTCAGTTAATCTATCTATAGTTTGCTAACCTTTGTGAACATTAGCCATAATAGGCTACTTGACATTCCAGGCCAAGTCAGTCTAGAGCAGCAATTTCCGCTACTGTATTTATAATTCAACCTTTCTTTTGAAGAGTAAGAGTCTGTTAGCGTTTACCGTAGTCAGACAGCTTTGTCCTCCATACAATGCTGTCAATGGTTTAAAAGGAACTTTAAAAAGAAGAGCATGCACATCTCTGTGTTTTCTCGCATTGGGCAGTCTGACAAATAGACTCACAGCTGCTTGAGATAACTTCTATCCAACCATACAGTTGGCAATGTTTAGATGATATTCAGTTGAACAGCTGGTCTTTGTGTATGATTCGTACATATGTAAACTATGCAGAATAAGGAGTTTGATACCAGTGGTGTAATTTTGTCCTGGGAGCCAAAAAAAAAATCAATGATTTACCTCATCTGGGGATTGTTTTGTTTTTCAAAAATAGCCTGGCGTAACTTGTGATGGTTCAGTTTTTTATATGTTGTAACAGTTTGATAACTCAGTGTTTAGCTAGGCTCTTCTGTGAACCAATTTCAGGCTTTTCCATTTCCCCTCTTTGTTCTATGAGGCTATAAAACCACTCATCCTCTTCCTCTGCCTTTGTCAGATGCAGCATATCCACCAGTTCACATTTATAATCAGTATCCGTTCTCACTTTCTCCTCCTCAAACACAATGAAGCGCATCTCTATATTTCTCACTCTGATCTCGGTGCCCTAATTTCTTCTCTGTTGTTTCTCTCACAAGCGGCACTTTTTAACTCGTTCATCAGGAAGTCTTCCATGGGCCTTTTCAGACACCTGGGGATATTCAACCGACCAAGCACTTTCTGGCAAAGTTTACACATTGAGAACAAGTCAGACTAGAGTGCAATTGACTGAGAACACATTTGTGAGTGACTAAAGTCAATGCACAATGGTTCTTACTGTGAATCAGGTTGACTCCTCTTTATAAAAAGCAAATCATTTTACAACCTACAGCTTGATTGAGGACAAACCTTACTGACTTTAGAGATCCCCTGTATTTTCTATTGCTACAATTGGGTTGAGATTTTGATTTTTAAGCAAAATATTTCAATAACTTTTGGATGAATTACCATGAAATTGGGTACAGATATTCATGGTACCCAGACGATAATCCCTGCTGACTCCATTGCCACCAGCATGTTAAAGGTGTCCTGTATCCAGGGAAATATTTCTAAATCAATAATTGACTGATGAATTTATTACAAACATGAATATTTTGCAGATGATGGATCTCGATGGCTTTGATGAACCACTGTCTTTTCTTCTATAACCACTCACATTCTCAGTTTTGAGTGAAATCTCCTGACAAATATTAGATGGATTGCAAAGTTTAGGAAGTGGCAAAAAAAATCTTTAAGATATATTGATTTTATATCATCAACAATTTAAACCGTGAATCAGGACTATGCAAGGCTAGTGTTAGCGTATTTAGCTTTATCATCGTCAAATCGATCTTGTTGAGTCCCTGGAATTGTATTACTCGCGCAGAAGTGTCACTTAACAACAGATTTTTTTTGGTCAGAAGGGTTAAACAATGATACCTCCATGGATGGATCAGTGATCACTCATTATTCCGATGAGCTTGCGTAGTGCAGTGGTGTTTGTGCTGCATCAGCCATTTTCATTTGAGTGTGGTTTACCTTTTTTGTATAAAATGATACAGATGATACAACAATACCTCGGTTTTTATGCAGTGCCAGCCATTCCTTCTTGTGTCAAGCTATAATTTGAGCCTCTCTGGCAGATGCAGGGGCTTTCATCTCATCCAGGAAACTGTCCTACTGACAGCTCTGTCCAAAGTTTCAGTCTCTCAGTGGTCGGTGTGCTGTGCGTTGTCATGACGCCACCACCTCTCGGAGACACAGCAGGACAGCCGCCACCAGCTCCTTCCTGCTGGTCAGCTGTGTGACATCTGACTGGGTGACACAGTAGGGGGTTTCCTTTTATTAGTACAGCGAAGGCCTCATTATTTCTTCAGCTCTGACTCAAGCTGTAGATGTAGATAATTTTTGGTTTAAGGACTATTGCAGCAAAGTGGAATGACTTTTTTTCTTTTCTTCATTTGACCTACAGAAAAAGGCAGGAATAGATATTGATCCTTTTTTCCTTTAAGCCACATCTAGGCAAGGTTTGGCAAAGTCGATTGATCTGTTGGTTCACCCATTGATTCCAGGCTGGAATGTTTCAACCACCATGATGATTCATGGTCTCCAGAGTGCTAACCCTTCTGACTTTAGTGCTCCCTTGACTGTTCTAGCAGTGTTGTTTTTAGGGAAATATCTCAAGTGTTGGAGGAATTGCCATGCTGATACAGACATTCATGCTCCCCTGACATTTCTTCTAAGGCCACAAGCAGCTCATAGCACAACATTCTGATCAAATGAAAGGTTGTGCCTGGTTACATAATTTTTTGTCAAAGTTCAATGTTTTTGTCCAGCTCACGCCTACAGTGCAGAATCAATCAATCAATATCCTTTATTTAACCAGGTAAAATTCATTGAGATTAAAATCTATTTTCCATGAATGACTTGGCCAAGAATGACTAATCATTACAGATTCACAGTTATTCCAGAAGTTAAACTGTCCGCTTCTTAGGGTCTGTAAGAATACCCACAACCTGAAATGAAGATTCTTCATTTGTTCTTGCAGTCTGACTCGAACATCAGATGTTGTAATGAATGAACTCCAACCTCAAAGTTTGCAGTTTGAGGCCAAATTCACATTCACGTTGTTGTTAGTGTTATATATCTTACTTTTAAAGTAAGTAGTAGTAGATTGACAATAAATAACTTTTTTTTCTACTCTCTGTTCAAAGTCTAATCATTGGGGAACATCCTGCAGCAAACGTACCCAAACACATACTGTACACACTTAGACAGTTCTAGTTTTACATTTCCTCTTTGACCTGGCATGAGAGTTAATCATTTCATGTTGTTTTGTGCTTTACTTGTTTAAGGCATGAATGATTTGGAAACTCCAGACGTGAAAACGATCAGACTCCAGCTATGCCACAGTACTTAACACTCCTGGTAAGTCATTTTCAAATTTTTCACATGTTTTTCATGTTTTTATTTTTTGGAATAAGGTTCATTAATTGAAAAATAACCCAAATACTAAATTGAAGCAACATGAATGATTTAACAGACACAGACTAATATAAGGGTTGGAGAAATGTGCCAATGGAAAAGTAGAATTTGATAATCAAACGTTTTGTTTGATACCAAACAAATGCACTTACATTTGACATTATAAATCTGGCTTCATTTCTGCAGCTAGACTGTCCGGTTGTAATCGCTGCCATTTTCGTCTCTGGCATTGGGGGGACATTTCAATATGGATACAGCGTATCTGTGATGACTTCCCCGTCTGCTGTAAGTAAAACTACAAAACTTCAAAGTCAAATGTCCAGACATTTAGTCATATACAACTTTTCTATTTAAACATCCAAAAGAGATATAATGACAGCTGTGTGGCACTTCTATGAAAAGAAAACATGGTAAAACTTGCTGGCATAACTGATATAGAAATGAAGCTTACTGTACATGTGATCATTTCAGTTTATAAAGGAGCTGGTGAACAAAACATGCCTGCAGAGATACAACGTCTCCTTGGAGCAGTGGCAGGTTTCTCTCATCTGGTCCTTCATGGTGTCAATTTACTGCATCGGAGGATTACTGGGGTCCCTGGTCGCTGGTTCTCTGGTCTCAAAATTTGGGAGGTCAGTGTACACAAGCAGAAAAGACAACCTTGATAAATGTTATAATGATGGCTCCAGTCTTTAACATGGAAAGCTCTGTCTCCCTGTCATGCAGAAAGCAGTGCCTTTTGGTAAACAATGTTGTAGCTATATGTGGAGCTGTGTTGATACTCTTCAGCCAAACTGCCATTTCCTTTGAGATGATCATGGTGGGACGACTTCTCTATGGCATCAATTCAGGTGAGCCCACTGAGGAAACCAATTATATCTCTCCTCTTTTTCTTCTTTAATGTCTTCATAGATGGCTGCTCCATCACTCTTGCCTGCCCATTCATCCCTACAGACAATCGATTCTATCACTATTATATTTTCTAAGTTCCCTGGGCCATTTGTCACACAGTTATTGATCTTTATTGACTCTTCTCCAAATGTACGATTCCCTTGTGTACGCCTCTAGGAGTCGGTTTGTTGGCTCACACCATGTACCTTGTTGAATGCGCCCCCAAGAGGCTGCGGGGGATGGTGGGTGTGACCATCGCTACCTTTGTCTCCTTTGGGAAGTTCAGTGGTCAGCTGCTGGGGATCAGGTGAGGTGACCGGCGTCATAGATACTGTGGAGAGTCAAGTACTGTGTCAGGTGGTGCTAGGTTCAAATGACAGCTTGCATGTAGAGAGACACATGGTAAACCTCTCTGTAGTGAGGAAACATGGATGCAATCTTAATTAAAGCCATATGACATTGTATACCACAATATCAATATATACTCAAGACTACACAAGACTGTATATGTTGATGTATATGTAATACAGTACATTTTCGGGTTGAATTTACGAGAAACCATTTACAGAGTGAGTATGTCTGTTTTTGGCTAATCCAGCGAGTTAAATGCATCGAACATTATTGAAAAAAATAAGCTAGTATGTGATTAATCCAAGATTGCCTCAAAGCTGTCCTGCTCACTGATTTGTAATATTACTTGGCATGGCCTGTTACAGCCACCTCAGTATTAAAAATGTCACAAAATATATGAGGGATATATGAGGGTTGGCCAGGTTCAATCGTAAATCATTATATTGCCAAACCTTCTTCACAAAAAACACACATGTTCATACGATAATCATTGCAAAAATGTCAAGGCTCTTAGTGTTGTTAACAACTTCGGTATTTTTTTAAAGTTTGATAACTTATGATAGCATTAGAATCATCCCTTTTCATAAGTCATATTTATGTTCCAAGATCCCAGAAAATGACTTAGTAAATACGTATATTAAAGCTGGGGTGGAGGATTTGGGGAGAAAATGGCAGTTGGGATAGAGATTCGAATCCAAATACCTCAACCGCTCCACTTGTTCTCTTTGGTCCCTCCCCTATGATCCCTCCCTGACACGCTCTACACCAATAAAGTCGTGCCAAAGTGAATGGACAGTCCCAACAGCCAATAAGAACAGAGAATCAGAGCCTCGCGGTCAAAGTGTCAGCTCATGTTATAACTTTGACCAATCAGAAATCATATACCCCAGCTTTAACATTCATGATAGAGATGATGGCCAAAGCTGCATATATTAATACAGTATGCAACGTGGGTCCCTTTTAAAATAGACAATGTGCTTTAGCGGTCCTAGCCTAGCTCCATTATTGCATGATGTTGAAGAAGATGTTGCCCTTGCAGTGAGTTACTTGGTACAGAGGAGAGATGGCCCTGGCTGCTTGGTTTCAATGGTTTCACTGCGTTACTCCAGCTCTCTACCCTGCCCTTTCTGCCTGAGTCTCCCAGCGCCCTGCTACTAGAAAGAGGAGACCGCCAGGCCTGTGAGAAAGGTGTGAGAAAGGCCTGTCTGCAAATAAATCTGTCTGTTGTAATGCTCTGAGTTGTTATAGCCATCTTAATATGTTGCTTGGTCACACACCCTTAGCTATGACGAGGCTATGGGGCAACAAGGACTACAGCAGGGAGGTGGATGAGATGCTGAAGGAGAAAGCAACTGTCCATAACACTCGCAACCACTCTGTGTTGGAGTTGCTTCAGAACCAAACATTGCGTTGGCAGCTCCTCACCGTCACCGTTGCCTTCACTACCCTGCAGCTCTGTGGCATCAACGCTGTGAGTGTTTTTAAAACCACTGAATACTCTTTTGCTCAAGAGTAGTAACATTTTAACTTTGTGATACAGTGCATTCACACAGTACATGCAGTATCTAACACTTCACCTATCTTTAGGTAATGTAGTGTGCAAAGTTGATGATCAACACTAGGCCCTATACACCCCGGACTTTAGAGTATTATTGAATGCATTGTGAATGTAATAATGTATTAGCAGTGTTAACTGGACAGAGCTGTGGATAGAAAGTTGCAAGCGAAGATACATGTCGGTCTAAATGTGAACACATATTGGCTGCAAATGTAAATATTCCCTCAATCTATTAGTTAGTATTTCAATTTGTTAAAAAAAAAAATGAACTCAAATAGGCCTGGTAAACTATGACAGGAAGGTCTATAATTTCAGGAAATTGTTAGATTACAAGAATGATAACACTGTCCTTTTCTGTCTGTTGTATACGTATAAGGCTAAACCCGTGGAGCTGATTAGTTCAGGGTGAAACCGATAGCTTATAACTTAACTAACTGTAATTTATGTAACTACAGTAAATCTGCCTACCAGCACATTCACTTAATGAAAAAAGAAAAGAAAATGTAAAGCGGACAATTTACGGAGGTTATGTGCTGGACTATGTCTTGGTTATTGATTATTGTTTCAAGGCAAAGTTACTGGTCCCCTCAGCAAAGATAACCAAAGATATTGTTCCATTGATAATACACCCTGTAAGATGAGGAATAGTCAAATGTCTTAAGTAAAGTGGATTATGTTAGCCTCGGACAGAGCAAGAAGAGAAAGCAAATAAGCCACTTTCTTAAAATGTTGATCTATGGCTTTGCATGAAAAGTCTTATGATGCTCTTTAGAAAGAAAAACACTTAACACTGATGCTCTACAAAAAGGTTTAAATCTTCAAACGAGTACAAAAGCTCATTTCAGTCACTCGTGCATTTAGGGGCAATATCTAAGTTATAATTTAAATCTTCCATAAGATATTAGTTTTTGTTCATAACATAGTTTAAACAAAACCCTATTTCTGATGAGTTTGGATCAGGGACCGTTTATAGTGTGAGCATGCTAACTTTCAAGACTAAACACAGTGAAATAACAAAGCACCATTATTTAGTTCTGAGTGACTGGGTTTTATAAATAGACGTGTAATATTATTCTTATTCAAATTCGTCTCTCCAGGTATACTTTTACTCTTTTGAAGTGTTTCGTACAGCAGGAATCCAAGAAGACCAGTTACGTTACATGGCTTTGGGTACAGGGCTGTGTGAGTTCTGCACCTCTTTGGCCTGTGTGAGTTTATATCTCATTATATTCAATGTCTTTGAATGTTAAGTATAGGCCTTACACATTCTAACAAGTATGTTTTATTTTTAAATAATTTAATATGACCTAATTGTGTGATTAGGAAGAAAATAACACTCTTGCAGTTCTCTTAAATGTTCTCCTTTCTGTGACAAAGGTCATTCTTCTGTATATAGTTATAGCTCCCCCTTGTGGTTCACTATTGAACATGTGCTTTGATATTGCAGTTCATGATTATTGAGAACACAGGCAAAAAAGTCCTGATAGTTAGAGGATACCTAGGGATGTCTGCAACGCTGATCCTCCTTATCATCTCTCTGTACCTGCAGGCGAGTCACCACAATACCAGACACCATTTGAAGAAAATAACCCTGAATCTTTTATGCTTAAAACATGCAAAAAAAGTGTTGACTGACAGAAATTCAAATCACCCTTATTTTACAGATTGTTTTAATTTTTTTCTCAGAGTATGCTCTCCTGGATGCCGTACTGCAGCATGGCCCTCATTTTCATCTTCATTTCCTGTTTTTCAGGTGGACCAGGTATGTTATTATCATTCCAGATCTCAGCTACCGTAGAAAGGATTTCTATTTCAGCTTTTCCCTCTTTGAATCAACATTACATCTTACTGCAATGTTTGCTAATGTTCTTGACCCTCAGCTGGCGTAACAGCTCCTCTCCCAGGGGAATTGTTAACTCAGTCATACAAATCAGCTGGGTTCACCGTTGCCTGCACTATCAGCTGGTCAGGCCTGTTTTTGGTGGGGATGCTCTTCCCTATTTTAGTGGTGAGTACATTAATTTGTTATCTTATCATTTAATATTTTGAGATTTTTTTTAACTACAGTTCAGTATACACATATAAGAGATTATTCAGCTAAATGCTTCACTGACACTGTTTTAAAAATGTTCCTCCAAAATGCTTCCTTTCCAGGAGAAACTGGATTACTTTTGTTTTCTCATATTCCTGTTTTTCTGCGCCTCCTGTGGACTGTATGTGAAATTCAACGTCCCAGAGACCAAGAATCGGACAGTGCTAGAGATTGCCGCAGAGTTTCAGAAGATGCACGGCAGACGTGGAGAAACACAGAGGGGAACATCCACTGAACTGAAACGCAACGGTGTCAAAACACAGGAGACCCAATTCTGATTATATTCACCAAGGTCCTAAAGTGTCAAACAGCTAAACAAGTAGATTGAAGAGGGAAACTTATCACTACACACTGTAACACTGAAAAGGTCTACATGTTTAAGCGTCAGAGTAGGCTAGATGATCCAAAAAAATATGTTCTCAGTTTTTTTTTCTTTGTTCGTGTGTTTTTCTATTTTGTGTTTCTTATTTGAACTGTTCTTATTAAACTTTGACAGACAAGACTTTGTTCATTTTGGTCCTTGCAGTAAGATCCTCAAGGTTATCAGTGGGGTCTGCATGCACCTCGGGCTAAACATCAGCCACTGTCTGGTTGCATGAGCGCCCTGCTTCATGCAGGACAAATATGGCCGCAAGGGTGGGTGTGTGTCTACAAGAAATGTGTGTCCATCTACTAAGGCACACGAAGGCTTACGCTAAGCAAACCCTTTTTCTTTATTTTACTTCACTGCATTATGTGACAGTCACTACTTTACATATTCCTATTTTATGCACTTACCTAGCCTTAACCCCTTCATGAATGAATGAAAACAAACTCGGTAAGGTAGTTTAAATTAATATATTTTAAAGAAACCAATTAATAATATCCTATATTATGTGAAAACTGAAATACAATATTAAAATATGATAATATACTGTGGTGGCTGATGTACAAATATACCATCGAAAGCAATGCTTATACAAAACACAGATTCAAATACAGTCATATGAAAAAGTTTGGGAACCCCTCTCAGCCGGCATTATAATTGACTCTGCTTTCACAAAAAAAATATAAAAGTGGTATGTCTTTAATTTACCAGGAACAGCTAAGTACTGGGATGTTTTCCAAACAAAGATTTTTTGAAAAGCAGTATTTGGTTGTATGAAATAAAATAAAATGTGAAAAACTGGCTGTGCAAAAATGTGGGTACCCTTGTGGTTTTGTTGATTTTAATGCCTGTAACAGCATGTAAAACTGATGACTTTAAACACAAAGTTGGTTGGATTATGTTGTTCAGCCTTGAACCTCATAGAAATGTCTGTTTAATCATGAGAAAATGTATTTTAGGTGCCTAAATGCAAGTTGCACTTCTCTTTGACTCTCTGCTGAAGTGAGACAGAATGGGATCATCAAAACAGCTCACAAAAGATCTGAAAAACAAAGATTGTTCATTGTCATGGTTTAGGGGAAGGCTACAAGAAGCTTTCCCAAAGGTTTCAATTGTCAATTTCTACTGTAAGGAACGTTCTCAGGGAATGGAAGGACACAGGCACAGTGGCAGTTAAACCCAGGTCTGGCAGACCAAGAAAAAAACAGGAGCGGCATAGGTGGAGAATTGTGAGAAGGGTTGCACACAACCCACAGATCACCTCCAAAGACCTGCAAGAACATCTGGCTGCAGATTGTGTATCTGTACATCGTTCAACAATTCAGCGCAATTTGCACCAAAACATCTGCTTTTTATAAGGACCAAATAACTTATTTTTTGTCTCATCAGTCCAAAGCATTTTCTTCCAATATGAATCTGGCTTGTCTAAATGAGCTTTTGCATACTCCATGCAACTGTATCTGTGGCGTGGGCGCAGAAAGGGCTTCCTTCTTATCACCTGGCCATACAGATGTTTTGGTGCAAATTGCACTGATTTGTTGAACCATGTACAGATACACAATCTGCAGCCAGATGTTCTTGCAGGTCTTTGGAGGTGATCTTTGGGTTGTGTGCAACCATTCTCACAATCCGCCGCATATGCCGCTCTTGTACTTTTCTTGGTCTGCTAGACCTGGGTTTAACTGCAACTGTGCCTGTGTCCTTCCATTCCCTGACAACGTTCCTTACTGTAGAAATTGACAATTGAAACCTTTGGGAAAGCTTATTGTAGCCTTCCCCTAAACCATGATAATGAATAATCTTTGTTTTTAAGATCTTTTGGGAGCAGTTTTGATGATCCCATTCTGTCTCACTTCAGCAGAGAGTCAAAGAGAAGTGCAACTTGCATTTAGGCACCTAAAATACATTTTCTCATGATTAAACAGACATTTCTATGAGGTTCAAGACTTAACCACATTATCCAACCAACTTTGTGTTTAAATTCATCAGTTTTACATGCTGTTACAGGCATTAAAATCAACAAAACCACAAGGGTACCCATATTTTTGCACAGCCAGTTTTTCATATTTAATTTGATTTCATACAACCAAATACTGCTTTTCAAAAAATCTTTGTTTGGAAAACATCCCAGTACTTAGCTGTTCCTGGTAAATTAAAGACATACCACTTTTATATTTTTTTTGTGAAAGCAGAGTCAATTATAATGCCGGCTGAGAGGGGTTCCCAAACTTTTTCATATGATTGTAGCTGTCCACTGTAGTGACCAGTAGGCATACAATGAGTTTAATAAATATTTGAATTAGTTTACACAGTACATTTACAGTTTACAAATCAGTGTATACAGTAAAAATTAAATATTTGTATTTATTTTTATTTCCACCTTGACCAGCATGCCATTGACATGCCACTTTGTTTTCTGCTCCTCAACACTGCAGTAAAAACCCTTTTTTCATGTTCCTAATTGAGATTAAATATTAATGTTGTATATATTCATATTGCAGACAGACAACGTACGTAGGCCTACTTATACAGTGCAGTATCTGGTGGAACTAAAATCGGTAACACTTTACAATAAGGTACACAAAAAAAAGAGTAGTTACCCTTTTAAAAAGGGTAGTTTACCTTTTAAAAAGGTTAGTTTAAAAAGGTAACCTTTTTAAAAGGACCAAAATGAAAAAACTTACCTTTTTAAAATGGTAACTACTCTTTTTTTGTGTACCTTATTGTAAAGTGTTACCCTAAAATCAAATAAATCATTCACATATCGGACATGTTTTGATAAACATAGTTTTACAGTTCGCGTCAGAGCAGGACTGACAGTAGGCTACTCGGGGAAACTCGTAGGCCTATTACGTAGGAGCGGAGCCCCTGCACATGTGTGCGCCTCTGATAACACAATCTACACCCTCGAAAAGCAGAATGCGTCGCAGTATATGTCATCTTCTCGCACAAAAATCCCAGGGAGGAGTTTCAGCCTAAGAACAAAATAGAAGAAAACATTCGAGTCCACGCCTACAACATTTGGGTACATTTTGGTCATTTAAATGCCACTCAGATGTAACAGGCCGCAGCACAGATGCATGTGAGCTGGATTTACAGCGAGGTATAGCAGTTGCGCCGATAATGCACGCAATGGACAAGGGTCCCAGCATCTCCTCTGAGCAGCCGAGGGCGAAGAGAGATATCGAACAAAAGTGAGTCGGGGTAATATCAATGACATCCTTTCAGCTTAGTGGTTAACTGGTATTTACATGGTCAACACTCAGATAAAAAAATGTTTTTGTTGTTGTTGCCTTTTTTCTTGTTTCATTGGTGGCATCACCAGTCCAGGAACAGTTCCATGCTTTTGTTGTGTTTATTTTGACATGATCAACAAGTAATTTTTTTAAATCTTGTAACAACTTAATTTAGAATTGTCTCTAAAATCTAAAAACTTTTATCCTCTGAAGGTTTGCACCTGATCGATAAATATTTCAACCAGCAGATATTGAAACGAGCAGTGGTCCTCTACAGTACAAGGGAATATAAGCTCCCTGCCAGCTTTTATTTGCTGGATTGATATTGGAGGATCTATTGGGAGGAGAATGATCCTCACTGCTCAGCAGTAATGCACTTACAAAACAGGAGCTTGCTGGTAAATTATTTACAGCGACCCCTCTAAGTGTGAGCTGTCAGGGAGGGTTGAGACTTGGCCATGCAGCCTGGAGATGCTGCTGATAGCCCTCTCTCTCTCTCTCTCTCTCTCTCTCTCTCTCTCTCTCTCTCTCTCTCTCTCTCTCTCTCTCTCTCTCTCTCTCTCTCTCTGTCAGGGGGTCACTGATAAAGAGAAGAGTCTCATACTGGCAGCGAGTGTCACAGTTACTCCAATGAGCACAACAGTTTGTCAAAAATGCATCATGGATGTATTTATTTGATTATTGACTTATTGAAGTCAGCAATTCTCCACGCTCGTTGACTAATCACTTTGTGTCGAAATCAGAAGATATTCACTGATTTTGACCAAAAAAAAATTACAGCAAGCATTCTCCAAAATCTCTGACTCCACTTTTAATGTATACTTTGCTGGTAATTGGAAGTCATTCAAAACAGTGGGGGAGATAGGTGAGGGTAATGATAACACGTGTAACCCTCCCAGCTCGACCCTATAGCTGTAGGGACTTTAAGAGGAGGTATAATCTGACTAGTAACAGGATCAACACTTAGATGCAGTTTGTGTGAACGGAAACAGCAATTTAATCAACCACAGTCAAACCTAATAATGATAACAGCAAAAAAAGGTGACCTCCTCCCCTCAGGCCTACCTACATGAATGCAACCTGACAAGCTGACAAGCAAAGACCTTTGCACTATAGAAAATGAACCTTGAGTAACCCCAGTCAACATGCATAACATTTCTGAGATTTCTGTTGTGTTTGGTCACAGGGTGTTCGTCAACCAGAATCTGACCCTGGAAAACATCAAATGCTATGGCTTTGACATGGACTACACCATGGCAAGTATGTTAAGGCATCACTGCACACAGAATGCTCTTGTTTGTAAACATATTTCTATGCTGCCATTCACAGTCTTTATGCTTCTGTTTCTGTTGTGTGTGCTTGTAGTGTATAAGTCTCCTGACTATGAAAGCCTGGGCTTTGAACTCACCAGGGACAGAATGGTGTCAGTCGGGTACCCTCACGAGATTCTGCGCTACACATATGACCCCAGCTTCCCCACACGGTTGGTTCCAAGTTTGCTACTGTAACTAAGGACTCATGCGGCAATAAACATGTAATATAAAATATCTTACAGGTTTAGTTCAAAGCTTTTATGAACTGCCAAAAATAGAAGTTTGTATATTTAAAAAATATAATAATAATAATAATAATAATAATAATAATAATAATAATAATAATAATAATAATAATAATAATAATAATAATAATAATAATAATAATAATAATAATAATACCACCAGACAATTAGTACATTATTCCATAAGTCTATTGACAGTTAATTTCCAAAATTTACATCACCTCGGTTTTCAGGAAGTTGTGACTTTCACTTTTTAAATTTTTTTTTTAAAGATCAAACCATTCTTTGAAAAATAATCAGCAGACAAATCTATGATTACAATAATACTACGTTGAAGCTTGTTTCCTCCTTTATACCTTGCTGTTCATGCCTTGCTAACCTTCACACCTATTCCTTTCCCTCACCTTCAGCGGTTTAGTGATCGACACCAAATACGGGAACCTCCTGAAGGTGGATTCAAATGGGAACATTTTAGTCTGCAGTCATGGCTTCAGCTTACACCAAGGGTAAAGTCAAAATCTTTTAAAAATGCACGGCAAGATCAGTCTGTTTTTTTTCTGTTTGTTAATGATGTACTGTACATCTCACCCGTTACCTGTGGAGGTCAGGTAAGTCTCAGACTGAGACAGGGAAGAAGTAAGAGACAGGGGACACAGTTGCACTTGTAAAAATATGAATACAACAATGTTTCATTGATTATACAATAGTGATACGATATGAAAAACAGAACAGAAACAAAATAAAACTGAAAATATGCAGATTAAATGAATTTGAAATTCTAACCAAACCAAAAGCAGTATAAAATAACATACAAAAAAGAAAAGAAAAATACTTCAACACCCCCGGACCCTATTATGCATTTACAAGCAGAATATTAACACTTAAATTATTTAAAACAAACTGTAATGTAGTTTTTTGAGCTACTTTCTAAAGTAATACTAATAATCTACTTGAGAAGATACTAATACATTCAAATGTCAAAAACAAAGTTTTGATTTTTATAGTGGCTCTCAGGTTAAACAAACCCATTGAGTTACCTTAGTTGCATCCAACAGTAAAAGGGGATATTTTTCAGTATGTTCCTATTGTTTTTTCACTGTCACTGACTGGCTAGACTGGCTGGAAAAAATTACAACTACAGTTGAATTAAAACCTGACTCTCATGTTTGTCTTTGTTTGGATGCTACTCCTAGCTATTTAATGACAAGGGAAACAAAATCTAAGCGTATAATGACTGCAGCATGTTGGCCTGCTGATGTGAGCGGGCTCAATTTGGTTTTATTTGTTTTCTGGTCACAAACACAGTATAAACATGAGTGCACCAATTTCTCAATTATTGGGGGAGATTATCACATGGCTTGCTTTTTGTAGCGCTGAAGTGTAAATACATGTACATTCATTTGTTTACCGTTTTAAGTTACTGTAGTCACTTTGCCTATGTTTGTGCACTTGCACTAGTGATATTGACTTGTGTCATGTTTGTTTTGAACAGGGAAGACATTCACAACTACTACCCCAACAAGTTCATTCAAAGAGATGACACTGACCGTTTTTACATTCTTAACACTCTCTTCAATCTTTCAGGTAAAACCTGCAGGGTCATTCAAATATTTTGACAATTATATTATCATCTCCGACGAAATTCTGGGATTTTTGCAACCCCCCGAGTCTTAAACAACTTAACAAACAACAACTGAAAGTGTTAACTGACCTGTGTTTCCATCCACCCTGCAGAGACGTATCTCTACACTTGCCTTGTGGACTTCTTCACCAGATGCACCAGATACACAAAGTGATTGGAGTTTTAATTCCCGCATACATTCGACTATTCCTTGCAGCCCTGAACTTTTAAACCCTAACCAGTGAATTATTTGTCAACACACACTTCACCCCCTCCCTCTCTCTCTTTTTGCTGTTAAATGTCTTCCAGCCTCATGAAAGGTTACCAGCACGGCGACTTGTTTATGTCCTACAGAAGCATGTTCCAGGACGTCCGAGATGCAGTGGACTTTATTCATGATACGGTAAGTGAACAACATCTCATTCAAAAGGATTTTAGGAATCGTGTCACATCACTGGCATGGGAATTAATACTTGGTTTCCATTGTATCTGTAGGGAATCCTTAAAGGACGAACCATCAAGAATTTGGAGAAATACGTCATCAAAGATGTGAGTATTCTGACAAGATCATGCACCAAAAATGTCCTTTTGCTTTTCGGCCAAGTATGGTAAACAAACAAATGATGTTCTTTGCAGCCAAATCTTCCTGTACTCTTAAATCGGATCAAAGAGGTGGCCAAGGTCTTCCTTGCCACTAACAGTGACTACAGCTACACCGAGGTGAGCTCCTGAACATGCTGTATACTGCGACTAATCATGTTTTAACAACAAATTATATGAAAATGTAGTGTACCTTCTAAATGAGCAATTATTCTAACAACTGTCTCGTTCTTCGTCAAGGCCATCATGAAGTATCTGCTTGAAAGTAATGTCAAGGTAAGACCATTTTAACTTTGGTTTAAAATATACAGAGAAAACTGAAGTTAACAATTCTTTTGGTTCTAGACCGGAAGTCCAAAAAAGTCCTGGCGCTCCTTCTTCGACCTGGTCGTAGTGGATACCAGAAAGCCGCTGTTCTTCGCAGAGGGGACTGTGCTGAGACAAGTAGACACAGTAAGGAAAAAAAGTCTCTCATACTGAAGATTTAAACATTATAATTTTGGAGGAAGGTTTCAATCATAAGTTGTATTTTGGACACAGGACACAGGAAAGCTTCGGATTGGAACGTACACGGGCGACCTCCATCACGGAACAGTTTACTCTGGAGGTCAGGTTCTTATTCATTCTACTGTATTGTTTGTTTTTAAGGAATTAAATAATTTTTTCAAGTAAAGGTCACATTGTATTAAATAATGCTAACCTTCTAAAGGAGGTTCAGTTAGCAGATTTTAAACTGAAATGTGGATGGGAATTGATCAGTAAATGGCAGTGGAAGAAGATAATATTTACCCTGATAGAGTTTTTTACGCACTAGCAGATTATTGATAAATTTGGATGTAATTTGGCTGAAAACGTATAGCTGTAAAGTAAAAATATGGATAAGGAAATTTCTTTAGATGCTAAGACAAATGCTCTCTCTTCAGAGGAATAGATAAACGAATGTGTACGTACAAAATCAAAAAAAAAAGGGCTGCCATAATTGGCATTGTATAAACTGCAACTGAATAACTTATTGTAGAACTACAGCCTTTCTTGAGTTGTTTGTGTCTGTTGTTATATGTGCTTGTGATGTGAATGCATTGTTGTACTTAAATCCCTCTTTCATGCTCACTTATATTTCTATTCTATATGAAAATCCGGTTGAAGGATCCTCGGACGTCGTCTGTGACCTGCTGGATGTCAAAGGAAAGGACATCCTTTACGTCGGCGACCACATCTTTGGCGACATTCTGAAATCTAAGAAACGTCAGGGCTGGAAAACTTTTCTGGTCATCCCGGAGCTCACCAAGGAGCTGCAAGTTTGGGAGGAGAAGAAAAGTAAGAACAAGAAGATAAGGGTGAGTTTGTGTTGTTGTTGTTGTTGGTGGTTTTTTAAAGTTTTTACAACTTCGCTTTTGTCTTTTGCAGATCTGTTTGAGGAGCTAAAGCGTCTTGACATCTTCTTAGCCGATCTTTACAAGTGAGTTTGTGTCCATCTGCACTTCAAGTGTAATCAACACTTTGAAATGTTAAAATGGGAACAATAACCTGCTTGTTTATGTTGAATAATCACAAGATGTATTCATCAAGTCATGCAGACTTGATGAATACCTTATGAATTCCGATTAGGATTTACACCCTAAGAATTAATCTTTGAAATTGATACATACACAGTCATTAGTTAAATCTGTGTCATAATAAGTATACTTTTAGTGAGACACAATTTCCATACTACATTTTCATCTGGATCTCCTGCTTTTTACCGTATGGTCATTTTGACGATTGGACAAACAGTCTGCCAGTTAAAAGCAGCAGTTTGACAGAAAGTTTTCTCCATGAAATGAACTGTGAGAACTGTAAGTTGTATTGTATGTACAGTATAAGAGCAGCCCCTCCGCTTCCCACTCTCCCTGCTCATTATCACCATAAACCACTAGCTGCCACGCAGGAGGGGCTGCAAATACATTGGAACTCCAAGACATTTGATTGAATGTTAAAACTTACTAAGAATAAAGTTTACTGCATTTCAGTGACAATGTTGCCATGGCATCCACCTTTTATTGTATATTTTCCATGTGAATTATGACGCAGATACATGAATAGATGAAGTGAATTGTTTCTGTGTTTGTCGTCTCAAGGCACCTGGACAGCGGCAGTCAAGACTGTCCTGACATCAGCACCATTCAGTCAAGAATGAAGGTGAGCAGCTTGAGTCTTTTTTTTAGGAAGATATAAACACATGTTAAGGAAATGGAAACATCTTATTGCTGAATAAGTTGCTGTGCTATATTGGATGTTCTTAAAAGGTTTCTTTGTTGTTGCCAACAACATTTAGACTCATAGCTTCACTGTCAATAGAAACTGAATATGTGTTCTAGCAATGACTTAGATAATCACCAACACATGGAATAATAAGACACCTTATATTTCATTTTTTATTGTATTCAATTTCAAAAGATTTCATTCCCTGTTTTTTTCTGCTGATTTGGTAATTGCTTGTGTTTGCAGGTGTTGACCCACAGAATGGACATGTCCTTTGGCCAGATGGGCAGCCTACTGCGCAGTGGCTTCAGGCAGACACTGTTTGCCAGCCAGCTGATGCGTTACGCAGATCTTTACTCCTCCACCTGCATTAACCTGCTGCACTACCCCTTCAATTACCTCTTCATGGCTCCCCCAGTCCTGGTCAGTCGTCCTCTTCCTCACGCATACACCTGCTCAAATCTCTGTGCTTCCATTGTTAATCACTACAGTCATTCTTTATCTCACTCTCACTCATGAACTCTTTCAGATGCCCCATGAAACAGTGTCTCATCACATGGCTGACTACGCTTCTTCCCAGCTCACCGTCACCAACAATATGGTCAAGATGACCATGACCTAAGGTTATAATCCCAATGAATTCTGTTGACAGTTTATTAACACTCCTCCCTCTTGCAGTGCTGACGCCAACTGACGGAGATGTTTCAGAAGAAGAAACAAAACGTGAAGAGGCTTTGCACCTCTGCACCTGTGCTTGTATAAAGGGTTTATTGCAGCCGTGACGTGCCTCCTTTACAAAGAAAAAAATCGTGCGCCACGAATAAGCGGATGTGAATTGCTATGCCATGTAGCATTTACTAAATATACCCATGAATGAAGATTGTTGAAACTTTAATATTAAAAGCAAAGGATGACTCAGGGTTACTGTATATATGTGTGCCAGTTTTTCTTATTCTGTTGCTCCATGTAGTTGTCCATGTGCACTTTCAAATGTGGAGTCAGTGATTCTGGAGAACACATGTTGTCACTTTGTGTCAAATCAGTGAATATCTCCTTATAATATGTCCGTGTGTGTGCTGTTAAAAAATCCTAGGCTGTCTTTATACACAGCCTCATTTGGTAATTGCGGTGGGCCCCTTTTGTTTGCAGAGCCTAGGCTGTGTATTAACACCAGATTTTTTTAGCGGATCATGAAAAGATATTCATTGATTTTGCAATCTCCAGAATCGCTAGCTCTACTTTTAATCTCAGGTTTGAGTGATGGTTTTGAAGAAGTGACTTTACTATTTGTTTTAGTGATAATGCAGGAGGGCTAGATCAATAGGTATGAATAGCATCCAGGAATGGTGCACCGATCAGAGTGCAAGGAATGATGATGATGAGACGTTGCTTTCTTTAGACTATATTATTTTCAGCCGTATTTATTTAAATCCTCTGTATTATCTTCCAGTTTTATTTTCATGAACTCAATACAGGAGAATTAAACAATAAGGCAGGTACCAGAGGGACGATGAGCCACCTGCTGACTTGCATGAATCTCTCTCGGACTAACTGTCAGAAAACGAAACTTAATTTATACACTATAGACTGGGAGCAACTGCTTTTAAAGCGACAGTAACCATTAATATCAGAGCCTTTTATACACTATTGGTTGTTTGTGCAACTTGATGATTTCTTCCAATAAATCTTTCATATTATCTGTTTTCATTGTTTTCATTGAAGGACAACACGTCATTAAGTTTAACGGATTTGCTCTCTTTGACATTGTGTTTGCAGCTTTTAAATTACCAAATGGGTTTACTATTTATTCTGGGAATGACCCAGAGTAACAGGGACACACTTTTTTCTGGAAAGACACATTGCAGTTGAGTTTAAAAATTATTTCTCAATACCGTGAGCGGCACACACATCTCTTCTTATGAATAAGGTGGACAGAACATGTAAAAACTCTGCAAATAAATCCAGAACTACAGTTATTAGAAGTTATGAGAAGCAAGTTAGGTAATGTGTGTTTTTTCTCATAAGGTTTCATTATGTTCTTTTCTTTTGTACTTCATCTGTAGTCCACTGGATGGCAGTAAACCACCTCTGCAACAGACCTGAAAATGTATCCGTGTTTGAATTAATTTGTGTGTGTGTGTGTGTGTGTGTGTGTGTGTGTGTGTGTGTGTGTGTGTGTGTGTGTGTGTGTGTGTGTGTGTGTGTAATTGTTAATTCAGCTTTGTGAGGAACAATTTCATTAACTATCATATATCATCATATACTATCATATTTGGAAAGTGAGAACATTTTAGCTGGACCTTACTTCTTCAAAGGACTGTTTGACGATTCAGACTTGATTTAAAAGTTCTGGTTACAATTAGGTTTAGGTTAGGTTTAGTGTGAGGGTTGGGATTGGGCATCCAGTTGTAATGGTTAAAATAAACCAAGGGGCTAGGGAATGTATTATGTCAATGAGTGTCCTCACAAAGAAAAAAGTACAAGGATCTCTCTCTCTCTCTCTCTCTTCTCTTCTCTCTCTCTCTCTCTCTCTCTCTCTCTCTCTCTCTCTCTCTCTCTGTCTCTCTGTATGCTATTTGTGCATGTGACAGAGGGAGAAAACTGTCTTTCCCCTCTCTTGATAAAGGTTCAGCTCTTGTGGGAGGCGGACTGTCAGAGGAGAGAACCGAAGTCACACAGTGTGTATTCTGTAGTTTCTTCCTAAATGAGCTATTTTACATAATGAGTTATTTTTAATTTAGTTAATATTTCATTGCTGATATTTATCTAGTAACCCTTTGCTTTAGTGAATAAAAGATTTACATTGTTCTATCACCATTTTTACAATTTCTCTCTCTCTCTGTCTGTGTGTGTGTGTGTGTTTTAATGTGTGTATATAAGAGCATGTTAGGGTGCATGTGTTTAGTAGCAGTACAAATATCACATTCAGATTTTTTTTTCAAATTGTTTTGTTGATACGACGGAAGATTCACTAGTATTCATTAGTTTTATAAGGATTCAAATTAAGTTCAGCCAGAAGATCAGCTGCTGCTTTAACCTTGTTTGCATACATAAAATACAATATAGTCTAAATGAGCACCTTCTTTCACACACACACACACACACACACACACACACACACACACACACACACACACACACACACACACACTAGAAACTCTTCCTTATATTAGTGTAAACATGTGATTATGCATGAGTTCTCTCACACACGATAGTATTCTCACAGGGTTCAAGTGTGCAGATAATCATGGTTCTCTTGCTTTTCTGCTCTACAGAGGAACAATTAGAGTGTGAGGTGCAACTTTATAGCAATTGTTCACTGGTCTAGTCTTTGATATTGATATGGACTCAGCAGTCACCATGGTGAAGCCTCCACTGATGACCTGAAACAGACTAAACATTGCCTTAAACTCATTGAAGGGAAAGTTCCAGTAAGATCCAGTGCTTTGTCTTTACTGAGATGTTTCACCTGCATTAAGTAAGTCCCTTTACAAGTGTGGACTATTATAGACATCATGTGTGAGAATATATTCAAAGTCTAACTTTATCATTTTCCGTCTGTGGATTTCGAGACACTTGCTGCTGCATTGTTTTAAACATCAGAAGAAAATCTAAATTCGGATCCACCCACTGCATTTCTTGGCACCTCCCTCTTACAAACGAACACACACAGACACTCATTCACAGACAGACACATACACACACACACGTTTCCGAGATGATTTCATTTCCTGTATCAGAGCTATTTCCGTTAACTTGGATTTCCTTCACCATTGTCTGCTTGTCACCTGGATTTATTGTTTTTCCTTCTCTTTCTATTGAATTTGTCATGTTTTATAGCTTTTAATGTTATCATACTACATAGTATTTAATGTTTGTTTTAATCACTCATCCACTATTTACTATCAGGAAATAATATAAACTAACCTTATATTTGACATTTGGTGGTTTAAAGAAACAAAGTCATAAAAGGTAATCCCCATCCTTAATTTGGTGCAATTTGTCTGTATTTAAACACTTCTATTTAAGCGTGTATTAGCCTTGTATTAAGAATGAAAGATTCAAAGCCACCACTCTGTAACCAAGTCTGTAAATCTGCACACTTTGGGGGACTTAAAGCTGCCATCATGAAATTTGTTTCGAGGCTTTACATCTTAATGTATTTCATAAGAAACTAACCTGTTGCGAGAAACTGCAGAAAAGTACACAGGTAAAATGTAATCTGCAGACATATTTTTCACTGGTTCATATAGTGGAGCAAACACTGCTTTAATTGATTGATTAATTTAATGGAAAATAAGCTGCACAAACAATGATTTTATAATTTAATCATTTTTCTTTTTCTCTGTATTTATCTATTTCCCTTTCAGTTGAGAAGACACAGCTAAAATGAACTTTTGGTCACTTGCCTCTGACACAGTCACACACAGCTTGTTCTCCTTTAACAATATGCTGCACTGTGATTTTACAGCTGTCCTCTCACTCAGAGTGTACCTGTGCTGAAGAGGTGTGAAAAGTATCAGTTTCTCTGTGCTGATTTTGACAGTTTCACCCACATTCCACTCTGCATAAACATCTGTTTTTGAATCAGTTATTGGTGGAAGCTAGCTCTTGCAGAGCTTCATATCTTATAAGAAATAATGCAACAATTAGCATTTAATGAATTTGTTTGCTACTTTGTGAACCTTTTCAACTTTTGATATCCCCTTAAATTTAAAGTTTCTCTATAAACATACACTTTCCTATGTGGTATGTGTCTGGTCTTTGCTCTTTTTGATCAACTTTTCTGTCTATACTGATTCAAATATTCAAACCCAAAATACATTTTTCCCGGTTGTGGCAATACATCAAATATATTCTAAATGGGTCCAAGATTGTTTTAAATTAATTAAAAAAACGACAAACATTCACACCAGTATTTAATGTCTTTGGAAACTTCAGAAGTTCTTCAAAAACTGAAAATAGTTATTTGTGTTTAGACAAAGCTAAGCTGCTAATTAAGAGTTTATACACGTCTTGAGTGTTATTCAAGACACATGAGAAAGGTATTCACACTGTGGTGATATATTTTTACAACTTCTTCTGAACAAGCGTTACGTCCAGGAGGCTGATATTAGGCCTGAGATTTCAAGGTTTTAATGTAATAATAAGCGATATGAACAGTTTTATACATGAATAAGGTTGTTTTTCCAGCATGTAGTTCACGGTTTTCAAATTCAAGTCATTAAAGCATACATTTGCCAAATTGTCATTTCTATAACTGCTTTTTTAGATCCAATAGTGTGTAATTGATTTTGTTTCACCATCAAATTAAGCTTTTCAAAATGTACTTTTCCAGGAAAATAACAATAAACAATTGAAAACATTTAATATAATCGTCTTTAATCAGAGAGAATGTTACATAGAAAATTCAGAAATGTTTCAGAAAACTTCAAAAAATAATTAAAAACAAATATTCATTGAACTTTTATTTATTACACATTCATGTCACAGGTTTACACAACAGTTCATCATTTGTTTCTAACAAATTCTCTAACAGTGATTTAATTTATCTTTAAAAAACAAGAACGCTTCATTACCTCATAAAACAGGCGGCAGACCCATAGACACATTACAAAAGGAAAAACTTAACACATTTGTTTCATGCAAAGCTTTTAGAGCGTGTTGTGTTTTATATATTTAATGAAATACAGATGTCATTATCTCATTAGCTCGTATTCTCGGCAGGTTAATTTGCAAATGAAAAGCCGCTCAAAAAAAGCACCCTGACATGTTGGGTTTCATTGCAGGATAGTTGCTGCTCTATGCAGTCAGATAACTGCAGAAGCACCACCGTCCCCCATTCCACACATTCCAGGATTTCCCAGCAAGCATTGCAAGCAAGCCTAAACAAGTCACGTTCTTTACTCAGGGAGAATTTCACACAGTCGAGTGACTGAGGTCTCCTCTTGCCTACTCTTTACTGGGCAATCGCATAAATGCACTTTTAACGTCCAAAATCACTTCTTTTTTTCGGACAACAGACTTTTAGAACTGGCTTTTAATACACAGTCACCACATTCATTCTTTCACCTGAAACCCTGGACTACAGCAGGGTAATCTGTGCCCCTTAAAAATATGTCTCTTGTCTGTTTTTAATTATTATTTGTGTCCTTCTGCCGCAGCTTGTAACAGCAACTGGACTGTGGTTAAACATTTCCACCCGGAGAGGTCTACTGACAGTCATCAAAACAAACAAGCTTCTTAACTCTCTTACTATAGGGTTCGAAACACGAGGCGCACACAGGAGCAGTGACACCCAATCTCCATACATAGAAAAAAGAAAGAAAGAAAGACAGAGGAGGGAAGAGAAGGCAAAACGCGAGAGGGGGAGAGAGGGCCTTGCTCCCTGCATTCCTCCCAAACGTCCCCTCCCCCCGTCGACCTGCTGCCACTGAGGATGCTCAAAAACACACATACACCCCCCACCCACCCAACCAGCCTTTTTCTTTTTTTTTTCTCATGGGCTTATTTTACCATCAGCACACTGACACGGTGTTGGTTTGATGACAAAACAACACACAGGTAAAGTAAGCACAAACACAGGACACTGAACTCATTGAAGAAAAAACTGCCAATTTAACTGAGAATTATTTTTCTTAGGAAAAACTAGATGAGTTAATTAAAGGCCATCTCAGATTATGGAAAGATTCCAGGTATAAAAACGCATCTGAAATATTCTTCTGTCGACTATATATGGTTGATTTAAAATTGTCTTCACCTTTTTGATTTGCTCTTATGGCTTTGTGTTTTTACAGCTCACGTTACATAATTCGACACTTTTTATTTCCACAAGATTTGGTGTAAATTTAAAAAGGTGAATGGTGACTTCCAATGAATGCACCATCACAGCAGAAGGAAACAAATCTACATTGTATGGATTATTAAAAGGTCATTTATTTCCTTCCTTCTTAAAGGTCATATTTCTGAAAGTACATTAGTCCCTTCCTTGCGTTAAATTTAGGTCATGGGGTCTCGTGTCCGCCTGCAAAATGTGTGTAAACTCTATTCTGTAAACACAGTGCTGGTGGGTAAATAGTTAAGGAATTTTTTTTGCTCTGAGCCACCACCTGCTATCTGTCATCAGCTCCACTTCTACACAAACTTGTTTGAAACGAGCCCCTTTAGCACCAGTTTAGTGTGAGCTGGGGCCAAATGCTATGACAATACTATTGCACTGCTAGAATGGATGGTACAGTAGTGCAACATTGTCAAAGCAGCTGACCTCAGCATGTGTCAGCAAGTGGACGTGGTGGGGACAGCCATTCTTCACTGCCAAACTCCAATTACATTTAAATAAGCAACAATGGTGTTTGTCTGGACCGATGGTTGGGTGTTAAAAAAGAGAAAGGGAAAACAACACAAGAAAAAAAGGGGGAAGATGATGAAAAGCTCAAATTGTGGTGAAATTTGAATTTTTGCATGTAGGTGAAAATGGCTGTTACATGTTGGCTAAAAATGTAATCTGAAGTTTGGAAAATTGACTAATTCTACTTTATCTCTCCACTTCTACAAAATAAAGCACAATAACAGAAAGTAAAAACACAAATCAATCAGGCATAAGGACACCCTCACAGCTCCATGTGCAGCTTAAAAGTGTAGGCAGTAAAGGGAGGTGTGGGTCTCTGTTTTCATCAGCCAATGCCCTTTTAATATTGCACTGCTCATCTCAATGTCCAGTAGTGCAACAGAAAAAGGGCAGTGGACAACAACATGGACACCACCAGACTTCACTGCACATACTGACTCAACTAGCCACCTTTTACTCCCCCCAAAAAATAAAATTGAAATAATTACCAGAATTGATATGACTAAGAAGTAGAATATAAATTGGTGTGCTTTTATTTTAAAAATCCTGAATCAAATGAAAACTACAGTCATATAATAAAGATACTCAAATCAATCAAAAGGCAAAAATTGCAAACAGACATATCCCCTTTGGAGTTTCTACTGCACACAATCCACCTCGTTGGGTGACATTTTAGGTAGCACTATTTATGCCTCAGACTATGGAGACAAAAGTTAGGATATCACAGGCTTATTACAATGTTACTTTTTTCACTGGCGGAGTTAAATGAACTTCCTAAATTAAGCACATCGGTTACTCTCACCCTGGGTGAATGGGAATTTCCCAGCATGTGGGCCCATACAGTTCCCTCCAGCGAATGACATGCATTCTAATTTTGGGGGGAGAAACGGGAGGTTGGAGACTGGTTGGGGGGGTGGGACACACACACACACACACACACACACACACACACAGCTCTAAGACAACTACAGCCTGCCACCCCACCATACCTTAGACTATCAAAAGCATAAAAATCATTTCAGAATAATAAATCCTTCCCTTTGCGTCCACACAGTCGCAAAAAAATAAACACGAGGCTACGACATCAAAAAAGTGATCGATTTCTTCAACGGAATGAGGTATTTAAAAATAAAATAAAACTTTACAAAAAGTTGCTTTGCTCCATTAGAGTAGGATCGCTTAACAATGAAATGCAACAACGCCTAAAATAAAAGCAAATTGTGGCTCTTGCAAGTTTGCACAGATAACGCGTTGTTACACAACATACAGGATCTATAGCATTAAAGAAAAGAGGACGCTGGAAATGTCTACAGCGCCGTGAAGCTTCTTCCCTCCGGATGCATCGGATTATTCCTGTAAAACACACAACGCTGTTCTTGATTTAGTATGTTATTTACCTGTTATTGAGGGCTTTACATTGTCTCCGCCATACATCTCCGTGAGCGGCCTATACGCCTTCCTTAACGCTAGAAGCACTGGATCTGCTCTGCAAGCCATTCCTGCTGCCAGCTCACAAGCCCACGGTACAATACTGACGACTTGTTAGATTGCACAACAGCCTTTAGGCTGCACACACACACACACACGCACGCACGCACGCACACACACACACACACACACACACACGCCAGTACCGTGAAAATGTCCCCCTCGGAGACCCATTACACTACGATAACAGCCCAATAAGGTGCAGGACGCGTTTATCTGCCCACACGGCATTAAATCGTGTCCTGATCAAGTTTTGAAGCGAGCTTCCAGATGCGCAGCGCAATGGGATTGATTCTTCCTGCCGCCGTTTCCTCCCTTAAGTCGCGTAAATAAACACCCAATCTTTGCGTCTCGACCTTTGCAACTTCCAAGTTTGCACTGGGCTCTTGACAATTTACGCAAAATCGGCTACAACTCACATTGGAGACACCCCCCTCTCTCCTTCTTCTCCTCCTCCTCCTCTTCTTCTTCTTCTTCTTCTCCTTCCTCCTCCTCCTCTCTCTGCACAACCTCCTCCTCCAAAATCATGAATAGTATCTAGCCAAGGGAGGGACAATCCGTTTAATGCAAAAAAAAAAAAAAAAAAAAAAAAGGCAGAGAGAGAGAGAGGGAGGGAGAGAGAAAGAGATAGAGAGAAGGGAAAAAGTTGTCCATAAAACAAAGAAAAGCAACCCTCTCCACAAACAAACCACAATTGGACGGTCCGCTGCCTCGGGGATACACGCCGTCGTCGCCTGTATGCTGGACGCGAGCGGAGGCGAAAACGTTGCGGAGGGCGGAGAGTCAGAAAGAAAAAAATCTCGCCCAAGTCTTCCCCATGCACAAGCACACGGCCTCGCAGATCCGGACTCCATCTTTGACTACTTGACATTCAGAGCCTGCCGGAGCAAATTCCTCGTTTGCATGCCTTCCACTGATTGGCCTCTTCTTGCGCTAGTCTTTGCTATATGGGGAGCCATTGGTTTGGTTTCGGCGTGTTTAACATTTCCAGCCAGCACGCGATTGGCTGCGCGCGGCGACGCGTCACCCCGTACAACGAATGCCTGATTAACTGTGTCCCATTCACAAATTTCTCATCGTCTCCCCCTCGGCTCCATCTGGATACTTGATCACTAATTATTGTATGTACTTTTTGGCGCAAATACCCTTTGTGCACCTACAATAGGGGATCATAATTAGCTTTTAATTGGCCCCTGGAAGGACTTTAATGCTGTTCATTGACTTGAATATGGGCTAAACCATCGTAGATTCTCCCATTTGCAGGATCAGGCCTACAGTATTGATCTATTTAAAAAAATATATTTAACTAAAAACATTTGCAGATAGGCTTACATTTAGTTCCTAATTTCGATGTATAAGCTATGTCTCCAATTGTGCTCAATAAGCAAACTTTGTGAAAATTATCATTAGAATCATCAAAGTAATAATAAATATCGTTTCTAAAGGTTGCTGAAAGGTCCCATGTTTGAGTGTGGATACGCAGATAGAGCATGTGTGTGCTTCAGTTCGTGCGGGATCAATGGTTGGATCAGATCACACGGGTGCTGGAGGGCGGACCCAGTGGGCACCTCGGCCCCTCGCGAC
The DNA here is from genome assembly GCF_949987685.1 of Ammodytes marinus. Taxonomy (NCBI): domain Eukaryota; kingdom Metazoa; phylum Chordata; class Actinopteri; order Uranoscopiformes; family Ammodytidae; genus Ammodytes; species Ammodytes marinus. Next base: position 13,034,512 of record NC_137222.1, read on the forward strand.
GCTTTGATTGACGCACAGAGAGGAGTAGCGGGCTGTGAAATTTGGCATTCCTGGCCAGAGGAGCTGAAATAATGGTATTATCCAGTGGGAGAGGGCCCACTTTTTTTTTTACTCCCCTCGCACCCATGCGACTCCAGCAGCCCACTCAGAAGGGATCTGATTGTGCAGCCATTCGGCAAAAAAAATGTTTGATGTAAGGCGGGGCATGATGGAACGGTGAAGGTTTGGAGCAGTGATGCCCCCCCCCCCCCCTCCTGCCTCACGCACAGAGGCTGTTCCCGGTGACTCTCTCCTCGCACTGACTGTCCTGTCAAAGTGTTTGGCACAAAAAGTTCACTACTGAAACTGAACAGGACGACTTGATATGAGACGTTTTGTTTCTGATCTAATTCCACCTTCTGTTTTCGTAACTGCTGCTAAAACTGTATTTTGTACATATTTTATATATGTATATATTCAGTTAACACAAAGGGATATGAACGTGCCTAAATGATTTTTTAAACGAGTCTGAAATACAACTCATCAACATTTAAATATACCAATGATCTATATTTTCTCTCGGCAGAGTGGTAAAAAGTAGCATCTGGTGTCCACACTGTGTAAATAAGTGAATCCAGATTAGTTGAAAATTAAAAGCTGCAGCTGTTTTGCCTATAGGCCTTAGTAGTAGTAGTAGTAGTTTATTTATTCAGTCATTATACAACAATAATTTTAAACATCACATTGTACACTCATTCAACAACAAATAGTTACTAAAAAAGTTCCGGCTGAAGCAAAAGCTTATTTATGCTTATATGCTTATCAGATAAAATAAATTTACATGAAACAACAATTTCAAAAAGTCCTTGATGAAAACAATAATTCAGTGTTGATTGGCTCAACTATTTGAAGTCTGATTTCACAGATTTCAATGCAAATACACCTCCATCCTTGAGGACATTAGCTCCAATTTTCTAAAACATGTTTTAGAAGTGATCAAAAAGCATTTAAACACAAGTTTAAAGACTTCAATTGATTTTCCTTTCACCAGCACTCGTTTGTTAAAATCATTCCACTTCTGAAAAAGACAAAAAAACAATGTATAATATAAATAATTGATGTGTTGAAATGTTGTTAATTGTCAAGTTTTTGTTTCTTTAAAAGAGACGAAACTCAATAAAAGTGAAATCACAAATTTTAGTTCATCTGCTTTGGAGATAAACTTTAAGAGTTTGTGTGTAGTTCAAATCTAAAATCAATTATATATTTACACTAACACCAGCCAATAAGATTAGACTAAAATAAGCCATAAGCCAATGTTTCCTTTGTTTGATTTATATCTTCTAATATTTTTTTCATTTCGGTATTTACTCTGTGCTTTACACACATCGAATGATGTGTTAAACCTTGACGTTCAGTCATGTTTGTTTCAAATTGAATGTTTTTCATTTTACAATAAGGAAAGGAAAAGACGCTGCCACTAAATAAATATTTTTGATATTGATAGCGAAACACATTGAACCTAATTAATAAGTAATTGTAAAATGTGCCTGTACTCACAGGAAATCCACACTGAAAAGATAGCAAAACTATTTCACTTAATTATTTGAAACACATTTCTTGATTTAAATGCAACGTTCAACTTATATTTATGAAGTTTCCCAAATTCGACTTCACAATTGTAACATTCTAAAAATGAAACAATTAATCAAAGTGTTTTATCGTTATATAAAAAAGGAAAGACTCCATTGCAAACAGGCCTACAATCTGAACATGAATCAATCTAAGAAATAGAAAACATCTTTAGTTAACTGATAGTAAAATAAGGGCTTTCTAGCACATCTTTATTATGTAAAAATGTTCCATAAAGACATTTTTTTTCCATAAGAACTAAAACTGCTAATTTCGTTTGATCTATTTCATTGCAATCACCTGTGAAGAATTCAGGAACAATTAGGTGTTATTTGCTCTTTTTTTACATGTTTTCCTGTTTAGTTTGTTTTTTCCATTTTCAAAAAAGTATTCGAAGATTTATTTAGCATTGAAAGCCAACAACAAAGATAGCAGCAGCTCAGATGCATTTATTGTGGTTTTATCTTCAGGGAAATATAGAAGGTGTTGTGAGAACAAAAACATGGAGAATTCTGAAGTGTTGGAGGTATGGACGAGATAAACAGAGGGACTAGTTTCATATTTCACTGTTTTGAAAAAAATAAATGTTTCTTCTCAAAATGAGCCTGGGGGGGGGGGGGGGGGAGAGAAAGAAAGAGCCACAAACCAACCACTCCCTACTCAACAGCCCTGACTTCAAACTGCTGCCTGTGTGAGGTGTCATGGGGGCTGAGAAAAGCCTTTTAAACATGGGAGTTATTGTTCCCCTCGGTTCCCCTTTTTTTCTCTCTCTCTTTCCAACCTCCCATCCTCCGAAATACCTCCTTTCTTCCTCTGCCCTTTAACCTCTCCCAACCCCCATCCCTCCATCTCACGTCTCTCTCTCTCTTTCCACGTTTCCCCTTTTCCTCCTCTCATCGGCCGGAGACCAAACAACCGTGATGGATCGTCATTGATAATTTCCCACCAAAGGAAGGAGAAAAAAAAGGTTAATGGAGAAGTTTTTTTGGGGGGATGGGAAGTGAGTAGTGTGCTTCATCTTTTTTTCATGCAGAAAAGTAGTAGACCCCCAACCCGTGCACCCTGTTGCTACCAAAAAGGTCTCCCCACCCTCCCTCCTCTCCTCTCCCCCTCCCCCTCCCCCCTGGCCTCCCCTCTTGAAACAGACTCTATGGACTGCATGCATGACATTCCAGCTGTGTGGGTGGCATAGCCTTTTTTTACAGCGTCTCCAACAGTACACAGGGCTCCTAAAGCACAACATGCAGAGGAGCCTCCACCCCATGATCCATCCTCAGATACACATGGCCTTCACTCAGGAAGATCAGCCCGGGCTCTCACAATGATCCCTGATTTTAACCTGGGAATGTGTGATGGGGAAATGTTGATAAGTTGTTATCTAGAAGACCCAGAAGTGTAAAACAATAGGTCAACAACCAACACATGTTCTTCCCTTAATTACCTTCAACCCTGGAGACGTGGTCATTGTTAACAGTTCAAAAGAAAGATTGGTTGGATATGTTTTATCTACTTGAAGCTGAGTGAAGATTCTATACGAGATGATGATTTTTGAGCTGGTGGCATGTTTCAGAAATCGACATAATATGCCACATAACCTCCAAAGACACCCGCCGTAATTCATGGTAAAATACAACATATTTTCATTAGCTTTATATATGTGATTTGGGTCGATAGTACTGAGTACACAGGTTCAAAATCAATTAGGATTTTTGTTTTTTTGGAGTGAAAGTTTTGCTCATAAAAGGAGGTTACCTTCTCATAAGTAACATACTGCAGATTTTTTTGTCTGTGAATTACTTTTTGGCAAAGAAAAAGAAGATATTTTTGTAGATATTTCTATATTTTGTTACATTCATTAAATGTGCTGGCCAAGTAAGTTGCAAAAGGAAGAGTTCCCACTTTAATACTTCACTAGCCCAGACTTAAATATTAAAAGGAAAAAAGTTATAACTATTGTTACACAAACACAACGGAGCGGCCATAAAGCCAATGTCAACCAAACCCAAAGTTTGAAATACGTTATTTTTTTCAAAACTAGCTAATTGTTGAAATGTTAACTCTTCTGGTTTTTAACTTGTGTACTGTGTACCCCTTAAATTAAACACAAAAAAGGAAACAAATGGATTTCAAAATAACTTTGTCTGGTGTGTGGAACACGACACGTTACACTTAAGTAAGAAAAAAGTAAAATGTTTATTCCCTAATATAAATTGAAGAAAAAGTGTTGCCTCCTGGCAGTTAGGGAAAACAATTAGTTTAATCATTAACCCACAGAATAGACACACTGCCTCACATAATAACTTGTTTTGCACTGTTCTGTTTTGTTCATGTCATGTCAAGTCAGTTGTATTTATACAACCCCAATATCACAAATCACAAATTTGCCTCGAGGGACTTCACAATCTAAACTGTTTACGACACACTCTATACTTAGACCCTAAACCTGGACGAGAAAAAACAGTCCCCAAAAAAACCTTTTGAGTTCATATGTAACAGTGGTGATCCCATACATATTGTAGCCACCATATCGAACCACACAAACTCCACTTCCTAAAAGCGCCTCACTTCCCCTCCACAACATCCTCCATTAAATCAATTAGTCATGATTCCTGAGGATTATTGCACCAGTTTATGGAAGCTCTAAAGCTGCTGGTGGGGAGACATCGATCCTCCACTACCACCGATAAACAACAAACCTCATTCATAACTCCTCACGGCCGCCGGATACATGTACATGGACCTTGTTTTTCCACTTCCACTGAGCGAGTGCATGTGCAGAGTCCAAAGGATGAAAAAAAAGAACTCAACCCCATTAACTGAACTTCAGAGGAATTCCTCACTTTACATACGGAATGCACTTTAGGTCAAAGGGCAAAGGGCCAGAGGGGAATCCACCCGCGCCCAGGCAGGCAGGCCTTATTTAAACAAGACTGGAATGCCTGGTTGGAAGAGAGGAGAAGAACAAGAAGAAGAAGAAGAAGAAGAAGAAGAAGAAGAAGAAGAAGAAGAGGAAGAAGGGGAAGGAACTTCTCTGCCATTAACATGAGCAAGGGGCCACCGCCAATAAATACCAGCACTTTTTAAATGACCTGCGCTGGCGGACTTCATGTGCTACTGACTCTGAAATTGTATCATGAGCTTTCCCCATGGTTATATATTTACCAGTTAGACCAGGAGTTGAGTTCCACTGATGTTATAAGAGCGGAAATCACTAGACGTGTTAACTGTGTTGTGAGATTCTAAAGGTGCAGCCAACCCATTAAACCTACACTTTTCCTCTGTTTCCCTCTTTGTTGCTTTAAGGCAGGAGAAATTCTCATGTTCCACTCTGTCTAACAGTATCATATATATTCTGTATTGGTTCCAGCTATTTGTTGGGAGTGTTTGCTACCCCATTTTACAAACATGTCCTTACGTTAAAGTAAGTATGCTATTTATACTGGTACATTTAGCAACTTTGGGATCTCCTTGAGAATTTCAAATAAAGTTTTATTGTCTTTGAACAATGAACCCAGACCAGCATGGGTTTGAAATAAGTGACCCACCAGTAACATTAAAAGGCTTAAAGGGAAAAAGATTAAAACTCCTATTGTTTTTTTCAGTTATTTCAGTTTCATGACTTACTATTACAAAAATATTTTCTAAATTCCTTGGTTGCCATTGACTTGCATATCGAAAGAAAAAGAAGAAGAGGGAAATCTTTTCTGTTCTAAATTAAAACCAAAGAGGAGACCTGCAGTGGCCGCAGGGCTAATTGAGGCTGCCCTATCACCTGCCTGTCGGTAATTTCAGGATCAATAGGAGAGGACCCTTGCGAGTGCCTCTAATACAAAACCCCTGCATTCCAGGCGTGGGCCAACCTCTCCATTTTTAGGACCATCTCGCCAAAATTTCCTACAAATGACATGCTACAATCCCCATGGCCGTGGTGGAATTCTGTCCACTTCAGGGCTTCAAAGCTGAGCAGGACTTGTCGGCGGCTTCTGGCCAATAGGTCTAGAGGGGTGGACCCTGTGTGCCTTGACCTCAGCAACCTTCCCCAATTCCCCCACACATCCCCCCACCGGCATTGACTAGGTCAGGGCCGTCTGTCTGTCCCACAGTTTTGGAAGATCTTTGAGTGACAAAAGAGAATCAGATATTGAAATGTATAAGGTCAATCGAACTTCATGTCAAGGGGGAAAGTACAAGACCAGTGCTCATGTCATCTTTATATATTTTATCATCTGCATGTTAACATTTTTTGTCAATAGTACTGCTTGCGATTTTTCTAATAGTCTCTTCTGTACACCTCACATCTGGGCTATTGCTTGACTGTCAGTCCTGGGAGACGGAGCCCTTCCTCTGTCACTCTCCCCGAGGTTTCTCAATATTTTTTCCTCAGTCAAGTTTAGGGTCCAAGGGCAGAGGGGTGTCATATTGTGTGCGGACTGTGAAGCCCACTGAGGCAAATGACTATTTGTGATATTGGGCTATGGAAATAAAGACTGATTTGTTTTGATTAAAGTCCTCATGGTGTTCTTCATTCTCAATGTTGCTCATGCATTTGTCCTATACATTGATTTGGGGCATTTTATTACACTGATTGTCCACAGAACGGTTATGACTGAATAGCTCAAGTTCCTATATCTGTTCCTAAAGGCTTCACACTCACCTAAAGGCTTCACACTCAGTACAGATAGGCTACATGCACGAGCTCAGAGAGAAGAACCCAGCGTTCCAGCAGCCTTGACTCGCCTGCAGTCTGTCATTGAGGCAGCCATTTTCCCATGAAGGCTCACGAGATCTCTCCCCTGCAGGAACCAATTACCTCACTCTGATGAGAGCATGCCTTCAAGTAAACTGCAGAGGAACATTTCCTTTCTTTTATATTCTTCTGATTCTGCAACTTATATCGTGTTAAGTAGAGGGCTCACTGCGGATATATGAACTTTACACTGCTGTGGTTTGTCTGATTGTCTGTACATTGAGCTGTGAAGACACCACAAGGCTGCTCAAAGAGGGTTCTTATTAAACATTAGATTTTAACAATGGTTGGTCTCTGTACTTAATGTAAAAACATATTGAGCTGGTGTGTTTGAGTACAGGAACGACACAAGGCCTTTCATAATTCTGACTTCTCTAATAGATATTTGTACTGTGTCGCCATCCGCTGGAGAAGGTCGGAATTGCACAGTTTTCTGCACATCTACCGAGGCGGGAAGATGGTGATGTTTGGCTTTTATAAATTCCTACATAGGTGAATACCCCCCCCCCCACCCCCCCCTCCCCAAATTCGCATAAAACACTCGAACACATTTAAAATGCTCACAATTTGCCCAAGAATTCATAATTTGTCCTAATTTGACACCGAAAAGCTAATTTGGCTTCTCTTTGTCTCTTAATATTTCTTATAGTCTCAATTGTCAGTTATAAAGACCCATTTTAAATCCCATGGTTTTAGATAGATATTTTACATCTGGTTTAAATCAGGCATTACAGATGTCACAAATCATATTCACCCATATAATTGTCAAGTCTCACCTCACCTGGCAGGTTTCTTCACGCCATGACGACAAATCCAGATTTGCAGAATTAATTCACTCGAAGGACGACCGTGTTACTGTATATTTCACCTGAAAGAAGCAGAATTTATCTGTAGGCCTAGGAATGCTAGGAATTGTGTTTTCCCGTTTCCAAAATGTCAGTTCCATTTATAACTGAATGACAGCTTAACTTTGCCTAGCTACAGACAAAGGAAGGAATGGGGTTCTTTCCACTAAATAATTGTGGGAAAGGCAGCATTTGCTTCCAGTGGTAACATCAGTCAAAAAAGCTGATTATAATTGGTATTAATATCCTTGAGATATAAAAATGTGTGATCTAAATATTTCTAGAGAAATGAATATATAATTTGGTCCATTATTTTCAGTTTATGAATGTCTAATCAAATGTGAAAGGACTCCTTCTGTAGACCATTGAATAACATAACATTATATATGACAATATTAGATAAATAGGTCATACACTCACCGGCCACTTTATTAGGTACAGCGGTTCATTTTCTTGTTAACACATAGGCTATAACTAATCAGCCAATCACATGTCAGCAACTCAATGCATTTAGGCATGTAGACCTGGACGGGACAACTTATTGAGGTTGAAACCGAGCAACAGAATGGGGAAGAAAGGGGTTTTAAGTGACTTTGAACATGGCAATGTTGAGGGTGCCAGGAGGGCTGGTATGAGTATTTCAGAAACTGCTGATCTTCTGGGATTTTCACTCAAAACCATCTCTAGGGTTTACAGAGAATGGTCAGAAAATGAAAAAATATCCAGTGAGCGGCATTTGTGTGGACGTAAAATGCCTTGTTGAAGTCAGAGGTCAGTGGAGGATGGGCATTCTGGTTCGAGATGATAGAAAGTCAACAGTAACTCAAATAACCACTCGTTACAACCAGGGTATGCAGAATACCATCTCTGAACGCAAAACACGACCAATCTTGAAGCAGATCGGCTACAGCAACATAAGACCACTGGATGCCACTCCTGTCAGCAAAACAGGAAAATGAGGCTACAATTCTCACAGGATCACCAATATTGGACAATAGAAGATTGAAAAATTATGCCTGGTCTGATGAGTCTCGATTTCAGTTGCGACATTCAGATGGCAGGTTCGGAATTTGGCGTAAACAACATGAAGGTATGGATCCATCCTGCCATGCACCCTCAACCGTGCCATGTTCAAAGTCACCTAAACCCCCTTTCTTCCCCATTCTGATGCTCAGTTTGACTTCAGTACATTGTCTTGACCACGTCTAAATGCCTAAATGCATTAAATTGCTGCCAAGTGATTGGCTGATTAGCTTTTTTTTTTAAATAAGCCATTGAACAGGTGTACCTAATAAATTGGCAGGTATTATTATATAAGACTAGATTTGGATACTGGTGCAACAGTGTGTAATTTTGTAGAGCATCTAGCCTTGTTTACTTTATATAATGTTGAACAGCTTATTTGTTTCCCTCCCCAGAACTGCATTTCTGAGAGGTCACACACCAAAAAGGTTGTGAACTACTGGAAAGAATATGTAACAAATTAATTCTGTTTTGTAAGTAGATCATAAGGTAATGATGTATCATTAAATGAAAATGAACCAGTACCTATAGTTGTCAAATCATTCGTGGAGTGTAAAATACTTAGCCTAAGTGTAGGGTCTTCAGCATACTGTACATGAATGATAGTTGTTTCCTGTTTTTTAAGTGAAGCCGAAAGCTTGGAGAATCCTCACAGTACATTTGAAAATGCAAAGTGCAAATTAGTTTTAACTTTCAGCAGAAGCATACTATTTATAATGATATAAAGAACATTGTGAGAACATAAGAATTATCATAAACGGGCAAACCAAAGAAAAAGACACACGGTTGTTACAGTTAGTCATGTTTATTTACAGCAGAATCCTGAACGAGGAAGGAAAGAAGGGCAGAGGGAGTGGGTTAAAAGGAGACAGTGTTTTAGATCAAGCGCCTCAGGATTCATGTTTCACTAGACAGTTCTTAATTTATTTATTCACCATTTTTCTATACAGAATCCATTCAGCCGTAATATCAATAGACCAACAGAGCCAGAGTCCTCTGCTGGAGTTGAGAAGAGGTGGAAAGAAAAACAAACTAAAGCACTATAGAAAAAAAACAAGGGGGTAAAAAAAAAGAAAAATCAATTTTCTATATAAAAAAAAAGTTTTTGTTTTCACCATGATCGTCAGTTATTTATGTATGTATATACACACACACACATATATATGTATATAAATCTATATATTTTCTTGCCATGTCCATGAAGAGGTGAACAGGGTTTTTTGTGGGTCCATGGTGTCCAAGTTTGGCCGAGCGCACTGTGCGGCAGATCCGACAGCATTCAGGTCATAATATCAGTCCTATATCTGATCAATCGCAAATCGCAGTCTTCCTGACCCGCAGCCTCTGTCCCAGCCCACTGACGCTTCTCTGCGTATAGGCCAGCTTATTAGGTCCAGTGCTTATAGACTTCGGCCAGCAGAGACTCAAAACTGCAGTAGCCCTGTCGATGCAGTCTGAGAAATGATAAACTGTACACTTAACATGCATGGCCAGATAGCATTTAAAAAAGTAAAAAAAAAAAATGCATCATCCGTAAATCTCTCACTCACACCTTTTCCAGTACACATTAGATATTAACTGACAAGCACCACAAAAAAGGTGTAACGTGTGAAATGAAGAAGAATAAAAATAAGACCGTCAGGGACCAAATGACGACATCTTATCAGTTAGCTTTAGTTTCTAATTTCCATTTTCGATTCCTGAAGGGCATCAGTGATTTTCTTCCCTCCCTAGGTCCAAACATATTTTATAATGTTGTTTTATCACACACACACACACAAACACACTTAACCATCCAACCCTTTATCTGTAACTACATATGAACAGTACGTCTTCATATCCAACTGACTTGAGTCCAAACGTTCACAATAGTCAGGTCTTCATCGACCGAGGTGAAACACTGACATTTACAAAGTTCAGATGAGATGTGCCGTTGTGCTGCTCCGCTGACTTGTCTTTTGTCAAATTGCATAAAAAAACTCATCTGTTATAATCATGCTCAGACATTTAAGGACTTGTGACAGCTGAATTAAGAGGCTTTTTAGCATTTCCATGGCCATAAATACACATCAATTTAGGATGTGCACAAACAAAAATCAGTACAAAACCCAGCATGATGTATGATGTGGTTTCAAAGACATAGCATACCTTAAAATTAATTCAACATTCATTTATTTGAAAAACAAAACAAAAACACTGTTACACTTATACCTGTCCGCAGAAAGACTATTAAGTGACCCCTGTTGGGTTTTTACTTTAAAAGTTTTTTTTTTTACAAGTTCGACACAAACTGTTTCCATTAATTTGATCAAACACACCAGCTCAATGGAAACCTGACTATTGTCAATGTTTTTAACATGTCCATGATTTCAAATTAAAAACCAAGTAAAATAACCGTTCACTCATCTTTTGCTCACACGCGCACACACGCGCACACACACACACACACACACACACTTTAACACTAGAGCAGGAAACTTACTTTTTCATCAACCAGCCACCGATGCAGACCCCCCCCATCCCACCCCCCCAGAAAAAAAATCCATCAGCTAAATTTGAATTACACAAGCCAACACACTTTAGAAAACATCCTCTAAATGATGGACGCTCACCAGTCGTCTCAACGCAACTGGCAGCAAAAGTTACCAAAGTTCGGCGGTTGGCTGGTGTCGGTTTCCCAACCCTTTTCGACATGCTCCCCCAACACAAATACAAACTCAAGATACCGCAAATACACATATATACAAATAGAAGCAGCCCCTCAAACGCTGAGGGCAGCTTAACAATTTATAATGCATCATTTCGTATATGCCAAGAATAAAACTTTTCTAAATAAAATACATAGTTATCTGTGAGGGGTTGGGGAATGCGGGACAACGGATGAAAAGGGGAAGAGGAGGAGGAGGAGGGCTGGAGCGCATGTGGAGCGATGATGGGTAGATGGAGAGAGCAGGCTGGAGTGGTGGAAAGAGGGGAGACTGATGGAGGGGGAAGACTCTTCTCATTTACTGTGTGCCGCTGCTCCCAAGCACTGTCCTGTGCCACTGCAACTCTCTGCCTAATCACCGTTTGTTTTTAATCGTTCCATAATAATAATATTAATAATAATAATGACCACGACAATACTAAAAAAATAGATATAAACCCCAGCCATGTCTCACAACCCTAAGTCCACAAAAAGTGGGAGGGAGGGGGGTCTGGCCCTCGAGTTCATCTGAGCGATGCAGAGGAAACTAAAGACGCAGATAAATAAGGAAAACGCAGAGAGAGAGAGACGAAGAAGAGGCCTGACCAATGGAATGGGCCATGAAAGGGGCGTGGCAAATTATAGCAACTATAGCAGAAGAAAGGGAAATAAGAGAGGGGGAAGGTGGGGGCGGGGGAGAACAAAAACCGCATAAGCAGGATGTGCTCTGATGACGAGGGAACAAACAGAGAAGAGGAAGCAGAGATGAAACGGGCAGGATGAATGGACCAAAGATGAGTCGTGTTGGGTGCGTTGTGATCTCCACACACTGGTGTCCTTTTGAGGGTTGTGTTATTTTTTGTTGTTTTTTTCCCCTCACAGAAGATTGGCGGAAAGCATGAACGAGTGATGACGACATGGCCTCACTGTGAGTGCGCCCTCTCTCCTTCCCTCTTAATTAAGGTCAAGGATCCGCAGTCCTCCCCGTGCTGCTCGTGGTATCCCAGGGTACATCATACCTCCAGGAAGCGGGTGCTGCTGGCCTTGGTGTGGAAAGGCTCGGACCACATGCGCCGCAAATCCCCCTGCGGACAAAACCAACGCGAGTGGTGAGTCTCCAATAAAAAGTTTAACGATATGTCTTCACAGACCGTGTCAACATAAAAAGGAAGCTGTGCACATGATCTATCTATCTATCTATCTATCTATCTATCTATCTATCTATCTATCTATCTATCTATCTATCTATCTATCTATCTATCTATCTATCTATCTATCTATCTCGTACCTTCAGGTAGGCCATGGTGAGCAGAGGCAGCAGGGTGAAGGGCACCAGGTAGAGCAGAGCGGGCTGAGCAGCACGATGGATCCTGGATGCCACAGTGGCAGTCAGCAGACCTGAAGACAGAGTCACATCATCACCAATTACATAATTAATAGATTTTCACCTCAAAACATACCCAGCACCCCAAAAACAAAACCCTTTTGACCTTTGACATCCATCCGTCAATCGATTGCCTGCTTACCCACAAAGTATCCGACGAGAGTGCAGTGGAAATAGGAGACGCGCTGCATGCGTCCGGGCGTGCCCGGGACTTCCCCGTTGGCTTGCTTCTTGTAGTTGTCATAGCGCAGGACGAAGCACAGCAGCAGCCCCGGCATCACGATGTCCCCTATCCCCAGCATTGAGAAGTGACTGCCTGTGGAACTGCACAGATAGAAGGAAAAAGTAGAAATATATGTTTGGGATCATGGCACAAAACAGACAAACTAGAAGCGACTGAGTCATGCATGACAAAAGTGTGCCATGTGTGTTTTTGTACTTGTTTCTGTAAGATAATGAAGGTTCTGACCAGATGCCAAATCTCAACTCAAAAGCTCTACAGCTGTGTGTGAGGCTGTAAAGCTCACTACAGCAGGAATTAATATTGTTAGATGGATGGAAAATGGAGAAACAACATTGTAATTCTTAAAAACCTATTGCCAGTGGGGCTTGAGGGGGCACAAAAAAAGAAATGGGTTAATCCTCAGCGGTGAGCTATTTTTATTATACATTTACATCTCAATTCCTGGAAGGCTCAGGCTCAGCTATACATAGTTTAACTTGAATTCACCAAGCACAGCATTAGGGCGGCAGTATAATCAGTTAATTAAACAAACAAACAAAAAAACTCTACTCCCACACGCATTGTGAATTCTTAATAAACAACAATGTTTACCTGTTGATTATGGCACAAGATGAAAAGTCACCAATAATGTTTTAAGCTTCTTCTGTAACATAAATATCTACCTGAAACTTGGTAGGTAAACCAGAGCCACACTGTTAGACAAAAGCAAAATGAGCGTTTCCATACATGAGTGAAGCAGAGTCAACTCTACTGTTCTCCACATGGTTTGCTCCTCAGTGTTACCTGGGAAAGACCAGTTTGCCAGGTAAGGAGAGGCGGGGAACGTCTCGGCCCATCCCCGGCCCCAAGTGGAGCTTCCTGGACAGAACATCTATGGGATTTTCAGCAGGCTGGGTGGCAACTTTGACCATCACATTACTATTGAAGATGTAGGCTGAGAAGAAGACCTGGAGAGGGGCGAAAAGGAAGAATGTAGTCGGTCAGGTTATGCAATTTCTCATCCCAATTTACCACAGCCCAATTATGCCTTATTTATTTATTACAATAAAAAGCCAAGAAAAAAAGATTTTCATCCTTTTTGAGAAGCTGTAGCCAGTTTTGTATTAAAATTACTCAGATAATTGATATCAATTTCATCAATTTATTTCCTATCAACAGTTTTGGCTCTATAATATAAACCTCTTATTGGTTTGCTGTATACCTTATACATTTCTATCCTAGTATAAACTAAATCACTGATTCAACTTCGTCTCCTCAAAAGCAGTTATTGGGATTCATTAATAAATCCAATTCAATTTTATATTCTTCCATCTTAACATTATTGTGAACACAAATGGTCAACGTCAGCTGGGAAATAACTCAGGAAGATGTGGTGTGCTAGCAGGTTGCTAAGCACCCAATTTCAATGACAGAAAATGTTCTCAGTAGTTGAACCTCAGCTGAAGCAGTTTGTGCAGAACATTTTGCTCTAAATAATTGTTATGTGACATTTCTGAGAGAAATTCCTTTAATTGAAAATGTTACTCATCCTTTTTCTTTACAAAGATATAATGGCAGTGACCATTTGAAAAAACTTAATATTTTCTGAATAAAACAGATAATAGGCTACATCTATAGTGGCTAAGTTCTCATAGACTCCCCTGAGCTTCTCCACCCTCAGAGATCTAAACTGATTAAATTATGGGAATCAAACAATGCAGTTAATCAGACAGGCTGGTTCCCTTGACTTTGGTGACACCTAAGTGGCCATTGCCTTTGTGTTTAGAGCTAAGTGCAGGCGCTGATCCAAAGCAGCAAAATGACAACTTGGCATAAACAGTTTTTAATTTCTCAGGAGGAAATAATGATGCTTCTCCTAGTTTTGGCTCAGGGAGGCACCTGCTGTCCTTTTTAATGCGCTCATCCGCCTCCTCGTGATTTATGTGGTTAATTTCTGTTCACAAGGGTTGAATTTTGTAGGCAACATATCAATGCAAAGTAACCCGGCCAGCTTATTTGTAACACTCTGCTGCTGGGAAATGTAAAATTGTATTATGTCCCGAACAGCAAATAATCTAGCTGCCAAAGAGTTATTAGCTTGTTTAGGGAAAAAAGTAAGCACTTTTACAAGTAGATACTTTTTTGTAACAATTCAGGTAGAAAGACTACATGTGTGTGACACTGTATATGGGGGAAGGTGGGTGGGGGCGTTTTGGGATGGGAGCATATCTTACCCAGAACACGTCATAAATGAGCAGTCCTGACAGCAGCAGGCAAGACACCTTCAGACTGGGAAGCCGCACGAAGGCTATCATGGCGACACACAACCCCATGGCTAAGGCTGCGGAGAGGGAAATACACAAGAAACTTGAAAACACAATTCCACGTGATTCTAGCGAGTTTAAACCCATTGATGACGGCTGCTGCGCAACGCTACATTGCATCTCCTGCCTGATGCTGCGTAGCACAGCATTGTACTTTATCTCATTTTCATGGCGCGCGCAGCATAGAGTGCACCGTCATTGGTTCAAATACACGAGGTGGGTTTTGTTGATTTTTTAAGACCACATGACCACCCAAAAGTTGTGTGGTTTGCCGAAAATCAGTCAATCAAAAAATAAATGAATAAATAAATAAAAATAAATAATTAAAAAAATAAGCCGGCTGTGTCGGCGATAGTGTATTACAGAACAGTTAGTGGCTTTCGAAGCGCAGAATCTAGGTCTACTATAGGCTACTGACGAAAATCACACAACACATTGCATCTATTTATTAACAATATTTAAGAATTCAGGCTATATTTTGCTGCTCCAACTCAAATTCAGCCCAGCCAGGGGATAGTTAAGTTTCAGTTTCGTTTTCATCTCCGTGGTATACAGCCGTTTGGACCAGCTGAAACATGCTGCCAGTAATATGTTTCAAATGATCAATTGGTCAAATCAGGTGCACACACCCACACAATTTCCTCTGCTTTGTCAGTGGTTCACAAATATACACACCTTGATCAAGACCAGTTAGCTAAAATGACAGTAGTGTTTTATATAGCAGTTGACTAAACTTCATGTTCAAGGGCCTGAATTGAAGTTGCTAAAAATATCATATTATGTGACTCATAAAGTCAGGAGATGATGGGGAACTTAATTGTGTCCAAACTCTTGCCTTTACAGAAGGTTAGGATGGTTGCCTTTTTAATTTTATACTAATGTGTATCAAACTAACAGCTATGCTAACAGAACTTCTCCCTACACAGTGCACTGTCTAGTAATGAGAATATGTGCTGATCTTTCAATACTGCTTATTATTGCGTTAAAAACTCCCAGTGTCCTTGTAGGTGCATTCAGTGATTCTGGAGAACACTTTTTGTCAAAATCCCTTTTTTTAGTGTTGAAAACAGCATCCTATTTGGGCGATTCTGACCCATAATCCAGTGCGCATGTGAAGTGACGTCACATTGACGGAGCCTCCATATGAAAACAAACAGGGATGCAACGGATAAAAGCAAGAGGCAAGATCAAGGCACAATGTTATGAAGAAATAAATAAGTAAAAGTATGTCCCAATTGTAGCATACTGCATCCTAACTAGATAATTTTTATCGTCAGAAGTAGTATGTAGAATAGAAAAAAGAAAGAGTATGTGATTCGGAACGCAGGGCGAATTTTTTTCACAGCGCACACACAGTACGGACCGGTAGTTCAACGTGAGAAGATATTAACTGATTTTGACAACAAACGTTCTCCAGAATCGCTGACCGCGCCTTTAAATCAGAACCAAAAAATGCCCGGCACTTCAGAGAAATGTTACCAATGTTTGGATCCTCATGGTAAACAACCCTCTGCAGGAAAATTCACAGTGCATTGAATTCAGGATAACGCAAGAGAGAGAGTCATGGCAGAGAGACGCACCGTCCATGAGAAGCCAGTGTCCAGTCAGCACCCAGATGAGCACCAACAAAACGGAGAGGGAGAAGGACAGGAGCTCGGCCAGTGTGAAACGCCCACAGCAGCCAAAGGAAATCCTGCAATAAATAAGTAGAGGCTTTGTCTAAATCACGCATATCCACTTAATGTGATACAAACTGGCACATATTTACCACTGAGCAGCATTTGCATACTTGATGATGTACTAGGAACAATGAGGGTGAGGGAGCATTAATCTGTACCGTTGAGGGAGAGAGTGAGGGTCTGTGAAGATGATAAAAACGTTTGTCTCACTTGTAATTGATTGAAACAATTTATCAGCGGGTAATGGATAGTTGTTAGCTAGCTAATGCTGGCTAAATCTTTATTGCTGTACTTAACAGCTAAAGTGCAGAAAGGTTTCTTTTTCTGGGAGTTTTGGTTTAGCAGTATCAAGTGAATTAAAACGTTGATTCTGGACTAGAACGGAGCCGACCCCGCTTAGCATGTAGCCTGAGAAAAAACAAGATGGATTACAATCAAATTGGTGATATGCAGTGTAAAATAAAGTGAGAATCATACAAGAGGAATATAGAAAAATAGGCAGAGTTGTGCCAGTGGGGAAGTAGTGCCACCCCTTGTTTCTAGAAAACAATAGAAGAAATTGGAAATGTCATGTGACCACATATTTAAGAAAAGCCATCCATTTGACTCATCCTGTAAATAAGGGAGACACATGGAATAAGATATAAGCACATTTAAGCTCAAAAAACTGTTTTTTGCCTTTCAAAGTAAAATTTCCATGATCAAGGTTTTTTTTTATTATTGTGTCTGAACAATTATAGACACATTAGAAAACATTTGACAAATGTTTTAGTGCTTTAGTATGCTACACTGTGTCTATTTGTGCCAAAGGGCCTGGGGTGAGTTATAAGTAAGTAAAATGTATTAATAAAAGCACACTTATAGCAGTTTGCACTGTTCAAAGTGCTGTACACAGTGCATTCAGTAGGTACAAAATTAAGGTAAAATAACAAAAAAATACATGAAGCCCAGACATCCACATATAAACAAAGATAGATAGTGCAGAATTAAGATAGTTAGTTAGTTAATGCATAGTTAATGGGGAGAAAAAAACAGGGTGTACAGATGGGTTTTGAGCCTTGATTTAAAGGCAGAAATGGAGGGGGAATCACATATGCCAGGTGGCAGTTGGTTCTACGAGCGCGGAGCAGCTAGTGCAAAGTACATTTCTGAGAGTTGTGCCATTGGCATGGCTGTATACGCTGGTCACCAAAATAAAGTGATTGTCGCTTAGTAGCTCAGAAGAGACTGACATCTCCATTCCACTTAATGACACCACTGATGAGAGTTCAGATGGCCAGAAAGATGATGATGGTGTCATTGTGAGCTTTGCAGGTAAAACCATTAGATCTGCTAGGCCTTGTTAAAGAAAATTGACCTTCAATCTTTGTAAAATATTTACTTTAAATAAACCCTCAATAAGTAATTGTGTAATGGATTTGTTTGCATTACAGTTTATGAGATATATATCAATGGCACAATTTAACCCATGGTATTCTCTCCAAAGGCACAACTTACACCACACCGGGGGCAAGTTGTGCCACAAGACAACTTTTTTCCGAAAGCTATATTTCTGAAACAGTTTATTTCAGATCCAAAGTTATTGTTGCCGGGGATGCACCACCTCCTGAAATATACATACATATTTTAGTTGGAGACATTACTGTCAAGGCCTCACTTTAAAGTCACTTTGAGTAAAAAGTGGCACAGCTCCCCCCACTCTCCCCTATTAAATACAGCAAGTTATCTAAGCAGAAAAGGTTTTTGGGTTGAAGGTTGGCGTAATACTGGCCCTGTGCAGCAGACAAAGGTGTAGTGAAACCGGAGTGCACCCTCTGAATCTGTAACTAGAGAGGTGGTGTTCATATCGGTTATTGAGTAGGTGGGTGGTGGTGGGGCTGGTGCGCCATGTGCTTTAATATTGCTTGAGACAGCAGAGCAGAGATGTCCTGACAAGTGAGCCCAGAGGCAATTATAAATGATTTCTATTAGGGCTGTCAAATTAACGCGTTAATTTCGATTAATTAATCACAGAAAAATGAACGCAATTAAAAAAAATTGCGCAGATTAATCGCACTTCTATAATGCCCTTTGACCCGGTGCAAAAGTGGTGCACATCTTAGGTTCAAAACAGTATCTCTCAATCTTCCTCCGTGTGTCTCAATTTTGTTTGCTAGCTGTCTCGTCTCCCGCATAAACAGACACCCGCCCCGTGTGTGTGTCAATATTTTTGCCTATGAGTACGACGATGGTGAATGAATCGGCATAGGCTATGCGCATCTGTGGCAGTGCAGCGCTGTCTGTTGTGGGAGATGGAAAGTCGTAATTTAGTCTGCTTGTTTTTTTGAGAAAATTTGGCGCTAGTTCCTAATTTTATTTCATGTAGAAACCTGGCTGAGGGGAGGAGACTGGAGTGTAGAGAGAGAGAGAGAGAGAGAGAGAGAGAGAGAGAGAGAGAGAGAGAGAGAGAGAGAGAGAGAGAGAGAGAGAGAGAGAGAGAGAGAGAGAGAGAGAGAGAGAGAGAGAGAGAGAGAGAGAGAGAGAGAGAGAGAGAGAGAGAGAGAGAGAGAGAGAGAGAGAGAGACTGTAGTAGGCTATACAGCTGTTTATAAACAGGCATAAAAGTGTCATAAAAGTATGCGATTAATTTAGATAATTAATCACAGAGCCTGTAATTAATTAGATTATTTTTTTGAATCGCTTGACAGCCCTAATTTCTATGCATTAGGTAAAAATATGAAAGTTTAAAGGCTAGTCCACCCAAATACCAAAATAGATGTCCAACTTACTACCAGTGGTATTAAGCATTGCAAACAGTTACAGTTAAGACTGATATATACATATTATGAATCACAGAGCTTTATAAACATCTGTAAAAGACAAACAAGACAGCACAAGTTTGAGCTACAGACACGATGTAAAGACACAAAGAATCAACAGGGTTTCCTTACTTGTTCTGCGGGGCGCAGGGTCTGGTCAGATACTGGCACATTGGCAGCAAGAGGAATGCGAATGCAATTGTTGCAAGAACTGAGGAGGAGAACAAAGCAGAGCAGTTAGATTAACCCATTGATGACGGCTGCTGCGCGATGCCACATTGTATCTCCTGCCTGATGCTGCGTCACGCAGCATTGTTACTTTATCTAATTTTCATGGCGTGCGCAGCATAGAATGCACCGTCATTGGTTCAAATACACATGAGGTGGGTTTTGTTGATTTTTTAAGACCACGTGACAACCCAAATGGTGTGTGGTTTGCCGAAAATCACGCCAATCAAAAAAATAAAAAATAAAAAAATAAAAAATTATAATAATAAAAAATACCCCGGCTGTGTCTGCGGCTGTGTCAAACTTGCGTGGAAACTGGTGCAGATTCTGGCGCAAATACCTCCCTACACCAGGTATCGCGTGGGATTTATCAAACAGTCGTATCTCGCCAATCTCAGCGTACGCCAGGCCATTATTGATAAATGCGGCGGCTGAAAACAATCGTACCACGCCCCTATATTTTCTCAGTTTAGAGGCCTCACCCAGAGGTTTTGCGACATGGATATGCGCATTACGGCACAGAAGAGGAACTTAGCTGAAGTAGAAATTGACAGAATAACAGCGAAAGTAGAAAAAAAGAGTTTCAGTTTGGAGCATTACAAGCGGCATCGAAGAACGACAGAAGGCAGCAGTTAGGAAGAAAATAACTGCTGCGGTCAACAGCGTTGGTGTTGACAACAAACGATCTCCAGCTGAGGATTTTGCATTTTAGGTTTACATATGGCTATTGCTCAAATTGCAGCATATACAATTATATGTCGCCATTACTTTGAATAGATGAAGAAAAAGTGGTCTGACTCAAAAATCGCCACTAAAAAAAGCGTGTTGCTGTTCTGAAATGCAACCAACTGAGGGTGCATAATATAAGTGGTAGAGAAGAAACAGACGCACCAACTGTCCGGTAATGGTCCCCATAAAATAAATACAGGTCTGCAGAGATTTGAATGATTAGAATGTATTGGCCCTTTTAGATAGCACTACTCAAAAGGGTTGTAAAAACTAAAAATAACACATTTTGCGTTTTACTGTATGACAGCACGAGTGGTCAGCCCGGCGGTCAGCTGCACAAGCCGACCCGGCAACGATCAGCTGTAAGAGCGCCCACTGTCCTGCTCCACCAGCAGATCGGAAATACATGCCGGTTAACGGTGGAAATAAATCGCTCGCTTAAGCGATCAATGACACATTAAAAGAGGAACTAACATCTAAAAAGTGCGTCAAATAAATAAAATGTTAAGCTGAATGTTGTGCCGTGTATTTTTTATCATAAAGAGCAGTGTAGGCCTACTACATATTTAATACTGTGGCTAACATTTTGAATGAATGCAGCCCCCGTGCCTCAGTGTCCCCCAAGCTGCTCCAGACGGAGACAACTGCCCTTACGCAGTCCCATACAGCGCTCCTAAGTGGCCGGTGTGTGCACTATTGAATCAGTGCTCCTACTCAGTTGCACACCATAAGCTGCACATTTTTAAGTGATTAATATCTTTATTTCGGTCAAACTGCATTTGTATTATCTTCTAATAATTGTCCAACAAAGTCATCGGCTACCCGGCACAGCGAGTCCATGCTGTTTACAAACTTGCGTACACGAGCTGAGAGCTGGCGTGGGATTTGAGCGTATCCTATGCTCACGTCCATATTGATAAATGCCGAGATTTGCCTGGAAATGTACGTACACCAATTTTTCTGGTCTACGCACGGTTGATAAATGAGGGCCATTACATCTATTTATTAACAATATTTAAGAATTTAGGCTATATTTTGCTGCTCCAACTCAAATTCAGCCCAGCCAGGCGATAGTTAAGTTTCAGTTTCGTTTTCATCTCCGTGGTATACAGCCGTTTGGACCAGCTGATCGGCTCCCAACAGCCGGAGTCAGTGTGCGTTCCAGTTGTACTGGGAAGTCAGATTTATGGTGCCAGTGATAACTGAACTCAATTTTAAAATAAAGCTATCTTCTCCTCCCTATATCTGTCTATCTTTATCCCTCCACTGCATCCTCAGTCACTACTATCCATGCTAAAAGGAAGCAGGATTATAACCTCATTTAGCACATTATTTTTTAATATTTAATATTATTTATTCTTTTTTTTCTCCCCCCATCTAATTTTGATAATTTTTAGAAAAATGTGTTGGTTTGTAAGCGCTAACGGAGCATGTTTAAATAAAACCTGTGAACCTTAACATTTAAATGTATTTTATTTCATGTTTCTATGTGCTACACAGGCTTAGATATTAAGGTTTTGGTACAATTTGTACTATTTTTTCAGAAAACCCTCAGGCATTAAGGACATGCATCCTAGATTGCCATAGCCATCAATGGGTTAAAGGCCGAATACACCTCGACTCCACCATCTTGTCGTTTTCTTTCCGCTTAACAGGGAAGTTAACGGTCTTCACAGTTTCAATAAGCGACAAGGGTAAGAGGCCATCCTTGAATGTGTAACTACAGAACAGAGAGCGAGACCCTTTTTTAACGTAATACTACAGCCGAGTTTTTTTGCGTTATTCACCGAGCGGCACTCACCTGCAGTGCAAATGGTGAAGACCACTTGTACCGAGTCAAAAAAGAAGAACATGACTAGCAGAGACACAGAGGCTCCTATGGGCAGGAACAGGGCCTGTGTGGAGTCTATGGTCTGAATACCTGCAACACAATCAGTTTGTAAGAGAAGGATTAAAAACACACAAAGAAGTACGATATGTGGAAAAAATTATTGTTTGTATATTTCAAGACTTGCCGTGATTCCAACACTCACTGTTGCTGGTGTTGCTGTTATTGAAAGCCCCCGTTGTTGTGGGGTTTCCATCTTTATCCTTCTCCTGGTTCTCACAATCCATGTTTAATGACCTGCAGGAGGGAGGAAAGCAGGGGAGCGTGCTTTCAAAATGACAGCCTCATTCTACAGTGAAGGATTTACAGCCCAAGGAAGTACGAGAATTTGGTAGAATAAATGTTTAAAATATTAACTTGGAAAAACTGCCAGGTTTAGTTTAAATGTTGAATTGATGACTTAGCAGGGTGGGAAGTCGGTGAACTTAAGCTGAACTGTGACCCACAAAAGCTTTCCTTCCGACGTCCACAAAAATCTAAATCAAATGTGCTCATAAAAACAATTTCTCCTTCGTTCTTCGTGCGTGTTTACCATCTGACAGGAGTAAGAAGACAGTTCGACATGTCACACTGTCTTCGCAGCACATGTGTAAATAATTCACTTAATGATGGCTGAATTCAATGTAGCTGCTCACTGTCACAAGGTCATGGCTTAAAGCAACACTTGAATAGAACAGAGTCATTGTTAATGTTTCTACGGTGACAAGTCAAAATGTCTCCTGTGAAAAAGGACTACAACTGGGAAGAGCTCATTTAGAGGAGAGTCCTTAAACATCACCAGTCACATTTCCATTCAGACGCAGCATAAATGATTATTGTTTTTTAATACACCAACCTCAAAGTGTACAAACCTGTGTGTGATATTATTTTATTATTTTTTAAGATGACAATGCTTCTGCAGCAAGGGTTTGTCACTCACAATAACCAGAAGATGTACATCTATACTAAAACACGTGCATACTTCAACTGCATGGTTCATAACACATTTACCATCTTCATTAACCTTTACAAACAACAGCTATCAACCTTTCTTTAGGTTCTTAAATTCTTGCACCCTGGGAACCAAAATGGAACATTTTACTTGAACCTATTGGGCAAACGCTTCTGAAAACAAACGTGATTTTGTTATGAGGGGCAGCGAAAGTGACGGTTTAACTATTTTCGAAGACATTATACTTTAACCATAGGTCCTTGCTCCGGTGTCAAACAACACTTGCTTTGAAAGTCATTGTCCACTCTCCTCCTGAGAGCTAAAGTGTTTATTTATTGAGGGCCACTCACCTGAAGCTGCCATAGACGATGAGAAGGATGGAGATGAGGAAGGTGGACACCTGGCTGGAGTCAACTAGGGAGTACGCCCTAAAGAGAAGAGAGAGAGCAAGAGGGGCATAGGAGTTTAGCATTTGGACAACACTTCACATATCTCTTGCACATTAAATACAGCACTCTTGAGACTTGCCTAAGACCTACTGGTATTTCATCTGTTGCCTTTTGTCTGACCTTCAAAAGACCACACATCACCCCAAAGGTTTTTCAGGTGAACATAAGAGTGTTAAATTATGTAATTTGTTCTTCAAAATTGTATTTTGGAATGTCTACTCGTAAAACAATGGTATTGTGCTTAGACCTTGGCATCCTGTAGTCATGTTGATGATACACAAGCTTCAAATTTTCTGAATTTTGGAATGACAGAGATTCCTTAGCGACCTGTGGCATATTCCACAGCAACATTTGGCATGCCATGGTGTGTGCTGTGCCCTAGTTGTTTATGCCACTCCCTAAATTGGCATGTCATTTGGTCAGTCAGGCTGTCACACCAGGTGTATGTACTTTCACCCATTTCATATTAATTGCTGCCACTCTTCACCACTGTGTAAATGTTTCAATAGTTTTTTCTCTTCACCTGTTGTTGTGTAATTGATGTATTTGCATTGAATATTGTATGTATTGTTGTTTTTCCTTTGAATTTGTTTGAACTCGACGTCATTGTAAATGAGGGTCACCCCTCAATTGGTCTCTCGAGGATAAATAAAAGTTAAATGAAAAAATGAAAAATATTTATTGACATTGTAGCACAGCATAGCGCCAAAAAGGGACGCATAAGTTTATCTGGTCAGTTCTGTTTTTTAGGAAATGAGCGATCTGTTTGTTGTGATATGTGCACTGGTTTGATTGCACATATCACATATTGCTGTTGAATTCATTTCTTAGTCGCCAATCATTGACAATTTAATTATAAATGATGCTTCCCTTGGCTAACATGGCTATTGTTAGCCTAGCTACCAGAGCCATTCTAACAAATTGATAACAGAAATATAGAGCTAACAAAACAGACAATGCTTGCATTCATTTTGGAATGCTTTATGTTGATAGCAAGAAGTAAACAATCACACATAACAGCACTTGCTACCCGTCACAGAACAATAAGCATGGCAAATTTGTTTTTATACACCTTACATACTTTGAACGAGTAACAATTTGCCATGCGTAAAAAATGTATATGGTGGTATAACGGCTAATCCCACAAGATCATTAATGGTATGTTGTTACGACTTTATTATACCACTGGATCAGGAGCAGTATGCCACAAGTTGATGAAGGATCTCAACATTTCTGAAATGTTGTGCATAGTATACTCCCAGTTTGTGTGTGTATACAATGGAGACATAAATGTAACTGCAACTTGTTTTGTTTACTTATCTACTAAACACAGTTGTCACTACTTTAAACAAGAAATGAGCAGCAGGGAATTTAAATCAGCCTCAAAATGCACAAATGGTATTATGAAAAAAAAACTGTAAGTCCTATTTAAACTGCTGCTTCCTCCTTCTTTTGCTCGCAACTCGAATATTTTACACATTGCGTCTTGCACAGACGGCGCCTTACCCATTTATTCCTCCAAAACACAATATTTAAGGTTTGACCAAAATCTTGAATTATTACAAGCTGGGGTGAGCGAAAACACATTTGTTGTGTTGAGTTCAATTCCCAACTGAAGTGCTGAGACTTCCTGTAACCATCAGATCCCCAGATTTCCTGACTCTCTTTAATAAGCCTTTTTGATAATTTTTTAAAGAGAAGATTTGGTCCCTCAGCCATGTTACACATGCATGCCTTTTCCAGGCGTGATAGGACACACTATCTTACTTAAATAATCTGAAGATCAAAAGCAGGACAGATTCTACCCTTGGATTTGTTTAACTGTGCTAAATTGCGCACTTATCCCATGGAGTGGTTTTCTGTACTGGATTGTATTCTATAATCAATTTAGGTGTGCAAACCAACAGTTAGAAATCAGAATAGATCATAGTTGCACATTTCTCTCCAACAGGCGGAGGAGAATAAGAAAAATAGAGACAATTATGCCACTGTAATTTCAGCCAATAATTTAATTTAAAATGCTGCACTATGAAAATCACACATTGGTTGTGGCAATTTTTTGAGCACCACTGATCTCTGCAGGACACACTTGTCACATTTCCTCCTCCAAAGTGGCAGGCGTAAATACTATAACAATCACACTTCATATGTTTGGCTGGAGCAAATTTCTTACCTGAGTTTATGAACTATAGTTTATTTAAAGATTAAGTACTAACAAACTGATTGGTATTGCCATGTACATTTGTACTTAAGTGGAATTGGGTCCACACAATTATTAAAGTATTACACTTTAAATAACTGCAGTCACAATTATCAGATTAGAATTTAAAATCATTGTCGGTGACGAACTAAGAGAACATCTAACACACCACACAATACACTGTTACTGCAAAGCATGCTACTAAGGATACATGGATTAACCGCACTTTAAAACGTCACGGTTCTGTAACCGTAACGGCTCAGCTGCACCGAGTGTCTGTTCTCACTCATAAAATAGACTTCATGGTATATAATTTTTCTAGAAACAACAGTTGTACAGTTGGGAAAATTAAACAAATATAGACTACTGCCCGAACAACTAAATAAACCTGGTGCATCAGCTTAAATTGCTGGTCTGCAGCAAGTTCAAGTAAGCAAATGAACACATTCTGTCATATGAGAGTGACTCCCCTCATTTGCTAAACACTGGCTAAAGGACCAAACACTGAAACTTTGTTTACGCCACAAAATGCATTCAGTCATTGGTATGGAAAACATGTTGAATAAAACTCCACACTAAAGGTTTCAGCACTTCGAATTTACTGGAATATCTTCAAGATCAAAATCCGGCTACACATGCTCAAGTAAAAGTAAACACTAAGCATTCCATGTAACTGCCATGTAAACTCAATGGAAGAACACCTGCATCCGAGATGTCTTTTAATGTAATTTTTGACTAAAACTGCAAAAGAAAAATATAAACAAATAAATAATAAGACAAGATTCTCATGTGAAATTTGATTATTCTATGCAGATAAAATTAAATCAAATATGCTCATGTGATTGCATACATCCATAGTGTTGTGAAAATCGTTAAAAGTGTTTTTTCCTCAGAACATAATTGTTATCATCAAAATCTATAACTGTTGCATCCATTCATGATCCAATAAAAGGCTGCTATTTGCACAGGACTGAATATATTTGTCTCTTCCTTTGAGATCAGTGGGCCCCATAATTACACACAAGAAAAGCAGTGAAGAAACAAAGGGAAAGGAAACGGTTCGATAGTAAAATAAGAATTGCAAATTATGTTGCAGTTAGAAAAGGACTGGGCAAGCAATCGATTATGAAAATTCATGAGGCAAGTGTGATCCATATGGTTCAAACCTTATTGGAAACCATCTACAAGGGAAGGAGGGTCTCTGCTGGCAACAGTGGTAAGGTCTTGAACGTTTTGATTAGGCCTACTGATGTCATTTGGGAGCATATTACTCACCCATAGTTAAGAAAAAATTGTTTAATTTTGAAGTTAAGCTACTTACTCCCACAAATATACTATTATTATTAGAAATTATTATCAGTACTAAACATTATACAACAGTATTGCACTGGTTGTGGAAAACAGCATACTAAAGGCAAAATATTTCATATATCGTCTGTCATGTGCTACAATTTCAATATATACCTGTACTACTCGTTTGTGTTTTGTATGACGATGAAGCTCTCAGTACTCAGCTCAGGGTTACTGTTGAAAAGAGTGTGCGTAAACTTCAGATTGAAAAAGGTTGACATCTTAGTTCTAGAAAGAAATGTAGTACTTTCTTAAATAAAAGATGAATATGGTTGGAAACATGACTTTTCCTTCTCCTGTTTATTCCTTCAAACAGGCTCTCTGAAACCTCAGGTTTTAAGATTTCACCTCTAACCTTTACATTTCAGCGAGAAGCATTCTAAGGTTTTTTCTATTGCAGATTAATGTGTAACCACTGCCAGGCTTCTTGTTTGCAGACTGACACTGCGTCATCTAAGTACCAAATTGTTCCCATTCAGAATCTGGGGTCTTGACGTCGCATACACATTGACATGCAACTTTATAATACAGCCTTTCTCTGGGGCAGAGACAAGGCGGGCATTGTAAAAAAAAACACAGTACAAGTGACCATTAAATGTCACCATTACGGCTCCATCTGTGTAGAGGCGAATTATTCAAGTATTCGTTTGTTAAGTTAGTATTCGAAGCTCAATTAAGTATTCAGAATATTCTTGTTTTGTTTCGTTTTTTTCCTCCAAATCTCTCAAAATTTTAATTGCAATATATTTTGTCATCAAATAATAATATTTAGATATACAAGTTATATAAACACCAATACAAATTTAACGCTCATTAAAAAAAATTATCAAATTATTTGAACTTTTACCTAGTCTGCTGTTGACCTTTCAAAGCGCAACCGGTGTGATACCAGCTGTATGCTACGTGACATTACCAGAGGCCAACTATATGTGGTACCAAGCTCAGTAGGGAGAGAGAGAGGTGATGGATGAAGAATATATTAGCCTATTTATTTCCCTTAATTTTTAGCACAACATTAGCGCGATCTCAAAAGGAAAAACATTGCTTGGCGAAATGCTAACGTTAGCTAAGCTTAGCTGTGCACGTTTGCTATGCAGCGCTGCGCCCTTCAACAGTGACTGGCTTGCATCATAGGAATACCCGGTCAAAATGGATATAATATTGACACAAAAGACTGTCAATATTGGATCTTTGTATTGATTTATTAGTCCCCGAAAAGATGCATGTTCCGGGATGAATTGAAGAGCTCATGTAAGGGTTACGATGGCATAGAGTAGGGCTGGGCGATATGGACCAAATCTTATATCACGATATAGGTAATTTTATATCACGATATGGATATATATCACGATATAGTATTTTTCCTTAAAATTCAATGGATTACAATAACCGTACTGAACTTTAATCACATTAGATTATTTTCATCTTTTGCTTGGAACTTAAATTTCCATTCAAAAGAAAAACTGGTGCAAAATACCACACCAGTCTGGCTTTAGTCAAATAAAAATGACAGCAACAACCAAATAGCCTACATTTTCTAATTGATAGTAGCCTATTCAAAATCATGAAAGACTTGAATTTTTCCTGCAGTATTTGCTCATCTTCATTTAAAAAAGCTGTCAAAATTAACTAATGAGCAAATGTCTGGTAATACTTTAACTCCTGCTTCAACACAAATAATATTTTCAAGTTTGACATGTTTTAAAGTTACATAAAACCAGCCTTGCTGGCTGTCTCCAACAATAACAGCACGGGGGTGAAGCCCCGAGTAGGCTAAAGATGTCATTATTAGCCAGCTAGCTCACGAGAGCTAACCCATGTAGTTTGCGGCTTAAAACAAGCCAACTCTGCGTCACGGCAACAGCACGCTGAAGCAGCAAGCAAGTTTCCTTTGCCCGATGACATTTTTGACCGTTAAAACCAGCTGCTCTGCCACGGTGACACGGAGTTGGTTTGTTAACTGTAGTCATGGCTCACCAGAGCTAGACAGCTAGAGCGACAGATGAGGCTTCTTCTGTTGCGGGTAGAGAAGCTGTATTGCAGCCCAGAACTCTGCTGCAGAGCCCCCGTGTGGCACGGCGGTGTAACTGCAGTGTAACTATAGGGACTCGGAGGGACAGCTGCCTCCCGCTCCATCTATGCTCCCGCCACATTAACTTTTTTTCTCCGCGATATAAACGGTATGGCCAAATCTCTCCCGGTAGACACTTTCATATCGTCCACGATATGATATCGTCATATCGCCCAGCCCTAGCACAGAGGACATCTGATTTGGCACAACACAGCCGTTTGCGTCAATGGGGGAAAATAATGAACTCCGACATTCTTACCGCTCAAAAGTTATTAAATCATCAACAAATTACACATATTAGCCTACTGTCTCGTGCCACAAACTAGATTTCAGGGAGTAGATTGGGATTATTAATGTTATTTTTGATGGTGTGTTCATTTAGAACGATGTAGTGGATATAGACATGTATTTCATTCA
This sequence comes from Ammodytes marinus, assembly GCF_949987685.1. Lineage (NCBI taxonomy): Eukaryota > Metazoa > Chordata > Actinopteri > Uranoscopiformes > Ammodytidae > Ammodytes > Ammodytes marinus. The sequence goes on from NC_137222.1 coordinate 13,064,095, forward strand.
TTGGCCATGTGATTTTAAATACGGATATTTGACACAGGAACACAGAGTGTTTTGTCAAAACCCCCCAGATATTCTTCTGGGCTTCAGATAAGGTACCCACTGGTTTGGTTTGTGTAACAAGATTGAGCTCTGTCTAATCAATCAATGATTTAATCACTCTGTTTAATCAAGAGCCCACACAACTCCTCTTCCTGTTGAAAACGACCCTTTGGCACTACTGTGACTTCACACCTCTGAACCCCTCTGTTGTCATCATCAAAACTGGCTGTGTCGTGGAAAGGACCTCTGGCCCCACATGACCCCCTTTTTCTTCTGCCATTGGTCAAGAAGTCTCATATGGCTTTTGATATAAGCTAGGTGTTCCTTCCCAGTTGCACTCTTCTCTACCCACCACCAAACTGGGTGGTGGTGCTGCTCGCACACTTCTCTCCCAACTCCCACACTGGAAGGGGGACTCTCCCCAAGTTCTCTGCAAGCCACTGCTGCTCACGCTCTCTGCTCGGCTTTCCAAACCACCAAAGACCGGGGATAGCTCTCCAGGCCAACAGCCTCTCCGCTTCTTCAAGCAACCAAAGGAACCAGGATCCAACCTGCACTAAGCAACCCAGGAGGAACCAAAATAACCAGGGAACGAACCAAGCTCCCACCAAGGCCAGACCCTTAAGAAGAAGAACTACCAAGCTAAGAGCTACAACCGTAGCCCAGAGACAACAATGCCAGTTAGCACGCTGCTACTGAAGAACCAAAGGTTCATCTGAACTGCAACGGGACCGGACCAACTGAAACCCCCAAACTCTGCCATCTTCAACTGTTCTTCTCAGCAACTCTGCTACAACCAGATCTTCAAACATCTTCTGGTATCGTATTTGACCGCTGGGCAGATAGGTAGCTTAAAAGCGCACATGGCTAAGGGGCACTTTACACGGTGAAAACGTGACAGTTTTCCCGTTTTTGGTTAAAAAAAAAAAAAAACCCCGTTCAGACACAATTTATCTGACATCTTCACTCGTACACATGTTTTCAGAGGAAACGGGACGAAATCGCTGTAGTAGCAGTGTAGCAGCCATGCCAAGCCAATAGTCAGCGGTGACACAGCCTAGTAGATAGCTCTTCCGGTACAATTTGATGCATACAACCTTACTGTAACCGAAAAGTAATGCCATTAACGTTCATAAAGCCAACTAAGGTTGGTGTAAGCTTGGGGTTACATGTATTGTAAATTACAAGCTTTCTGTCCTCTTATTTCACCGCATTGAACTTGTGAAAACAGAAGACATGCTTATAGTGAAGGGGCTTTGTGAGCGGCTACTTTCCTGTTAGGCGTACTTCAAAATAAAAGTCGACTCACGTTTGTCCAGTGAAATGCTGTTAATGTTTAGCCAGTGAAATGCTTTTACTGTGAAGCCATAGCCTTAATGCTCCTTTTGTTGAACAGTAACTTAACCGCTGCGCGCTGAACTATGGATAGTGTTTTTTTTAATGTAGAGAGAGCCGTGTCCCTGGCATAGAAGCTACACACGTTTATTTTGCTAGAAAAACCGGCAGAGCACGTCGGGTGGTCTCAATAACTTACTAATCGCTTAGACTAAATTGGCGAGTGTTATATTTGAGCCCTGCACGACACTATCCGCTGATCACAGTGATGGTGTCGCGGAGACACCTTTCATGTTATGTTGTCTTCTAACTTTATAACTCGCATGTGGGTATTTTGACAGCAAATGTTATATACTACTAGGGTTGCAAAGGGGTGGAAAGTTTCCGGTAAATTTCCAGAAACTTTCCGGAAAATTTCCAACGGAACTTTCGCTCGGGAATTTTGGGAATATTCAAAATTGTGAATTATAGGAATTAACTAAATGGCGGTCATTTAAATGATTTTTTTTCATATCCAAACATAAATCTAATAAACACTATATTTTGTCATAGGCAGACATACATCCATGCAAACTAATACAATTAAAAAACATTACATTTGAAAAAATTTATTTTTAAGTAGAACTTTATCAAGTTTTGATTATTTTATGAACCCCCCCCCCCCCCCCCCCTTCTGATGGAGGAATGCACAGTGAATGTAGGGGGCGTGGCCTCAGTACACCTGTAGTAAGCAGTGTGTGCAACCTGCCCAGCTTACTTGCATGAAATCAGGTTGTTTTAAATCAAGATTATGCTAAAATATATTTTCCCAAACTATATTTAAAATCACTGTTTAAGCCTCTGTAAACCTAGTCTAGTAAAAATCAATATGTGATATCAAGTTGGGTTTCTCAATAGGCTTTAAAAAAATCTGATTTGAAATTTTATGTTCATAAATATTTTAATACTTGGTTGAAGAAACTGCTTTTTACTGTCTAGAACGTTTGCCAGGACTGAAATAACATAGTTAGAATGACTTAGTGCATTTGGGTTGCTTTAAATTGAGTAAATTCACGTTTATTCCCGTTAATTCCCAAAATTCCTGTTAATTCCCATAAATTCCCGTTAATTCCCATGGAAAGTTTCCAACTTTGAAAATTTCCGGAATTTTGCAACCCTATATACTACGCATACGTGAAGTGGAGCCGTGACGTCAGCGTTACCAGGGAAAATGGTGTTTACAAGAAACCAAAACCGTTGTGTTTTCCAAAAAATCCTCCCTGGGAGTAATCTCAAAAACTTGCGGTTTCATGCTTGCGTTTGCTGTTTTCATGTAAATGATATAGTGCAACCGCGAGAATATTTCCGCGTTTGCACCGTTTCGTGTTGTTGTGTAAAGTGCCCCTAAGAGTATTGTTATTTTACCTAGAAATGTATATTTACTGATTTGAACTGTTGATTTGTAATTGGGTTTACATACTTGACTGAAACTTTAATGGAGGCACAGAGATCTTAGGTCTCCCCCTCCCCTTTGTCCTGCTCATCAGTGACCATAGAACAAAGGTTTTTCACACCTCCACACACACACACACACACTCGAAAGCTAATTCGAGTAGCAAACACACACACTGTAGTAATAGTGTAATTTTGATTTTAGATGTGTTGATTTCATTACTTTGTTATTAAATTACATGCATTTTCTTTTTGTAACTAGAAGTTTCCGTCATTCATTTGTGTGAATATTTTGTGGCATGTCAACCTCTAACACGACTGTAGCCCCTTTTACACAGCCAGTGAAAGCCGGGAATATGCCGGCCTTTCGGCCCTCCGCCCTGCTGTATAAATGCGACAGTTGCGGAACGAGGGAAGAAAGATGCGAGTGATCGTTCCGGGAATTTTACTACCTCGGGGGGGTAGTAAGATTCCCGACACAATCAGTTCCGCCTCTCTGTTTAAATGCTCCAGCTTGTTGTTGCGGAACAGGGGGGCGTTTGACGTTCCATAGTCTACGTTCTAAACATGCGACCATGTTAGCAGTTGAAGGACGTGTGTTTAACATTAACCACGGCGGCCTGATGTCCCGTAAAAATCACCAAATAAAAGGAACGGTGTATAATCTAGCTCAGGGGTGGCCAACCCGAGGCTCGCGAGCCGCATGCGGCTCTTTGCCCAGCTTCGTGCGGCTCTTCAGTTCATATCAAATTATGTGATTATAATTTTTTTTTTTTTTTTTTTTTTTTTATACTTTTTTTTTGTGTTGGTCTATGTGTGTGCATGTTCGCAAACGTTTCATGCGGCTCTTACGTTCGTTTTACATGTTGTCTATTATTTCCTTTTTTATTTCATTAATGTGCAGGCCCTATGTGTATGCCTGTTCGCAAATGTTTAATTGAGGACGCAACATAACGTTCGCAAACGTTTGGTGCGGACGCAACATAAAACTGCCCGCTCAGCTTGGAGGGAGGTTTTCCGTGAGTAAACTATTTGTGTCAAGTTCGTTCCGAAACAGAGTGGGAGAGTTCATATTTTTTGTTGAACATTATGCCAAGCCATTCTGCCTTATATGCCAGGTGTCATTTGCGCATTTCAAGGCTTCAAATCTTCGGCGCCACTTCACCTCTCTCCATGCTAAAAGTAAGTCCCACAAAGCAACATGCATAGTAAGAGAAAAACGCTATTTTAAATTGTTATATTTTTGTTTGTGGACTTGGTTGAACTGAGAGTTTGTGTGTGAGGCAGTGCACACAATGTTCATTGTTGAAAATGACTGCCCTGTCGTCTTTAGTACTGTAGGAGTCCAGTCCTGTCATTATCACAGGGGCGGCCTTAACGATCTGGGGGCCCGTTTCAAGTCCTAGTGTGGGGCCCCCTGTTTTTTTTTTTTTTTTGATAAATAATGCTTGTGCATGCATGTGCAAGCTCCCCGCGAAAATAAAAACGCCCCCCCCCCCCTGAAATCTTACTGGCCACCCCAGTGCCCCCCCCCCAGTTCAAATGTTATTTTTTATTTTCATTTTATTTTTTTAATTAAATTTTTTTCCTGATATGTATCCTAGTTCAGAGATGATATGTATTTTTTTTTTCTTTCTTAACTTTTTTTGATAGGTAGTTGCCAAGTTCATCACACAAACACTCCAATCCACTGATATGAGATCAGTTTTCAATTACTAAATTAATGGTAGGCACTAGAACTGGTCTCTGGTCAGCAAAGGTCTTGAAAACAGCATAAGTGTGCTTGTGACATGCGTGCCACCCATGCATGTGTATAGGCACGTGTCCCAGCAGATTTTTGAAATCTGAATAAAAAAATTAAAGTTTGTAGTTAGCGAGTGTAACATGTTCTTAGCAAGGGCAGACTTTCATAAATAAAGGTTTATTTTTTTAGCAAGATATTTGTTCAAAAGCTAGTGGTCATCCGTCCCTCTGTGCAGTTGTTAGGCATCTGGCTGCTAGCAAGTTATGTTGTCTTGCTAATTTTACTATTCATCTGAGCTGAAATAAATATTGACTTTTTCCTTTATTATCTTCGCCAGAATGCACCAGAATGCTTAGATTACATGTTAAAAACACAAAAAAAATCTTCTGGGGGGGGATGCCCCCAGACCCCCCTTCAGGGGTTTAGTTTTCTGACAAACATTACAATGGATACTAACATGATGTGGGCATTTGGGATTATAAATCATCTTTGAATTGGTTGTACAGCATATCACATGCTATTCATTCAGGGGTGCGATGGCCACCCCACTCTAACTCTGTGGCCCACCTTGGCCACCCCCAGTCAAAATTTCCTGGAATCGTCACTGTGTGTACCCGTGTGTACGATGTGGCTCTTTGCAGTAACACAGTTAAAAATGTGGCTCTTTGTCTCTGACTGGTTGGCCACCCCTGATCTAGCTGATCATAAGGTCCGTTGCTCAATCCAAACCCCCGCGCTTCATTTTGCAGAGTGTATGAGTCTATTTCTGCCCAGGAGAAGTTGTACAATGGGAAAGCTAGGCTAGGCTAAGTAAGGGATAAAGTATAGCGAACGGGTCACTTGCTAGAAATAAAGACCGACAAGCTGAAGCAGGAGTAACCTAGTAACGGGGGAATAGTCTGCTCGCCCCGCTAGACTGTCTGCTTCAGCTGACTGAGGGCTCCGGCTCAGCTGTTAGCCACAGAGCTACTGTTTTGCTAACACATTCCGCTGCCGCTATTATTATCCTAAGTCTGAACACTTTATTTCTGTCTACAGTAACGTGACTTCACACACTGTGTGTATGTGTATGTTTATGTCTGATTGGCAGATCGCTGCCCTCACAAAGAGACTCGCTCACAACCAACCTGTGTCTCACACACACACACACACACACACACACACACACACACACACACACACACACACACACACACACACACACACACACACACACACACACACACACACACACACACACACACACACACACACACACACACACACACACACACACACACACACACACACACACACACACACACACACACACACACACACACACACACACACACACACACACACACACACACACACACACACACAGGTGAAGCGGTCGGATTGATTTAGTCAGTTTGGTTAACTGTCCCAGTGATGTTGGACTCAGCGCGTAGCGAGATCAACTGGCACATCGTGGGGTCAGTAAAATACGGCCCTCTTACTGCAAGCTCCAGCACTTCTGCTCTCAATTCAGTGTTGTTGTTGTAAAGCAGCTGACCGGCGCGGCGCTAAATGTTTACGTCACACCTGACGCTGTTTACAAGCACCTCTTTCATTCCGGAACGCTGTGTAAAAGGAGCTACTGATGCGCCAGCAGGCCGGCGTTGCTTGGTTCTGTGTAAATAACACAGAAGCAAGCAAAGCCGGCATATTGGAGTGATGTTGTTCCGTCAATATGCCGCAATCTCTGTGTAAAAGGGGCTAATAATTCATTAGCCTTCGGTATTGTGGTTATATTATCAGATTTATAAGCTCAATAATAATTGATTTATTATTAGATGTTATAGAGTGATAATTCGACTAGGTTTGATTAATATTGATTTATTTAACTGATCACTAGACTAATCATTAAAGACAAACCATTGATAAAACGAGACAAACTTGCTAGTATTTTTCCATTCTTAAGAGAATGGTGGCAACTTTAGTAAATTATTAATGTATTGTTATTTTCAGATTTATTTCTAATAGCAAAATTAATCTGAATGAGCCTGTAACCACTACAACAAGTATTCGAATACTCGCTCGAAAAGACTAACGAGTATTCAAAGCCTATAAAATGGTATTCGGGACAGCCCTACACACCACGTACAACAAAATTAGCGAAAAGGAACACCACCGGCCAACCCGAGTGGATGAGACTTCTGGATACTTTTTTTTTTTTTAATTTTTTTTCGTGGCATTTTTATGCTTTTATTGATAGTGTAGAGACAGAGGTGAAATGGGGCAGAGAGGGGAGTGACATGCAGAGAACGACCGCGGGCTGGAATCGAACCCGGGTCCGCTGCTGGCCGAGGCCCATGGGGGGGGGACGCCCTACCAACTGAGCTAAGGGCGCCCCCTGACTTCTGGATACTTGTTCACCAAAAGATACAGCACCAAATAAATAACCAGTTTATTTCACCACTACTTAACACATTTGTTTTTTTAAATTAAAGTTTGATTCCAAAGCTTTGAAAAGCTAAAATGTCTCCCACTCTACTAACACAGCAGCAACCCAATCCTGAATTGGTCATGGTGAAACAACACGCATTGAATAAAAAAGGTTGGCCTCTGCGACAGACTATATCACAGCAGGCTGCATTTCAGTTTGTGTTGGCAATGTCAGCAAAACCTGAACGAGTGTAATATGATCAAAAAAGGTTGATTCACTTGAATAATATCTGTTAACAGGGCACTAAGAGGTTACTATTTCTCATGTGTGTAGTGTAGAAATATCAGGCCCTGTCAGTAAAATTGGAGCATGCAGAGAATATTGTTCCAGTTTCACTGGGCTGCATTACTGTTTTTTTTCTTCTCCCAAGACTGAGAGAACAGCCCTTGCATAAAAAGTCTAAGAGCTCTCAATCATTTTTCATTCTGGTGCGCATGTGACACAATAATTTACTGTTTTCATTGTGATGCTGAGGGAAGGAAAAAGCAAGAACTGCCTGTCTCTTTCTTTCATTCATTCAGTAGCACAGGAAAGACTAGGGGTGTCCACGAGGGGAGGGCTAACATGTAGTTCACTGTGGAAACAGGACACCGGGACAATGCTGCATCATGTAGCTTTGACCCGGTCTTGTTTGTCCAATACAGGCATCAACTTAAGGACATAAAAACACACTCGGAACGGTTTCTCTTTAGGCAAGGCAAGGCAAGGCAAGGCAAGGCAAGTTTATTTATATAGCACAATTCAGACACAAGGCCACTCAAAGTGCTTTACAGGGGCAAGATTAGAATACATAAAACACATTATAAAACATTTAAAAGCGAAAAAATAAGCAAATAAAATAAAAATTGCAGGTTAAAATGGAAACACATTATAAAACATTTAAAAGCGAATAAAAGAAGCAAATAAAATAAAAATTGCAGGTTAAAATGGAAACAAAAAAGTCTTCAGACTCGATTTAAAAGAACTGAGAGTTGCAGCAGACCTCAAGTTTTCTGGGAGTTTGTTCCAGATTTTTGGTGCATAATAACTAAAAGCTGCTTCTCCTTGTTTAGTCCTAACTCTAGGGACTGTAAGTAGACCTGTCCCAGACGATTTAAGGGCTCTGGACGGTTCATAACGTATCAGCATATCAGTAATGTATTTTGGCCCTAAACCATTTTAGGGATACTTCATATAGAAATAGAGTCCGGTGTGCTTGACCTAAGATGTAGTTCATAAAGGACATCTAACAATACAGCTCATCTAAATTTGATTCCATTCTAATATTTAGTAAAGTGTGTTTTTTGTCATTCCTTGCCACCAGTTTGGCCATGAGCATTTAGAAAGTGATCAGGAAACTGACCTTGTTCTTCTACAAACAGAGTAGACACTTATGATGTCACTGCTTCACTGTCAACACAGTGAGCACATAGATAGCTAGTTTAATCTACCACAGGCCTAATTCATATTCTAGTATCGAACGTCTTCGTCTGAATTCTGCCCACAGTGGCTTGTAAAACATGGGTAAGATAGATGAATGGAACATTTAAAAACAAAATACAATCCCGGACTGTTGAGGGCTGGATGGCAGCCCAAAGTGCAATAAGACGTCCTTGTTCACTGGCTGACTAGGTTTTCAATAACACAATTCCAATACCGTATTCCATCAACCATGTTGCATGCAGGACTCTTTTTTAATTTATTTTGGAAACGCTGCCCCTGTGAGGTATAGATATATCTAGAGATTGATTGTCCAGGAAAATGTACTTAAATCTCACCAGATTATACACATGGAGATGATTCAGGTTACTCAAACTGAAAAATTGTAAGCACCTAGAAATGATCTAATCTTGACTTTAAGTCCTACACGCATGCAGTGGTCACTGGCTGCCTTTGGACCTGCCGTTGGGAAATTATATATATATTTGCCTCCACTTTCTCATCCAACTATGAATGTGAGAGGTTAAATCCTTCAGGAACAAGAATGTAATTTATGATCAACGTGATCTTTTTTGCCTCCATAAAAAAACAATTGCTGCTCTGGTGCATGTTGTTTACACCCTTTGATGGTATTTGTTGTCCCTCTATGTGAATGAGTTGAGGCATCAACATAGAAATGAATTGAAAAGGAGCAACGTCATGTGAGGTCCAAGGTTTGTCCCTGAGGCTACGATGATACGATCCAATTCTCAGCTCCGGAGTCACAAGAATGCCGTGCACCACCATGCTTTTTAGAACATTTTAGGGAAAAGACGGATCTAAGCTAGCAGCTGGTCAAAACATCAATCCTGAGGTCTAAATCTAACCATTCTGTTCAACTTCTCACAGCACATGAACACAGTGAGTCTCAGCCTCAAAATATAACATGCGCTATAGCCTACAGTCCCTCCAAATTAAAACTCTTCAGGCTTATGAATTCCGAAGGCTTTATCTGAAGTGGTGCTTCTGTTCAGGACAACAAGCAACAAAGCGAGGTATGTTGAGTCTTAAGCAGAGTTTTCAGCATCACAAAAGTGGCTCTCTTTTAACCAGGCTATAGATCACCATGCTAACTAATTTTAAACACTTAACATTATCTAATTAGGTAATGGTCAGACTTTCAGACGGAAATCAGATAAAAAGCAACACTCTCTTACCAACCAACTCCTTTGGAAATGTTGTGGAATCGACAATAGTCTCCACGTGTGATACATTGTGATCTGCAAAGTTGTTGAGACGAATGTTAATGAACTGAACTAAATTCTTGCAGTGAAAACTTTTTTGCCAAAGTAACCTAAATAATACACGTTATTAAAGCATAAAAAATATAAAATACTGTATGCTGCATTTTTCACCAAGTGTTCACAAAACATGTTCAGGTCATTTGCACACAGTGGTAAAAAAAAGAAGCCTTCTATAAAATTGCAGGCAGCATACATTAATGGTTTACTATATTATTATTTAGAATGATGTTCTTATTCAATGCGATATCCTTTATTCAGATACCCTGTAAAGGTTCACTAACCTATCACCACATACCATGTGACTGGAGCCTCAGGCTAACATGAGGGCGATAATGAACACAAAATGTGTCACTGACACTGCATCAATGTTCACATGAACTTAATAATCATATCAACTTTTAAGGCAATTTAGGCCAGAATTCTCACACCTTATTTGCAGCAATAGCGACTTTTAGGAATACCATATACATAAACCCAGATTGAGTACGAAAAAATGCTCAGCTCTCACTGTCATCTTTGTTCTTTGATGTACCACGGATTGTCATTACAAAAGATACATGGGCTCATCAACGCTAGATATAACTGCTAGGCTAATTATGTATAGAGGCTTATTTCAAATGTGCACAAGTCAACATTTTAAACAAAGCCTTCTTTGTGAGTGGTGTGGATGATTAATTACTTACTCAGGGTCTGGAAAGGCCAAACTGGAATTAGATTGTACTGTGGATATTCTTTATAATAGGATTTTGGGATTAGATTTTAATAATCATGTTTCCAAAGGAAGGATGTTTTTTCTTCTTCCTTAAATTCATTAATACAAATGCTAAAGGGAAAGGAAAGACATACATTTGGACTACTGCTAGCACCACTGTTTGGAAGGGCATATTCAAGATTAAAATTTGTGACAAACCTTTATAGAATCAGTGGAATCATAGTTCATGGACAATATCCCATAATCTCTGAAGCTCTTGGTTACATTGATAATGGATGGAGACAACACCATTTTATAAGTATGTACTGTGAAGTAATAACAGTAATGACTGAAGGCAGGCAGCACCTAGGATTGACATATTGCCCTATTGTCAGAGGGCTATTATTTTGACACAAATACTTTTTATGTCCATACACTTATTTGCTTTTTGAAGTCATAATGTACAGTACAACACAACAACCTTGGTGATCATACTTGTGAGAACCACTATGATGCAATAAAAAATAGTTGCAGACAGTGCATAGCAGGTAGCTAGGCCTGTCGCGATAATTACCGCTATATCCACTTATTATACGATATTGCCTCGTTCGGTTACCAGTAGGGGTGTGAACGTTTACAAAAATGTCTAACCGTGTACACACACACACACACACACAAAAGTTCGCCTGTCATGTGCGCCGTCATTACCGGCCTTCATTAATTTCCTGATTAATATAGCCTCTCGCACAAATTTCTACATGTCCACGTTTATGCAGGTTGAACAGGTGTTATAAAGTTCGGGCTACTTACAAGCGTAGTTCACGACAACCGAGTAACTTTAATATTTAGGTTATCTTTCATCACTCGTCCGTGGCTGTGAGTCGAGCCCCAGCACGGCGACTCCCCGCATGTGTGTGTGCGCCGATACACACACTCACACACTCGCCGAGGGACAGACCGATTAGGCAGACTAGCTTTTATCATCCCCAATTAGTTTATTAGTGATGTAAAATCAATAAATGCGTGTCTCCAGAAAATTTTTAAAAACTTTGAAAAAGGGAAAATTAAAAATTTGAAAAAAATAAAAAATAAAAACGGTTTTCGTTTATTGATTTTTCCTTAGTCTCGCAAAGCCAGACCAAACTACAGCACGTAGTATGGTCTGGAAGCACTCTGTTTAGAGCCGTCTATTCGGGTGGGGAAACCGGGGGAAACTGGGCTAGCCTGTTTGTATTTGTTTAAACCAATCACAATCATCTAGGGCGGGGCTAACCCCGGGAAGCAGCAGCGGTGTCCTGCAAAATAGTGCCGGGGGGGACTTATTTTGATGGAACGTCTTCACGTCCAGAGACTGTCAGAGAAATGGCTAAACCCGCAAACGCCACACAAAAACTATTAAAGACAAAATAAATATACATAGTGTGTTGCTTTCTAACCAGCATGTCAAGACACCATACACTTTAGCCCCCGAGGAGCTCATGGGATAACTTAACCGGAGTTAACTAGCCACGTAGTGTTATCTCTGGTAACATTATCATCGGCGGTTGAGTAGAATTTCTAGCATTCGAGAACTTATGTCACCACCTCCTATCGCTGTAGTCAGAGCCGTAGTCCGTCTGTTTACAGGCAGAACAGGGTTTTGACGTTGTGAGCGCTACACCAACTGCAGCAAGTAGCCGTAAGAGTCGCTAGGTGATAGTGGAAGCCGTTGGAATCTTTCCCCGTCGCTAAAACACCGCTGCTTAGTCCCTAATTCACCAAAGAGAGGGAACGGCGGATCTTAATCTAGCTGGTTATAAGGTCCGGTGCTCAATTCAAACCCCCACGCTTCATTTTCCAGAGTTTATGAGGGTATTTCTGCCCGGGGGTAGTTGTACAATGAAGTTGGACAGCTAGGCTAGGCTAATCTAGGCTGCGTCCCGGACCGCCGCCGCCAATATTATTATCCCGAAGTATCGCCACACTTTATTTCTGTCTACAGTAATGTGACTTCTCACACCCTGTGTGTGTGTGTGTGTGTGTGTGTGTGTGTGTGTGTGTGAGAGAGAGAGCGCTGCACATAAGCACACGGGTTGACTGTGAGCGAATTGTTTCCGAATTTGAGGGGGATCACAATAGGGGAAAGCCAGCAACCGGAAAAGGAGGAGGCTGCGTCAGGGCTGCGTAGCTTGCCGCCGCAAGCGAATAGACGCTGGCGGAAGTGGTCATGCCAGACAAATTTTTCCTAAACGGTTATGATTTACTTAACGGTTACACGTGTACACGACACCCCTAGTTACCGGCCATCTGAAAAGGTGCCGAAAAGGTGGAGCTACACACTGCCTTTCCTACCGTCAGCTAACACGCCTAAAAATGCGATTCTAGATATTTTTATATCTTTTTCACATTTCAATTTGTGAATATTCTTGCGCATTAAAAATTCTCTTTGAACTGTTATGCTGTACAATCATATCAGTGGAATACAATTGTCTTAAAGTGATGTCAACAATATTGTTTATCGTGACATTTTCTGGGAAAATATATCGGCCAATAAATATTTTATTGTGAAAAAACTACACGTAGCCTCAATTAGGCATTGAGCTGACACTGCACGGATACAGTAATGTAACCATTTCTATCTTGTGACAATGTTAAAACACAGACCGCAAAGCTCACAAATCAATCTTCTCAGTGTGTACCATCTACAGATTTAACTTCAAAACGATAGTGATTAAACTGTCATTTTATCAATTAGTTGATGAGCAAACAACCATGTAAGTCATTTATAAAGTATAAATACCAGGGTTGCTGGTTACAGCTTTTTGTGTGTACTCGCATACAGTATGTGTGGGAAATACTGCTGCCGAGCAGAATTTCCGACTTTAAGTGAGACATGGCAGACAATGCGGCAAAGTGGTTTAACTATAATATCCCTTTACCCGCCTTTGGTCTAATTTTTTGATCTAATTGAACCAGCCGTGAGATTTTGATTCTGAAGTGTTGTCTGCTACTTCACTTGTGCTTAAAACTAAAGCTTGATTTGTATAGCATCTGCATCAATGTGGCTGCAATAATTCATGTGAAGTAAATGTCATCACCTACAGTAAACGGGCGTGTTTGCAAATTGACGGCCTGCATCACTTCTAGTATTACTCTGTAACTGGGGTGGCTGTGGTAAGCAGGTAAAGCAGTCGTCCACTGATTTCAGGGTTGGTGCTTCAAACTCTGCCTTCTGCCTCATGTCTAAGTGTTCCTAGGCAAGAAACTGAATCCCAAATTGCTCCCAATGGTTAGCTTGCACCCTGCATGGTAGCTGCTGCTATCGGTTAATGATTGTGTGTGTGTGTGTGTGTGTGTGTGTGTGTGTGTGTGTGTGTGTGTGTGTGTGTGTGTGTGTGTGTGTGTGTGTGAGACAAATTATGTAAGGCACTTTGGATAAAAGCGCTATATAAGAGTGTAGACCTTTTACCATGCCATTTTGAAAGCAAAAGGGGTATTTTGACGGGAAGATCTTGCCCACAACACATCCCATCATATTTACCGTTGATTGTTCACATGGCTGCAATGCTTACCATATACTTCCCTCACCACATCACAAAAGTCCTATCTTTCTCAGTAATATTTTAACACTTACTAGGATATCATTGTTATGTGTGCTCTTAAGGCCAGGACACACCAGCCCGATAATCGCCGTCGTCAAAAAAAAAGACGAATCTGTTTGGTGTGTGCCGTGACGTCGGCCGACGTAGAGGTCGTCGGGCTTGTTTTGAGCCTGTCATCGGCGGCCGACCGTCTTTCATTTGGAGCAATTTGATTGGTGGAGGGCTAGCGAATCAGTGAAGCCCGGAAGTGAGGCGGGTAGCACAAACAGCTAACAACAGCTAGCCATCGTTTTAATGTGTTTGTTTGTTTCGTTTTGAGAGTACTCACATGCGTCAACCCTTGTTGACTGCTCGACACCATGCTCGACACTCTCTGCTAAAAATTGTGCTCTTATGGTCCATAAATATAAATACGTATTTCTATCTATGTTTATGCTCTAGAGAGATGTCCAATCATTTCCGGCTTTCGTATTTTTTCGGGCCACAATACAGATTAGCGCCGCCTGCTGTTGTGGAGACATTACGTCCCGCGAGCGTACGGAAAATAAACAGTCGTCTCGGTGTGTTCTTTGGCCGCGACGGGAAGACTGGAGCTTCCTGAAACGGCCGACTCCATTTTTTGCGTAGTCGGAACATGTCGGACTGGTGTGTCCTGGCCTTTACAACCACTGAAGATAAGATTGACTGGCCCCTTTGGCTGTTCAACAAAGCATTCAATTGAGATGCTGGAGGAAAGCAAAGGCAACTGGACAAAAGCAATGGCTACAGCAACAGTTGTGAATTAAAATGACACAGAATGAAGGTCAATATGATGGAATGTCTATTTTGGGTCTCAATGTGATAGCAAATCATGGCAAAATACAATGGTCGTTCAATAAAGATGATTTCTCTCCTAATTAGCAGATAAAAGCTTTGACAAGCTGGCCTCAACAAGTGCAACTACTGATTACTCTTTCACATACAAGAAAAAGAAGCACACAACCTTTGACAGTTGCCTGGATGGATAAATACAATGAAATACTTGATGAGAACTGCGTATGGCTGCTCTTACCCAATACGTTTATGAGGCTGTATATAACTGTGTACATTTCAGGAACTACTTCACAATTTCACCCAACATGGTGATTTTACAATTGAGTACACTTGCACAGCATGCATTTGACAAGCTGCAAAACTGAAAATGAGGAAGAGAAAGTGGGAGAAAACATCTCCCTTGAAAAACAGATGTAACAGTGTGATGGTAACAAAGTAATCTACCAATGGTTGTAAATCAGGCAAGCTACTTGATGCTGTGATAGCTGAAACTACAATTTGTCAGCTCTCAAACGAGACACCTTTGAAACAATTAGCCAGTTGTTACCACATGGCTTTACAGGGTTTGCTGTGGTTTACTTACCAGGGATTCATCCAGGCATCAATATAGTACCTATAAAACTAATTGTGCAGAACATAATGTGCAAATGCTTCCAAGCACAGCATCCTAACCAAATGTGTACACAGTGTTGTTAAAAGGTATAGTGTTCTAAGACCTGTTTCAATCAAATACCACCAACACAATAAATTGTATCATTCACACCACTGGTTGCTGAATTTAAAAGGTTTCAGTATTGAAATAATATTGCATAACTTAGTTTTTTGTTATCCTCTTAAAGAAGAACTGCTCCACTATTTCGGCACCCTTTCAGACCGCTTGGTACCCCAACAGTATAGTGTCGAAATAGGAGTGGAGAGTCTGATTTAAAATTGCTATTGCTCATTTAAATAAATATACAGAACACATCAAGTTCAAATAGAGTTAAGATAAGAAAAGTAAAGTAATTTTACCTAACTGATGAAGTACAAAGTAAAGACACCACCCCTGGAGCAGGTAATGGAAGTGAATATTCTGAAGTGAAAGTAAGATGGTACAACACAGTTAACTGAAAGGGCGCAACAACATAAATCTGAACATTTTCAGTTTTTGTTTAAGGGCTCCTACAATAAATAAATGAACACAGTTGTTCAAAACAGAATGTCTCACCTGTCACAGGTACATCGCTATTGCAATGATATTTAGGTCTATTTAGATTAATTACTATGTAGGAGGGTTGGGTGATTTAAAAAAGGGGTAACATCATAGGAAATGCACTTTCTGTCTTAATAGGAGATCAACGATTCCTCTTAACATATGGTCTATGTGCTTCATTGAACAAATGGACATGCTTAGCTCAACTCAACTGGAAGCTACCACATCTACAGTATATGAGAACATTCTGAAGCAGGTGGAATTGGTATCTCTCTGTTTTTTGTTGTTGACGAAGGCTAATCATTTTGAATTTCTGTTTCCCTTTGTTCTAAGCTTGGTTTAAAAAGCCAAAACACCTTGTATTACTTCAGTATATTAAACACTATTTCCAGCTGGCATTAACATGTGATCGGTCGCCTGATAACCTATCTGGATAAGGAAAAAAACATGTAATGCCAGGTTTAAATGTGCAAAGAACGCATTGTGATTGGAAATGCAGTCAGATCAGCCTGACCACCTCTAGATTAAGTCAAAAGCTACAAGTTGTAGTAGTTGCTAGTAAGTCCCGAACCACAAAACAACATAACACAGATAACTGTCCGTTACAATCCATCACTCACTGGAACAACAAAGGCCATGCAAATATTCGCAATATTATCCAAACAATACAGGAAATATCTGGAACAAAATCCACACTCAACCCCAAACTATTCCCCGATAAAACACAATAGTGGTAGGCCTGTAAGCAAATTTCCTAACTGTGCAGCTGTGTGACTTAGTATTTATGAAAACTACAGTGACCCAAAGCCATTATATTGACAAAAAAAAGAGTCACTGTTCACAAACACAAGTGATGTGACAAGACTATAAATGTGACAACAAATATGATGACAATAAAGAAGAGCTGGACAAACCGGCATGAGATCAAGCCCTAGCAGTTCACTGGACATCTAGCACTCAATGAACCATGGCTGCTATAAAGGAGTCATTGGTTTGGGCTATTCATGCACACAAGAGGATGCTGTTCAAAAACACTTCACCCGTGTTGCGTGGATCAAACAAGCATAATATAGACTAAGTTAGTTAGCTAGGCCTCAACAAAAGTCGGGTCAGTTTCATTCATGGGTACAGCGCATTTCATTGATCCTGTCCGTCTGGTTTCGTCTAACCTATTTTTTCTCTAAGCACTACAATACACAACTTTAGCGGGTGTGTGCCTCATTATACTGCCATTATCATTTGTTAAGACCTGCCATGCCAAGCTCACCCTGAAAACTGGCATTTTTTTTGGGACCTGACTGCGATGCCAGTTAGCTAGCTTAGCTCCACGACTGAACCTTTGTTATTGTGTGCAGCGGCTCGACGACGAACGTAACCATTTTATCCGCTAACGCTAATTTGTTCGCACAGCTACCGTCCGCTAATCTGTCTAACACTGGCATGCGACCTAGTGGAACATTTCAGTTAATTTGTTATGCCTTCGAAACAGCCATTCATTGACTGGCCAACCCAAAAAGCGTTTGCGGGGCAGCTAGCTTGGTTTTGGGTAGCGTTAGCGCAGCATCAGCTGGTGGAGCTGATTAGCCGCTGCTAGCTAACCAGCCAGCTCGAGTTAGCGGTTAGCGATAATTTTTTTTTGGATGAGTGACATTTTGCTCTTTACACGGTGACAAATGCATCTGAAGGCGATAGTGAGAATAGTCAAGTATAACAGTGAAAACCAGTCGTACAATCAAATGGTTCAGTGACCTATATCACGCTTGGCAGTAGCAGCAGCTAACGTAAGGTAGCTGCTGCTAATCGGCAGCGCGACGCCTGTGCACACTCACCAGGATGAGTAGCCCTGCTCCGCCATATCGCTGCCGAAAACAGAGGGCTCCGCGACTGTGGCTAACACAGATTCAGGTCCCGGTGACAACCCCGTTAGGACCTCGGTGAGGTTTTTCAGTGTATCCTTCACAATCCGACGTCCTAGCTGTTACTTTTAGGTGACAACATGGTGATACATCCTGGCGGCAGCTAGTGATCACTAGCTGGATATCGCTGCGATTGAAATAGGAATGATGATTTGCTAGGTGGACAAGACAAAGCACCCCGAGAAAAAAAACACTGTTATTTGTCGTCGGTTTTGCTACTGTCCTGCCGTCCCAGCCGAAAAGGCTCGGTCTCCAACGATGCTACACCCACTGTAAATCCATATTCAGCATGATGTATCCAGGATAGATGTCGGTTATTCCTCAAGTCTGCACCCCTAGCTGTTATGGAAGACGTTCAGCTTTGTTTTCTATGGCGAGTCACGGGAACGCGCAAAATCGCCCTGCCGTAGAGCTTTACAAGTAGGACGTGCACTGTAGCGCTTTTGTGCACTGAGGACGTTTGCAATGGTTTCCCTTAAGCTGGCAGTATTGCATCCTATCCTATTTTATATACTACTGTATATATGATCCTATCACACACTTTACAACCAAAGCCGCGAGCATCACGTCGATTATGGATAGAAATCGACGGATAGAAATTTTAGTAATTACCCAATAATTTCATATTAATCGCAAAACATGATTTTAATCGCAGACGAAATAATGTAAAACCAAGAACCCATTTAAAGATTGTAAAAACAAACATTATCTAAACATGTGAAATGATGCATGTGCTTGAGGTACATTTATATTTTTTTGCAAAGACTGTCGGAAAACAAATGTTTCATAAAGTTATCTGGACAATTTGTTGATAGAAATCTGTAACAGGTTCTTTGAAACCAGTCCAGGGTCTGAAGCCCCCTGTATAAAAGACATATACAATTAAAAACAATAAAATCAACACAACTGAATATGAAACATCATACCTGTTATTTGTTGCAATAAGCCCATTTTTTAAAAAAAAACGATTGAGAATATTTGAGTCCTTACAGTCAATTGGCCTCAGACGTTGTGGCACCCCCTTTCCTTAGTCTGATCAGTGTAATTACAGAAATGCTAGATCCTACGCTGGCTGTCATTCTCCTGTATTGGATGAGAAAGTATCAACCAATTTCAGCAGTGCTTGAACTGAAAAGAAATGTCGTTGTTCTGTAACGGTGCAATGACAAATAAAGTTGATTCTGATTCTGCTCGCAGTGCCGATGGTCAGAGTAGAATCCTTATTAGTAGGGGAGACCGGGGCTAGTAGGCACACTTTTTACTCTAGTGAGAATTGCCTAAACATCATTCAATAGTCATTCCTACATTAACCCTCTGAGCGCGCATATCTTTATTAATATCTCCCTGAAGATATGACTGAAACAAAAAATTAAAACATCATCTCAAACTAGAGGCTCTCCTGTTTCCAGGGAATGTTCTTGTGATACTGTCAGTCCCTTACAGGCTTAGAAAACACCATGAGAAGCAAGACCCAGAAGCTCCCCAGCTACCACTTAGCTTGTAAATAGTGCATGCCATAGAGTATTACATAGTGTGAAAGTAGTTTGTTATTATTGTTTTTATATTTACTTAATGGTTTGTTTGAAAAATGTTTTGTGATGCTTCCTCTTTTATTGTACATCCCATGAATCATCATATGTGGTTCAAAGTCTTCATTCAGTCTAATTTCCTTATGTTTTTTGAAAGTAGAGACAACATTTCTACCAAAAAGCGTCTGGACCAAATTTTATATTAGTCATGTTTTGTGCACTCCCCTACTGTGTTTTGGAAAATTTCCACTGCATTTTTGAAGCTAAGGCTTAGGAGAATCAATTTCAAGAGCCAAAACAACTCAACAGGATGACTAAATGTTCTTCTTTCACACACATTTCCAGGTTTTTCAAAAATCGCAATACATTTTTCAGCATTTAAGCCAATTATTTATATACACAATGGTCTAGGACATAAGTAGACCTCAGAAAACAAAGGCCTAATGTGTTCTGAACATTTCCATATAAAACACTTTGGTATAATTTATCTTCTTGCACATTTGAAATAGGTATATAGAAGTATGTAAAATCGGAGAAAATACCCCTAGACCTCAGAGGGTTAAATTGAAGCTTAAGGTGTTGGCTTGAAATGTGTACCCCTCACTTTTTCTAACTTATTGTAATGAAGAAGAAATTTACCATCAAATACACTCTAACACATTGTGACAACCAACCCCATCAAGGGGTCGGTTTGTCACAATGTTATCAATGATATGTTAGAAAGCAGAACTAAACATGAAAGTTTATTTTAATTGTCAAGTTGAAAAATAGGCCTACATAACTTTATGCATCTTAACACAAAATGAGCAAGGAATAAACAAACAGGAAATCCATATTAAGACCAGACTACTGTATGTAACCACATAAAGAACAAACCAAATAGGTCTAACAATAATAGCCTACTCAAGTAGGCTACACACATCTTCTGTTTCCTCTTCCCCAGTTGGTGTGGAGTGCACTGTGGTGCAGTAGCATTGGCAACTGGTCTAGTTTGGGATGCACTAGGTCGTTTTGATTTTGTTGCCCTTTTTCTCTTTTGCATGATAGCTGCCTTTTCCTGCTCTATTCTCTCCTTCTCTGGGGTGTCAGTGAGGATACAGCTTGACATTTTCTGTTGTTATTGGGTTCCTTTTCTGGCTGCAGCCTTTGGATAACATGTGACAACTAACTCCGTAAAAAATGTGACGACCAACCCCAACTGTAATTTCTTGCTAGCATCAAGGCCAACAACCATCTGACAAATAATTAGCTTGCTAACAACAATCTAAACTGTAGCTTACCCTTCACACTTTTTTAGGGTAACAAGTGTTTTGTTATAAACCCATTGTGTAAAAGCCTAGAAGAAAAATACAGAGGAGCTAAATATTTTCAATTCGACTTGAAAAACACTAACAGTCCTCTCACCTCAAATTCAACCGTCTAACTCCAAGGAAGACTATGTAGGTGACCTCTGATACCAATTCTGGATATTTACATACCACAATTTAACAGACAGTGCCTTCTTGTTCCGAGATATAACGATTGTGACAACCAATCCTTTTTGGAAAAGGGGTAGGATTAAATAAGTGTATACTTCTTCCTGCTCCTTTTCAGGCATATCTCAGCAATACAGATAATTTGTTTTATTTAATTTTTTTGTGAAAACATAATTTTTGTTTATTGTATTTCCATGCTTTTCATTTTGTTTTGTATGTTTGATATGTCTGAAATAAATTGAATCAAATCAAATCAAATCAAATCAACCCGTGTGACATATAACCCCGTTCTCCCCTATATTCACTGCAATTTGCAATGGTTGCAGAAATGGCACACATATGCTACCTATCCCCAGGGGAGTTATCTGATATATGAAGCTGAACCTTTAATAGGCCTTTAATAATAAACACAATACCAAATGTCCCAGTTTCCCCAGTACCCGTAAAGTGAAATGCACCCAAGTTGTGCAGTGCTTAAATATTACATCTATATAGATGTAAAAAGGTTCAGGTCTTAACTATTGACATATTGATAATAATACTAATAATTCATTTTATTTATAGGCGTCTTTCAGAGCACCCAAGGTCACCTTACAGGGCAGAGTTAAAAAGAACAAAAACAGCAATAATAAAAGAACAAGACAATTTACACAAATTACACAAGTGGGATGAATATGGGTGAAAGACACCGGTTAAACGGAGTATGCCAGTTTAAAAAGATGTGTTTTAATTTGGGCCTTGAAAGTTGTAAGGTTGGCAGAATTATGGATGACTGGTGGGAGGGTATTCCAGAGGTGAGGGGCAGATCTGCTGAAGGCTCTGAACCCCATAGTAACCAGGCGGGCGGGAGGCACAGTGAGCTGAATGGAGGATGAAGACCTGAGAGTGCGGGTGGGTGTGTTTGTGTGTAAGACTCCAGATAAGTACGAAGGAGCGAGGTTGTGGAGGGCCTTAAAGGTGAGGAACAGAATCTTGTAGTGGATGCGTGTTTTGATCGGGAGCCAGTGAAGCTGCTGTAGGACAGGGGTGATGTGGTGAGAGGAGGGTGTTCTGGTGATTATTCTTGCTGCGGAGTTTTGGACTAGTTGTAGTTTGTGGAGGTTTTTTTTGGGGAGACCGAAGAGGAGGGAGTTGCAGTAGTCTAGTCTTGAGGTGACTAGACTGTGGACCAGGATGGCAGTGGAGTGCGGAGTGAGGGAGGGCCGGAGACGGTTGATATTGCGGAGGTGGAAATAGGCAGTGCAGGTGATATTGTTTATGTGTGATTGAAAAGACAGATGGATCAGTGTTTCCCCAGCAATGCCTAAGATGTTGTGTGTACAAATGAGCAAATATTATGATTCCCTAAATAGGGCGATTGGTCTAAAACCTCATTGGCACCCACAAGAGACTGCAACATACAGTATCCCTCAAGTTGTAAAACATTTTTTGGATGGAACATGCAACATGTATTTTGTATCAGTCGAGTCAGAAGCGTGGCTCTATGGTTGGCATTGTTACATGTTTCCACTTTGGCCCAAACTAATATATCTCTGCTATCACTGGATAGGTTGCAAGCAAATTTTGTACAGGCAATCATGGTCTCCAGAGGATGAAGTCTACTGATTTCATTAATCACTTTTTGTTTCCTGTAGCGCCAACATGAGGCTGACATTGTGAGTTTTTGTCAAATAATTCAACAACTATGGAATAAATTGTGTGTATTTGGTGCATGCATTCCCGGTCCTTCTCCGCTTGGGGATCCCCTGAATCTTCATCTCTTGTCATCATCAGGTCAAAATCAATCAATTTGTGCAATGATTAATACATTTTCTATCGAACGGTTATTTTTTCTCAACAATGAGCATTATTGCCTTACAGATACGTTAGCTTGGCTTTAGACTCTTTGTCTTGTGCTGTTCAAAGACCCTTATCAGTATGCAGCACAACTTAAAGACGTAGGGTTCAATAGAATCAGGAATCGAAACCTTTCGATGGAAAACCAAAAGGATTCATAACAGTTTATATCAGACAATATTAGTGGTGCAAAAAGAAAGCCTGATGGAATGTTTTCCTCAGAGTAGCAACAATATGCTCTGTTAATTCAATGTAAAACTGGCCATCAGACATTAATATTTTATATTTTGGCCAGATGATGGGGAGAGAGTAAGGGTTACGAAAAACACTAGGGTTCATCCTCCATGGACCATTACAAGTCTACAGGAAATTTCAGCAAAATCATGCATATAACAATTTGTCACAATGGGGGTTGGACTTAAAGAAAGGGTTTCCAAAATAGAAATGGTCTATCCTCTGTTGAAGTGGTCCGTAAAGTTCATGGCAATCTGCCCATTAGATTTTTCTTGCGTTCAAGTGAAAATTGTTAATGTGATACTGAGCGAATCAAGTGATACATTAGGATTCTTAGGTAAGTCTTACACGTTGAATTGAGTCCAGTGGGATGAACATTCATGCTTGACAATAGAAAAACCCTCCTATGAGAGCTTAGCTGGCGCCAGACGAGACCATGTCTTTCCTGTAGATAAAGATGGTATTAGGGTTTCGAAAGGGGTCAGTGGGATTCCCATTTGCCAAAGGGTGTGGGGATTACAAAAGTCTGCAAAGAGCTGCTTTTCTTACAGATTATGCACAATCTGTTCTCAGCAGCACAGCCACATGCATTCACGATAAGATACAGTCGCAGCATTAACTTAAAGCCTTTTTCATGTGAGGGCGTATAAGGTTATTCTACAGCTTCAACCTACACCCTGCTACCCTGGGACAAAAACCCAGGGTAGCTGTTACTTACTTACTTACTTAAAAGAAGGACGTTTAGAATAACTAATTAAGTATATGTAGTTAGGTTATTACTAACTAAGTATAAAGTATACCACATAACATCTAAATTATCCATTTTAGTACACATTATGACCCCACTGTTGTGTAGAACATCAGTGAGGAATGTCAATTGTTGAATTATTTACATTTATAGAAGTCACAATTTAGGTAATACCCAGGGGGCAAAGTGATTTTATGGACATGGAGCGTTGTAAAAGGTTGTTCACGAAAAATGACATCTAGGACCTTCCACGATCACAACCTGGGTGGACAACCTTGTCAACAAGCTGCTGGAAAGCTACAGCGGGCCGACATAGCAAATCAGAACCACTGTTTAAGTGAATGGGGGTGAATGGGGATGGGCTAATGGGGAATTTTTTTAACTTATAGATATCATTGTGAAACTTTGCCAGTTGATTACTGCCATTAAAACAAAAACCTTTTGTATTACAGTATTTTCCAAAATGTTTAAATAAATATGAAAAATCATCAATATCTTACTAATGATGCGTACATTTGCATATCTGCAAAGCCCCAAAATCTAGATGTTGGAAGAAAACAAAGTCAATTTGTTTTTAAATTTTGAAAACAAAACAAGTGTCCAACTGTCTGAAGCCTTTCCTAATCACAGTTAAAATTTGATCAATAACCCATAGAAAATAAATTCTTTACACAGTTACATTTCATGTCCCATGGACCAAAAGTGTCCTTTTGGAGTCTCCAGCTGGTATTTTAGGAAACGGCTAGACATTCCCTTGGAAAAAACTGTAAAAAATTAATTTTCTATGGGTTATTGATAAAATGTTAACTGTGATTAGGAAAAGCTTCAAGCAGGTGGACACTTGTTTTGTTTTCAAAATTTAAAAACAAATTGACTCTGCTTTTGTCCAACATCTAGATTTTGGGGCTTTGCAGATATGCAAATGTAGCATCATTAGTAAGATATTGATGCTTTTTCATATTTATTCAAACTTTCTGGAAAATACTGTAATACAAAAAGTTGTTGTTTTAATGTCAGTAATCAACTTGCAAAGTTTCATAATGATATCTATAAGTTTAAAAAATTCCCTATTTGCCCACCCCCATTCGCTTAAACAGTGGTTCTGATTTGCTCTATGTCGGTCCCCTGTAGCTTTCCAGCAGCTAGTTGACCAGGTTGTCCACCCATGTTGGGATCTTGGAAGGTCCTAGATATCATTTCTGGTGAACAACCTTTTACAACGCTCCATGTCTGTTTAAAAAAAAAAAGGGGTTTTGCCCCCTAGGTATAATATCAGAGATACCAGGAGGGGGTAAAAGCAGCAGATAGAAGTTCTGTTCATAGAACTGGCAGCCACAAATTTGAAATGAATGGTAGTTTAAACATCAGCGGATAGTCTCAACCAACTACTTAAATCTTGAAACTTGGCAAGGTGAAAATAAATCATTCACTATTTTTGCTAACACCAACTGTGGCCTAGATCAGTGTACAAAGAAAAAGGGGCAAGTGTAAAGATTTTTAATCAAGTCTTTGATTGCTGAGAGGATGTTTAAATGATACGGGTTAAAGTGGTTGGCATTACTTCTACAAAGTCAATAGGTTGTGCACCGATCTCATATTGATGTCAGCTACATGGCAGCTCCAGAAAGGTGTCACTTATAATGTAAGCGTGAATAACAAGAGCTGTGAAAATGTTGATAAGAGCATATTAGCCAGCTCACTGGTGTTTGTTAAGTAAACCAAAGATAAGAATTGAGGTGTAACCACCATTAAGTAAATATATGATCAACTAAAGAAACAGAAACTACAGAAATGACTGCGTCCAATTTAAGATTTTATTGAATACAAAACATTTCTTCTTTCAAATTAAATTTGGTTTGTGTTGTTCATGAATCAAAATTAAGTAATTTGAGGTTGAATTGATGGGGATTGGTGTTAGCAAAAATTATTATTATGTTTTTTAGCTTGAAAGAACATTCAAGTATACGAGGTTTTCTTTTTAACAATGTAGTACATTTACTTGGCCACTAGATGTCATGTCAGCCTTTACAATAAGAAAGTCAACTCACGGTCAGACCAGAGCCAGTCACACAAGGGTAGGTGTTTTTATACCATTGAACAGTTCCTTCAGGTTTTTTCACTTCTTCTTGCCACATTCCCATTTTGATCTTAAACTTTGAATGTACCATTATGATTTTTTATAATCGATGCAAGCAGCACTGTGTTGTAGGTCTTGTTTTGAAAATAAAGACCTTAATTCGACATTTTATAGGCCAGTGCTAAATGTTTTGTTACTTTTGCTGACATTGAGTACCTGATTACACTTCTGAACTGGTTACATTGGGAAGACTGATCTGCAGAGGTCCAGCAGTCAGGTAATGTGGCTGAGAAGGAAAAACATTTACGTACCAATTATTTTAGTTGTTGGCTCTGTAAATTACTCCTAAACATGATCCTAACAATGTAACCTATCCACTTGCTGCACTGCGGTATTTACAAGCTGTGTGCAAAGTTTGATAGAGAATGAATAACTAAAAGAATGCAAGAATTGCTTAGTCAAATATTTACTGTGTTATTTATGTAGATCGTGGCATTCATTCAAATGCAGTAAATTCATGTTTTACAGGGTTGCCCACTTCAAAACACAAAACTAAAGTGAAAGCAGAAGGTTTTGTTTGAGTTGTTATATTGCAGTGTTTTGGATCAATGTTGGCACAAAGCAGAAAACACTTTGGAACAATTCAGTGTGTGCACTCTGTTAAAATGCTCTCTGAAAACATTGACCTTTAAGGAAGGCTAATTTGGCTCCATGATGGATTTGTGCCACAAGATCACCAGGTGTTTTGTGACGTGCCTCCCACTCATGGTCAGGTATTATCCCTGGCTGTGGATCGCTAGACCAAAACACCAGTGACATGGATTCCATTCTTGCTGTTAAGGACACCACCGACAAAAGCAGAGGCGACTTTCACATCCCTGCACTGTAGACTGTTCTCGGCCGCAAATGGCCTCTTCACTGGCTGCTAATCTCCTTTTCCCATAGAAAGTGTAGTTCATGCAGGAAAAAGCTAAAAGCAAAGATGCCATATCAGATCAATAGTCTTAAAGGCGATGTCAGCGATTCTGGAAAATGCTTGTTGTCAAAATCACTTTTTGTCAAAATCCTTGAATAACTCCTCACAATCCGCTACCAGTATATACTGTACTGTTTGTATGCTGAGAAAAACTCCAGTGTTAATAAACAGCCTAGTGCTGTAAACGGGCATGTTGCTAGCTACTGTGGGCCTTCTTTGTTAAAAAACACTTTGTTTAAATACCAGTTTACAGAGCCTAGGGTGTATTAACACCCTACGGAAAGGTAACGGATCGTGAGGAGACATTCACTTATTTCGACAAAAATTGATTTTGACAAACTCCACCTTTAAACAGTGGTGCAGATGTTTGTAAGTGAGAAACAAAAGGCTACTGTCAAGAGACTGTGGCTGGTTGTTGAGACTGGAACACTGCATCATCTCTTTCCCCCTTCACCCTCAAGCAGAGTCAGGGGGTGAACGCCTGTTTGAAGCTCTCCCCCTGGGCTCCGGGGTTCTGTGGGATCCGGGTGTGCTGACACTGTTAGCACGCCTGATATGAGAGCCTGATCAAAGCTGGCTCATTCTGCCTGACCGATTTCCACAGGATTAAGGATTAGGGAGACAGGAAGCTGGGAGAGGCACAGAGGAAATCTAGGAGAGACAAAAAGGGATATGGAGAGTGAAAGGGATGGAAATATGTTGAAGGAGAAAGAGGGGTCATAAGTCACAGGCAGAGAACATCTTGAGAAAGAGAAGGCAGATAATAAAGTCAGTGGCGTGATTGACAACACATAAAAAGTCAGTGCAGCAGTAGGTAGACTACAAAGTACATTAAATAGAAGATTATAAAGATGTTTTTCTATAAAAACAAAGACCAAAAAAGAGCTTTTGGAGTGATTTAAGAGACAATCTTGTAGCTTTAGCTCTTCTGGCTGGATCTTGAGGGAGCGAACCAAGTTCTCCCAGAGGACTGGGCTGTGCTGCAGCTCATGAAGCGGTAAGTCTGATAGCTAGAAGCCAAACCCTGCAGCATTTTACAGTGAATACTAGTGAATTCTAGTGAAAGTCGTAGGAGACCAAAATATAAAGTCTGTGAGCTACTGCGACCAAAAGGCCAAGAAGTTTTGAAAACATTTCAAGAGTAAAAGTTGTCGCTAAATGGCAACATGGCTTATCATCGTCACATACTGTATGTTTACATGGAACTTGACTGAGAGATAAAAACCCTTTGTATTGAAATACACCAGACCTCATGTTAATGCCTCTATCGTACCGGGAGGTTTTTCTCCTGTGTGTGGTGGTCAAGGAGACAATCAAAGGTTTGACGTTTGAAGGTGAAATGCAAAGTACATACATTGGGCGTAAGTGGTAACATCCTTGTTTGAAGCTGAGGATATTCTAGGCAACGTCTTGTCTGATCCTCTGCATATCAAAGAGCTGTGAAGATGCTGTCCTGTTCTTTTGTCACACGGTTCGTGACTGATACGGATAGGTAGCCTACTTCCCAGTGTGGGTTCTGGTGGTCTTGTAACAGGTTGTGTCAAGTTTCAAACACCTGACTAACGTTTTGTGGCTGCGCTTTTGTCTGGTTTCTGTCACTCATTTTTGGGAAGTTCAGAGCGTTAAGTTTGAAACCAAGACTGAGGAAGTGACTTTTTTATCAAGAGTGAGCTGCTGTTTAAGGTTATTAATGATGTCGTTTGAAATAGGGTAATCGGGATAAAGAGACACAAGCCCCTTTTACACAGAGATTGCGGCATATTGACGGAACAACATCACTCCAATATGCCAGCTTTGCTTGCTTCTGTGTTATTTACACAGAACCAAGCAACGCCGGCCTGCTGGCGCATCAGTAGCTCCTTTTACACAGCGTTCCGGAATGAAAGAGGTGCTTGTAAACAGCGTCAGGTGTGACGTAAACATTTAGCGCCGCGCCGGTCAGCTGCTTTACAACAACAACACTGGCCGGTGAATTGAGAGCAGAAGTGCTGGAGCTTGCAGTAAGAGGGCCGTATTTTACTGTCCCCACGATGTGCCAGTTGATCTCGCTACGCGCTGAGTCCAACATCACTGGGACTGTAAACCAAACTGACAAAAGCAATCCGCTTCACCTCTGTGTCTGTGTGTGTGTGTTTGTGTGACAGGTTGGTTGTGAGCGAGTCTCTTTGTGAGGGCAGAGATCTGCCAATCAGACATAAACATACACATACACACAGTGTGTGAAGTCACGTTACTGTAGGCAGAAATAAAGTGTGGATATACGCTCAGACTTAGGATAATAATAGCGGCGGCGATCCGATCGCAGCCTAGCTTAGCCTAGCTTAGTCTAGCTTAGCCTAGCCTAGCTTTCCCATTGTACAACTTCTCCTGGGCAGAAATAGACTCAGGTGTTGTGCACTGCCCCCTCCCCCCTCAGTAACCTAATGGTCTGTTGTTATACACATACTTGATCTCTTGGCACGTTGGCACTTCTTATTGATTATATCATTTATTATTTACTCATTTTTGCACAATATATGTTGGTTTGCACTGTCTTGTCCTGTCTTGCACCTGTCCTATTGTAAACTCCACTGTACCAAATCAAATTCCATACATGTTCACATGTCATGGCAAATAAAGTCTTCTGAATCTGAATCTGAATACACTCTGCAAAATGAAGCGCGGGGGTTTGGATTGAGC
Organism: Ammodytes marinus; assembly: GCF_949987685.1. Lineage (NCBI taxonomy): Eukaryota > Metazoa > Chordata > Actinopteri > Uranoscopiformes > Ammodytidae > Ammodytes > Ammodytes marinus. The sequence continues at coordinate 13,093,563 of NC_137222.1, forward strand.
AACGGACCTTATGATCAGCTAGATTATACGCCGTTCCTTTTATTTGGTGACTTTTACGGGACATCAGGCCGCCGTGATTAATGTTAAACACACGTCCTTCAACTGCTAACATGGTCGCATGTTTAGAACGTAGGCTATGGAACGTCAAACGCCCCCCTGTTCCGCAACAACAAGCTGGAGCATTTAAACAGAGAGGCGGAACTGATTGTGTCGGGAATCTTACTACCCCCCGAGGTAGTAAAATTCCCGGAACAATCTCTCGCACCTTTCTTCCCTCGTTCCGCAACGGTCGCATTTAAACAGCAGGGCGGAGGGCCGAAATTCCGGCATATTCCCGGCTTTCACTGGCTGTGTAAAAGGGGCTACTGTGAGGGAGCAAGAGTGACAGGGAGAAAGAATGGGGACAATACACCACCTGCCTGCCAGAGCGGATTAGAAGGGCCAGATGATAGGTCAGGGAGAAGCAAAGTTGTTCACCCCCCGCCAGATGTGCTCTTGCGCTGGCCTATAGCCGATTAATTATCTCACTGTTCATGACTCCAGGGTTGGTGTCCAGGCAATTACATTACACCACACTTCAGGAGTAAACTGATCTGGGGAGCTTTTTCTGATAAATATTGTGTGTGTGAGTGCGAGGAAGAGGGGAGGAGCCTCTTTACACACTGGTGGCATCCATAATGACAAAGCGATAATTCACATCGTGCTCCAGCATCCATCATCACTACGTTTCTGTGTGTCCCTGAGTGCGTTTTTCTCTGTGCCTGAAGTCGAGCAAATCGCAGTAATTTTTTTTTGTTTGTTTGTTGTTGTTTCCAGAAATGAGAAGTGGAAGACATATATAACACTTTTGTTTTAAAAAAGCACCACACACTCACACACCCTGGTGACATTGCTGCCTCATTTGCTCGAGCCTCTATCAATTCCTGGTTATAGCCAATGGCAATAAAGGAAGTGGTCCCACACTGTCACAGAAACAGTTGGCACGGAAACAGCACATTACACCATCGTCCAATCCCCCTCCCATTCCTTTGTCGTCATTGCTCCCCTCCCTTCCTCTGCTCTCCTCTCCAGCACCCTCCTCCTTCCTCTCTCCCTATCTTGTATGTTTTTTCAGTCATCAATGAAATCACAATCAATCCTGCTGCTGGCCCATCAGCAGGCATATAAAACCTACAGAAAACACATCTACTCAGGGTCTTACCTCTATTCTACCTCAGCAAAGCTTAAATTTCTCAATGGCCAATGTATATTTCATCATCGTAGCATAAAATAAAGATACACTGGATGCTGTAGCTACCCCATCAAAGCCTGTTTTTTCTCTCTCTCGCTCACTCTCTCTCTCTCTGTTACTCTCATGATTTAATCCTGACCATTTCCCCCTTTCTCTCTCTCTATCCCTGCTGGCTCCTCCCTCCGTTTTCTGTCCTGCACTCCCTCGCTCTGCCTCTCTCTGTCTCTGACACACTCAAGCACACGCACACACATATATACACGCCCTCCACCCCCATCGCTGCAGTGTCTCAACTGCCTTGGAGCAAACAAGAGAGGATATAGAACACAGACGTTATCAAGAGAGAGAAAGAGAGAGAGAGAGAGATGTACGTGTGTCCCTGTGAATATGAGGAAGACATGAAGATGAAGCAGCAGGACTAAAGGTGGATTTCACAAAGCCTTTCTCTCCCTGCAAGGGGCTTGTCTGCAGTATCCTTTTGTAAATGGATGCTGGCTTGTGAACACGGTAAGCCTGAATACTCTCAAGCAGACACAGCTGTGTTTTTTAATTTTTAATTTATTTTATAAGCACTGCAAGGCTGGCCTGCTTTATACACAGGGGAGTAGCCCGATGGTTTTTCATTGTAGCCATTCTGAGGATGAGTGCAAGTGTTTTCCTGATTAAAAGAGGGACGGTGATGTTCAGAGATGGCACCAAGGCAGGCAGCCTGTCCAGTCCCCTCCTCCACCCTACTAGCTGTGTGCCAACAGACGCTGCTATCTTATGCTACTGCAATTTGACTCATCATCTCCCTAGAGCATCCTCGATTCATATAGACTGCTGTTAACTGAGTGCTTAGTTCATGTAAATACCGTATGTAGGACAAGAGAAGGATGCTTCATAGATGTGTGTGTGTGTGTTAGCTCGAAGGTTTCAGTGCTCTGGCCAGGCCAAAAGCTCTGAAATGTACAGAGGATAAATGAGTTAGTAAAAGCAGCATCACACACCATCAGGTGCTCAGTACTTACAACTGGCTGTAGGAGACAGTTGAATGTGAATTTGCAGTGGGAGGTGTGTGAATCCCGCTGAGCTTTGCTCTGCAGGCACTGTGGATAAGCGGGTAAATTGTGGCCTGACAGCGGCACAGGGACGTTGTGGGATTTGCCCAGGGAGTTTGCTGTCAGCTGTTCTATGGAGCAGAAATGTTACATTGTCGTTCATGAATAATATCAAACTGTTGTTTTATTTTAATTTGTGTCCCGTTGTTTGTATTTTTGAATTTGAATCTTAAGAGAGAGAGAGAGAGAGAGAGAGAGAGAGAGAGAGATATTGCAGAGCATTTTTGTCTCTCAAAGGCAAGACGATTTGTGACATCATTTTTCAATTTTTTTAAAAGAGCGTTACTGTATTATTATGAATTTTTCTATGAGGGTGGAGATTGGTTATTTAGCATCAGGAGAGCATGTGTATTTGTGTGTATTGTATGTGTATTTTTGCTTGAGAGAGAGAGAGAGAGAGAGAGATGCGAGAACCAGTGTAGGGAGGGGTCGAGGGGCTGGGGGGGTTTAACAGTAGGGAGGCAGATGGGGCAGAGGGGCGGAGGTTGATGCAGCAGAGAAGAAAGAGTGAGAGAGAGAGAGAGAGAGAGAAAGAAAAAAGGAGAGAGAAGATTTGGAACTAATTGGACAAAAAAGAGGGGAGAAAGACCATGATAATTTTACGGTGGTGGAAAGACGCGCGTTTCAGAGCATGTGACACAGAAAGAATGCTGGATGTGTCTGTAACAGTTCCACCGGTAGCAGCTCTGTGATTCAAGGCAAAGATGGTGGATAAATTCCACTGTGCGTATGCCTTTATCTCCCGAGAAATACTGATACCAAAATGGACCAGGAATATCAGATTGATAGTTTTGCTGAACCTCTGTAATGTTGCCCGATTGTGGTTTGTGAGAAAATGCAAAAACTGGATAGGCATATTGATTGCTGTCATGGTGGAATGCTGACAGATTGGATCAGCCTTTATGTGGCACTTACTCAACAAAATGTTTTACATTCAGCCTTTTTAAAGGATACAAACCCCATTTTTATGCATTTATTACGATCCAGTTCCACATTTCAGATAACCTTTGCTGATAATTCAAATAAATTAATATCCATTTGTGTTTGGATTTCCTTAAAAGTTCAAAGAGTCTAAGTGATTTAAGGTGGTAACCAAAATCTGCAGATATTTAATTCTTCATGATGCCAGCTCAAGAGAAGGTGCATGACATGTTGCTACCATGTCATTTGTTGGGAAAAACAAACGGTGGCCTATATCACAGCCAGAACTGGAAACACGACAATTGGTGTTTTGAATGCAAACAACATTTTGCAGCCGAGACGGCGTCCCATTGTCTATGTTTAGCATTCACAATTTTGAGTGTCTTTGATGCTCCTGTCCAGTTGTGATCTTGTTCTCAGCTCAGTATCAACCTTATCATCCCCTTCAAAGCTGCACTATCTGGTTTATCTTTTCATTCAGACATTCAGTAAAAATGTTCAGTTCTTCTAGCAACATGCCAAAAAACGGTCAGAGGTCACCGACAGCCTTGGTTTTAAAATGATGGAAGACAAGGTCCAGTGCGAAATATAAAGGTTAATCACACGCTTACATAATGGGCCTTCACAAAGTGTCACACACAAACATGCACGTGCACACACTGAGAAATGTCATCACACCTTTATACACACTGTTTGAACATGATATTGTAAGAAAAATAATTGTTCTGATTTGGTGGTTTTGTTAAGACAAACAGAACAAACATCAAGATGAAATCTTATATCAGTGGAGTTTATACAGCATCAACATATAATGTTTTTGTTCTCTTTTTGGCTAGATGGCAGTATACGGTGTGCTGCCACTCAAGTGACCTTCATGCATACAAAAGCGAGAGCAATAGTGTGACAAAACCTATGCTGAGTTGAACTCCTTCCACCTCTTTTGTTACTTGCTACAGTCACTCTACTGGGTGACATAATGCCAGGGGACAGCACGGACGGACTTTGTTTTAAAGTGACAGTGGCTGTTGAGGTAGCAGCTCTTGCAGTAGGGAGCCCAATGTCACCGTCCAGTGCACTGTTAACCATCTTTAACCTTGTAGGTGAGCATACTTCCGACTTGGACAATTACACTCAGCTTTATTACAGTTGAGTCCCATGAGGCCAAACGTTGTTGCCCTCGGCAGCCAAATTAATAAAATGATTAATCTGAGATGTCATTTCTTTCCTTGAGAGGGATTAACAACATGCATCCTTGTCATTACATTTAGGAGCTGTGAGAATGATCATGGATCTTGATGAAATAGCCTTTATAAACCATGGAGGAAATATGTGTCGGTAAAGTTCAAGTTGCTCAGTTGCTGTGTCACTCTGTGTGTGTTCAGACAGGGCATTGCTCCGATTCGGCTGGCTCAGCATTTGTGTTTGTTTTGGGTATTTAATCCTGGCCAGGTACTGGGGCAAAGTGTCATCTCTACACAAACGGCTGCGAGACACAGTTTATTTCAGACAGGTGCTGATGTAGAGAGGACTAATGAATTACTTAACAGTAGGGCAGCATCAGTGAGGAATGGCTGCCAGTTGAATTGAACAGAATCTTAGGGCGTGGCTCTGCAAATGATTTAGGATTAGGTTGCCTATAAATTACCTTTTTACATAAAATAACATTTGTCAAATCCAACTCAGCGCCCCACCCACACACGTCTCTCTCTCTTTCTCTCTCTTTGCCCTATTTTCTAATCTTTGCTGGTAGTCGCACACAGGGGCCTGTCTGTTTTCCTGTGGCCTGCTAGTGAGGGCCTTATTTCCAGCACTCAAATCTGAGAGGGCAGAGCAGAGGGGATTAACAGAGCAACTTTGTGTTCCATTGCACACACATAACCGCGGCCATATGACAACAAGGACGTGTACGACATAAGAGGGATGATGAGGGAGTGTATGGCCTTCTACACACCAGTGGTGAGGGATGTTGGTCTGCAAGGAGTGTCCATGTGTGTGTGTGTGTGTGTGTGTGTGTGTGTTTATGAGTGTGTGTGTGTGTGTGTGAGGGGGGGGGGGTGCATGAGCACATATATGTCTACATGCATAGCATTCTAGGATATTAATAAAGGCTTTCAGGAAACAAGCCCAAATTAAAGTTTATTGCACAACAATTAGTTTGTTTTGATGAGGGCGTGCAGGTTTGTTTTTCCATGGAAACACCTGAAAGTGGAATGAAGCTGGTGGTGTACGTCAGTGACCTCTACAGTCCTTTTTACCAAAAAAATGTTTCAATAAATCACGAGATAGGCTAGAGTTAGAGTGTGTGCAGTGGTTTTGTGACACATTTTGATTTCCTACATTTAATACACAGTTTATTTGTATTTCCCTGTTTGAACAGGTGGCATTTTCTCCTATCTCCCTTCCCCACACATTCATCATGTAAACACAATAAATACAGTTAAACTGTGTGGGCATTGTTGGCTGGCATCTGTTTGGGGGGGTCGTTAATATAGCAAGATTATATATAATTGAATTCAAATACAGCATTGGCTTTTTTGGAATATTATTTCATCATGGTGTAAATCTTGTAAAGTCTCTGCAAGGGCTACCACCTGTCCCAGTAGCATTTATTTCATAGTGCCATTCGGGTGGGCTAACATTGTTGCAAGTGCTGCAGAATGAGATATTTTTCTTTTTACTGTTCTAGTTATCAGATCACTAACTGCAGATAATGACTGGGGGTTGTCGAAGCCTGAGAGTCTGTTACCCACAATTTCCTTCTGTTGCAGAAGCATTTATCTTATCTGTCATGACCCAATTGAATATTACGTGTCTGAATGCAGATTAGAATGCTCACAGTGCTAACCTGAATTGTTTCGATTGTCTGGAAACGTCTACATGCACCATCAGCAACTTATAACGGACAGATAACCAACGGCTACATGTCTACTCCGTTTTACCACACACACACACACACACACACACACACACACACACACACACACACACACACACACACACACACACACACACACACACACACACACACACACACACACACACACACACACACACACACACACACACACACACACACACACACACACACACACGGGACTCTAGTGTCCACCTTGTGCCATCTTATCCCCTCACATCAGACAGCCTTCCCATAGCTCAGCCTGTGCACAAACATGCCATTGTCTGTCATCGCCGGCTGGCCTTGTGACTCAGTGTGACCCGCTGGATTGGAGAAGGGGGAACACAGCCATTGAGATCAGGAACGTTAGGCAGAGCATTATCACGAAAACGCATCTAGCATACAGAGACCTCACCCCCACAACATCCCCACCCTCTAAACAGCCCACTATTTTGGGGGAGAACACTGCCCATCATTGTTTTCCATAATGAATGAGCAGTGTCCTCAGATGTGTACAGTATACTAGCATCTTTCTCTGCGTTCAGGATGGCACGTCAGGAAGTGATAACATGAAACGTTGAGCAAACAATTGTGAGAGCAAATTTAAGTGGTTACGATGAATCTTATATTCATGTAACCATTTTTAACAAAGACGATTCAGTATACTGTATCTGTTTGCCTGTGTCAGATTTAGCTTTAACTCCCAGATGATTTTTGACACATTCATAATGAAAAGATAGACATGCATGTTACAACTGTACAATTGATTTGTGTTTCGCTCTAAGCTGCATTATTCAATTTTTTGTCACTCAACAAGCAACTAAAAGCTGCCCTCAGCTACAAAGCGACCACCATATAACTGGCGTATTAAATCGTTATGGCTAATGTGTAAGCAGACAGTTGTCTAGTATCATATCCAGCAGACATGGAGCAGCATTAGCACTCATTTTGGAGTTGTGCTTCTGGCCTTCCGTTGAACATTAATCTAATACAAACATTTTTTTTTAGTTCAGTATTGGTCCCTTAACATTGTTTGTCTGTCTACCATATTATATATATATAATGCCTGGGCTTAATCCTTCTATTTTATTTAAAAACAAAAGGCTGCCTTATGTTGATGAGTGCAGATGCAACTTAATCAGCGAACAATTTGCTAAAAGTGGCTCAAGTGTTATGTAGAGCAGTTCATATTTCTCTACGATTTCAACCACTTTTATATTAAAGAGAGTAATTTGATTCATATCAAATGTATTAATACAGATTTATGTTTTTTTGTCATTAAGGCACTCAGATCTTGGAAGATCTCAGTTCTACTCCAAGCACACAAACAAAAACCTTCAAATGGTGTTGGATATAATGACAATATGGATCTTAATTGGGAAATAAATCCTGCATTATCCATTAGACATAATAATGTCACCTCTAATATGATTTTGAAGTGAAGGTGCTATCTGACAATCAAGGCTTTCAGACACCTTCCCCCAGGAGTCAAAATTAAGATTCTTTAAATGTGTATCCACTTCATAGATGTGGTTTAGTAGGTATCTTTGTTCTTCTTCTGTTTTCATTCTATATTCCTATAGTCCAGAACAGATGACATACAATGAGACAGATTTTAGTGTTGGATTCTGGACTGAATTAATGTAGGAAAATCAAATCTTGATGCAACTCTTTAAGAGATGAAAAGGTAGCGATGCAAACTGGTGAACGGTGTTGAAGATGAGTCTGTCTGCGACCTATATCTCATATGATTCTGAAGAATGATAGACTGGTAACAACGCTCTGAGTCATCACGCAGGCACAGGCCTTCAAAGAAAGTTTAATTTATATCGTTCCAATGAGATTTCCACAGAAATGCATGCATTTTGGTCATAAATAGCAACAATACAGTATCACATAGCACCACAAAGGCATCACATGAAACATCGTTTTTACAGGGTCTGTGCTTGGAACTAGTGGTAGGGGGAAATTGATCTATAATTCCATGTAGAGGCTAGAAGTATGAAATTGACTGTCTGCCCTTTGCCCTGGATTCCACAATGTTACAGGCTTAATACTGTATAGAGGCAGTAAATCTATGAATTGCACTAAAAAAACAACTACGAGTGCAGTTCCCTACTGATCAACTACCTATACTATGCAACTTCCCATGTGTCCTTTGGCAATACAGAAATCTCTATAAATATGATCTTCTATGCTGGGTTTCTGCCTTGCATGTACTGCTTCCCTTCACATGCAATGCAATACTGATAACACTAAAAAGTCAACTATCCTATTTTTTAGCCAATCTCTATTTCCTTATCTGGCCTTTGAAAGTGGAACAAATTATCCACCCTCCATCCTAATTTACTAATCGCTTCAATGTGCCATTTCCCATTTGTTCTAATAAAAGTAAGTATTCTGTGGTAAAAAAAAATCTATATATATATTAGGGGTAGGCCTATTGTATTTAAACAGCCCTTTTTGTTTATTTATGGTTCCCCAATGTGGTGTGGTGAAAAGATGTTGACAGACTTCCATTTAATTTATAAACCCCTATGTTACAGTACAGTACTTGCTGCTGTAGGGGAATTCCTGTAAATCCTCCTGGAGGCTGTGAGGCAGTAGCCCTAAATGGATTTCATTTAAAGGATAAATAAGAGCACACAAACCAAACCTTAACAATGGGTAATATAACTGTCTGTATTGCTCCTAGCTTATTTGACACTGGTGCTGTTTGTAAAATATTTTTTTATTATTCCAGACTAAATGATTCGATCCCCCTTAGAGGAATACTTCAACATTTTGAATTTTTTGCGATTTTGCCTCACTCACTGGCTCAATATAAGGCGACAGAAACCTTCCCGTTAACTATGTGCACAGATTTTATTGAAGTTAGGGGCATAGGTAGCTCATCCGGTTTAGCTTAGCTCCATTGCCGGAAGCCAAGGAGAGCAATAACGTGACTCTGCTGGCTTCGCCTTAAATAAGAATTGAAAGTTTCTAACAATCTATCCGTTTTGTGATAGTTTTTTGTGTCCTCGGTCGGAGCTGTAATCCTTGAAAAAGTAAATACACTTCACTTGCATTAGCCAGCTTTCCATTCTTTATTATTTAGTATAGACAGTAGTATTGACAAAGACGACCAATGAAAATATATTGCGTCACCATTTTATACGGTATACTTAAAGGAGAAGTAAGCAAAATGGTTCTTTTAGCTTACTTCCTGTCAGCGCCTGCAGTAAGGTCCCTTTGTCACCACATACCACACCACAGCGGTCTTCAAGCAACGGATTTCCAAAGTAGTCGGGAGGAGCTGGGGTGGAGCATAGTCTGAATCTTGTGTTTACAAAACAAAACCAACAAATGTTACTATATAAAATATAGGCATAGCCCACCCCCTGTGCAGATAAACACACCGCCACACATTCTAGTGAGGCAGAAGTGATCATTGAGAGGGATTATTTTGTGTGACTCTTTGTGTGACTTTTTTTATTAAAATGTTGCATAGTGTACCTTTAATGTCTGATACAATAACCCTGTGATACACCATGTCAAGTTTAGTTGTATTGACAAAGTGTCACACAGTGTTGATTAAACTTTATAGTAAATTTGGAAGCTTTACTTTGTTTATTATAGTGATGTCCTACAGTACATCAGAAACAACTATATGAAACAGTCCCTGGCATCTCAGGCCAACATTATTTGAGTCATGTGTAGCCCATCAACCACAAAGATGATCTGGTCCACAGTATTTTGCTCTGTATAGCAAAGATTGGAATCGCATGTCTTCTAAAATTTAATGTTTCTTTAGAATGAAAAGTTACATCTGAGATTTTCTTCAAATTAAAAACTTGTTTTTTTATCAGTTCATGCAAGTTGTAGCATGTGTTTGCACCTAATTAAGGCTTCATTTGTTGATTCAGTAATCAGTCACAAATCAATAAGGAATACTTTCTTTTAAATATACTAATTTAGAAATTAATCTAATGGGAATGTGTGGTTATAGTGGTTTCAATTAAAGGCAAGAAGATGTCTGCTCTTGATTAAATATTTTAAAAACGCCGATTACAGCCTCAAGACTCTGATTGCTTTGTCAATTTAAATATACCAATGTTCAACTATTCAGCCCAACACAAGTTATTTGTTTTTAAAATAAACTTAACTCTGCTCTTCCCAAAAGGAGTGCAGTGTTTTTGTTTACTGATATTCTGATAGTGTGTGTTTCAACTGTCAACAGTGTCACTACCAGTTTAGTTTAAACTTTGCATGACTTCGAAAGAAATGCTAACATCAATGGAAACGTCATTGAGCCTTCAGCAGGTGTGTACTGCCAATGTTAACGTCAACACAAATCCCAACAATCCACACACCTGTGAATGTCATCCTGACCTCAACCTACATGTTCAACAGCCTTGTTCATGCATGCCCATCCAGTTCAATGCATTTCTATCATGTGGTTCTATTTAAACATGAATAACAATAGTTATGATGATACCCTATCCAGCCTGTTTTCCCCTGGTACATCTCAAATCCCAGGCCTGTGTAGAGAAAGTGCCAACCATCATGTCCATCCGAAAGGGGATTATTCAGCCCCAGCAGCCGTTCGGCAGATTGTCCTTTATATATGTCTTCATTTGGGAATTAAAGCTTTCCATTTATTCCTTTTTGTCCCTCTATCATCAACTGCTGGTCAAATTCTCTCTTTGGACCACCTGTAAAACTGTTAAGCTCTGTCCATTGAACTGAAGGCAACAGTAGTTGTAGGAGAGCATGCCAATTGATCACCTCAGATTTTCTCACTAATGCATTGCTTACTCACCGCCTCTGTGGCATCACATACATTAATAACGTCTGTCCTGCCGTGCCTCTTGGCTCGCTCGGAGGCCTTCACTTCTCGGCCGAAAAAACTGTCTGTCCCAGGAATCTCACAAGGTCAATTTTTTTTTTATCTGCTGATTTCTATGCATCTCTTAGTCTTTCACGACACAGTTTGTATTTCCTCTATAGTTAGAGATTTTATGCTACTTTGAAAACAAATACTACAAATTTGTATGGGGAAACATGTTCATAAATATCAGACACGACCCAAATGTTTGATCAAAATTTTACTCTAACTGCTTAATCTTGACACAATCACAGGAGGACTTAATACGGAACTGGAGATTAGCTACTGTTTCCCTCCCGAGGTTTTCGGATATTATTGTTAAAACCACTCTGTTAGATTCCTGACACTGTATATGGACATGGACCAGGCAGTCTTAAGTCTTTCGGTAACCTTTTTGTCAGGCAGCCAGGGGAGTGCTATAGTCAGAAGCAGGAAGCAAACTTCTAGCCACTAACAGCTGCCTTTGGATGAGAAAGCATGAACGCTGTGCAGCTGATCGTGAGGCATGTGAGCTGTTTTGTTGTTCTGTGTGTGCATGTACTGTATGTGTGTTTTGCTGGAGGGACTGGGACCGCTGGAATGCTTCTTTATGTAATGCCAACACCCATTAGTAAGACAGAGATAACACTGTGCTTTTTATTAGTATTTATATAACAGTCAGTACTACACAATGCAAGGCCTGTTGTGAAAATGTATGAGCCATGGTAAAATGTTATTGTGCAGTCATTGAAGAGTCACATTTCCTTAGTCAAGGTTAAATTGGCATAGCAAATTACTTTCTTTATAATCCCAGTGAATGTAACAACAGTTCCCAGATTGTTTTTCAAGAGTCCCTTGCCTGCTTGGCTAAGATGCATGAGGTATTTGTGTGGCTTTAGTTAACTATGATATAAGTGAATACTGGTTTAAAAGGTTCATAAATGAGAGCAATGTTTACTGGTCCACTGTTTTAGACAAAATATATACAGTACGGCTGACAGATTTTGTGAAGTGCAATATTCTTCCTGCTGCCTGTACACAGCAGGTTCGTCCTCATCGAACCATTTCATCCGATCCTTTTTGAAATGCAAGACTGCTGACCAAAGCAGGAACACACACCTGCACGCCCTCATTCATTAACCATTGCAAGCTGACTAAAAGCTCCCCTGTGCCTTTCACCTTTCTTTTAATATCACAGACTTTTGCTTTTCAATCTTGAAAAATAATACAATTTCTATACAAGCGGGACTTTCCTACATTTTCGGTCTTATCACACATGATTACACTTCGTCAGAGCATAACCTACATTCATATAAGGGATGGGTATACTCATGTACCCAACTACTCGGTGTTGATAAAAATTCTCTGAGACAGATAACAGGCAGTCTTGCCTTAATCATTTGCTAGCCCCATTAGCACACGCCTTTGTGGTGATAGCAGAGCGCACATTTGTCTGCTAATAGCAAAGTTAAGTTGATAATTGCTTTCATTTAGTGTAAAGTAAAGGATTTCGCAAGCTGATGCTGTTTGTTGAGCTGGAGTAGAAGCCGCCATCATGGCCGAACAGCCACGAGAACGGGAAATATATGTAATGAAATCGCAGCTTAATGGACAGATTTCTCTGATGGACAGATTTCTCAATGGATGTGAATATTATCATCACAATTCATAACTGGGATTTGATAACCACTGTCCTTCTGAAACGCAGTGCTCATGAGCGGCCTCATCGCAGACTATTTATTAACTTATTGGTTCTGCTTGTGTTTCCAGTCGGACACGGACCCCCGGTATGTTTTTTTTTAAAATTCCAAGTAATCGATTTCTCAATCATAGGGTAATGAGAGTACTCGAATACTGAAAATGCCCATCCCTAATTCATATGTGGTTAATTAATTTAAATCACGTGTCAAAATAGCACAGTGAGAATGATGTAACCACACATAATGGATTCAAAATGTTTATGTAGCTATTTAAAAAAAAATCCTAACAGGTACAATTGAATGTTATATATGCTTAACAATGCCTACTGTACTGGAAAACTCTGTATTGTAACCATGTACCTGGTGAGTTGCTCACTGAGACTGCACACAGACGAGGGTTTAGCGGCCAATCTTTTCCTCTTTCTGTGGTTGTTTGAATATAATGGGATTATACCTGAAAATTGACTTCCTGAACACCTTCATACTTCATTTTGTCAGGTATCCACACTGTTAAATACAATATTACTTGTATGTCAGTGATTCTTGAGAAGTGGGACAAAACAGGGTGCAATGTTGAAAAAATACAAACCCTATGTTTAGGCAAATTAAATTACATGTATGTTTCCAACATATACTAAGCTACTGAGCTACACTTTGATACAACCTCCCAGCTTTTATCTTTTTTATGAAAATGGGCAAATGTATTTTCCCTCAATTTATGCTAGACCCATGAGAAGAATTGTGATCACAAGTATTCACCAAGACTGACAGAGTGAAAATGTATATGACTATAGATATTTTATGTCGATTTTCCTCAATGTTCTTCAGTTGAACTGTGAAATTGAATGTTTACTTGAAAATGAACAGGAATCAAGATGTGTTTCAAAACACAATCTCATGTTAGGTGACTGGTTAGATTTTCACATATGACCAACCATTCCTCAACAACTATGAAACATCATTATGTATTGTTATCATACTAATATAAATCTGACGGAGTTGACACATATCTGACGGAGTTGACAATTATATCTGACAGAGTTGACAAATATATCTTATGAATTTGATATATCAGACAGTGGTGACAAAAACCCAGATAACCATACGTAGAATAATCAATAACAGTCATTTTATAACAGCATGTTATTAGTTGAGCGTTAATTCAAGATTCACATTACAGTATTTCAATCAGACATGCTCTAAAAGACCAAGACTCAGACCAAATCGCCTCATTTTGTACATCATCCTGTACTTTTTTAAGAACCATCCATGACAAAAGAAGATTGTGAGAGTTTCCATAAATACAGTATTAGAAAAACTAAACCCTATTTCTGTATTTAATATAATTTTAATAACTTGAAAACCACCCAAATATGATGCCTTCACATTGAATGTCAACTCCTTCATTGGCCTGTCACCACCGTCAGACAGGAAATCTGACGGAGTTGACATCTGACAGTGTTGACATGTTTAACGTTTCTTAAACAAAACAAATGGAATTAATCTAGTTAGCCATTTGTTTTTTCTGTTGATGATTGGTGCTAGTATGAACTACTTCAGGAATATAGAATTATCGAAACATTTCAAATAAATTCTTCAGAAATTGTAAGTCGGTGTTGACATATCATGGTTGTGACGCATGACTTTCAAGACTTGGAATGTAAAATATTCCAAAACTACAACACTTATCAGAGCCTGTCTGACTCTAATGTACTCTGCAGAGGTAGAATATGACAAGAGGTCCTTCATAGTGACAGCTGCCCCTTATTTTGGCTGATTTTCTTACATTTTAATGGATTGTCTGACCGTGGTGACAAAAAGTGTCCCACCACTTTGAAACCATATAAAACATGAATGTGTTGAAGAAAAATTGTTTTTATTGATATGAGAGATTATTTAGTGTTGCTTATGATGAAAAAAAAACACTTTTTAATAATTAAAGTACATTTTTAATAGGTTTTATTGCATATGAAAAATTGAAACCCTCTCTGTGGACACACTATTTTGGACGTCGTGAGAAGATAACAAGTGTCATGTATTTGACAAAATAATGATACAATTAAATTTAAGGGGATAATTGTGCTCCAGACATTATATTCTTAATTCCTAATAACATTTACAATTTTAAATATTAAAGTTACAGTATAGTTACAGTACAGTTACATATGGAAGACGGCCTTTTGTCCCGGTTCTCAAGAATCACTGATGTATTTGATCACCAATGTGAGATATCTGTGAGTGTATTGAGACTGTCCTGGCTCAATATCTAGGTACCTTAAAATGTATATTTCTGAACTCAGAAGTTTTTTTCTCGGAAAAAACACTGAGCCTTTGTTGTAGTAAAATCACTCAATCTAAGTCGACTGACCCCATTTTTCATAGCATTTTTGCAGACTTGGCAGGATGGCGAGTGTAAGGACCTTTTTACAATAGAAACACACTGTGACTATACTCCTCTCTAAGAAAGGCAGTGATTGTAATTATCTGTAACATTGTAAATTAATAATGGGAGGCAGGCCCCTGTGCGAGTGGTGGAGGGAGAGCTGATGGTGCCTTGTGCAGCGGGAGCTGAGAGGGAAAGGCAGGAGAGTGACCAGTCTCAGTTTCATCTTGGCTATCGCATTACCTCAGCCCTCATGATACATGGAGATGTTGGCCTCTCTCTGGGGCCCCCAAGGCTCTGACTCTACTGACTTACTCTTAAAGTGACATGCCTTTAATTCAAAGCACAGCTGACTGTGTAATAACTGTGTAATAAAGGTATCCTTGTAAAACTCTTTTTACATTTTTTGGAAGATGGTTTGACATACAGTATATGAGGATAGGTATGAGTTATCATAGGAGCTTAGCCAGGAAATGTCTAGTAGAGATGACAACACTGCAGAAAACTTGTTTTCAAGCTTTAGGCGCATTCTTAACACATTTTTCTTAATTTTTTGTTATTTTTTTTACAGAAGTCTTAGCCTTTCATCATCCTGTGTTATCATGATCTAGTTATCAGGGTGCAGGAAATGTCAGCATTTGTCTTCTATATGCAGTGTAATATCATTACTTTTCATAAATGTTATTAATATGGAATTAATGCGATAATAATATACACTTTTTTGTGCCTGACTTTACCACTTGCTTAGCAATTATCTGAAGTGGTGTATCTTCAAAAAGATTAGAAATGCAAGGGCTGCATATTAATGAAATAGCAACTTGAAAAAACCTCACGCAGCCTTAATGTGTTTCATACGGCTCTTGATATCAGTGATGTGCATTAACAGGTTCGGCTGGCTATGCCATTTTGAGAGAATTGTCAGGTGCCTGGAGCCAGGAAACTGTTTGTGTTGTGATGCTTTGTTATGGCTTTGTTCTGCTCTGTTTGTCCTCTCAGTCATTGAAGACTGGACCTCGCTCACTGAGCTCTGAGAAATGTTCCTCCCCCCTTTATCTGTCTCCCCATGTGACAGGTCTGCAGAATATAGTTTCGCGAACAAAACTAGGCCACAGTATGATTTCACATTTGTTACTCAGCCAATAGCATGCAGTCTGATTCAATGTGCATCTATTTATCACAGACCCACATGCATTCAAGCTAAAAAAAAAAAATCATAATTTTTTTTGCAAAACATTTCATATCATATATTATAAGACTGTATATTATTTGAATCCATGTCCCACCCGAAAAATTATTAGAATGCAGTATTTGTTTTAGTAAAGTAAAAGAACAGCAGCTAAAATAGCCGCAGCAGAATGAAACCAAATATCTCCATTCATATTTTTCTTTTCTTTTTTCCGATCACTGTGTAGAATCTCAAGGATAACAATAAAGATATCAGGGCGAGGAGAGGGGGCTTTACAGCAGTATGGGAAAAAATTTAAAAGCACCTGCTGGTTTGAGCCTGTTATTTTCCACTGTGACAGTAAAAAAGAAAAATCACTTGATGTTGTTTTGCCGAGCAGCTCTGAGAGTATGGCAGACAAAGAGGACAGTCAGATCCCCTGTGTTGCAGTATGAATAGTTTTTGGTTGCAAGGAAACACATTTGACGTGTTAATCAGCTTCCTTTAAAATGGTGGAGTTTGTTTTTCTCTGCTTGATTCTATGTGAGTGTTTGACCTTGACTGTGTATATAATGAGTGTATGTGTGTGTGCAGTGGTGTTAAATGGGTAGGCGTGGTCAGCTCAGATCTACTTTGGCTTAGAGTCTATGGTAACACAGGACAGCAGACTGAGAGATTTGGGCTTTGATTGTTAGGAGCAGAAATGTGAAGAGGCACTGTATACAGAAAGTAGCATGTGTGCATTGCATTATACATGTGACTGTATATGCTGGCAGTACAAGTAAGTCAGTTTACATTTGATGACCAAATTAGATTTTTATTTTGTTTCCTTTGTTTTTATTAAAATAATAGTTGAGTGGTCTTTAAAATCGGATTTGTTTCTTTCGATGATTGAAATAAGAAGACTGATGTCACTGTTGTGCCAGTGTTTTAAATTGTGGAGCTACAGCAAAGAGGCTATTAAACTAGCTTAGCATAAAAAGTGTAAGGAGAGGCAAACATCTAGACTGACTCTGTCCAAAGTTCAAAAATAGGTTAATCAGCTTCTCGAAAGCTCAACAACTGAGACAACATGTTTGTTTAATATTTACAGCAATGAGTCTATTCAACGTTAAGCACTTCTGTGCAGATTGCCTCTGTCCATTCTGCTGGTGGCTTGTTTCAGTCAATGAGCACAGGTTTTGGTTTGGTCTCTATACATGCAGCCTAAAATCGCACATACTTTAACATATATGTTTTTGTTGTGATTAAACAAACATGATATATAGCTTTGGAGATAGGGTGTTCAACATATCTTTAATCTTTGGAACACGCAAGACTAGCTAGCTTTGATGTTAAGCTAAGATGCATACCTCCTGGCTCCAGCTCCACACCTAAGACACAGATATAAGAGAGATATCAAATATTCCAAGAGAAAGCAATTATGCTTATTCCCATACATATTGAACAGTTGAAAACAAATATAATGTTTCTGTCAATTATGTGATGGAAAGTGATGAAACTGCAGCATATAAGCAAGTCTTAACATGTTATTCATGTTTCTCCCTTGTCTTTTGTGTTTGCAGAAGCCTTCAGTTGCGGGGGAGATATCACACAACAGAAGAAGCATCAAAGATTTTTTTCACGAAGATCAAACAAAACAGGCCAAACACTGAGCTGAAGAGTTGCAGAAACCCAAAAAAGGCAATGCACCACAAGAGCCATGTGGGATGAGAGTGAGGGAGTTTTGCTTTTCACATGCATCAAACCCAAGCACTTTATCTACTGACATACGCCAAACTTTCTCAAGCCCACGTTCAGAGTTCTTCCTCAAGGGGAGCCCCTGCTATGAACCCCAGCTCCCTTGACTTCGGCAGGCAGTTCAACCTCAGTGCCAGGCGCTGTGGGGGCATCCCACAAGTCTTGGTTCTGCCAACACAGTACTCACAGACTACCCCTTAACTAAAATAATGAAATACTCCTGAGTCATTTCTCTGTGTGGTGGCTCTTCTGTCTAGTGTTAAATTGGTCTGTTGTAAAGTTTTGTCTGCCTTCTCTCAAGCCAGTTCCTACCTTTAGTCCAAACCCTCCACAAAGTGGCCGCCAGCTCCTTTTCTGACACCACTTCATTGTAATTTGCTTTCCCATCAAGCAGCAGCACGAGTTCCTTTGTGAACACCACGTGGTGGAGGACCATGGGATGCCGTCAGAGCTCGGAGGAGAAGGAAGCGGCTCGGCGCTCAAGGCGAATCGATCGCCACCTGCGCTCAGAGAGCCAGCGGCAGCGGCGTGAGATCAAGCTCCTGTTGCTGGGCACCAGCAACTCGGGCAAGAGCACCATTGTCAAACAGATGAAGATCATCCACAGCGGAGGCTTTAACCTGGATGCCTGCAAGGAGTACAAGCCCCTCATCCTGTACAATGCCATTGACTCGCTCACCCGCATCATCCGTGCCCTCACCACCCTCAAGATCGACTTTCACAATGCTGATCGCGCCTACGACGCTGTGCAGCTCTTTGCCCTCACAGGGCCAGCGGAGAGCAAGGGGGAGATCACTACAGAGCTGCAGGGTGTCATGAAACGTCTGTGGGCCGACTCAGGGGTCCAGGAGTGCTTTCAGAGATCCAATGAGTACCACTTAGAGGACAACACTGCCTACTACCTGAATGACCTGGACCGCATCTCTGCAGCCGAGTTCATTCCTACAGTAGAGGACATTCTGCGGTCCCGAGACATGACCACCGGCATTGTGGAGAACAAGTTCACCTTCAAGGAGCTCACCTTTAAGATGGTAGATGTGGGTGGACAGCGTTCAGAGAGAAAGAAGTGGATTCACTGCTTCGAGGGCGTGACTGCAATCATTTTCTGCGTTGAGCTAAGTGGCTATGACCTCAAACTCTACGAGGACAACCAGACGGTAAGAAAAACATGCTTTAAGGACCCAAATTCTTCTTTCACAGTAAATGCATGAATTGGGCAGAAATACATGCTTGCACCCAGCAGCCCCTCACCCTAACACAGTAGTTTGAATGAGGCAGATATCTACCCATTAAGCACAAATTATACAAATACTCTCCTATGAGGTTTTTACACCATTTGTGAGACCTTCATTTCTATGCATTGTATAAGAACATTTAAGAGGCAGGAATATCAGTCTCATGGAGATACGGATACTACTTGACTGATAATCTTACTTACTGCAATGGTTTTAAATACGAATCATTTTGTTATCTTGATCATAGTCCTTGCAATTAATTTGAATTATTTACTGTCAAGTGCACAAGTACATTAAGAGATATTATATTACAAGTCTTGTTTTATGATTACTTACAATAAACACAATTGCACTTCCAATTAACACGAAAAGCGCGATCAGGATTGTCACAATAACTAATTAATCAGTGACACAAGTAAGTGAAGACATATTTATTTCACATTATTAGCATAACAGTTGTTTTTCATATAATGAACAAAGGCAAAATGCTGTGAGGTGTCCATACTACCAAATTAGTAATATTTGTATAAAATGGTTTTAACTGGTCTGAGAAACAAAGAGTACAACAAGCCTGTTCTGCAGTGTCATTTTATCTCTGTAAATCCCTGTCTTCAATACCAGTGTGCTGTGGTTACTTGTTTGTTGTTGCTGTCATATGCATTCTTTTTTTACGATAATGGCTATTTGAAATGAATAATTTCAACAACTCCATTTTTGGTGTTGTTTGAGGCTACTTATATTTACATTTAACACAACCATTTTTTTTAACTAAAGAAACACTTTGAACATTGAATTTCAGTAGCAACAGTTAAAGGCCTACTTCACCGGTTGGAATATGAAGGTGTATTGAACTCGGAGATCCTATGTAGTATAAATGTGCAAAAAAAATTGAAATCGGATCATCTTAGCCTGAGAAAAGGCAGAAAGAGTGTTTTATGGTCTCACTGTCTAACCCTACAGTTTCCTTCTTGTGACATCACAGTAAGGGTTAGAATTAACAGGACAGCTGGGCCAAGGGAAGACTAAGGGAAGACTGAGGGAGGAAAAACCTCATTCATTATATTATAATAGTTATTTTATAATGATAGAACGCTGGTTCCGTATGGGTGAAGTATTCCTTTAAGATTTAAAAATTAATAATTACAGGCTTCATCTCAGTATGTATGCCTTTTATATTTGAAATTACTAATGTTAACTTTCGTCATGTATGGTGGTAGCCAAAGGCACAATATTTTGCTCAGTGAATGATTCCTAAACCATCACAACTGCTCAACAGCTTATCATTTAATGTGGGGAAACAAACACGCAGAGTCTTAAAGTGAATTGTACTTTATGGACGTGTATCTTGAGCTGGACTAGTCTAAAGTTATAGTTATAATTATGTAAAACTTCAATTGTATGTGATAAATGAAATGTCAACCCAAAGGGGTCACAGGTTACATGACTTATCTTATCTGTTGTAGAGACACTCAGATGTGGATATTTGCCAGAAGAAGAAAAAAAAACTGAAAAACTATGCTACACTTTTTGGTAGATATATTTATTATGGACTTACTGTTGATTGCATTTATTTTATTAAGAAGCTGAACAGCTATTCAACCAACCACATTTTTTCATCAAATCATAATAAGCAAACGTTTGAAAGACACACAGTAATTGAGTAGTTTTCCTAATATCCCCAGATTGCATCCTTTAAGCACCCCTTTGATGCTTATATACCATAAATAATGGTACTGCATACTGTAATTCATCTTCAATGCATTCCATATTCTACAGAACACAATTTCGAAAACCGTATCCAAATTTTATTGTCTTTATCCAGAGTCCTTTGGCTAGGGAAATAGATTCACTCTGCCTTAATGTGGTGCGAAGCTATTTCAAATCTGTCTGAATGAAAAGACTGTGTTTGTTATCTCCTCTTCCTAGCCGTGGAATTTGAACAATTTGCTATCCATAGCATATCCATCCTCTTATCTCAGTGTTTTGGAATGTTTGGGTAGTTCTTGCGTGTTAATAATGATAATGGAAGGTCAACAATAGATATTATTGTACTTTTTCAGTCCAGACCAACTATAAGGGGTCAGCTATGTTCTACTTCTGTAAAGGCATGCTCACATTTTTCCACCTGAGGAGGTATCAGTATCCATGATCACCTTGATACAGTCTACGCAAGAAATAATAGAGGAAACATTGTGATTCCTGTGAGTGAACTGGCCTCCTAATTCATAGGTCACCCAGATTAAACAGGGTGTACACTGTGCCAGGTTGGAACATGAAATCAATTAGTGGTCTAAGTTAAAAATAAAGTTGGAAGAGAAAAAATGGAGTATGGTGTTAATTGAGTTCACAGAATAGTCTGAGGCTGTACCTGTGAGAATTAACAGATTGTAAAGGCGCTGTGTAGCAATGGGAGTTCACAGGTGCTATAGAAAAAACAACTTGTATTATCCTAAGATGGAGAAGAAAAGCAAGGATCAGAAGTGCCAGAAAGAAAGACATTCTGCAGAGCCTATAGTACATTGAATAGGATTTCTGCATTTTCATGGTTGGTTTGTTTTAGTTATTGACTGCTTTAACAGTGATATCAGGTTCATCATGCAAAGGAAATTATTTGAACCCATCACGGTTGTTTATTCAGTTAGTTTACGATAAACTTGTGATTAAGAGGTACATCGAATATTACTTGCTATGATTTTAGAGTGGCCACTTTGACATGCTGCCTTATCCGACTCAAGTGAAACCCTTGAGAGACAAATAGCATGTCTTTATGTTCCAATTGACTGCATTAGGAACGAGACTAACAAGATATAAACAGATTCAGTCCATATGGTACATCTTGTACACTTTACATTTAGATGTATTTTGAAGTACTTTAGATATGCCATGGTTGTCTGTTCTATATGGGCCACATCCACTAAGAATGGATTGCGCGTGCAAATACCCAAATAAATTACAACGAAATAGTACCTGCAATCTGTCCCGTTTTAGCACCATATCCACAAAGGAATTTGCACTAAGTATATACCAGCACTAACACGCCCCCGAAGTTTGGCAGCCAGGCGCAGTTTGCCCTTGTTTTGCGTTAAAGTGAGTGAGCAGACAGGCACGCCGTCAAAGGGTAAACACTTGTACAGTTGAGTGTTGAAGAGAGAGAGAGAGACAAAGAGACAGAGAGAAGGGGAGTATGGAGGAATTGTGCGACATTAGTACACAGGTTTCATACGCAGTAATTGTTCCACTAAAACAGCCTGTTGCAATTAGCGCTGGCCTTTGAGGATAAGGTGCTATTTGCAACAAGGCTTATTTGAATAGGAAGAGAGCAATTTTGCGCTGGATTTGGAATATACCCTTATTTAAATACATGCAAATGGGCCAGACGACTATATAAAATAGGCCCTAATCCAAGCATGAACTCACTGAGAGGCAGGGTACACCCATTGCTTATTGCCAACCACTTAGCCACATTAAATTGTTGTAATTGTCAAAATGAGTGATGAGAACATGTAACTGATAAAATATTATGAATGAATATTAGTGGTGGGCCGATAACGGCGTTAACGTGCTGCATTAACGGCAGACTCTTATCGGCGATAAAAAAAATATCGCCGTTAATCTCTTGTTCCTCTTATTTTAGCGCGGATGTATACCTGGCCGAATTGCACTGTAGTGCACGAGTCAGAACGAGTCCGACTTCGCACCTGTGTAGCCTACCACATCAAACGTAACGTGCTGACATGGATGCAGCTAGGAAGCCGCCGGGTTTGCTTCAGGGAAAATGTATTTTTAAGAAGCTTCCCAATGGAAACCTCGACAAGACCAAGGTTGTTTGCACCTTGTGCAATGCGGAATTGGTTTACTGTAGGAGTTCTAACAGTCTGTGCTCTCGGAAGCGGCCGGGGCATGCGTGTGTGCAATGGGAGAGCTTTGTGTGGAGAGAAAAAAAAGAGGCAAGGGAAATCGCCAAAGCCAATGCATAGCCTCGACTCATTAAAGGTTGAAAATCACTGAATTACACAACATGTAGGCTAGCCTATGGCTTAAGGCTATGGAAATCATTATGGAAACAATATTTTTTTTTATCAGTGATAGCTCAGCTGATCTCGTTGCTATAGAGACCACGTCCGTCCGCTTTGTTTGACAACTGACAGAGCTGCCAAGTCTCACCCTTTTGGCCGTGAGACACACTCATATCAACCAGCTCACACTCTCACACGCTAGCCTACAACTCAAATTTCTCACGCGGAGAAGTTAATCCCCAAAATAACGATTGTTTTGCGGGACTTTTATTTTGACAGTCTTATATTGAAAAGCTAACGGACATGAGTTCCGTGACATCCTCTTTCTGCACGCAAGTTAACTTGATGCATTAGGTGTGCACCTGCACAGGAGATGAGCCCCTGGTCTGATGCGCCACCTGGCTTGAGAAACACGTTCTCAAAGACTTACTTTGAGTCATTATTTAGGGAGCACACACATATTATGAATGAATTCAAATGAGCCATTTTAATCTAGATTAATCTAGAT
The DNA here is from genome assembly GCF_949987685.1 of Ammodytes marinus. Taxonomy (NCBI): domain Eukaryota; kingdom Metazoa; phylum Chordata; class Actinopteri; order Uranoscopiformes; family Ammodytidae; genus Ammodytes; species Ammodytes marinus. Next base: position 13,117,304 of record NC_137222.1, read on the forward strand.
TAATTCCAAAATTAATCTAGATTAATCTAGATTAAAAAAATTAATCTATGCCCACCTCTAATGAATATAGTCATGGTTGAGCATTTATAATATTTCTTCCACCATGTCAGTCATATTCAGTGCATATTGCCCCCAATATTTGGGAATTTTAAGACATTTAAATAAATATGTCGAAATGTTGTTGTTCTCAACTCCTGCCGCCGCAGGAGTTGAGAATATTGAACTTTTTGCCGCCGGCCGCGCCGCGATAGCCAATCAGCGTTGTGCTCCTCCCGACGTCACTCGCTTTGGGACGACGGACAGAGGAAATTAAGATGGATGAAAACATGTTGGTCACAGTCTACTCCCATAAGTTCTGTGAGCCTATGTGTCTGTTACCTGGTGTGTACAGCTATCAGTTTTGCTTTATGAACCAAGTTAGCACCGGTTAGCTTGGGTAAAGCACAATCAGCACAGCAGACTGGTCCCCTCAGCACCGGTTAGCACCAGCACCAGCATATCCCCAGAGTAGAGAAGGCTACTCTGGTCGGGCGGCGGGCAGCGGAAACAATATGACCCAATGTGACCAAATATGATCACGCGGCGCGGAACCTGCGATTGCCGCCGCTCCGCGGAGTGCAGTGTGTTCGCACATTTATGCAATCACACCAGAACAATGTGAATAGATTTTTAAATTTAAACGCGTCAGAGACAAAGTATCCATTACATGGAAACCTTAGACGTACACTAGACACCACACAGTTGTGGCCGTCCAGGGAACAGACCACACCCTCATAAATCTACAGGACAATCAGACAGAAAGCAACTCTAAATGTCACATTCACATTCACACCTAATCTAAATGTTACTGGATTGAGTGCACGTATGGCACCCTAGTTTTCCCCACAGTGAATTCTTGCATCTTGGAGCCCCCTGCTTCCATAGCCACTGTAAGCTGACACAACACTGCCAAACAGCTGTTACCTAACACCTAGTCTAGCCTTTATGCGCTCAATACATCTGCAATGTGACAAAGAGAAGAGTGTTCCTGTCTGGGTATGGCTCTGGTTACAAATCCTTATGGAAAATACCTGCTGAAGTGGAATCTAACAGCAGTAAAAATGGGTCAAATTGGGTTAAGCATCAGTTATGACTGAGGTTGTGAAGGTTGGTACAATGTGAGGGTAAAATATTAGGTGATTAAGCTTAACCTGATTCTGGTGCACAGAGATAAGCTTCTGTAGTATATAAATAAAAAGTAAATTGGAATAAACAAACCGATATTTTATTTTAACACATTAAAATGCTAAAGTTGCCTTATGTTAAGCAGAAAACATGCTTCTAACACACAGATAATTATGTTAATAGAAAAATAAACACAGCTACATGCTCCAAGCACAGACTAGGTAACAATAAGTGTACATAATTCAGACTACCAGAAATCAGATACTGATAGTTGACGTAACCAAGAAAAGCTTCTAGCAAACACCAGAATTTTCGGCAGACTGATCTCAGGGGAAATATGTACATATGTGTGAGAAAACGTCTTCCCTGTGTTTAATCAGTCTTTAAGCAACGGACATGACCCAAATGATTTTTTTTCTTAAAAAACAAAAACATGACAGTATCCTTGCCTTAACTTTTTATATCGGCTAGTTTAAACAACAACAACAACACAAATCTAACAAAAAATAAATCAATTTGAAGTAAAACTGGTAAAAAGCATATATGCCTACTGTATAGTTATATATATTTATGGCTAATTAATGGCAAAAGTGTTAGTAAGGGAATCCTGTATTGTTAAGAAAATATTCGATTTTAATTCATTTTAATTGGTTTAGCAGGGGCTGTCATTTTCCTCCAGCATCACCAATATTAACTCTTTCATTCAAAGAAACGCTGACATCTAATTAATGACCTTCCTATCCCCATGTAAGCATATATGACTTTATTTACCCATGCGCTGAGTTATTAAGTACATCATGTTCTTTTTTATGTATATGAATGAGAGACATTTCATAAATTGATGTAAGCTTAAACTATGCGAGATCATTGAACACTTCATATTCACCGATTCAACTCTAAAACAGAGGTGACTCATCAGTTTCTCTTCGGTTTCATAGTTAAGGTTGCAAGCGCTGCAAATTTGTGAACAATGGTAGCATAATGCTTTGTTGATGAGCGTGTTTGAATAGAGGCTCCATGATCTATGTCTTATCAAAAAAAAACAACACAACAGGACTGATTGTGGAAGTTGGAGAGTAATTTTGACAACATGGGATTTTGACAACAAGCCTTCTCCAGAATTAACAGCTCCAGGGAACATTCTGTATACAACTGTTTCACCTGCTTTTCTTATAAGAGGAAAAGGTGTAATTTTTATGATGACAGTTTGTAAGTATCTTAACCCTCAAAGCTTCATTCAATGTCACACAGAAAACAAACTAAGTCAGAAGAGAATGACACGGTTCAGTTTCAATGCACCAGCTCACAAAAGGCAGAAAATACACCAGAATAATTACAGTACAACATTTACCCATCAGCCCATTCCCCTGATGCATTTTCCCTGTCCCATCCCTGTCTACATAATGAATTGGTTGCCATGGTTCCTGTTGCTTAGCAACAGGCCAGTCAAATGCTCCTAATCCAGCGCTGTTGACAGTGAGCTGTGACTAGGGAAGAAAGATGAGAAAGGGAGAGGAGAGGAGAGAGGAGGAGGGGTAGAGCAACAGGGAGGGGGGGGGGGGGGTGTACAACAACCCCTACAACAACAACAGAGAATAGATATGAGGTGTATGTGTGCATGTATTTTGTACGTGAGTGTTTGTGGGTGCCGGTATGTTTGCTGAGGCTGAGCAACTGCAGTGAATTCTTTATGTATGGGAGGTAAAAATGAAAAGCCTAGACAAGAGGTTAGTGGTTCTTTAAGCTTTGTGTTGGACAAACATCAAGGCTGACTGCAGTGTAAGCTTTTTCGATTGTTCCAATTTTTTTGTATTAATAACTTGCACATAAATTAACTGAATGTAAAATAATAGCTGATGTTTCTTGTTTTTATGTCAAAATTTGTCATGTGAATTCATCCTTTTGAGCCACAGTGAAGACAATGTATAAACTGATCCCACACAAGCCTTCCCCATAATAAAACAGCGGCAGGTGTCAGAACGGTGTCCCCGAATGTATTTCAGCTACACAGCATCTGAACCCCCTTATAGGTTGTCGAAGGCACTACAATCATGTAATTGAATTGCTTCATGTGACATAGGAAATGGCATGAGACTGTTCAAGGACACACCAGGTGAAAAAATCATGACATGCTTTTCAGGCTGTACATGCTAACACAGCTTTCAAAGTAATAGCGAGACCATCTAGCTAATGCTTTTGCCAAAATAACTACAATTTTAATGTTCGTTTTCACATCCAAACCAGACGGTTTTGCTGCCTACCGTCACAGAAACGCTAGTAATTAAACAGAGAGGGGAAACAGAATGGGAGCAGCCTGAATAATATAATTTTCAGGTACAGCAGAAAAAAAAGATGGTGACAGAAAAAAACATCTTGGACTGCCTTACAATAGGGGATATTATAAGGCATTCACATTTTAAATGAACCGTCATGAATTACGAAGGGGTGGCTGCACAATTAAATGATTTGTATTTATGGGAAACAAAGCAATGACACTGGGATGAAGCTCCTCATTAATACTTAAGCTTAATTAAGGCCTGCGCCTCTGGAGTACTCTGACAGGAGGCGTTGAGGGGGAAAAGCAGCGTGTGTGTGTGTGTGTGTGTGTGTGTGTGTGTGTGTGTGTGTGTGTGTGTCTGCGAATCAGCGGGAGTTTGAAGCAAAGGGGGTCTGCACGCTTCAGTGCTCCTGGGTGTTGCCCTCCCCCTCCACACTCCCTATTTAGCAATAGCTTCGCAGCGCCAGGTGAAGAGACAGGAGACTCCCAGGCCTGAGCTGGCTGTCTTCTACTGTACTTTCTTGGTGGCTGGGCTCTTGTTTTGACACTCTAGAAAAGAAGGAAAGAGTTCAAAGAGACTGACATGACTTTGTGTTGAGTAGCCTACAATGTTTAGGGGTTGGTATATTAGCTAGGGTTGGGTATCGGTTGGGTTTTTTCCGATACCGGTTACTACTCGGTACTTTTGAAACGGTTCCGGTGCTTAAACGGTACTTTAACCGGTACTTTGAAGCCTCAAATTGCACACACTGTTATAGCCAGTGCCAAATTTAACACAATTAATTGTAACAATATAATTACGAGTAACTTACAAATAAACTATTTTAAAATTTAAATAAAATAAAATTCACACAATTTACATACTATCTAATACAACAATACTGTTTCAAACAATATAATAATGGAGATTAATGTGGAGACTAGCAGGTAATCTAATCTCTATCTTAAAACTTTAGCTAAAAGTAATAATTTTGATAAGAAAGAGTCCTTATGACCTGAACAATACAACACCTTAAAAATTTAAATAGATACACATATAAAACACCCATTTAAAATTAAATGCAGTACTGGATTTACAGTAAGGGAATAAGTACACCCAATGAGAACCACAGACTGAAAACAGTCAAGGAAGAGCGTTAGCCTTTTGGAATATTAACAGTGCTCATTTGCATTTAACTTGAAACAAAATTCAACTGACATAAAAAATACAAAGAAGTCTTCAGTAAAGATAAGATCACAACTATTAACGTTGTCAAATTAACCATTTTTGTGCAGAAAAATTGTCATGTTTGCCCTCTCAGGATGGATACGAGATCTTTAATGTACATGCTGTTCTAATGTGCAGCGCGCTGTTTATTATTAATATAACGGCCCGTCATCAGGCACATGTAGCCTACCGGATGGTTTTATACATCGATCGCTCCATAAAGTTATCCAAGTCAGAGCTTTTTGTATGGGCAGAGATCGTTATTTTAAGTGTCTTTATGAAGTTTCTTGTTAAACGTTTCCATATCACCGGGCCGCCGTGTCCCGCTGTGTGTTTTTTTGGGTTCGTCTCCACCGCCGTGCGTAAAGAGCAGCTGACGGGAGGAAGTATGCAGGCGGCCGCTGCCTCATCGTCAGCCTACACGTGCCTAATACATCCGTGACAATACTGCTAGATCGCGTGTCATTCGCAAAAAGAAATGCATTGCATTGGCGTTCAAAAATAGTCTGACATAAAGAGTGATCAGTCTGTGAAACTGCGAACGTGAGTGACTGTTGAGCACTCGTGCGCGCGCTCCTCGAGACGGTCGGGCTCGTTCTCGTCACTCACAGCCCGGTGAGAAATGCTCCTCTCGGTGTACACAGAACAGCATCCGCGAGCGGACATGCTTCATCAATCATGACATAAAGAGCGATCAGTCTGTCAAAATACAAACGTGGCTACAGCAAGGGCGGCACCGAAATGAGGCACCGAAACTTTTGTTCTTATTCGGTCTGGTTACTACCGTTTACGTCGGCACCGGTGCCATACTGGTACCGGGTTTCGGTGCCCAACCCTAATATTAGCCCCCGGGAACACACTTATGCCTCGTTTCCACCGAGTAGAGTGGATCGGTCCGGGTAGTTTGGCTTTTCATTTGCCAAAAGTTGGGTAGGGTACGGTTTAAGCGCACCTAACCGCTCTAAGCCGCTCCTAATTTCGGTACTCCGCCGTTGTTGTACCAGCCGCCTGAAAGGGTGCCGATAAGGCGGAGCTACACATGCCGTCCGTTTATTGGTCGAAAGAATGATTTCAGCCGTGTGTAGTAGGGTTGCTGAAATTTCCCGAAATGGCCCCTTTTCAAATCCCGGGATTTCAGAGCTCCTCACGGGATTTCCCGGGATTTCCCGTTGAAACCATTATTGCCCTTTAATACTACTTTAATGGGACTAAATCAATGCCAATAGATAAATAAATGCAGCAGAACACCGCTATATTACATCACGTTTTATTTCTACTTAAATAACATGAAGAAAAGCCATTCAAATTAGGCAAAATATTTTCCAGAAGTTAAATAGGCCTATTGAAAACGGTGTTTTTATGAAGAAAATACGAAAAATGTTTCACAGAGGTTCAATATCAAAACATGGCCAAAAAACGGTGTTTGGCGAACAAATGTATTTCAAACAATCTATTTTTATTTCTATGAACGAAATCAGTTTAAATTGAATATTTTCCAAAGGATAGGCAAATAACAAAAAATGCACTACCGATTGCTCTTAACGTGTGAAATAAGACATGACAGAACTAACAGCCTATTCAAACTGACACGCTAAGCAAGGTTACTTTCCAGCTTTCCTTTCTTTTATTTTCATGAAGTGTGACTTCAAGAAACACTGCTCAGCCTGTTTCTGAGCTTTGTCACGAACTGACACCGAGAACGCTCTTTCTTCCACGGACGTCGGCTGTATGGTGGAAAGTGCAGAGTAGAGCTGCTGCAGGTGTTTGGGTCGCTCTTTGGTTGCCTCGAAGAGCGCAAACTCGTTTGAAATTATTTTGTGGAGGTCATTCCCATACTTCTGGTCTGGCTCGGGACATTGCATGCAGTCATTAGCCTCGTTCGACTTGGAGCCGTCTTGCTCAGACCTGCGCAACTATGAAGCCCGTCTTGCTGAGCGCACAACAAAAATGCTGTGCGCTCAGCAAGCCGAGCGTCATAATTGCGCAGGTCTGAGCAAGACGGCGACATCTCTAACGAGGCTAATGACTGCCTGCTGCAGATGTGCAGTAAGGCTCTGGGTCATCGTCTGCTCGCTTGGCTCTGGCTGATACGCATATTCTTGGGTATCATCAGACTCTTCCTCGGACACAGCACTTTCAGTATTGTAGAGGCGCTGGTATTTCGTATGCCTGCCTGTCTAAATAATATTTAAAAATATATCCCCCCTCAAAAAAAACGAAAAAAAAAAAAAAAACGGGAGGACGGGTCCCGCGGCCAATTTCCGGTACTCCCGGACTGACTCATTTCACGGGAATCCCGAAATCCCGGGACCCGTCCAGCAACCCTAGTGTGTAGTCACCCTCGGCAAGAGTGACGAGAGTCTTGTGTTTTGGCGAAAATGTGAGCGCAGCACTGTTTATTGTGTGGTGTTTTTCCTCGTCATTAAATTAATCAGTTGGCTACACTGTGTCCCACTGCTACGGTGCCACATAGCTGCCGCAGCCAGCGCTGTTCGCTCGCTGTCTCTATCAGTTGCACCGAGCCGTCTCGGGGGGAATAAATAAAGAAGCGGCTGGTTTGACCAAGCAAAAGCGAGAGACCGCTGGCTTAACCAGAGTTGTTCCACAGCCCGATAGTTTGACCCATATTCTGGCGGCGGCTATCGCAGTCAAGCCTAAACCCCGCCTTACCAGTAAGGGTAGGGTCAGCGGTGGAAACACCACCGAGATTCTTAAAAGTGAGCTGTCCCGCTCTGAGCCGCTCCAACCCGACCTCTACTCGGTGGAAACGAGGCAAAACTCAAGGAGAGCTCATGTGAGAGGATGAGAGGAGTGGGGAAGACATATAGGACGAATGAACAGTTATAAACAGTGCAAAACTGTGATCTGACAGACTCTGCAGACACTTATTACAGTAACTTTTATTGTTAAAAAGATTCAATTTGTTTTCCTCTAAAAAATTACATAATTTTTAAGAACGATGAATGGTTTTTGTGATAATATTTAACAATGCCAAGTGGTTAATCTGTGGTACTTTTATGTGTGTTTGTGTGTGTGTGTCTGTGTTTATCAGTAGATAATCAAGCTTTACTTTCAATCTGCATGAATTCTTGGACCCATTCCGTTCAATATATCTTTTTTTCATGCTCTGCAGATCTTGTGATTTGCTTTGAGCATCATGTTGTTTCTGTAACCTTTATAAACAGCAGTCTTCTCTCTGACATCCTCCCGGTCACAAGCTGCTGGCCAGTCGCCACATGCCAGCAGCTGCCATGAACAAATCAACTTTCTTTTTCTTCTTGTCCTCCTATACATTCAACATCACATGATCACAATCTGTACAGAAGCACGTGAAGGCGTATGTGGTCTTGCATATGCACGCAGGCGTTTTCTTCTGCTGCAAAGCCAGCATTTTATTTTATGAATAAAATCGAGACTGGTGCACATTTTCTGCGTCCGATCGCTTTATAGTTTTTTAACTTTGACAAAGAGGGCGGTGGTAAAAGAAGCAATCAGCTCTTTCAGGGAAGAATGTGAGAGTTCAAACTCAGGTCTTCCTCCGTCTGAGTGAAGTCTCTGTTGACATAACAAAGAAGCCGTAACTTTGGCTAGTGAAGTGGATATCTGTGACCTGTGCCGGATAACTCTAGATCTCTTATCTCGTCTTCATTTTCATTCTCAAATATTGCCTTGACCTTACATAGTCATATTTTCTCTCTTGAGTTTTGCAACAGTCCCGGTTGTGTGAATGAGCTCCAATTGTGTGACAAATTGGGCTGATCTGGGTCGTTGCCTCAAAGGAAATGATAAACTTTTCTTGGCTGCAAAATCCTTTACTTAGAGTCTGATCTTCATTTCCATGTCCTTTTTTTCTCCACACAGAGCCGTATGGCCGAGAGCTTGCGCCTGTTTGACTCCATCTGCAACAACAACTGGTTCACTAACACGTCGCTCATCCTATTCCTCAACAAGAAGGATCTGCTGGCTGAGAAGATCAAACGCATTCCTCTGACAGTGTGCTTCCCTGACTACAAAGGTCAAAACACCTACGAGGAGGCGGCCGTCTATGTGCAACGGCAGTTTGAGGACCTCAACCGCAACAAGGAGACCAAGGAGATATATTCGCACTTCACCTGTGCCACTGACACCAGCAACATCCAGTTTGTGTTCGACGCTGTCACGGATGTGATCATCCAGAACAATCTCAAGTACATTGGCCTGTGCTAGGACTTGAGGCTGGGTGGGGGTGGGAGTTTAGTGGGTAAAAGCAGGTTCCTTGGCAGCAGTTGGCCTGCTATCGGGCTGGTTAAACAAAAAGGCATGTCAGTCAGCCGGACTGCTTATCTCTTTGAAGAGGTGCAACAGAGAACTGCAAAGGAAATCAGGTTGTGAGAAGGTCAGGGATGGACAAGACTGTAGATATAAGTGATTCAATTAAGAAAAAAAACAGAGCTAATACACCATGGTCAAGGTGGGATTTTTAACCAATGTGTTTGCACTGAATATGAGTATGCAGAGACACCCAAACACACAAATACACACACACGCGTGCGCGTACACATACACACTGATGCACATCTATTGGTTTGCTCACACACAAGATATTTGAATCAACAGTCAAGCACTTGTTTGACAAGGCAACACTGGAAATTGTAGACAACTAACCCTACCTGCCTGCCAAACCTGTAGTACTAGGTCTGTACAGGTGATGACCTTTGTCTACTTTATTTAATTTGCCGGAGTCAATTAATGCTGCTTTAAAATAAGAATTTTGACAGAATCTATGTTCTCTCTTTGGATTTTCACCCTAACAATGGTAACCAGTGAGTGCACCTGGTGAGATGTTCAGAGTCTGTATTTCTAAAAAAAAAAAAAAAAAAAAGTCAGTAGACACGATGTCACAGGGTTTCTGCCTGAAAGAGGAAACTGCCACAGTCTAAAGCTGAAGTGAAATACGTTTTCTACACATTTTTCTGTTTTGCCCATTGGTTAAATCTGTTGTTCTTTTCCCCTCTTTCTTTAATCTTCTTTTGTGCTTTAGAAAAGAATATGTCTCTTGAACCTGCCTTTCATAGCAGGTCACTGACTTTATAATACCAGGAGAGTGTTATGCTCCGTGGAGTCAAAAGTATTCTTTATGATCATTCCAGTTTCCCAGCAAGAGACAACAAAAACAGTGCCAAGATCAATTTGTAAATAAAACCAGATCCCACCCAATACGTTAAATTTTTGTTTGTTTTTGTTTTTAAATACATTATTACATGCATGTTTTTGTTACATTGGGATACTAATATATTTTCTTTGGGATTATGTTCCTCTTTTCTTAGGTTTAAATAATATATTCCCAAAATATATATATATATATACACACAATCTCTCTCTCTATATATATATATATATAGGCTATATATATATATATATATAGGCTATATATATATATATATATAGGCTATATATATATAGGCTATATATATATATATATATATATAGAGAGAGAGAGAGAGAAAGTCAAACACTGTGTACGATTGTACAGTTGTCAGAGAGGAATCTATTGAAAAGATTTATATCAATATAAAAACAGTGATTTTGATGTAATGATGATGATGAAGAAGATGACAATGAAGATGATAATGGTGATGATGATTGCATTGACGACATGAAAAAAAATCTAATTACAAAGTAAGCATGAGAGGTGAAAAAGGATCAAAGGAGAACAAGACTGTAGAAAATGATTAAATCAAACCTTGAAAGTTCAATCTTCCTTGCATTACCCCAGTGGAAATTGTTAAACAGCCAGTCAGTATGATGTGTAAATATACTGTAAGGTACACTTTTTGTTCAAACAAATGAAAATAAAGGTTGAGTTGCGATTACTGCAAGTGAGATAAAGAGAGAGCGAGAGAAAGAGAAGGGTGACCACCACCCAACTCCACTCCTTCTCTTACCCTTTCTTTTCAGTTCAGAAGGTGATGTGCAAACAACTCTGCTAAGGGCTTCAGGCTTGACTTAACGGGATGTCCACCTCAACATAAGGCAAAATAATAAAAAAAAGAGATATAAAAAGGACAATAACTATGAATAAACAAACTTATGCAAATTTCCATGGTGTGGTAAATGTGTTTTTGGGCGGTGGTTGTGTCAAAAGTGCTTTGAATGTGTATGGGATGGGAATGTTCCTAGATGAAGGATCAGTGCAGGCCCTCCACACCACTAATGTTATTTCATACTTGAGCTGCAACAAATGATTTGCAACACAGAATGGAAAGTAATGTCTGAAACCCTTGCTTGCTGCCATCCTCAGTGACTAGAATTGTAACATAAAAAGTGTTTGTCCTCCCCATTCAACGTAGCAACTGGGGCAAGAATAATTTGGACATAAAGTATGCAATTAAAATCATTCCTGAAAGAACCTGGCCTATGTGTGACGGGGTGACAGCGTATACAGTGCCGTACAGATTCCTCTCTAATTAGTGTATAAACCCTAGATGACCCACCCTGTCTGCTCAAAGGTCTGTCAAAGATTTTTTTACTGCAATGTTAATTATTTAAGACCAAGAAACCACACAAATTACATTTTATTATCATGTAATATTTATGCAGTGGAGTTATGGTGAACCTCAACCACTACATATTACGCTAATTGTTTTGAAGGAACACTTCAAATGTGTCTTCATAAAGGAATTTAGACAATAATTCACAATGGCTCTGAAAAAAACATCTAACAGTATAATGCTGCAAGCATGCCCTACTGTTATAGTATTTTTTCTTGTGTGCTATAAATGTTGTCCGTGTTTAAACATTACTAAAGTATTCACGAGGATCTTCAGTACGTCAGACTGGGAACCATACATAAAACATGACAGTACTTTTTGGCTGAGTTTTTTTTTTAAATCATCTTTGTCTAGATTTAGCCTAATTTAGATCCTTGTGTCAAAAGAAAAATGTGGGATTCATTTGTGGATTGAATTTAGCAACAGTGGGAATTTGTTCGAGACATGAACATAAATAAAAATCCCCTACTCAGAAGGGAGGGTTTTGCGGAAAGCGTGCCTTGTGACTGTCATGTGGTCAGAGTGGTTGCCAATCGTAAAAAAAAAGAAACTAAAAAAGAATTGACTTGAGTTACAGAATGGGAGGATGACTGATGGAAATCAAAGGAGGTATAGAAATGTTCTCTATCTATTAAATCAATTGAGCCGAGGAGTCATTTCAAGCCTAATTTCAAATGCAAATTGGAAACTGGCGGGGGACTGGGATTTGGAGTGTTTCGTCAGAAGGTGGTGCTAAGCAGCTGGTATTGAAGTAATAGAGTGGAAATTCCCTTTCTAAACAGGGGTCACAAACTGACACTAAGTAAAATTACTAGGAATTATCACAAACAGAAATACTAACTAAATGCAGATGTACAAATAATCCACATTACTTTGCCAATACTGCATCTGCTACAGTCTGTCTATGGTCTAAGACCAAAAAACCTCCGTCACAAATTATAGACGCAATAACAATATTATTCATCTTAAATACCGCAGAGTCGTAGTGTTTCCAGTCAAAGATGTATTACACAAAACTTGCGGATAAATCACATTACATTTAAAGTAGGACACTGCTGAATTGTCTTAACTGCAAAAACAAAACAATAACAGATACAGTAAAAAAGGAAGTAAAGTAATAGAGCTTGAGGAACATTTGATCACAGAACCACTTTGATCCATCCAATATGACAATGAGGAATTATTCAAAATAAATATATATTCTTTCTGGTGCAGAAATGTCCTAAGCTCTCAATTTTCTTGTATGACGACAATACAAGTGTATGGGTAACATAATGTGAACATGTCAGAATTCAGTATGGAAAAGTAAGGTAGACAATTCCGCCAAACGATTGGTCGAATAGATCACACAAACCGATAAACCAAACAATTGAGATGTGATGAGATACGGAATTTGGTGAAATGGGAAAGACTATAACGGAAATACTCCTGCCTTTTTTTTTTTTTTTTCACATTTTCGTCCAAAGAGCTTTGCCTTTAGATGTAAACTGGGGCCGAGCCAAACTCCCATTTGACATCAGTATTGAGACATCCCATATCTAATAAAGGGAAAGGATTGAGGGCATTCGTAAAAATGTAAGTAGTCCCCGTAAAACAACCATGGGCACAAATAGAAATTCTTGGCACTGTGGTGACAGTTCTGAAACAATAAATATCTATAATAATCCCTGGCATGTTCAACGGACCTGTCTATTTCAAGGCCTACTGAATCATTCAGGAGGCCATTTTCTCAAGAAAAAAAAATGAAAGGGGGTGAGAGAGAGAGAAGGTGAGAGAGAGAGAGAGAGAGGAAAGGAGGCCCTTGCCATAAGCTTTTCTTGACCCTTTCCATGCTGTTGACCAACACTTATTTTCCATCTCTACTCCCCTGTACAACATCTCTTGTAAACTGGTTTTCCTCAAACCACCACCACTAGGGTTATCTAGGGATTTCTCTGCATCCTCCTGTCTTCAGCTCCCGTTGCCTTCCTGAGTCTCCTCAGTGACCTCAACTTACACCTGGCCTGGTATCCCCTATGGACCTTCTCCCCTTTTCTCCAAGCTTGTATGTCTACTCCCACCTACTACTTGGCTGCAAACCAGCTTCTGAATCAAATCAGCAAGGCTTCAGGCAGTATGGCAGTGAGTAGGGGAGACCGGGGCTAGAAGCTTAAGGTGTTGGCTTGAAATGTGTACCCCTCACTTTTTCTAACTTATTGTAATGAAGAAGAAATGTACCATCAAAGACACTCTAACACATTGTGACAACCAACCCCATCAAGGGGTCAGTTGTCACACACTATGGGGTTGTTTGTCACAATGTTATCTTAATGGGAAACATCTTAAAAAGAAGGCAAAAAAGCAGAACTAAACATGAAAGTTTAATTTAATTGTCAAGTTGAAAAATAGGCCTACATAACTTTATGCATCTTAACACAAAATGAGCAAGGAATAAACAAACAGGAAATCCATATTAAGACCAGCCTACTGTATGTAACAACATAAAGAACAAAACAAATAGGTCTAACAATAATAGCCTACTCAAGTAGGCTACACACAGTTTCTCAGTTTCTTGCTGGTGTGGAGTGCACTGGGGTGCAGTAGCAGTTTGGGATGCACTGGGTCGTTTTGATTTTGTTGCCCTTTTTCTCTTTTGCATATAGCTGCCTTTTCCTGCTCTATTCTCTCCTTCTCTGGGGTGTCAGTGAGGATACAGATTGACATGTTCTGTTGTTATTGGGTTCCTTTTCTGGCTGCAGCCTTTGGATAACATGTGACAACCAACCCAGCAAAAAATGTGACAACCAACCCCAAATGGAATTTCTTGCTAGCATCAAGGCCAACAACCATCTGACAACTAATTAGCTTGCTAACAACAATCTAAACTGTAGCTTACCCTTCACACTTTTTTTAGGGTAACAAGTGTTTTGTTATAAACCCATTGTGTAAAAGCCTAGAAGAAAAATACAGAGGAGCTAAATATTTTCAATTTGACATGAAAAACACTAACAGTCCTCTCACCTCAAATTCAACAGTTTAACTCCAAGAAAGACTATGTAGGTGACCTCTGATCCCAATTCTGGATATTTACATATCAAAATTTAACAGACAGTGCCTTCTTGTTCCGAGATATAACGATTGTGACAACCAACCCGTGTGACATATAACCCCGTTCTCCCCTATATGGCTTTCCGGGGGGATTTTTTTTATATCATCTATTTTCTCTATAACTCTTTTTTTTTTACATGTATTTTTATTGCTTGTGAGACGAGATGTACACTGTCACACATGTTGCAATATTTCACAGAAGTTACATTTATTTTTGCGACAATGTACAATGAAACAAGAATTGTACCATTTTAACAATTTACATTTTTATATTTTTATAAACCATACAACCCTAACAATCCCTGTGCCGTAAAAAAAAATATATATACAAATTTTAAAAAAGGGGGGGGGGGGGGGGGTGTTCTCCTAAGATGAAAGTGTTTTTGCTTTACGTTAAAGCTTATATACTAATGAGAGAGGAAAGTGACAAGTTTGTCAAAATAAACCAGTAAAGGGTCCCAGACTTTGTTGAATTTTTCGGTTGATCCTCTAAGAAAGAAAGCCACACAGATGCCTTCGGTGGTAATTGGGATTTCCATTCCAAGAGAATTCTCCTTCGAGCAATTAGAGTTGCAAAGGCAATACAATTTTTCTTGTTAGTGGCTGTTGCAGTGTCGTTACCTCTTACCCCAAATACAGCCATTAAAGGGCTAGGTTGTAGATGTAGGCCAAAAGCAACATTCAAAATCCCAAAGATTGATTTCCAAAACTCTTCCAACTTGGAGCACGACCAAAACATATGAGCTAAGTCTGCGTTTGTGGCTTTACAGCGATACCACGTCTCATCTAGTTCAGGGTATATTTTAGGAAGTCTGACCTTACTATAGTGAGTACGGTGGATAACTTTAAATTGAATCAGATTGAGACGTACACAAGAAGCGGTACCATTTACACAGATAAGAGCTCTAACCCATGTCTCATCTGAAATGACTGTCCCTAATTCTTCCTCCCATTTTGTCTTGATGTTGTCTGTTGGTACACTACTAAACAACATAGTTTAATTATATAAATTAGAGATCGGGCCCTTCAAAGTTAAGGGAATCTTTAGTATGACATCCAAGTTTGAACTTTCAGGTAATTGAGGGAACGATGGGTTGTACGTTTGAATAAAGTGGCGTATCTGAAGATATCGGAAAAAAATGGATTTAGAAAGAGAGTGTTTTTTGGCAAAATATGTGAAAGTAGGAAAAATATTATCTATGAAAAAATCCTTGCATGTAGTAAGATCCGTGTGTCCCATTGTATGAATGTGACATCTCCCCAGGATTTTGCTTGGCTGAGCAGCGAAATACCCCCTTCAGATGACTTTGCAATGGGATCTAATCGCCACACACTCTTCTAATATCTTCAGCACATTTCAATAAATGAAATTATCATTCTTTAAACCTTTTGTGTTTTGTTCATGAAGTCTCTCCTGATTGACAAGGCTTCATTGAAATTTGTCTTTTCGCATATCCCCTCTCAATACACCACACTCCAGAGGGATCATCTCAAAGGGTCAGCCATCGTACAGCCCCTCCTGGAGAAGTTTTACAACTAACACCCTCCTATCCAGTGCATGGGATCGAACCAGCAACCTCATGGTTACAGGTCGGCCACTCCTTCGTTTAGGCCAGGGGTGTCCAAACTACGGCCCGTGGGCCAACTGCGGCCCGCTTTTTATTGGCCCGCGGCCGATTTTAAAAATATAATGTAATATGGCCCTTTGAAAATTTTTTTTTTTTTCTTTTTTGCATTTCTTAGTTAACTCACTAGTGCAGGGGTGTCAAACACTGATTGATTGGCCCTTGGCACATTTTAAAAATATAATGTAATATGGCGCTTTTAATTTTTAAACAATTTAAATGCACTCATTATATTACTGAGAAATATGTCCCATAAAAGAAAAAGAGCAACAAGCCCATCCCAGAGGACCCTGAATAATATTTTATTTTAAATTAATATTATTATGGAAAATCTATGTGTCCTTCTCCAATAGCTTCTAATTCATCTGACACAGTGTCTCCATTTTTTTTTTCATACAAAATTCTTCAGATTTAGACTCTTAATATCCCTCTCAAAGTGCACCAGATTCATGCATTTCACTTTAAAAACTTTAAAAAATCTCCCGGGGGGGCATAGCCCCGGACCCCCCTAGGAGGGTCGGGACCTCGGCTGGATACTATTTTCACCCTGCTGGACATTGGACGCAAAGGCAGAAAACACTGGGTGTATCATTGGCATATAAACAAGAGGGGAAATGTGTCTGTTTAATGTGCAAGGAAAGTGTTGCCGTGAAGAAGGATTACAATTTACGAAGACACTATGAAACTAAACATCAGAGCAGCTACATGTCCTGATAAATGTGTTATTTTTGCAAAGTGGCCCGGCCCTTCGTAGATTTTTCTGTATGTGGCCCTCAGTGAAAAAAGTTTGGACACCCCTTGTTTAGGCAGTCCTGCCTCTGGGTAAAGACAGGAGCCCTGCATTATGATAATGCTA
The DNA here is from genome assembly GCF_949987685.1 of Ammodytes marinus. Taxonomy (NCBI): domain Eukaryota; kingdom Metazoa; phylum Chordata; class Actinopteri; order Uranoscopiformes; family Ammodytidae; genus Ammodytes; species Ammodytes marinus. The sequence continues at coordinate 13,134,051 of NC_137222.1, forward strand.
GTACTCTCTGCTTTGTTTACTCCACAATAAGAGAGATGGCAGCTGAGATTCATCTACCGGCCTACCAACTGGTCACTGTCTCCTTCCCTGACCCCTCTGACATGAGCTTAATTTTTCCTTCAACCCATCTTAAATCAAGTCCTAAAAGCAGACTTGACTCCTGCTCTTTTGAACCCCTCCATTCTTCCCCTACATGTTCTACGTTGTACTTCCTGACTGATATCATCCATCCCTCCCTTACATCTGGCTGTGAACCATGTGTCTTTCGAGTCAGTCAGAGGCACTGCTGTCCCAACAAAGCCTCTCTTGACCCATCCCACATCCATTATAGACTGCTGTTGCACCTCTCTAACATGCTAATGACAAGCAGGCATGATCTAATTGGAGTTAAGAGACTTAATTTTTGACAAAGGTGGTGAACAAATTCTCCAACCAAACAATGCTTTTTATTGGCCCGCGGCCGGTTTCTAAATGTATAATGTAATATGGCCCTTTTAATTAATTTATTTATTTTTTAAGTCAACCCACTAATGCATTCATTATATTACAGAGAAATATGTCCCATAAAAGAAAAAGAGCACCAAACCCATCCCAGAGGACCCTGCATAATATTTTATTTTAAATTAATATTATTATGGAAAATCCATGTGTCCTCCTTCAATAGCTTCTAATTCATCTGACACAGTGTCTCCAAATAATTTTTTCATACAACATTCTTCAGTTTAAGCCTCTTAATTTTCCTCTCAAAGTGCACCAGATTCATGCATTTCACTTTAAAAAGTTTACCCCTTTACCCCTGGACTCCCCTAGGAGGGTCGGGATCTCGGCTGGCTACTATTTTCACCCAGCTGGACATTGGAGGCAATAGCAGAAAACACTGGGTGTCTGAATGGCATTTAAAAATAGTCAATCATTTGGGCAGCGCTGACATTGGGGAGGGGCCCCCCTTATCAAATTCTGCTTAGGGCCCCATGAAGACTTGGGCCGGCAATGAGGGGAAATGTGTCAGTTTAATTTGCAAGGAAAGTGTTGCCGTAAAGAAGGATTACAATTTACGAAGACACTATGAAACTAAACATCAGAGCAGCTACATGTCCTGATAAATGTGTTATTTTTGCAAAGTGGCCCGGCCCTTCGTAGTTTTTTCTGTATGTGGCCCTCAGTGAAAAAAGTTTGGACACCCCTGCTCTAGCGTGTCAAAAGACTACTAGTCCACTGGAAAGCATCTTCAATAAACAGCTAAAATTAATGGCCTCATTTTAAAAACAAAGGCTATTTTTGCCTGCTGGTTTCTACCAATATGAACGTTACAATCCCAGAAATATGTGTTGTGCTGACACCATTTGCTGTTATTCGTGGCTAGGGTTGCAAAATTTCGGGAATTTTCAAAGTTGGAAACTTTCCATGGAAATTAACGGGAATTTATGGGAATTAACAGGAATTTTGGGAATTAACAGGAATAAATGGGAATTTACTCAATTTAAAGCAACCCAAATGCACTAAATCCTTCTAACTATGTTATTTCAGTCCTGGCAAACGTTCTAGACTGTAAAAAGCCGTTTTTTCAACTACGTTTTATAATATTTATGAACATTTAACTTCAAATCAGATTTTTTTTAAAGCTTATTGAAACACCCAACTTGATATCACATGTTGCTTTTTACTAGACCAGGTTTACAGAGGCTTAAACAGTGATTATAAATATAGTTGGGGAAAATATATTTTAGCATAATCTTGACTAAAACAACCAGATTTCATGCAAGTACACTTGGCAAGTTGCACATAGCACACATCCTACTGTAGGGGAACTGAGGCCACGCCCCTACATGCACTGTGCATTCCTCCATCACATGGGGGGCAATTTACTTCATTTGTTGAATGGGTTGGGTCAGACAGTAATATTTTACTCAACATTCATCTTTTTGTTGTTCAGTGAAATTATTGATTGTTCATAAAATAATCAAAACATGATAAAGTTTTACTTACAAATAAATCTGTTCAAATGTACAGTTCAGTTCAGTTTTATTTTGTCAATGTTACAGGTAACAACGAAACGTTGTCAGAGCAAACACAAACAGGCATAAAGTTTTAGTTGTCCACCAATTTAAATTTACATAATTAATCTGATCTCCATGAATCAATCAATCACCCAGTATTTTACACATGGTAACTACTCATATATCTCATAAATACCCAATAGACTCCCCATAACCCATAAGGTGCTTGGTGCAATAAATAAATGAATATACAGTATACATCTGATGGTGGTAGGGTTATTGAGTGTTATGCAGCGATGCAAAGTCCATTTCATAGTTATGGAGGTGTATGGGATGCAATTATGTCATAGAGGGGTGTCCAATGGGGATTGGGGGGGCAGACTGTCCATTTAGCAGCCTGACTGCCTGGGGGTATAGACTGTTGACCAGCCTACTAGTTTTGGCCCTGATGGACCTATATCTTCTCCCAGATGGCATTGGTTGAAACAGGTGGTGTGCTGGGTGTAGATTGTCCTGAAGGATGTTTTTTACTCGCCGCATGCAGCGGGAGATGTAATGCTTTTTAATTGTATTAGTTTGCATGGATGTCTGCCTATGACAAAACATAATATTTATATGTTTAGATTAAGGTTTGGATATGAAAAAAAAATTATTTAAATGACTGCCATTTAGTTAATTCCTATAATTCCCAATTTTGAATATTCCCAAAATTCCCAAGCGAAAGTTCCCGTGGAACTTTCCACCCCTTTGCAACCCTATTCGTGGCCAATTTGAGGCCCTATCTGCAGGCTCTGTTATAATTTTTATAGCTCCAATAGCTCACACTGCATTTTGGGCATCAGAAAGATGCGGGCCCACAACCCTCTGCTGACACAAAGGGAATAAATGTGACTGATATTCAACTCAATAGCAGAGGTTGGGTGTGATAGCACATGGCCGGCCAATGTGGACTGAACCATTAAAATAAGGCAGGGTGAGGGCTCGGCCACACAATTTTATGAATATTGGAAAGAAAACCATTATTTTTATTGGAAATCCCCATGATCGGGGTGCAGCTTCCTACAGTATTGTTTTGTTTGTTGCCAATTCACCCAGTGGTACAACAGTAAACCAGACTAACACCTCCTGCATCTTGAGTCTAACGAGAAGAAACAATCTGAAAGCTGAGTTGCCACAAAGAGATGCATTGATACAGCCAACACAAGCAAACAAATAAACTAGCACCCCCTAGCTATCTAGGACTGTAACACTAAGGGCGTACTCACACTAGGCCATATGTTCCATGCACGGTTGGAGAGGTATGCCACAGCCAATGTACAGATGCTAATGAGATGACACACGTTCCTGTTGTGCATTTATTAGGGATGCATAGTCGGTTAAGCGTTTAAATGTCTGCTGCCTTACTAGTCGGCACCAGAATTGCACATTAATTAGACTTGAAAATAAAACGTGTCAGAATTAACGCTGACGCTGTTCTCAATGCCTCAGTCAGGCAGACAGGAGTGCACAGTTTCATACATTAATCATAAGCCTACTGTACATCACATATTGTTCTAATTTTTCATGGCTTTTAGTCCGTTTTATCTATGTGTTTTCCAACAGCACGTTGTCTGTGCTTTGAAAGGGGCTGTGAAGGATATACACTTTTTTGGTCCCACTTTTATGTTGGATCGCTTCTTTTTTATTTCGACCACAGTCCGACATTCTGAGGCTGCAGCGTTAACAGAAATCGCCTAACACTGACACTCTGACGCCTTAACGCTCACACTGTCACCAAACTAAATTTTCCATGGCCGCAACCTCCCCAACGGGAACTTCTGTGTGGCCGCAGTGATCCACACCGTGTGGAGTTTATTTTTCCATTTCCCTTTCAGTTGGCGTTTGCCACGATCGCCTTTATGCACTCAATAAATTATATTAATTTGGGGCATTTCAATGACTATGTATGGGTAAATATGGGCGTTACGTGAGCCTGCAAAGGCTGCGCCACATTTAGGATTGATTGTGATTTACAAAATGGAACAGGCGTAGGACATGCGTGAGCACTTTTTCATAAATCCTACAAACGCCACCATCCAACGCAAGACTACGCAGTTTGGTAAATGAGGCCCCTGGACTTGTTATAACTCACCCATCTTTAAACAGTCAGTCCAGCTGGAAATGCTGCAGTAGATGAACAACAATGCATACTTTTTATTTGATATTTCTCTTATTGTTAACCAAACTCATTAAACAACAAAACCAGCAATGAAGCAAAAGTATCTGCATATTCAAAGCCTGGCATGGCTAATAATACTTCTATTGTTGTACAAAAACAATGTTGACAATAAAAAAAATACTGAATAAAACCTTCCACATCCTTTAAAATTGTCGCAAGTTTAGTTATTTCCCAATTGCTCATCCAAATCCGGTCTTCATCATGACGGCCCACTCAGAATCTAGCAAACCAACAACTAGAAGAGTGCCATTATTTTGAAAAATAACCCTGTGACCGATGCAGAGCAACTTTAGCCTCGTAGCCTTAACCCCTCCCTGAGCTGCATTAGTATGACAAGGGCTGGCCAGTGATTTGATTTTTTGCACATGCACATCAATATGTCAGTCGGACATGAAAATGATTTCCGCGAGGACCATAGCAAATCAGGGTCATGCTCATGGAAATGTGACAAACCAGTTCACTCACAGTGCCGCAGATGCACAGAGCCCAACAGTCTGTCAATTAAGTAAGTGTGTGTTTGAGCAAGCAGTGCAGCAAAAATCTAATGGAGTTTGTAATGACAGTATAATTGTACTCACCCTAAAAATACCTACAGGCCAGCGTGCCAACATTCAAACAACTACACAGTGTTAAAAGACACAAAGTTTTTCTAAAGACCAGCCACAAATTATGGCATTGAGGGGAAGCAAGCATTTAGAAAATGTGAACATACAGTACTTCTAAGAGCTTGTATGGCAGTTCAGTACAGAGCAAGCTGTTCACAAATGTGTTGTGCCAAAAAAAAACTGAACTACAAGCAAAGACAAACTAAGGCAGAATAGACATGGTTTCCAATGAGAAATCTGCCTGCTTTTTCTTTGTACAGCCAGCACCACAATTTACAAAGACACTGTTAAAAAAACGCTAACCTTCACATCCCGAACAATAGCTGCCAACCCCATGGCACATTGTCCTGAGTAGGGTTTCACCGATCCACTATTTTTAGTTCCAATCCGATATCTGGGTTTTGGATATTGTCGGATACCTAATCGAGAGTATCCTGGCTGCATCACCACCTGGTATGGAAATTGCAACGACCGCAAAGCTCTGCAGAAACTGTTCACTCTGCTTACGTCAGGCAGAAGGTATTGGAGCATCACGAAAAGAACCACCAGGTTCAAGAACAGCTTCTTTCCGAGCACCACAAGACTCTTGAACTCCAGAAGCCCCTTAACTACTGTCTGAGACACTTTTATATGTGTATCTGTGTTCTGTACAAACATATTTATGTATATTGTAGGCTTACATATATTCTAGTTTTATCTTTATTTATCTTCTATACTATTTTATTTTTATTGTTGCATTGTCAAGGAGAGCTTAGAACACAAACATTTCATTGCCAGCTATGACTGCTTTGCCTGTTATGTTGTGCATTTGACTAATAAAGTAACTTGAACTTGAGATAGTTTAATTATTTTGATAGTAGCCTACTAACAACGGTGAACACCCCAAGTACAAAATGTACCTAACTACAGGTTTTTTGGTACTTTATTAGTGTATTTCCATTTTGTGGGTCTACACTGCATTCATCTATCCATCCGTTCTCTAAACTGCTCTACTCAGGGTCATAAATGGCTGAGGTCCCTCCCAGGACACTTTAGGGAAAAGGAATGGTACACCCTTGACAAAAGCCCCTTGAAGCAAATGTGTGAATGATATTGAACTGTACTATATATAAAACATAAATTAATTGACTGAATTTTTTACCACATGTGGTTAGCTTAATTCCCTATGCACTTTATTTATTAACATTCAGCATTCTTCACCTTTACCAGCATAGTACAATTTTCATTCATACCCTGAGCCACTATCCCGCCAACATTAACACCACTCTTACAGGCCCCACCTAGGTCAGAGATTAGTTTCACACAAAATAACACAATACAGTCTGTTAAAATATATACTTTCATTTTGAGTATCTCCTTAAAACATTTTTTTTTTTCAAACGTCATTAAGTCACTTGCAAATGGGGGATCAAGTTGACTGTCAAAGTATATTTTCAAGAAAGAATAATGCAAAACATACACTGTTCCAACTTTAATTGTGGAAGTATTTATTGTTTTAGTTTGTTTTATGTGATAATAATTAGGACTTTTACTTTGTTATTTGGAAGTGGCAAAACATGCAACTTACTTTGGACTTCAGGACATTTTTACCGTCCTTCACTGCCATTTCACTTTTACTATTGTGCCCTAGTGGTGCAAACTCCCCAAAAGAAGGGTCTGTATGCACAACATGAACTGATACAACAAGGGTCTTGAAATGGCTCATGCCTTCTTACCTAATCATATTATTTTAGTTTGTGAAATGTTCTGCTCACATGCTGCATGCTCCTTGATAATTGTGTGTTAAATTGAATTACCACACACAAATTGATACATGGCATACTTAGGTTCATGCAATAGAACTGGTTAGAAGAAGAACTGATTAGATTCTTGGGATCTGGAAAAATTATAATTAAGCTGGCATGTAAAGTATGCTGTTTCCACTGATGGGTACCTAATAACAATCCACAGAGGGTAACAGCTGGGCCCCCTTACTGTGGTCATGCAGTTTTTGCATTGGCAACATTGGCTTTCCATATAGAACAACCAGGATTGGAATGCATCATGTGTTAATTACAAATGAAATTAGTTGAATACATTTCTATTCAAAAGTAGCTTTGCTGGTTAAATAAATTGGTTTTCAAAGTAATTGTATGAGAAACATATTTGTTGATTTTTATTCATTTGTGTTTGTTATTATGATATTGCATTCATCACACAAACACAATATATATATATAAAAAAAAGGTTAAATGCACCTTTACATACTATTTAAGTTGGTTGACTCATTCTCTCAGTGTCCCTTTTAGTGTCTCAAATTATTTTCAAAGGGTGAATTACATGCTGGGCTGTCCCATACACTAGGTTATCACGTTTCAGGCTTCTCTCATTACAATCATCTAACCCGACTTTAGTTTATTGTCATATTTTCTTTAGAAAAACGTACTACAACATCAATAATGGATCTTAGGTTGTAGTCTGGAGATCACTATTGATCATATTGTGGCATTAAATATTTAAAACACATCACTGTCAATACTATTATCAACCTATTGTTTAGGGAAACAACGCTGAAGGAGGAAACAAGATAGTGACTAAAGAAGTTACTTTTTTCTTAATGTATCTGCTTATTCATAGGTATACACCTTGGTTTTATCAAAGGCACATCTATGATAATGCAGCTAATGAGTTTCCAGGAAACGAGAAGATACACCCAAGCATCCACAAAACATTACATTTCATTGCTTGGTATAAATAAATGTACAATAAATAATAATAGAATAACTAAAGAGAGCCAAAGCAAAAAGTGGTTAAAGTTGCTAAGGGTGGGGCACTCCCGTGGAGTAGGCTAGTGGATAGAGCGCGTACCATATTGGCTCCTTCGTTGCAGTGGTCGCGGGTTCGAGTCCGACCTGTGGACCTTTACTGCAGGTCATCCCCCTCTCTCTCTCTGTCTCCCCATTTCAACTCTGTACTGTCTAATAAAACTTGAAAATGCCAAGAAATTCCATGAGTCATTGCCTTCAGGTTGAAACCATGAAAGCAATTATTGCAATGTGAAAATGGACCACACCAGATGTAAATAAATCTAAATTCTGTTTGGTCTGGACCAAAGCAAGTGAACTAACGGACGTTCCCAGTATGAATACACCCTTAATGTCCTTAATAACATTTGACAAACTAATTATTTAGTTGCCAACTTGAATGTATTGTTTGAAAGTGCAAGCATAATCTCACCTTTCTGTGGCTTGTCTTTGTATGACGCTAGCAGCTGGAAGGCAATCCCAGTTTGACTCCTGGCCTCATGATTCATACATTAAGGGTCTCTACTGTCAGGCTCTTTCAAATGAAGTGTGCTGTTGTGGGAATCAGAAAATGATTTTACTATTAGCATAACTTAGCCTATCCTCTAAAGTGCAATTCTTTTGCGCAATGTTTCCTGACAGATTTACAGTTGACTCTGGTGTTTCCGCGCGGTTATTTAGCAAGTTGATGGGCGATGTTTTCCACTCTTACTTCTACTGGCTTAAGATTGCTTTCCCTAAAAGCAACAAAACAGGAGCAAGCAGAATACAAATCTCTGTACTTAAACCTGGATTTTACCAGACACATTTGGAATTTATTTGTGGAGAAAAACGAAGCTGGACAGATAGAAACTCGTTAGCCTAGCGAAAATAAAGCTACAAGCTAGGCTACGTTCTCTTAGTAGGCGAGCATCAAATTGTATATAGGCACTTAATGGCATTTTTTCAGAGGTAAGAAGTAATTTGTTTGCTCACCTCAACAGACTCCTTCAATCAAAGAATATCTGTTGTAATTGTATCTTCTGTGTGCCAGATCTCTTTGAGTGTCATTCCTCGCACAATAGGCTATCGACGCACTATTTCTACAGTGTTGTACTACTGTGCCACCTTGTGGCGAACCTATTCTGAAAGGTTTCTTGTAAAAGTGAAACAGAAAATGTGAGTTTTTATTTTATTTGAACTATTACTAAATTAATAAGACCATTCCTGGCTATATTATTTTTTCCCAATTAATTATTATTTGTTCACTCTGAGACCACACTGGTCATACTTTTGAACAGTTTTTTTTTACCCTGTTAGCCTACATGTTGTGTCGGACTTAGTTCGTCGTCACAAACCTACAGCAAAGAGTAGGCTATATGGCTTTGCTTCCAAAATGGTCATATTTGAAGTTTTCACAATATAGTTTATGTTGTGGAAATGGAAACTTGCAAGTCAAAAAGGTAAAGTTTGGATTTGACTGTTTAATTGCCTTCTGTTCCTTTAAAATTCTGTGCAACTTGTGGCCTAGGCCTACTGTATCTATCTGAATCTTTGTCACAGCGGACAGTTTTCCTTTCATTAGAAGAATAAGCAAAGATGCAACTAGAAACATTAACACCTCAGTTCTCGCTATTTCCAATGCAGATATGAACACTGTCAGGATTTACAGCTGTGTTTAAAGTCCAAATGACTGTCGTAAAAAGGTTTCCACAATGAAAAAATGCATCTCTTTTATGTGACCATGGTGGCTGCCTGTTGATGGAGACGCTGAAGCTAATCAACATGCCACTGAGGGTTGATGAAATGGAATACAACCAGTCCCAGCCTCCCACATTTCACTCTACGTTACCAATTTGATCAAAGGGAGGGGGCATTTTGGTTTTCACATATGGTACAGGGGAGCGTCACCTTTAACGACTGCCGTGGGATCCTTGTGAAAGTTCCGGCTGATCGCCCTGAAGCAATGCCTTCACCCGTGTCTACTACACACTGCACGACATCAACAGTTCCTGGGTGAAAAACCCCTCAGTCTTTGTCATGACTTGTGCTTACAATGCCCCTCTGTTACTGAATATGGAGCCTTGCCCTCAGATGGTGTTGTGATTACAACTGTTGAACTAATGCACATGAATTGTGCTGGCCTACAAGTGAACTCTGCCTCACACTGCTTTCTACTTTATTCTGTATTGACTGCACATTAGATAGGTCCAGTAATTCGGTCTGATAGGTATCTGTCACTTTGGGACTGAGGTTGATTTCGACATCATTTCAGTATGTGAACTTAAAGATTTATCTGAAATTTCTTTAAGGGATTTATAATAAAATCTTGAATATCAGTTAGCATTAGACACAAACCTCAAGCTGCAGATTGGCAGGTTTTGATTCATCAAGATAAACCCAGGGCTAATTAATAAATGAAATAATAGATTTTTATGAACTATTGTGTAATTACCTGGTACATTTTACAATAGCAGTCACTTGTGAATTTAAAAAGAAACATTCCGATGCACAAAAATACCACACAACAAAGTATTTTCTTTTTTCTACATTAAAACATTGCCAACACACAAAATAATGCATAACACACTGTTAACATAATGACAGAGAATCACAAAACATACAAAACATAATTAATGTTTCAGTGGGTATTGGTGCATTTTGCATTGTTCATTGCTGCGCTTAAAGAACTGGATGTAATTGTTGCCTTCCAAAGGTAGATGTGCTCAAAATAGAGACAGTCAATGGTCAAACTAGGATGTGTTATACTTCATTAGCTGTATACCAATGATTGTTTGAAATGTGTTACTATAAAACATTTGGACAAATGTACTTTTTTGATGCCAAACACCAAGATAATAGACACATGGGTGTCACTAAAGAATAATATGCATTTTGAAGATTTACACAATTGTTTTCTCTTTTAATAATGCTGTCTTATTCTAAAAAGACTATCTAACTGGGTTCCCCTTAATAGGCCTATTTTCTTGCCTACATTTTAATTTTTCATATAAGGAAAAGCACTTTAAACAACAATGTGTCTCTTGAGGTGTCTCAGTAATCCTTATTTAATACTATGAAACATTCTGTGTACAATTATGAATGTGTTTGTGGCTCTGGGAATGCTTTTAACACAAAATTATTTCAGTCTTGATGGGCATAGACATTGAATAGCCCACACAAAATAACATAGGTCTCAAAAATCTTGATCAGTCTGGAGCTGTTGGAAGGCCAACATCTCCTTTTGGGTTTTAAATCAGGACTGAAATCCCAGAGTGTGACTAAGGATTAATCCCACCGAGCACTGGCCTCATTCCAGTGATTGATTCTCATTCAAGTGAATATTGATTGTCCCCATTTAGGGTTTAAGCCGCCATTTGTAACATCAGCCTGATAACTCTCCCATCTCACTCTCTTAAATCTCTTCCTTTTCACTGTCACATTTCAGTACAGGCCTGTAGGGATGACTATCATCATGATTTGGCTTATTCTTTCTTAATTTTCTTTGTCTTTATTTGGCCATTTTGTATGGAACATTAACAAAACACAGGCCACATGTTTTTGCTTTGGCCTGTTGTTAACCCTCAATCACTTAATGTGATGCCTGCTCTCGCCTTCTAATCTGAGAATAATGCACACCTTTATTTGTGGGCAGTTCATAATGGCCTTAATTGTACAGCACTGTATTGAATTAACTGTTCAGAATACCTCTACTATACATACAGCCATTATTTTAACAACATTGTTTTTTGTGAGACATTGGCAGGCCTGCAAAAGAAAAGATAGGTATGTTGTGAGTGCTGGCTATCAAGTGAAATCTTTAAATATGAAATATAACCCATAATATGGTTCTATCATACATCATTCTTCATAAATCATGTCAGCATAATAATGATAGATAAAGCTGCAAGCATGCAATTCACTGGGTCGAAACAGTCCGGAAACAAGACTGGGACATCTTGTGCAATTTGGATTTTGTGAAAACAGTGATGTTACTGCTAGATCTGCCAAGGGTTAGACGTATTAACTCAAGTTTGAAGACATCCTGTACACTGCAAGACTATTAGGTACCTAATGTTATTTAATACAACAGCCTTCATAGTGTTTTTTAAGGGTGATTGATTGCTTAAGGCCATTACATTACAGGACTTGATGTAATGTTACAGGACTCCATGTACAGTATACTTATCAGGCCTCCCTGATCCCATAATGCTGGTCTTCTTTTCATTCCAGAGTTAATGAATCATCAGTCCGCAGGTGATCTTTTCCTACCAAGCCCCATTCTTCTGGAATCGTCTTCCCATACAAATCTTGCTAGCTCAATCGATTCTTTTAAAAGTAAACTCATAACACACCACTTAACATCTGCCTTTCATCACCTAGTTTCTGTCCTTAATACTATGGTATATACGATTAATTAATTATGCTTTTAATTCAAGTGGGTTGTAATTGAAAATGCATTGTTTAAAATGTTTAAATTCTTAGCTTATGTATACACTCAGCTGTAAAATCTAAATGGGCGTTTTCTGTGGGTAGATCCTGTAACCATGGGGTTAAAGGTAATGTGTGTCTCGTGGACATTTATACCATGCATACAAACAAAATTAAAGTAAAATGGCGACCATGAATCTTATGTCAAAAAACATGTCTTGTTGTTGTTATTGTAGATGGTATGACATCACTAAATTTAAATATTAAAGGAATAGTTCAAAATGTTTAAAAGGTGTCATAAACCGTTCCTGTAACTGTGCGTGTATTTTTGATGTAGAAATGGGCAGGTTAGCTTAGCTCAGGTAGTTGTGTTGTAGGCTACTCTGTCATTTAAAAACAAAATACATACTGGAAGAAAACCAGGAAGGGCCTGTGATGGTCACGTAAGTATTCAGATTCTAAAATAACAATGTGTTAAAAAAAAGGAGAAAGCAACATGATGTGATAAATACAGTAACTAAAGTCCCTGCAAGTACGCAGGAATGTTTAGTGATGTTATAAAGTTAATATTTTGACCTGCTCCCCTTGACTATCAGTGTTTGAGCTAATCTAACCTGGATGAGCGGCCTTTGCCCATTTCTATATAAAAATGCACACACAGTTAGGAACAGTTTCTGTCACCTTTTTTTGAGCTAGCGAGTGAGGCTAAAAGCAAATTATTCCTTTAAGGTGGCTGTCCTGGTAAAGATAATGGAAATTAGTGTAATGGAGTTAATTTCATTATCATTATTTTTTCTTGAGATCCGCATAACAATCTATTAAAGCTAATCTTATCCCTACTGTTACATTATAGTTTCTGATTAGATTTTGTAGATCATTCTGAATATGCAAGGTTACAGCAGTTAAAATTTTACTTTTTACTTCACCAAATGTATCAAATAAATTTTCATGAATAAAAAGAATAAAATGGCCTCTAATTTGTGGTGGAATTTAAGTTTAAAGTATCATAACATAGACATACTACTGGCAAGTACACGCATCTCAAAACAGTAGCCTGCTTCAGTTAATATACTCAGTTACTTTCCATTATTGGGAACCAGCATTGTTTGGAATACTACTGAATTCTATACTGCATATAGAGACACCTTGTGGTTGCTCATTGTACTTGTCCTGTATTTGTGCACTGATATTGTTTTCCTTTATTGGGAACCATACACGCCTTTCTTTGCAAGGTGTACAACATGCTGACAAATTAAAAAACTTACGATGATTCACCATGGGAGGGGTGAAGTGGTGGTTAAGTGCCTCTTATGCCTCGTTTCCACCGAGTAGAGCGGGTCGGGTCGGAGCGGTTCGGTCCGGGTAGTTTGGCTTTTCATTTGCCAAAAGTTGGGTAGGGTACGGTTTAAGCGCACCTAACCGCTCTGAGCCGCTCCCGATCTCAGTACTCCTCCGTAGGGGTACTAGCGGCCTGAAAGCGGGCCGAAAATGCATGAGAAGGCGGAGCTACACACTGCCGTCATTTGATTGGTCGAAAGAATCATTTCCGTCATGTGTAGATCTCGGCAAGAGTGAAGAGAGTCTTGTGTTTTGGCGAAAATGTGAGCACAGCTCTGTTTATTGTGTGGTGTTTTTCCTCGTCAATAAATTAATCAGTTGGTTACACTGTGTCCCATAGTCACGTAGCTGCTGCAGCCAGCACTGTTCGCTCACTGTCTCTATGAGTTGCGCCGAGCGGTCTCTGTGTGTTTACGCCATAGATAGTAGTAAAATACACGCTCACAACAACACGGGGGGAATACATAAAGAAGCGGCTGGTTTGAATCATCTCCGCCGTTTGTAGTCACCTCGGCTAGAGTGAAGAGAGTTTTGGCGAAAATGTGAGCGCGGCACTGTTTATTGTGTGGTGTTTTTCCTCGTCATTAAATGAATCAGTTGGCTACACTGTGTCCCACTGCTACGATGTCACGTAGCTGCCGCAGCCAGTGCTGTTCGCTCACTGTCTCTATCAGTTGCACCGAGCCGTCTCTGTGCTCACAACACGGGGGGAATAAATAAAGAAGCGGCTGGTTTGACCAAGCAAAAACAAGAGACCGCTGGCTTGACCACAGTTGTTCCCACAGCCCGATAGTTTGACCCACATTCTGGCGTCGGCTATCGCAGTCCAGCCTAAACCCCGCCCTACCAGTAAGGGTAGGGTCGGCGGTGGAAACAACACCGAGATTCTTAAAAGTGAGCTGTCCCGCTCTGAGCCGCTCCGATCCGACCCGCTCTACTCGGTGGAAACGAGGCATTAGTCTTACAGTAAATGAGAAAATATTTCCTTGTTGTAAGACCTTCCATGAAAATGCTTTGCTTTGCTTTAAACATTTTACTGTATAAGATTATTAACAATATTGACTGTAAGTAATTTGGGAAAAAGAAGACTACATCATGTTAATGTTTTATTATACAGGAACCATAGTCTTATTTATATCAGGAGGAAGCTACTCAGTATATTCCTACCTTAATGTTTACACAGTTTGATCAAGCTTACTTTTTTGCTTAATTAGCTCTAGTTAAGAAAGGTTTTCTATGCCACTGACATCATATTAGTTTGAATTTAATTTGACTGAAATAAATTAAATAATATTGAGTTGAATTTAGCTGCAGTGCAGATGTAGGTTATCTTTACTTGTGGTATTTCCTTGTGGGTTGATCATTAACTACATTATTTGCTTAAAGGTTAAACATTTTCACACTCATTTTCACATTCAAATTCACCTATCAGCATGGTTTATTTGTGCATCCTGATAGATTTTCAACCAAACACAATATAGGATATACAGTGTACTCTCTATTTTTCTCTCCCTCCCCTCCCCCTCCCACACCCACATCTTTCCTACAAAAGACAACTCTACCTGCTTGTGGGACCAAAGGTACACAAGTGTCTAACCCTTCAGTCATTGAGCAGTGACTCCAGCAACACTCTTGTTCTCTGGTCACCCACCTAGCAAAATGTCCCGTGACTATTTTGGATTCTCCCAAACAAGGAGCAGTGCAGAAAACGGCACAACCACTGTTGCCATCAACAATGCAGCAGATATCTCTGTTATTGTGATTTACTTTGTGGTTGTCTTGGCTGTCGGAATATGGGTGAGTTGTACAGCCTCTCTTTGGACCATTGTTCTAACACTTAAATAAACGCCTCACCAGTTTTACATTGGTGAAAGAAAAAGTTTGTTAAAATTAAAATCTGTGAAATGTAAAGATATTCTATCTATATCGTTGTTTTGTTTTTTGCTTACAATGATTTATATGTTGGAGAAGTAAATACAAATATCGCACTGAAACATATCACTATTAGCAAAACCTTTTGAGTGGACTGATATTTTGCAATAGTTCCATCTTACTCAAAAACCTGGTTTACCTTTGTTTTATATCAAATCAGAGGGCTTTCCAATATCATAATGCACATATTTAGTTAAATGAGTTTAATCTGTGAACAGTAGTGTTACTGTGATATTGTTGTGCATTTTCTCTTTTTTCCACTTTTTTTAATCACTGTTAAAACAGGTGTGTATAACATGTTTAATTGTTACCATTAACAAACATGCAGTGACTGTTGAAATCAAGTCTGTTTGTGTTGTGTACAAAGTCTGTTTTGTATTTTCTAAAATGAGCCCTTTCTCCTGTTGCAGGCTATGGTCCGTACGAACCGAGCCACTGTCGGTGGCTTCTTTCTGGCAGGGAGGAGCATGGTGTGGTGGCCGGTTGGTATCTAGTTCCTCAGAATGAGAGAAAATCTCACTCCAATACTTTAAGATTTAGGATCTTTAAGCTCTGTTACACTCTTCCAAACGGCAGTATTTATGGCTGAGAAGACACATGCTGTTGGAGAAGTTTGTGATATTTTAATACAAATTGGTAGTATAATATTGTGATGGAAGTTCTGTCAAGGTTGGAGGTCAACTCAGGTGGAAGAATATTTCAGGAGACTTGGATGTATTATGAAGCAATATTTATTACAGACTTGGCCAAGGAGAACCGGACTGAAACTCTCGTGACTTGCACTTCAATTCTGACAAACTCATGCTTAGAGCTGTGTTTTAACCTCGCGCTATCTCTACCACCTCCCCGGCTCGGGCACCAAGCGTACCAATGTTTTGGTTCAGAGCTGAACACAGTGAACGAAGAAGGAGATGAGACTTTATCTATACAACTGACCTAAGTGCCTCCTGTAAAGGTTCCAAGGCTGACCTAGAGTCTGAGAGACAAACACACAAGATAGGCATATGACCTATGAATCTTTCCCATTAATATTACAACTAAAGACACAAAATTCCCTCACAGATATGATGCAGTTTGTCATATTGGTTCATCAGGTTGTCTCTATTATTACTAGTGTGTAGTGATACCGACTACTTGACATGCTATAACTATGTCAGTCAATCCTCTTCTCTAATGTCAGTTCAAGCCCTTTTGTTGGTATCAAATGCATCCAAAAAAAGGGGTAAGAAGTGTCCAAATGATACCTGCATATTATTTATAAGTATAATTATGCAATTCACAGATCGGAGCGTCTCTCTTTGCCAGCAACATTGGCAGTGGCCACTTTGTTGGAATCGCTGGGACTGCTGCAGCTTCAGGAATAGCCATTGGTGGATTTGAATGGAATGTGAGTATTCACGCCTGATGTGCCATTACCCCATTATCACCTCTTACATAAATGTATTTTAGACCTGTGATACAGATTTGATATCTCTGTCGGGTGAGCTGACAAGTCTGTAGACTATGGATGGAAGAAACACAAGAGCCACATAACTAAATGTTGTCTTTTTAGGAATTTTGAGGAAATTGCTGTATTGATAATTCATTGCATGCATCCTTGTATGTTTGTGTGTTTCAGGCTCTTATAGTGGTTGTCATTCTGGGATGGCTCTTCGTGCCCATCTACATTAAAGCTGGGGTAAACAACAGAAAGGCCACATGTTGGACATATAAAACACCTTAATCTTCATACAAATAAATGTTAATTTCCTCTATCAAATTATACATTCACAACAGTTTAATCCTGTATTTTGTGTGAGTTCCTAATGTAAATCTTTAAAGGCAGAATGATAGGGCCTTTGTTGCAATGCAGTATTTTCTTTTTCAGCACAGAGCAATAAAATAAAGGAGGAGTAGGAGGTCATAAAAACAACAACATTAGTGTGGAGAATTAAGTGAAACAAACAAAAGTATAAATCTAATTTATTATGGATGTGTTCAGGTGGTCACCATGCCCGAGTACCTGAAGAAGAGGTTTGGAGGACAGCGTATTCGCATCTATCTCTCAGTGCTGTCCCTCTTCCTGTATGTTTTCACCAAAATCTCAGTAAGTCACTGTGACTCCACACCTGACAATCATTGATGACCCATATTTAAATTTACCACAATTGTGTTTTTTTTTAATCAAAAACTATGTGTTTTCTCCATTCTTCTCCACTCAGGCAGACATGTTCTCCGGTGCCATTTTTATCAACCTGGCTGTCGGGTTGAATATTTACCTGGCTGTTATCATGCTTCTATCAATTACTGCACTATATACGGTCACAGGTCTGTCCACTTAGGATAAATTCACTTCCTTTTCTCTCAGATCACTCATAAACCTCGAACCAGATGTCTTGTCTACTTAACAGTATGAGTGGCACCAGGCTGAGTTGCAAAGCCTTCTCAAAGCCATAATGTAGCCTCTCTCCTCTTGGCTTGTTTATCTGTGATATGTTATTGTGGTTTATAGCCTGTGAGTTGCGATAAGCAGTAAGAGGCCTTCTGCTGCTGTTTTGTAATAATGGAGTCTTGCCAACTTTAGTTTTGCAGAATGATCACTCATGTAACACCGAGCTTAACCTTGCATAATTAGGCCTGATGAATTGGATCATGTAGAAAAGCTAAATCGTAGTTTATTTTTTCCAATAAGTTCAATTATATACATTTGAATGCAGAATGTATACATTGGTAACGTCCCATATTTCATCTCAGGTGGATTGGCTGCAGTGATCTACACAGACACCTTACAGACCATCATCATGGTTGTTGGGTCATTCATCCTCATGGGCTTTGGTAGGTTCCTTTTTATCTTTATTCTCGTTTTCATAAGCTGTTATGACGAGACAAATCTGTCTGTCTGTGATAGCAAATTGTTGTAATGTAAAAAAAAAAGAAAAGAAAAAAGAGACTGTAAGTCAGTTTAACTTGCATACTTATCTTTAGCGTTCAATAAGGTGGGAGGCTATGAAAACTTCCAAACGCTCTACATGGAGTCGGTCCCTGCTATCACAGGCAACATCAGTGCAGAATGCTTCGAGCCCCGGGCAGACTCCTTCCACATTTTCAGGAACGCGATTACAGGAGACCTGCCGTGGCCTGGTCTTGTGTTTGGTCTCACCATCCAGGCCACCTGGTACTGGTGCACTGATCAGGTTAGTCCAGCAAATGGGCGGCACTGTTTGGTGTGACCGCTGTGATTGTGGTGATATTTTATTGTGCAGACTCGGTGACAGCTACTTGAAAAGAATAGCAACAATCTAGGTCATTAGCACACGCACTGACGTATACAATTGTTTCCTGGACATTTGTAAACACTTATGCAACTTTTATCTTGCTTGTTTTTGCCAGACTCACTCAAGCGGTCTCAGGTGACCTGTTGTAAGAGGACAGATGTGCTTTTAGTTAGACTTGAAAGCAATCCCAGAGACTGAGATAAGATTAACCGGCACACTAATGGATCTCGATGAAAAAAAAGAGATATGTTGATATACTACATGTTGACATCCAACACAAACATAATCACATTATGGTCAGCCTACTTTCTCCAGGTTCTGTTAATAAAAGAAAAAGTATTGCTTTCTGGATAAAGTGCTTTATTTGGATAGTTTTTTTAGTTGAGCCTGAAAGACAGAGAGAATAGTTGAGTCCATTACAACCATTTTATATCCATTTACCCATATTGCCATTGATTGAATCATGTAAGTATTCAAATTCTTTTAAAGTATTAAAGACACTTAATATGCAGAATAGTCTCTTTCTGTGTTACATTATGATATTATTGAATCATCCTTTTGAATGCATTAACATATGAAGTACCTAAAGGTGCTGTTAGGCTACTATTGCATGTTTTGTATTTAAAATATAACAAGTTGTATCTAAGTACATTAATTGAATTAATGGTTAAGTTACTTTGTAGCACAGCATGATACTACTTACCCTTTCCCAATTATTGTTTTTTTAGGTGATTGTCCAACGCTGCCTTTCAGCCAAGAATTTATCTCACGTCAAGGCAGGCTGCATCTTATGCGGCTACCTGAAGCTTCTGCCCATGTTCCTCATGGTTTTCCCCGGGATGATCAGCAGGATCCTCTATCCTAGTGAGTGTGTTCTGGTTTCTGAAGTTGATATTTGTGACTGACTGGTGTAAGCTGAAGCACTGATGTAGCCAATGCACATCTTACCACAGACATAATGGTGGATTTAAAAATATCTTAACATTCTGCTGATCTTGTTCATTTTTTTAAATTTCTAGATGAGGTGGCTTGTGTGGAGCCGGCCCAATGTGAAAAATTCTGCGGGGCCAGTGTTGGCTGCACCAACATTGCTTATCCCAAACTGGTGGTGGATCTCATGCCCGATGGTGGGTGGCTAAATACCTTTGTCTCGTGAGCTGAAAGTGAAAGCGACAGTTTTTCTCCTTAACCTTTCTAATAGGTTATTCTTTCTATGACAGGTCTGCGTGGTCTTATGCTGTCAGTGATGATGGCCTCTCTGATGAGCTCGCTTACCTCCATCTTCAACAGTGCCAGTACTCTGTTCACAATGGACATCTACACAAAGATTCGCAGCTCGGCCAATGAGAAGGAACTCATGATTGCCGGGAGGTAAGACATTTGTTTGGGGTTCAGTTGGATTGGAATTCATATGTGCAGCACTGCTAGGTTTATCCAAATGTGTGTGTGTTTTTGCCTGTGTATAGAGTGTTCATCGTGGCCCTGATCGGTGTGAGCATAGCATGGATCCCTGTGGTGCAGTCAGCCCAGAGTGGTCAGCTCTTTGACTACATCCAGTCCATCACCAGCTACCTCACACCACCCATCGCAGCTGTCTTCATGCTCGCCATCTTCTGCAAACGTGTTAATGAGTCTGTGAGTTTCCACTTCAAGCAAATTTCAGTTTTGAGTTCAATCTACAGCCCATTCCGTATTGTAAAAACAAGTATAATAATCTACAGCCAATCCAAAAGCTCTGTTAGGGTTGTACTTAGGAACAGCGGTGCACTAGCTGAAATGTCTAGGGCTCTTCAAAGTGATTACAATATAACTTGCTAGGGATATAAATGTGCACACTAAATAATCCATCCAATTATTATAGGGGAGAGTGGATTGAGTAGTGCCACCCCTTGTTTCTAGAAAACCATAGAAGAAATTGGAAATGTGACCACATATTTAAGAAGAGCCATCCATTTGACTCATCCTGTAAATAAGGGAGACACATGGAATAATACATAAGCACATTTAAGCTCAAAAAACATTTTTTTGCCTTTCAAAGTAACATTTCCATGATCAAGGTTTTATGATTATTGTGTCTGAACAATTATAGACACGTTTGAAAACATTTGACACATGTTTTAGTGCTTTAGTATGCTACACTTTGTGTCTATATAGTTAGCATGATGTCAGCCCTAAACTACTGCATCATGCTAATTATCCAAAATTCTGGGGTTGGGGTGATTTGTGCCAAAGGGCCTGGGGTGAGTTATACAGTCAAGTGCGAAAGTTTGTGAACCCCTTGAACATTTTGGAATTTTATTTATTTTTACCATTAATAATTCATTTTTATCAATACCAGTATTTTTTATATGAAATAGCAGGTGTTTGTTTATCAATTCAACATTTTTCTTTCCCAGAAATAAATTGTTAAAACAGATAAAACAAATTATTTGACAAATGTTGTATGATCAAAAGTTTGTGAACCCTAAGCTGCATTGCTTAAATCGAGCAAGTAAACACAATCAGATGGGCCAAATTGAGTCATGAAATGGACCAATGTAGTGAGAGATCTTTAGGGAAGAAATTGGGTGGCACTAGATACAACAGAGATAACACCAGGTCAGTTTAGGCTCACCAAAGTGAACCCATACAGGTCAGACATGCTAAAAGGGAACCCAATCTCTGAGGATCTCAGGAATAGAGTTTTGATGCTGCACATTTGTCTGGGGACAGCTATAAATTATTTTTTTTAAAGTTTGAGCTCCATCGGTCCACCGTGAGGCAAATCATCTACAAATGGAGAGCTTTAAGAGTGACTGAACATCTGCCTAGAAGTGGACTTCCTTCAAAAATATCCACAAGCGCCACAAGATAAGTGATTTTTCAGGTAAAAGCCAACCCAAACATTACATCTAGTGATTTGCAGACCTCTCGTGCAGCATCTGGGACAGATGTGCATGGTTCCACAATAAGAAGAAAACTCAGTCAACATGGCTTTCATGGGATGGTTGCTGAAGAAGCCTCTGCTCTCAAAAAAGAACAAAACTGTTTGTCACAACTTTGCCACAGAGCACCTGGAGATACCTGAAGTCTTATTCTGTGGACAAATTAGTCCAAAATTGAACTGTTTGGTCATAACCAAAACCGCCATGTTTGGGCAAAAACGCAATTCTGCCTACCACCTACAGAACCTTCTCCCAAGTGAATAATGGTGGTTTCAAATTGTCTGCAAATCTCCAGATGTAATGTTTGGGTTGGCTTTTACCTGAAAAATCACTTTTCTTGTGGCGCTTGAGGATATTTTTGAAGGAAGTCCACTTCTAGGCAGATGTTAAGTCACTCTTAAAGCTCTCCATTTGTAGATGATTTGCCTCACGGTGGACCGATCGAGCTCAAATTTTTTTTATGAATTTATAACTGTCCCCAGACAAATGTGCAACATCAAAACTCTATTCCTGAGATCCTCTGAGATTTGTTTCCCTTTTAGCATGTCTGACCTGTATGGGTTCACTTTGGTGAGCCTAAACTGACCTGGTTTTATCTCTGTTTTATCTAGTGCCGCCCAATTTCTTTCCTAAAGATCTCTCATTACATTGGTCTATTTCATCAACCAATTTGGCCCACCTGATTGTGTCAACCTGCTCGATTTAAGCAATGCAGCTCAGGGTTCACAAACTTTTGCACATACAACATTCGTCAAATAATTTGTTTTATCTGTTTTAACAATTGATTTCTGGAAAAGAAAAATGTTGAATTGATAAACAAACATCTGTTATTTCATATAAAAAATACTGGTATTGATAAAAATGAATTAATAATGGTTAAAATAAATAAAATTCCAAAAGGCTCAAGGGGTTCACAAACTTTCGCACTTGACTGTAAGTAAGTAAGTAAAATATATTTATAAAAGCACATTTATAACAGTTTGCACTGTCCAAAGTGCTATACATAGTGCATTCAGTATAGGTAAAAAATGAAGGTAAAATGAAAGTAACAAAAATAAAAGACATAAAGCCCAGACATCCACATATAAACAAAGATAGTAGTGCAGAGGTAAGATGGTTAATGGGGAGGAAAACAGATGGGTTTTGAGCCTTGATTTAAAGGCAGAAATGGAGGGGGAATCACATATGCCATGTGGCAGTTGGTTCTACAAGCGCGGAGCAGCTAGTGCAAATTACATTTCTGAGAGTTGTGCCATTGGCATGGCTGTATACGCTGGTCACCAAAAGAAAGTGATTGTCTACAGTAGCTCAGAAGAGACTGACATCTGCATTCCACTTAACGACACCACTGATGAGAGTTCAGATGGCCAGAAAGATGATGATGGTGACTTTGTCATTGTGAGCTTTGCAGGTAAAACCATTAGATCTGCTAGGCCTTGTTTAAGAAAATTGATTTTCAATCTTTGTAAAATATTTACTTTATTTACTTTAAATAAACCTTAAATAAGTAATTGTCTAATGGATTTTTCTGCATTACAGTTTATGAGATATATATCAATGGCACAATATACCCCATGATATTCTCTCCAAAGGGACAATGTACACCACACCGGGGGCAAGTTGTGACAACTTTTTTTCCGAAAGATATATTTCTTAAACAGTTTATTTCAGATCCAAAGTTATTGTTGCCGGGGATGCACCATATCCTGAAATATACATACATATTTTAGTTGGAGACATTATTGTCAAGGCCTCACTTTAAAGTCACTTTGAGTAAAAAGTGACACAGCTCCCCCCTCTCTCCCCTATATAATATATAATATTATTTTTTATATTTTTAATCTAGGGACTAATCCAATGTCCCTGTCACACAGAGAGACAGGAAGACAGACAGACAGACAGACAGACAGGTAGACACATAACCATTGCCATTGTGAAGTGAACGTTTGGGTTAAGTCATATAAGCATATAATATATAATAAGCAATCCGTTGTAAAGATCCTAAGAAATAACTGGCCAAAGGTCCTGGTATTACATATATTTTACTGCTTCCTCCAACGTCTTGTGTAAACGTGCATCATCTGACCATGAAGCAATTAAATGACAGTGCAAGTCATGTTATCTGATGTTGTGTAAACATTGTTGATATGATTCTTATTCTTACGATCATCCCATTTTACCCAAGCTTGACTGAAGTCATGCACTCCATTAGTCGATCAGTATTAGTTATCAGCATATTTACACAATTCCCAGTCACATTAGAACATATCAGTGAGAGAAGGTTTTTTAATAATCTCTAACATTCACTCTCACTCATGTTGCTGCCATTACTACCTTGGTTAATTTCTCCTGCCAAAGATCCAGCTGTATGGTTTCTTGCTAATCATGTCTACCATGACTTGAGTTGTATTATGTACAGTATATTTTATATCTCAGTTGTATTTGTCTGTCGGACATAATTATTTACATGCATCAAGAGAAGAACATTGGATACAACATCCTTACCATATTTTCGAAAGCTGCAGTCTCCTTTTTATCCATGCTAGCGGCATTGCTCCAGAGATTGCAATTTTGGGTCAGTTGGTCTGTCCACCACTTTGGTCCGGACCTGAAATATCTAAACAACTATTGGATGGATTGCTAAAGTTACATTCATAGACCCCAGTGGGAGAGGACTACAGACAGTGGTGATCCCCTGACTTTTCATTTAGTGCCATCAGCTTGTCGACATTTGTAGTTTTTAAGTAAAATGTATCAACATCTATTGAAAGTATTGTCATGAAATTTGTTTAATGATCAAATTACTGTGAAACGATTGACATTCCGATCAGATTTAGCTCAACTTTGTGTTTAGTGCAGATTTTAGCATGCCAGCACATCTAAAGTTAGTGGGCGAATATAGTAAACTCTCTTAAAAACATCAGAATGTTAGCATTATCATAAGCATGTTGCCATGCTAATCTCAAAATTTAGCTCAAAGCACCACTGAGTGTACATACATACGACTATAGACTCTTAGCCATGTTTATATAAACATTGCTGTGTAAACTGACAGTTTTCCCTACTTTTTGTCTTTTCTTCAGGGTGCATTTTATGGCCTTATGATTGGCCTGTTAATTGGCCTGTCCAGGATGATTGCTGAATTCGCTTATGGGACAGGCAGCTGTGTGAACCCCAGTAACTGTCCTACCATCATATGTGGAGTCCACTACCTCTACTTCTCCATGATCCTCTTTGTTATCTCCTGCGTCATCATACTGGTAGTCTCTCTCATGACCAAACCCATCGCAGACAAGCACGTACGTGACCACTGTTTGAAATGGGCTGGTTTAAACAATCTCCCAAACATGACCAATGCATACACTGCAATAACCAACATCACAAATATCTGGTTTCAACCCATGTGTTGTCTTCTTTGTCTAGTTGTATAGACTGTGCTGGAGCCTGAGGAACCGTACAGAGGAGAGGGTGGACCTTGAACAGGACGCTTGGGTTGATAATACAGATTCCAAAGATATGGGCATCGAAGGTAAGCAGGCATACATGTAGAACATACTGTATATAGGTGGATTCACACTTGCACGCACACAAGCAGGTTTTCTTCATTGCCTTTGACTTGTCGTCCATCACAGAACCCACCGAGCGGCCAGGCTTGTGCAAGAGGTTATTCTTGAGCTTCTGCGGCCTGGAGCAGCAAAGTGGCCCTAAACTGAGTGCAGAAGAGGAGGCAGCGCTGCAGAAGAAGCTCACAGACACCACAGAGGCACCTCTATGGAGGAACGTTTGCAACGCCAATGCCATCATACTCCTTTGTGTGGCAGTTTTCTGTCATGGTTATTTCGCATGAAGAAACTCGACAACGCCTGTTTCCCTTTTTGGATAGTGTAATCTTTGTTAAAGTGATAGTATTTTATAAGAATGTAAATTATGACCACATGAACTGTTGCCCACAAACCTCTTAGATAAGATTATAAAAAAAATGTCTGTACTGTATCATTATTACTGTACCTTGTATGGCTACATAACTCCTCCAGCATGCCCGTCTAAAACTCAAAATTATTCAATACCGTTTCTCTACACAAGTCTGGAGTACATTTATTTTAAAGTACATCACTTTTTATTCCAGTACAGATGAAAGTATTCCAGTGTTAACATGAGTTTTCTTTCCCGTCTTAACTGTTGTTTTTGATTTCAACCATAATCAGCGAAGGCAAGAGGATCTACTGTATGTACAGAACAGCTGCTAGACTCATGCTTGTCTTGACCTAACAAGGGACCACTCACACTGCCCATTGTAGCTGTGATTTATTACCCAGTTTGTGATGATTGCACACGTCCTTGTCATTGTTAACATGGTCAAATAATCGGAATGCCTTTGGCTTTGGCTACTTGTGATTCAGTTTTACTACATGAGTAAAACTGAATCACAATTACTGTGATTTTATAATTCCTGGTAATGACTGTATTTGCTACCTTGTTCTAAATGAGTCTGTTCTTTCACATATTGTGAGATCAAAGTCCATGGGCTCTGACACTTTGTTGCACCTCATTGTATGTTGTTTTAGGTGTTAATGAATAAAAACATCTCAGGGACGATGGGTTTAGACCACTGTCTGACTCGTTGCTTCCCTCTGGTGGTTCACAGTAGTTTCTGCTAGTCCAAGTGCATGACACTGCTTTGCTGTTTATTTTTCTGACGTTCAATGTATGATCAAAATCTGCTCTTATTGAGGTAGATTATACTTTGTGTCAATAAATGCTGGAAAACCAAAAAACACATGATGACTTTATCTACCACAAAGCTTGTTAATCAACTCATTCCATTATGACATGTTATCTCGCTCTGATCACTAACTCTGTGGTTAATGTAAACTAAGAACTATTGTAGGCCTGGGTTCGAGGTTGAATGATTTATGATTTCGGCCTTGGCCTTGCAGCCTTGCAGCCTTTGCTCTCTGTAGATTTATCTTTTTACCCCCGGCCTAATTATCCATCAGCTGCATATTATGTCATATCTTTTTCAATATTACCTTGGGCAGTTATTATACTGGTCCGCCTGGTGACTGATTGTCACACATCAGTCAGAAGTTAAAATGGACGTTTATCTCGCCCTCTGTAATATGAAGATATTTGTCTAGAATAACAGTTAGTCATTGTTTGAGGAAGTAGAATATAAAATTATAGAATGGATGAATAAATAACTGTTCTTTCAAAGGGAGAGTTCAGTATTTTTGAAGTGTGTTAGTATTAAGTACGCATGCATTGTTTGTCTGTTACCTTACGGAGATGGGGGTCAGCGCAGTCATTTTAAGGAGTTTGGGGGAGAAGTCGGCAAGTCAGCATTGTACTGTTGCAAAGGGGGCCAGCAGAAACAAGTTTTTTCGGCACATACTGTGTATGAATGCTTACCTAAAAAACAAAAATCCATTCAACTGTAAGATAAATTTAGGATTTTTTCACTGCCGACTTGCAGACTGATATGCTACACAGCACTTTTTTAAGTGTATTTTGGCCATGTATTACTATGGCAACTTGCCTCGATGCAGTGCTGCATATCAGTCCGCAAATCAGATGGGCAAAAATCCTACATTTAGTGTAGGCTAGAATTGAATGGATATTTATTTTTAGGTTAGCATTCTTATATTAAGTGAAAAATAGTTTTTCTGCTGGCCATTTCAGCAGCTGCACAAGGACATTTCTGCTAAAGCGACGTCCCTTCCAAACTCCTTAAATATCTGAGTTACATCCTGGAATTGAAAAATAGCCCCTTAATAATTAAGTGCAAATAAATCCAGGCCTTAACCAAAGCCTGCTTTTCTGGCTCACATCATCAAGGGGCTATGAGCACATTAGTGATAGTGCCTGTTCTCTGGCCAGTCGTGTCGACTGGTAACATGTTGTATTACTGATACCCACTCCTCTTTCAACACCTTGTGCACTCCACCACAAAATGATTTATAATGGATGGAATCCTCTCTCCCTGGCCTTCACATTCCGCTCCTTTTAGCTGCGGTGACCAGTTTGTTTGACACTCGCTTTGCCACATGCCAGGGATCAAATTTGTGGTGTTCGTCTTTGTTGTACCTAGCCTGGTTCTACCAGACCATCGTACTTCATTTCATTTGTACAGAAGGTCTGGAATCGCTCAATTGACAAACGTTAACTCACTTGAAGGCGGGTGTCTGTTGAAGTTTAAAACTATTGGATCTGCCCAGTGCCACTCTGGATCTGCCAACCAACCATGTCATGCGCCGGCTTCTGAGCTACTCCTTCTGTTTGCTGATTGGACCGGCAGAAATCTGTCCGGAGAAAACCTAAGAATATACCGCACACCCAGACTGACTACTGAAGGGAAATTAAAATTGAGCGGAAGTAGTAGGCGGGCGGTGCCAGGCTATGTCATACCCTCATTTACTTCACAATTTTAAGATATCCGTCAATGGAGGTGGTACAGACACTCCCTCCATTTTCTTGCATGGTTTTCAGTGTTACCTTTAAACATTTAGATTTTCCTTGAATCATGAGTACAGCATATAACCTTGAATTCCGCAACCTGTCACCCAGCACATTTAAAAAAAAACGTGCACGTGGCTGAGTGGCCTGAGGAGTCGCACCTGCCATATCTACAGAATATATCTGCTTCTCATGATTTAATGGTAGTAAACACAACACTCTTCCTTTTTTGGTCCAAGGTTTTTCAACAACAGGCAGACACAGACCTCTTCTTCAGTCTTGTACACTGTACATTTCCTCACTTATTGTTTTGAGGTTCGTCTAACTACAGAACCGTAACCGTCAAGTAGGCTATAGTGGAGTTGTTTGCTAATGTTTCGAGGGTGACTGTCCATAAAATCTGATCAAACCACACCCAAATAATTCTAAGGAAGCAGATTAGGTGAGTAATATGAGTCTATGAGTGTTATAATCTATTTTAATATTGCTGGTGGTGTTTTAGTTCTTTGAATTATGCTTATTAATTAGCAGTGTTTATGTTCTTTGCACATTGAATCAATAGCTCATAAAGTCATTTCATAACTTTACTCATCACTTACAAAACAAAAAGTTACATCACTCATTACTTTAATCATTGAGCACATCTCTGTCAAAGGAACTTTTAAACTCCACGCACACCTCCAAAACCACATGTCTGCATATTTTGTGTTTCACATGTTTGGAAAGAAAATTCAGTTGGAGGCATTAACTGACCATAAACAGCTAGCTTAACTTTAGCCCTGTCTTCAAGCAGCTATACAGAATTCCTGTCTTCAGACACTCACCAACACTTTTTTTTAAAAGATAACTTTTTGGCATTTTTCAAGCTTCATTGATAGTTTGGTGAGACAGAGATGAAACGGGGCAGAGAGGGGAATGACATGCAGAGAACGACCATGGGCCAGACTCGACCTGGTCTGCTGCAAAGAGTACTGAGCCTCTACGGGGACGCTCTAACCACTACCCCTCGAGTGCCCCACACCCACTAACTCTTAACCAAACCAGGTGATTCATGGCATGTTATTTGGATGACCTTGGACTTAATGAGTGTGTGTGTTGTACTCCTCTTTAGCTTAGGCTAGCTGCCTCCCCACAATTCCAAGCTAATTCATCTCTGACCAGTGTGTCCACTGAGACCCTCGATCATCAAACTCCTGGTAAGACTACAAAGCTGAATAAAACCCCAAAATGTTGAAGTAATATAGTAATATAATGGGCTTAGTTAGCAACTATATAGAAACTGCATTTTCAATTTACTTGCTACCTTACACTTACATCAACTTAAACTTACGTAATAGTGTAAAATAACCCAGAAAAACTGCTTAAAAGGGACAGAGTGAAATATTATCCTATCCCTTAATTACTGCCCAACCCTGGGAATATTTAATGCTATAAATAGAAATATTCATTTTCAGTTGCATATACAATTTTGCCTGGTAAAGGACATGTAACAGAGTACAAAAAAACCTGCAATCCAAATAGCAGCAGTTTGAGGAAATGATATTGTGTCATGATGTGTTGAGCACATACTCCACCAGGAAATATTAGGTGTTCAGATGTTCTGTTTTACCGTGTGGCTTATTGCTATATTGCTTCTCATTATATTATGCATATAATGTCCGCATTATGTAAGCATGAGACTCTTACATCAATTGAAAAATCACCTGTTGTTTTTTTTCCACTTTGATCTGAGGATGAGTTATCAGCCGGACGGAAGGCTTGAGCAGAGATACAAAACTTATCAAAATCCTCGTTATGTAACATCACTGCATTTTGTGATCTGTGGTGTGCTGTTCTGGATGATGCCTCGACTGAATTTATAAAAATTTCTTCAGTTAAGCAGTCAAGTCTGTTTTTCTGAGGACTCAGAGTCCCAAGGAGGAATATGTACAGCTCTGGAAAAAATCCACTCCAAATGTTCAGACTTCAGTGTCTCTTGTTTTACTCTTAAGAGGCATATGTTTTAGTAGAATGTACATTTTTGTTTTATAAGATAAACTACTGACAACATTTCTACCAAATTCATAATGAGAATATTGTCATGCAGAGCATTTTCATTAAGTAATGTAGAGATAAAGATTACATTTTTTTTTTCCCGGAGCTGTATATAATAATACCTCACTGCTATGTTGTTTACATGTTTGCTCTGAGGCTAGCCTTGTACGAAAGCATTGCAGCGTTGAATATGATGTATTTGTTTTGCGAAGTATCAAGTCAGCAGCCAGATGGACAGATAATTTGTGAGTGAATTTATGCTTTTTCTTGTCCTTTCAGATGTGCTGCTCTGCCAAGATTAGATCTATTTGCGCCAGCTTCCTGTATTTCCTGTGTGCCTGGCTGGTGTACTTAACAATGTGTGTGTGTCTCTGTGTGTGTGTGTGTGTGTGTGTGTGTGTGTGTGTGTGTGTGTGTGTGTGTGTGTGTGTGTGTGTGTGTGTGTGTGTGTGTGTGTGAGTGTGTGTGTGTGTGTGTGTGTGTGTGTGCATACGTGTGTTTCAGGGGTGGGGGTGGGGGGGTTATCGTTCCTCATTGGCTGAAATATTTTCTCTGGCGTCTAGAAAACGTGATCCTGCCTGCAGAGGCACTGCAGTGTGTGCTGCAGCGAGAGGGACCATCGAGAGGAAGAGAGGGAGTGTGTGTGAAAGAGAAAGAGAAAAAGAGAGAAAGAGAGAGAGAGAGAGAGAGGAGGAGGGGGTGGGCAGGCAAAACAAGCCCCATGCATAAGGAGGGAGCCAGAAGCACATAGACGGAGAGGGAGAGTGTGTGAGTGTGCATGTATGTGTGAAAACACTGCGCATGTGTGACTGTGAAGCGCACTGACTGGAGCAGACAGAGGAGAAAGAGGAGCAATGAACGGCAGCTGAGCCAAAAGGAGAGATAACAGCAGAGCAGAGGGATAAAGAGAAGGAGAAGAAGAAGAGATTTACCTGGAGAGCCAGCAGCTAAAGACAAGTGAGAGAGACAAGAGAAGGAAGACACGGCACAGACGCTCAGGTCAGCGCACAGAATAAGCTGCATATATCTGAGAGGGGATGGAGAACGCAAGACCAGAGGGACACGCTCAGCACAGACAGCTCGGAGGACAAAAAGAAGCAGGGGAGGGAGAGTGAAGGACAAAGGTGCCGGAGAGGAGAGGAGGAGAGGAACGAGGGATGTGGAGCACCCTGAGACATGACGCATCCACCTTGTAACAGCCTCCCTCCATCTTACATCTCCTCCATGTTTCCCTCTTGGCCTTTCACCCTGCTGCTAGAATCAAATGGACAGGAGAGAGCATCCTCCGTCTGCTGAGACTTCCGCCGAACAAAGAGAGGGAGACTGAGCGTCTTGGTTTATCTTATCCGCAGAGCAACATCAACGACAGCAATTGGAACCGGAGTGGGGTGGCAAGAAGAAAAAAAGACTGGAACGAAACAAGTGCGTATAGGCAGACAGGTGAGGATGAGAAAAACGGCTTTGCGGGTCTGAAATGATACTGAGGTGTGTGTGTGTCTTCGTATACCTGTGTGTTCTGTATGTTTTGGATGTGTGAGGTGTGGCTATAGCCTGTGTTGGTTTCATACTCACGCTTTTTTTAAACCTTCCTGGCTCTCTTTGTCGGGGAATCGAATTGACAGAGGTGGCCTTTTGCTTCGTTACGTTAAGCATGGGATTTACACGGTTGTTGCATCATAGCCGTCCATTTTGCAGACACACACACACACACACACACACACACACACACACACACACACACACACACACACACACACACACACACACACACACACAGAAGGATGAATGCATGAATGGAGACACACACAGATGCACAGGGCATACACCTGCACGCCCACCTTTTTGCACCGAACACAAACATAGACTGGAATCTGTGAATAGGCTGTGATGATGTGTGAGTTTTGGGATGGATGATATCTTCAGGGGCGACATGTCTCCAGCGGTTATGACATTTCCCAGACCTCTGTACAGCAGACAGAGGAAGAGGGGGGGGGGGGGATAGGGACAGGGCAGGAACGGCTTGTTCTGTCGCTGTCAGCAACACTGAGGCATCTCCATATTGGCCATACATTGGCGCTGCAGTGAGAGTGCTGCTGGGTACACACCATGCTGCGATTGCATAACTGCTGCTCCCGCACAAGCAACCCCTCCCACATTTGAGGCAGCACGCTAGAGCCGCTCCATCTCACACGGCCCAAATATTTTGGCATAATGGCACACACACACACAAGTCCCTCCTGACTCCCAGCTCAGACGACATCAACAGTGCCGTCCACCTTAAAGCATGTGCTGAGAGAGGCTCCTTAAAAACATCCTAATCAATAAAG
Source organism: Ammodytes marinus (assembly GCF_949987685.1). NCBI lineage: Eukaryota > Metazoa > Chordata > Actinopteri > Uranoscopiformes > Ammodytidae > Ammodytes > Ammodytes marinus. The sequence continues at coordinate 13,166,326 of NC_137222.1, forward strand.
TCGCTATCTCTAGTGAAAACCTGGACATTTGCTGAACCTTCTTCCCCCATAAATCTTCCATGAGGTCCGTGTCAGGCAGAGCGATCCTGCTAATGGCTGTTATTTTTCTGCCTGTGTGCAGCTCTGCAAGAGCTACGAGAACAAAGAGTACTTGGCTGTAATGAATTGCAAAGCAAAATGGCCGATGTCTGCCATGAATTAAAAACAACACCTCTCCACACATGCTCAGTAAGCACTTTCTGCAGCACAAACATATATCATACAGTGGCCTTTGGAATGTAAAGGTGATAATCAAAGCCAAATAGTAATCGGATTTAAATCATGTGAAAACCTATTTAAATCTCTTAGTTTGATATCAACTTACTGTGTGTTGTATGTGAGGAGAATCCATCCCTTTAATTCAGAAAATAAATATGAGTAAAAACCCATTGAGAAATGAAAAAAAAAGTCAAACAGAAACACAACATAAAAACAAGCAATACACAGAATTCCATCCGCCATTTACACACAAGCACACTCAATATGCTTTTTGCAATTCCCCCTGTATTCAAATCCTTCCCCATCTAATTGAATATGTAAGCGCAGTGTTTTCCAGTGAGAAGCTGCAGCCAGCAAACATACAGTAAATCTGGGGATTTGTCCTCAGATCACACTAAGGTCATATTATATGTTATGCAATACAAAACACGACATAATATCCCACACAGGTCCGAAGGAGAGGGACGTGGAGAGGAATGTTTTTTTTTGCCGAAGCATGAATGTGGATACATATCTTAACATTGCTGGAATACCTGACATAGTGCTGATAGGTGGTGTAGGGGCACAAAGACCCAGGCTGTCTGTTCTGTCCAAATTGTTCAGACAGACAGAAAGACACACAGCAATATGGAAATATAGATAGGTATATAGACAGACAGACAGACATTCAGACAGACATTCAGATAGATAGTTGGATGGATGGATGGATGGATAGATAGATAGACACATTCATTGAAAGCAAAGAGAGAGAGAGAGGTAGGGAGGCAGGCTGATGCAGGGCCTGATGACTCATTCAGAACATGGTGCCCTTCCTCTGATCTCAGATCTGCACAGGTGGAATCTATCCAGTGTGATCATGAGAATCTGACGTGTTTATATATATGTGTGTGTGTGTGTGTGTGTGTGTGTGTGTGTGTGTGTGTGTGTGTGTGTGTGTGTGTGTGTGTGTGAAATAGACGAAGGAACATGGTGGGAGTCTGAGATGATGATAGGAATGTTCTTTCGTGTGCAGCTGTGTGTGTGTGTGTGTGTTTTGCACACACTCACACACACACACACACTCACTCACTCACTCACTCACTCACTCACTCACTCACTCACTCACTCACTCAGGTGAGTGTTTGTGACACACACACACTCACTCACTCACTCAGGTGAGTGTTTGTGTCGGTTTAACCAGTCAGAGATAAATCATGCGGGACTGATAGCAAACACTTTCAAAAATATACCTTTCAGTGTCTCGTGTCTGTCTGTTATCTGTGTGTCTGCGTTTCTCCTGGAATGTACAGGGTGGTGCTGTGTACGTGATAGGGAGTCGTCTGATGGTGAGAATGTTCTGGTGTGTGTGTGTGTGTGTGTTCATGCTCAGTGCGTGTAATGGTATAAGGAATTTGCTGCTGCTGAGACACACTCCTCTGACATCTCTGTGGTCAGCTCTCCTCTTCCTCCTCGCAATGACGGGGTCAAATGCCTGCCATGATTTCATTAGTGTTATAATTCATCTGCAGGGACAGGGCCCAGAGCTATTGACACAAACACACAAACGCTTCCAATGTCAAGACTGTGGGAGAGCTGCAGCACTGTGTTAACATGGTGGTGTGGTCGGAGGATGAGCTCCTTACATAACCAGACAGGGCTCTGTTGATTAGGATGAGTCTGCGCCAATGCTGGCCCATCAGAAGACAGCCTGCATCAGTTATCAGCCCTTTTCATAGCACTGTCACCAAATTAGAGGGTAATTTTAGCTGCTTCATCTCCCCAAGGCTCAAAGGCTCCTCATGAAGCCTGCTTGCTTTTATCAATTCGACCCCTGCTGCCACAATCAGGCAGACATGTTTTCACATGCTGTTTTTAGCCACAAACTGTGTCACAGACACAGATATCTGCGAGAAAGTGGGGCTCGTGGTTATATGAGTTTCTAACAAAAGCAACAATATCGCTGTTTGAGAGTTTGTGAGGATCTGATTATGATGTATCGGTGGATAGTCATATTTAATGTTTTTTTTTATACAAAATAAACAGATATTTCAAACATTCGATTCAAATTGCTTATACTCTGCGATGATGTCATAACAAAATCGTTTCTAAACCTTCCGTATCATTTCTATGCTGCCATTCTTTATTATTTATTTCAAACAATACATATATCTGCAAAAAGGTAATATCAGCATATCGGCCTAGCTCTATTTCAAACCATTGCAAAGTTTAAATTCAAAAAGTCACACTTTTGCACATATATAGCCATTTTTAGAGGTGGAAAGCATCAATATATAATATAGTTTACTATGCCACCAGACCAACAACTTGTTTGAGCTGATATTTATTTATTTCAGGTACTGATATCATAACGTAGACATTTTTTTATGTTTTACTTTGATGATCTTAAAATGACAAAAAATACCTTTTTTTTTTATATATTTCAGCTTGATAGGCCTAAATACTGTAGCAGTCAATGACTTTAATAATTGTTTTTCTTAATTTACGATTCCAAGGGATTCATACTAAAAAATAACTGCCAGATTTTTTACAGTTGTTCTTCTTGGTGTTAATGCCTGTACCTGAAAGGCCATTATATAAACATTTTGAATGATGATTGTGTTAGACATTCCCTTCATGAACATGTATCACCATCTCATAAATAAATCCCCATCAAGATGTTTAAATGAAAAAAATATTTTCCTTCAAACGCTGAGCCGTATCAAACATAATGCAGACTGCATTTGCAAGAGGATGAAAAAGAAACAGCAGCTATTTTTGGGACAAGTGTTGCAGCACTGCAGTGCTGGAGGAACACATTTGGTGAGATTGTGAGCGATGATGACTATCAGCTCTGTGAGTCTGAGTGCAGGGAGCTATGTGTGCTATGTCAACAGATTCATGGAGAAAAGGATAAAGGGGTAAACAAACGTCTGCCTGCCCAACACGGCTCACTGCGTCACGTGAAAGCAATGGGCTTAAGCACTTCCGCCTGTTAGGTGCATCTCTCTCTCTCTCTCTCTCTCTTTCATTCGGGGTGAACCTTCAGCATAGGATGGGGGCAGGAAACCACCAAGAGGTGCATGTCTAAACAAACCATATATAGAAGCCAGGACCAGAGCTGTGCACCCTCTCCTCTTTCTCTTTATTTCTCTTATTCACCATGTAGGTCACCTCCTGCAGTAGCTACTCAGTTTTTTCGTCTCTAGTGAATCATCTCTGTCGACAGCAGAGCACAGAGTGAAAGATGTGTCATCCTCCCTCCTCTGCTGTTTGGCTGCTATTGTTTTGGTTGAACTAGAGATTTATTTTTTATCCATACACTTTTTCATTAACCCACACAGTATGACACAAACCCTTCAATGCGAATTTTTAAACCGTTCCCACGCACGTTAGTGTCTAACTGACGCAATTCACAAGTTTACAGAGCGCTGAGTGCAAGCAGGAAGTATGACAAGAGCAGGGCCTAAAAATGTTTCACAACCACCTGCTCACCAGATACCGTGGCAGGGCTTGTCTTTAAATCAATGAGTTATATTTATCTTATGCAGTTTCCAGCAATGATTACCATTAACCATTATGGTTACCATATAACTGATTTTCAACATGTTATGACTTTTAAGGATCTTTAAATGTGGTTGTTAACCATTCACAGAGATTTGCACACACATGTTTGTATTATCTTGAAAAGATTCACATCAAGAGATATCAACTTAAAATAAGAAGAGTAAGAGGAAAGCCCACCAGAAAAAAGCGCAACACTTATAATCTTCACTTTACTGAATTCAAAGAAATGCTTGGCAAATAAATATATTTTTGTGCTGGAATACAGCCCCACCATTACATAACATAACATAACCATAAATTATTTATTTAACAATGCCAAACATTTGGCAGCCCATACTTCAGAAGAACAGGTGTGCTCTGTTTATAATTCTCGCGCCTTTGTTCATGACATATCAAAACAATCTTTCGACTTTGTAACACACCAAATGTGTTTAGTCAAAAGAAAGGCGTGCTCTCGGTGCTGCGCCCCGGAGCGTGTGGCGACATGATAATTATCTCTCTCTCAGACTCACACCTGGGCCAAGGCCAAGATGCAAAAAGGAAATGGAACAATACATTTTTTTCTTCACCTCAGTGAGTCATCACAGCGGCCTCCATTGTAAGATAAATACAGATAAACTGGTCTTCATAGGTCAACTTGAAAGCTGATCAATTCCAAGGTTTAAAGGAATTCTGATCAATCAAATGCAGTAGTTCATCATTTTGAAGGAGTATCTTAGAGTCTTTCCAAAAAGGCATGTTTGATGAAAACCTATATGATTAAAATTTGTTGTATATTTTTGTGAAAGGCTGACCAACCGTGTATTCCATTCACTTTACATATTACGTTTCATTCAAATGAATAAAATCTTTTTTATCAGAGCAGAAATTCATGTGTTTTATACATCTCTTTTCTGTGTCCATAGGTAGATCGACCAAAGGAATCCCATGTACGAGTTCTGAAATCTGAGCCAGTGAAAAAGGGAGACAAGCACAGAAGCGTCCATCAGACTGTTATCACATGTTCTGCTCAGTTGGGAGGCCTGTCTTAGAGTAAAAAAAAAGAAAAAAAAAAGACTTTCACCTCTGAGGAATTCAGGATCCTTGGAGCTTGAAGGGAGTCATTCCAACAGCCACACACACACACTTTAAAGACCTCCCTGTTTCTTATCAACAAGCCACTTTGAGGGTCACACAGGGTTACGTGACCACACTGGACTAAGAGCAGAGAGAGAGAGAGAGAGAGAGAGAGAGACTGGAGGTTATTCTTTCTCACACACTTGAGTCGATGTGCAACACAACCGCAGCCAAACACAGGAAGTTAAACGTGGGGTAAGCAGGAAACACATGCAAGGGCTGGTTTGAGATGGCAAGAGTTTTCTTTGGCAGGCCACAGGATATAGTTTAAGACAATACCTCTTGGACCTTTCGAAACTGCCCGAATTAAACTCCCCCCACACACACAGACTCTGTGAATTACACCAACCTTTACTGTATGTATATATATGAGCAACTGTGTTCATATGAGATTATTTATTGGTGTTATCACTGAGTGAGAACATGTCTTTGTGCTAGACTTCTAACTGTCCTTGTATGTGAATATATATATAAATACGTTTCTGAAAATAGCTATCAGAGACAGCACAGTATCATCAGCATAAGTGAGTAAAAACCACAAAGAAAAGCTACCTTTAAGTAGTCAACACTGGTCACATACTGTAATTTGCACGGTTGAATCATCTCTACATATCAGCAGCAACCGAATAAGAGCTGCATATTGTGGTACTCTGGCTGAACTCCTCTATCTCTATTCCCCTCATAAAGACTCAGGCTGTCATCTGCACACGCTAGAGAGGGAATCACTGAGGGAAACATGGAGGCAACCATCCGTCCCCATGTCCCCTCCAATGGCTGACTTCTGAGGAAGAGCCAAATTTGTTTTCTCCCCTTGCCCAGAAACCAGGCATTGGTGTGTCCAGCACTGAGTAGAGCTAGAGCCACAGCCCCCCTCCCCCACCCCCTCTCTCATCCACCTCAGAAACAAAAACGTGCGAATGTCCTGCCTCAGGCGTCAGCCCGTCACCATCCCCATGGACACTGTCAAGATCATCCAGTCGGAGAAGTTCCCCAGAGACTGCCCTGTGCCTGTCACCCAGCCGCGCTATGCCCCGCCCCCCAGAGTGGCGTGGGACGGCGGGGGCGAAGGCGAGATCATCGTCAACCAGGCCTGCAGCGACCTGACCCTGGACATGGTGGTGGTGTCTCCCCGGCCATTGGTGCCCTCGCCGGTCCCTGTGGTGCGCCGGGAGCAGCAGAGCTACCTGGCGCAGCGCAAAACCAGTGCCAACGAAATCTGCTACCACCAGTTCCACTACAAGATGGAGGACGTCATCGTCAACCAGTACGTGCTGCGCTCCTCCTCCACCTCCTCGTCCACTTCCTCGTCCTCCTCGTCGGGCCCCGTCATGCCCTGCGAGCCCCTGGACTGCCCCACCTGCGGTCACACCTACAACTTCACCGGCAAGCGGCCCCGCATCCTCTCCTGCCTGCACTCGGTGTGTGAGGAGTGCCTGCAGATCCTCTACGAGTCCTGTCCCAAGTACAAGTTCATCTCGTGCCCCACGTGCCGGCGCGAGACAGTGCTGTTCACTGACTATGGCCTGGCTGCACTGGCCATCAACACCAGCATCCTGAGCCGCTTGCCCTCGGACCCCAACGGGCCCGTGCAGTGGGGCGGGGAGGCCGACCGCAGCTGCTACCAGACTGTGCGCCAATACTGCCAGTCGGCCTGCACCTGCCAGATCGCCAACCCCTTGTCCTCCTGTGGCATCATGTAGACAAGGGGAGGACACTGCAGGCATGACGTTGGCCCCTCCCCCTCCCCCACTACTCTGTTCGTCTATAAGCTCTACCCTTCCTGCCAATCTCCTCTCTCTCTCTCTCGCACACACACACACACACACACACACACACACACACACACACACACACACACACACACACACACACACACACACACACACACACACACACACACAAACACACAAACACACAAACAACACAATCAAACATTCAGTAAATAAATCCTTCCACAGATGTTATCTCTATATATTTAATAGCACAGATGGATGCTGTGTGGGACTAATGGATGCTGCTGGTTCAATAAATAGTAAATAAATGTATTTTATGTATGGACTGGAATCCTATTCACCCTCTCTCGTTTGGTTGGACGTGTTTGTCATTGACATCTCTTTACATGGGAATGCCAGGGGAGGTCTATCCCCCCAACCTAGGTGAATAAAGATAAAAAATAAATGAAAAAAGTAACCATGTGTGGCCTGCACTTATCTGTCAAGCTGAAGAGAGGATACAGCTAAAAAATGTATTTTCTTTTCTCATTTAGAATAGTGTACTTGATGCCTTTATGTTTTGGCTTTATTATTGACATAGATTTTAAGTTGGTCGTTAATGGATTCATCAATGCATTTGAGTATATTGTGGCATTTTGTTAAGGGGTTTCTGCAGCAAAAAAGTTTTTTCAAGCATGTTTTTATGCTTTGCTAATTAAGTTCATTTTCAGGTTCAAAGTCAGGGATGCTTTTCATGTTGTTGTTTTTTGCACAAACCTATTATATCCATTATTGCATCCATGCATACTCTAACACAGAAACAATTAAATTATTAATTGATTAGTCAGTCAGCTTTAAACACAAACTCATCATATCATTACACATTTTGATTCTTGATTAATTCTTTATGTCATTTATCAAGTAAAAATAATCAAATATTCACTTGAACCAGTTCCTCCAATGTGAATATTGGCTGCTTTTATTTAATTGACATTTGGTAATATCTGAGTTTTGAACTGTTATAATGTAATAATCAGTAGTTGCTGCCCCCATTAAGACATATTTGTCAGAAATATTATCATATTCAACACATGAAGAAGGTTTCTAGGAAGCCTAAAGGGTGCAGCCATTTCAGGTTGTGTAGACATATAGTACAGCATTTGTGTATTTGCTGGTTATGAATGTGGCTATGTTTTTTCTTATATTGCAAAAAAATTGCTTAAACAACATAAATGGGAATTTCAGAGGGATTGTTATATTTACAATTGACAATAATAGTGTGATTCACTGTATAGTGCACTGCACACAATTACTCTTTGCCAATTTTCAGCTTTGACGGGGTAAACATGACAAATACATTTCATTCCTATCACAGTTTTATATACAAACAGTATAAAAAGCAGAGGTGAGTAATAAATAAACATAGTAGATTGCTACATCACTTTGGCTCAGTAGGGTCAGTTTGAAAGCAGTGAATGTGCTTAGACTTTTAAATAAACATTCCTCCTCCTCAGAACTGAAATTAAAATGTCAAAAACAACACGACAGCCACTCTATGATCCATTTACACAGGCAGAGTTTTCCTCCTCCTCCTCCTGAACAGCTGGGTCAACCGTCGGCGGGCTGACATTCTCTCAGATGGCTGCGTCTGTTGGCTGAATTGTAAAAAAAAATAAAATAAAAAATCATTAAACCTAGCTGAAGCAAGCCATCGAAATAATATGTAAGCAGTATATAAGCTCAGTCATAGCACAGAAGAACAGACTGAAGGAGAACTCCCACCAAAGGCTCAGCATCTACTGTGCATCAGCTCTGGATGACTGCGTTAGGGTGGCTGGCTGCCATGTTGGAGCAGCACACACACTTCCTCAGTGCATCATGCACCATATGAGATTAATAATACTGCCCCCTTAGATGTTATGAATCAAATGCCTCACCTCTTAGTATCTCTCACAGCAGACGCATCTCTTCCCAAAGACCCAATTTTTAACTTCCAGTTCCTGTCAATTTTATTTGTCTCTTCTTTTACCGATTCCTGAAAAAGCAGAATTAAAAATAAAAAAAGCCTGAAAGTCACTAACACAAAATACAAATGATATAATGTGTGCATTCTTCCGCAGCTATTTTAATTGTTTATTACTTACAGTAGGTATCGATAATGTGTTGTGTTTGAGTGTGTTCTACCTGCTGTTCATGGTCTTCCTCTTCCTTCTCCAGCAGGTCATCTTTGCTCAGATGCTGCCCTCTGCAGTTTGTATTCACCCGTCCTGCACCAACACACACACACACACACACACACACACACACACACACACACACACACACACACACACACACACACACACACACACACACACACACACATCATTATAATACAGCTACAACACTAATTTCTTTCCATTTGGCATCCTATTTCCAAAGAAGTAAATGTTAAATGAATAAACATATATATATATATATACTATATATACTATCTATGACAAACACACATTACCAGCAAAGGTGAAAGTGGGGGGAAAAAAGTAGACTGTGTCTCACTTAAATGCAGTTTTGCAAGATTTGTGTCTGAGGCCGATCTCTGCCAAAAATGTGTGCGAGGATCGTATTTCCCCCGGCGGCCGTCTCGGGGACTTTGCTCTGCCGTTTCAAGACTTAGACAAGAAGAAGAGAGGTCCTCCTCCTCCTCCTCCTCCTCCTCCTCCTCCACAGCACCACCGTCAGTATCGGAAGCTTTAGACTCATTTCGACAGGTGTCGAGAGCCTGAAAGAGAGCCAAGTGATGGGACAGACAATGTTGTCATGGTTTTAATTTAAAAAGAACCCTCGGGGTGCGTGAAGAAGACATCTATTCATCAGCTGCTCGACAAGCTCACGTCATGTCTTTGGACCCAGCGCAGCGTTAAGAAAACTGTGACAGCCACTTAATTACCTTGCAAAAAAAAGCAACATGCACATGAACATCTTCACCTGGCCCACCTCCATGTCTGGTTGATGCTCCCCCAGGGCATCTGTCTCCATCTGTAATGCTTGGATGTGCATCTGTTGTCTGGCAAAGTCCTCTAACATTTGGCACACGTGCTCCAGGTAGCTGAGCCCAGGACTCAGGCCTTTCGTCTCTGCCTCGCCAAGGTTCTGCTAAAGGTCATAAAGCGAGAAAACGTGTTTGTAGGATGGAATACAAATGCAATGTACACACGTTTAGTTAAGCACTCTTACGGTGAACACTGTTAACATCATACATGCTGAAGATCAGCCTGTTTACATTTTGATGATGCTCAATTTAGAATTTAGCTCAAAGCACTGCACAGAGCCGTTAGCATGGCTGTAGACTTCAAGACCTTTTGATCAATATAATTGTGCTGTAACTATACCTTATTTTAATTGTAAATATATCCATGTTTTTAAACTAATAGCTCTGTCTACAAAATGTCAAGAAACAGTGATCCATCACAGTCCAAGTTGTCTTTAGATTTGTCTGACCATAAGTCCAAATAGGATCAAATATTTAAAAGAAAATACATTGATTTCTCACATTCAAGACAAATATTCCTAAATGAATCGTCTGTTAGTTAACTAACTTCATTCAGCACTTACTACAATTATAAAGTAATATAAACAAAATGCATCAAAATAATATCAAAACTATACTGATAATAGATAATGCATGAGAATTTGCTATATTTATAATATTAGGATGTGGATGTGTGCTATTAGATAATTCCTGAGGTTATACAACTCTAAAAGGGAAAGGGAAACACTCAACCTGTTTAATCAGAATATCCAGATGTGTCTGACGAACTGATTGCTTCTCAGTTTTCATTGATGCATGTTGGCAGTGAGTTTTGGAACAGGATAGTTAAAGTATAATTACGTGGGATTTAAAAGAGTATATAAGTGAGCAATTATATCTGCTTGGCATCTTGTGGCTTCTCAGTGTTGCATTCCTCAAAGCCTTTTAATCTTGGTTGTTGTACAAAGAAATGAACACACCTGCTCGAGGACTAAAGTAAACATTGAATTAAGTTAATTGAATACAACCAGTATAATTCAACGTTTTTTCTTTAAATAGTTTTAATTTTTTTCACACTAAGTCCATAAACCCATGGACATTTTTTTTTTAAGATATTTTTTTTTTTAATGCTTTATTGATAGTGTAGAGACAGAGTTGAAATGGGGCAGAGAGGGGAGTGACATGCAGAGAACGACCGCGGGCTGGAATCGAACCCGGGTCCGCTGCTGGCCGAGGCCCATGGGGGGGGACGCCCTACCAACTGAGCTAAGGGCGCCCCTACCCATGGACATTTTAAAGGGAGACATTTTTTCTTTCACATTATTGGTCAAAAAGTTGCTAATAATGTCTCACATTGGTCCAAAACCACATTGACTGCTCAACCCCCTTCCCCCACATGTCTCCATCCCTTCCCCTCGTGCCTCTGGGCTCAAAGTCACCTGGGCAGACTGGTTTGTGATCCCTTGGCACCACAGACAGACTTGTGACAGGCTGCAAATATGAAAGCCATCCTGTATGAGTAATGACCTGCCTGTGCTACTTTCAATGTTGCAACCCTTTAACTATGCTAAAGGTGCATTGCTACATTGTTGGCTTTATTTCAGGCTTTTCTACTACATTTACAAGCCTTCCAATATGCAAGACCATACACGTTACTGTGAAACTTCTTTCATTCTGCGACTGAGTATCGAACAAGCACAAACATTGATCCAGACTCAGTATAAAAGTGTAAGTATCTGTAAATTATTTGAGTTTCGACATACAGTATAGTATAGACTATATCTCACCTGAGATATTGTTTGAGACGGCTGCTCACACATCAAAGACAGCGGCCGTCTGCATATCGTTTCTGACATGGGCCTCGTGGGCACCGATAGGTTGACCGATCTCCTTAAGTCAAAGCCTTCTGCCCTATGACCTTTCACGATCTCTGACGAGTATCTTTTGGGAAAGAAAGACCCTTGTGGTTTTCTCCTGAGCACCACATTCCCTGCTGTGAGGGGTTCCGGGTTGTCCTTCAAACGTTTGGATTCAGTCCTTTGCAGGGCTTTCTCCACTTTAAGGTGTAAGGCGGCAGAGCCCTCCTGAGCTCTGCTGGCCCGGAGGCCGGGGGAGGGAGACGAGGAGGTTGAGAAAGGCGCAGGAGAGCAGAGGAGAGGGGACTGTGGTTGCGTGGTAGATGCTGGACTGAGTCTTTGGCCTCCTCTTTCTGGTGCAAATGTCGCCGAGAGAGAGCAAGGGGGAGTGGTGGGATAAGACGTGTCAGAGCTGGCCGTCTCGACTCCAGAGTCCACCGATTCAGAGCGCAGGTTTGAGCCCATGTCAGAGGAGTCCGATGGAGAGCCATTGTTGTTGGTGGGACGTTCTGAGTCCGGATTGGGGCCTCCTCCCTCAGTCATCCAAGCCTCGAGAAGGTTTCCAAAGCTCCTGTATAGATTCATCTCCAAAGTTTTTTTCGCCCCTCCGTCCCTAACACAACCTCTGCTCCTAAACTGCAACAGTAAAAAAGAAACAACAAGAGACCCAGGTTAGACTACAGCAGCACACCCAGTCATTAACCGAGGTGAACTGGCGACGTAGAATTCAAAACATCCCCTCTGATCCGCCTCTGGTCTTTCACCCCGCCCTCTTCCCAGCATCTGTCCTGTCAGAGCGCGGAGCCTGCGTGTTCATACCTGCTCCCTCCTGCCTGCTAAATACAGGGGGGAAGCACTGAGTCACCTCCTCCAGTGTTGTTGGAAATGTTGGATTTGTCTGCACACCTGTAAGAAATCAAAAGACGTAACAAGAAACAAGCCATGACACAGTGTCATGGATTTATCTCGGGACACTGTGTATTTACACACAGTATACAGGATAAAAGAATGACAGACTATCTCATTTGTAGTGGGTTTTTCATAAAAAGAGGTGCCGTTATGAGAGTTCAGAACAAAGGAATACTGTCTCAGAACTGCCCTTAAAAAGTTTCCTACAAGGTGAGATGGAAACAAAAGTTTACGCGAAGGGGTAACACAATATGTTGAAATTCCTTAGTAGACATAGAGTGCAATGGTATGTGTGTGTGAGAAGAGAAACTGTACGGAGGCGCTGAAACAGTAAACGCTGTTTCGTCATTTCAGCAAACCCAAGATTTATCTGAGGGTGTAGGAATGTGGAGAATGGACACTCCTGTCTGCTGATTGGATCTACATTCCCCAGGTGAACAGTGTCCGCATCAGATCAAATACACACCGGCTCGCTCACAATCCTGGTTACATAAAAAAAGTGAGAAGTTATTTTGAGACTGAGCAGTAGGCCTACAGTCACCTCTGTTGGTATGGTAACTGTGACAGAGGGACTCTACAGAAAGTATATACAGTATATATATTTACTAACCTAATCTGTTCATTTTAAGGTTCAGAAATGATCAAGTATTTCTTGACACACATTGCACACGTGTCCAGATCAGAGCCATTCAAGCTTCAATAGAGGATAATGGGGTCACGTCGTCTGTGTTTGGGGGGATAGATCTAGTGTGAGTTTGTGTATATTCAACAATTAATTACCAAATAAACACGGACAACACACACATTTAGAATGATATACCTGCAAGTGGAGATAGCTTTTAAAAACACTATTTAGACCTTTATAAAGGGAGGTGCAATCAACAGTTAACAGTTAACCAAATAATACAATCATTGTTTTGATAAATGCCTCCTTACAGGTAGAACATAACTTGTATTTGTTTGTTTGCTTGTTTGTTTTTTAACCTTTTTTTTAGACATATTTATCTATTTATTCGTATTTTTTTTATTAATTTATATTTTATTCTATTTATTTTTTATCATAATTTCTAAGATAAGAAAAAAGCGCATGGCACTTACATAATGTCTTGTGGTCACTGAAATCATTTCTCCTCTTCATACTATAGCCAGACAAGCTGCAGGATGTCGCTAGGGGACGACATTGAGTCTTTCTCAAGATTTAGGCCTTTACCGTATATTAAATAGTCACTTAATAAAATACGACACTACCCCTCTCCTTTCATAACACGATATTCTCATCAGAATAATACAATTGAGGATTGTACTGGTATTGTATTTTAAGCGAGGTCTATTCATGGTTATCCCTCATATGTTCTAACGTATCCAAATGTTTCAATATCGTCTTTCGTGTATTTAAAAAAAATTGTATATCGAAATCTACATAATACTTTTGGAAACAGTTCACGGAGGTTGCAGAGGTGTAGTGTCTGTCAGACGATACTAAGCTTAGAACAGGCATGCATTGTCTGCTGCATTTGACAGAGAAGTGATCAAAACAGGGCCAGCAATGCGAAAGACTGACAGTGGAACAGTAACTCAAATTGTGTCTAATAGAGCAAACAATAGCGTGTCTGTTAAGGTTTAAAGTTTCGGGGCACGAGCTCGCAGTGTGTGCGTCTCTCTCTCTCTCTCTCTCTCTCTCTCTCTCTCTCTCTCTCTCTCTCTCTCTCTCTTTAGCAACCAGCAAACAGCGCGGTCAGGGAGGAAGTGACCTGTGTCAGCCTCACACACTGGAACAATATGGAGAAGTACGCCCATAAATTCAGCAAAATGCTGACACAAGACCCACATTACATACCGGGGTGAGTAGCCTACATGCGTTGGCCTAATAGCCCGAGAGAGTGGTAAGAAATAACAAAATTCTTATAATTCTGAAGATCAAACAAGACACTGTATGACTGCGAACGGCACTTGGAATATTTATCATAAATAAATAAATCATAGTGTAAAGAGATACGAACATGAAAAATACATTTCAATAACATTTGGTAAATATAATTATCATGTGTAATGTGTTATGTATTAATATTAGGACTATTTGATAAATATTTTCTTGTCAGAGTAGTGCTATTTTTGCAGCATTATTTTCTGGTATGACAGGCCTATTTATAAGTATTGCATAAGAGAGTTTGGTGTTTTTGTTAATTTGTACACCAAAATCAACACAGACTTAGAGGATATGTAGGTAAGCATGGTAATAGTGAAGGTTTTGCCCATTACTGATTCATCCAATCAGCAATAAGTAAAAGTGAGTGTTTCTCCCATGTTACTCTGTTTAAGTGAACTGTATGATAGCATATCTCATTGCTGTAGGCTACTGCAGCTACTGAGCATGGACATATAAAGAAGCTACTGAGGCCGTCTAGATGCTAGATGTCTGTGTTTACCCCAGACTCCCTGTTGTTTTTAGGTATGCAGGCTATTGCCCACAGCTGAAGTACAATGTGGGGAGGTATTATGGCCTGGTCACAGCTGAGCTGCTGACCAGTGCTGAGGTGAGACACTCCAATCGTCTGGTACTCCACACAGGTCACGTCCCCGCCCAGGAGTCCCAAGGTGGTCTGACATTGAGAAGCATCAATGGCAGTGACTTGAAGAAGATGATACCAGGATACACAGGTATAGGTATAACACTAAAAGGGAAGGTGGGGGGCAACAAAGTAACTGAACACCTCATGGGAAATTAGTTTGTATAGAGAACACTAAAGCAAAGTTAGGTAACACTTGAATGCAAAAGCTGTTCATCTCATTGTGATGTTGAATAATAACTACATTTCCAATCAACAGTTATGACTCAATTCTGGCAAAAAGCCTTTAAATATATGAGTTTTCAATGCACAACATGATTCAACGAGAGCATGGAAATAATCTGGGTCCTTGTTAAATGATTGAGTATAAACGACCAGTTAAGTGTTGAAAATCAAGGTAACATACACAAATCAGGCACAGTTGTAGCAGTGCTTGCAGGGGTGATTTTAAAGGGTTACAGTCCTTTCCCCCCCTATATTAGTGTTTAAATAACTTTCTTGAACTTTACTGAAATATTTGGCACACACAGACACACTATTTTATAGCTTTATTAAAGGATCATGCAAATAATAAAATTAAATAAAAAAAAAAACATATGTTGCGCATTCTTCTTGTGATGCCTAGCCCTACAATTTGCTCTCTGTATAATCAACAGACCTCACTTTAAAGTTAACAGCAGAGGAACTTTGGGCCAAATATATAGTTCTGTTCTTTCTGATACTTTGAGCAACACATAGCAAACTGTTCACCACCAGTGTAGGCCTGCTGGGGTGAACGCAAAGACAGACATCGGAGATAGACGTCAGCAAATAAAACCTAAACTATGACTATACGCCACTAAAAATGTGGGTGAACCGATCATTGAATGTTGCATGTTGCTGTTTCAGGTTTCATTCCGAAAAGTCAAAACTACTTTGCCTGTAGCTACTCTGAAACCTGCAATAAAGCGCTGTCTGAGTTTTACTAGGAGGGGTGTTTGAAGATCCAACGGCAATCAACAGACCTGTCAGCTGTCGTCAACTACACCAACAAACAGTTTGATGTAACCTCTCTCTTTCACTCTGTTGCCAACACACACACACACACACACACACACACACACACACACACACACACACACACACACACACACACACACACACACACACACACACACACACTCACACACACACACACACACACACACACACACACACACACACACACACACACACACACACACACACATGTTGACATGACGCCTCTGAATAGGTTCCCTCTTGTTTAATTATCCATGGTGGAACTCCAGTGTCAGTTAACTGTAATGTAATCCACCCTGCAAAGAGACTGAGGCAGAACTGGTCCTGAAGGACTAAACACAGATTCACTAATCATCTCTCTGAGGTTCACATATATTTACATTTTTAGATAATTACTTTAAAAGAAATTACCAGCAGTATAATCATTTCTTTAGGGGACACATTTGCATTCACTTGCACTAAGCTACTGATGTCATTTTTACTGGAATTTATTAACATTAAGCATGTGTTTATTGGTATTATATATTTACATAATACAAAACAAGTACTTTATCTCAGGTACAATAAAGAGAACATTTGCAATTTATTTCCCCAGTAAAAGGCCTTAAAGGTGCAGTGTGTAGTTAAGGTGTAATTTGGCATAATCTAATGGTGAAAATTCTATGTTGAAACACTGTCTACCTCTAGCCTGGTCCTACCAGACCATCATACTTCATTTCATTCGTACAGAAGGTCTGGAATTGCTCAATTGACAAATGTACCCTGCGTTTCAAATCACATACTCTTTCATATTACTACACTACATACTAAAACACAGAAGAGTTTTAGGGCCACAGGAGAGAAAAGAAAATCAGATAAGGAAGATTTGTTTTTCATTATGTCGAGAAATGCCAAGAATAAAGACGAATACTCAAAAATGCTATTGGAGTTAGTGGGGCAACTATGTATGTTCAGCATACTACAATTGACATGCATGTTTTGGGACATCCTAAATCTTTTTCTGGCATACTAAATAGTAGAGAAGTATGGGGATTGGAACGCAGGGGTAAACTCACTTGAAGGGGGGTGTCTGTAGAAGTTTAAAACTATTGGATTTTCCCAGTGCCACTTTGGATCTGCCAACCAATCGCATAACGTTTAGTCGTTGTGACGTATGTCATGCGCCGGCTTCTGCAACTGAAACTGGTGCACGTCATTGTTCTCAGCCACTCCCTCTGTTCGCTGATTGGAACTGACTACTGAAAGGAAATGAAATGCCAGGCTAGTCTACCCCTCCCATTCATATAATTTACAGAAGCTACAGTGGCCTTCAAGGAAAGGAAGCTAGAAGATGTATTTAGTTATTTTCTCTATAGATATTCTTCTTCTTCTTCCAACCGGTGCATTTCCGGCAAACACCCACTATATATAAAAATGTGTATGGCTGTTAAGTTTGTCCGTTCTGTGCTACCATAGAAACATGGTGGTGCAACATGGCGGCCTCTGTGGAGGCCATGTTATGTAGATATAAAAATCTCATAATAAGGTAATAAAAGAAACAACACCTTTTATCTTCAAACAATGATTCACTATCTAAACATATTTATGAATATTATTTTCCATTTCTACAAAGTTTGTTGTGAGAAATGCCAGTTCCCGTTACACACTGTGCCTTTAAACCTGCGATAAAAACAAAAAATTGGCCTCTAGCTGTGAATGCAACATACTGTATATAGGAAAAGCTTGTTAGAAAGCAGTTGACTTATTTCATATCTACCAGATATTGAGGAAAATAAGCATTCAGTTGGAAAAAAAATTCACTCTGCGTTTAGCTCTTGTTTTGATCTCCACTCACTCCTGAAGGACAGATGTGGCTCATTAGCTATTAAATCCTAGCTCTGTCTGCTGTTTGTTGCTAAGCAGGTAGCATACAGTACGTTTTGAAAGCCTTTGCCGTAAACTAAAATAATTAACTGAAAGATGTTGAGAGGCTCCGGAGAGCCAAAGAACTGCTGTTGGGATGATAAATCTCTGTGGGCTCATCACCACAAGCAATCTCTTTGCAATACAAGTAGATATGTGCTCCATTGTTATTATGAAAATATTGGTTATATAGCAGCTTTAAGCTTTGAGTAATCTTTTGGCCATTACAGCAGAAACATTCCTGAAATATTACAGACTTGAAAAGTTGATATGGCTATGCATTTTCCTGAGCAACTATCAACACATCCGTCAAGCACAGGACGATGATCTCCCAATTAGTCACGTTTCTGGAAACCAGACAAATATTAAATAATATTCACTTACTTTAGACATTTACTTTACTCACTAGGTATTGTTTACTTTGTCTTTCTGTTGCTGGTCAGGTAACACATAGAAACCTGCATTTGTAGCCTGAATGTCAATTTGCTTTGCCGGAAATGCTAAGAGAAAGCTGTGAAGAACAGCAGAAATGGCTCATATTTGTTATGTTTGTTCATCACTTTGAATGATCCTTTTCATGTGACACATATTGTTATTTAATTTAATAGAAACAATATTGATACTGGCTTTTAGACTTTTTTTTCTTTCTGCCACATAATTCATAAAATACTCCCCAGCTCACTGATTTACAGGTTTTACAGGGCATGTGCCAAAATCTCGCTTCCTGATGGGAAAAGGTTATCCCATCGCTACTAACCAGGCACTGATCGATTTTGGGAGGCAGTACCGGAGTGATCCCACGTCCCAGAACTTCCCAGGGAGTAAGGACTGCACCACAGCTCCCATGCCAACCATCTATCCATCAAACAGGGGTGTGGTGCCGTTATTCACAGGGGACATCCCAGGTCTGTGATAGTGTTAGCAACACATTTGACATTACAAAGCCTCGCGAGTGACTCAAGTGAATGTCTAACTCTACACCTCCCCACAGGATATCAGTTCATGTACGGGCATACCTTCGGTCATCTTTCCCAGAATGCACTGGAAAAGAGTGGCATCAAGAAGACCTTTAAGACAAAGGCATACAAATGTCACACACTTCAATGAAAAGATTGTGACTGGCTAGATGAACTTGTGACATGAGTGAAATCTAAGAACTTGTCCGAAAGCCCTTACATTTCCATGATAACAATGTGTGCTGGATTGTAGAAATATCTGGCACATGAATAAACGTGTACTATAATGACAAGAAAAAAGTCAATATGGAAAGCCTTTATTGACAGACTTTTGATTGTCACTGGGCGATAAGCATTCAAAGATTGAGAACATTTTTCGAATAATTTCACAGACTTCACATTATTGCACCATATTAATAAAAAAATCTCACAGAACACATTTTCTGTTCTTTTCTCCCCCTCATCTATCCACCAATCTATCAAAATATACCTGACACACGTTTAAATACCTGAAACAGCCACAAGATGGCTTGGATTTGTGCAACTGCACAAACTTCACTGGAAGACCAACACCAAACAATTCCACACAAATCTCGGTGCTGGAAAATGTCCAAAACCTAACAGCTATAAAAAATTAACAGGAAGTTAAGAGTAGTAAGCTGTGCAGCATCCACTGTTGGCTTGTTAACTCATGCATCTACAGTAAATCCATGCTGGGTATTTGCTCAAGAAGGCAAGTTACTGGAAATAAAACATCACTGACAATCCACAAGGCTAGTGTGTAGCATATTTGGCACTAGTATGAGTGTATTGCTTCCTTTTTTTGCCTAAAGATGAAAGCTACAAATATGGAGAGAAAGACAGTGAAATATAAGAAATTGATAATTTTGCACCACAATAATGTCCAACAGTCTACAGAAGGTCAATAATAACATTTTGGATCAATATTCGTCAACAAGAATAATACAAAGGAGAGTAACAGGTAACATAAGCACCTATTTGCGGTAATTACAGAGTGCAATTGCAAATTGGCTCTCATTCATCAAGCTATTTCCTGGAAGACAACTCAAGATCTACTGTGCAAAAGATCCAGCTTTAAATTATAAAAGTAGGCCTATAAAACAACAAACAAGGGACATTTTTTACATTATGAACTGGTTGCACCAGCTGTTCAAAAGATAAACTAATCACATTGCAATGTAGGCTAAATGTTTACTAAGTGAACATAAATGCAATACTACATACACTGATTCATCTCCATGTGTAGTAGCATTAGCTAAACCAAACACCAAAAATACTGTAATTTGACCTTTTTAGATTGAAAAGTAAGAGATAATGTGAAATTTAGTCGACATACAGTATCTGAATTGTCAGGGAAGATAAAAAAAACAAAAACAACAATCAACTAAATAACAATATAGTTATTTTAAATTACAGAGGCATGCTTACTTCAAACAAAATGACTAGCTTTATTGCCTCTGTTAGATTAGCATAATGCAAATATTCCAGGTCATTCTAAATTCCGTAAATACTTCTAACTAAATATAACTGAATGTTTAAATAATACAAATGTATACCAACATCAACAAAGGATAATATGCTGAATGTGTTTTATGTATTGATTGGAACCCAACATTTGGTTTTTCTGGTAGATGCTACCACTTGTGATGCTACAGCGACTTCCTGTTTCCATAGTTGATTCCTTTTGATTGGACAGTGCCTCAGTGGTAACACATTACTACACTTTTACAAGTTAACACATTCCTGAAGTTTTAATGATGATACCTGATTAACACACACAATTAGTAATGGATATGAGAATAGCTGGTGCAACCCGAAGCTTGATGAATGTGGGCCAATTGAAACAAAGCTGCTAACCATGTATTTGTTGTGCTTTTTGATCAGTTCAGCAGTGTGATTGTGCACTGTATGTATTTTCATGCAATTAAGACTTTTTCTTATTACAGTAGATAGGCCACCCAAAGGTTAGGTTTTCAGCAGTCAGTCTGAGCCCCTCCTAGCTTCATTGACCTGATGGATTGAGCCAACATTCCAAGCTGTGATCTGTCCAAATGCAGCCACTGCGATGGTCGCTTGCACCTATGGAAACAGTAATAAAGAGGTATTAGTTGTTAGTATAGTGTTACAGTGTACTGTCTACCATCAATCTAGATCCCATTGTCACAACAAAAAATAACCCAAGAATACTTTAAAGTAGTGTCTGTTTTTTCATTGCTCACTGTTGGCTCTTACTTTCTGGTTTGTGCTTCGATATGACTCTGAGGAACTGTCTCTGTTGTCCTAGTGGAAGTATCTGCCGCTCCAAACAGTTTGGCCCATCGCAACCAACCCTGACATGGACTCTCCACCTCGGCACAAGTTGATGCATCCGCTGTCTGATTGTCTTTCTCTCCCCTCCTCTCGTCTTGCCTGCTGTCCACACTTATTGGAGACCAAGTATCTGCATCATTCTGGCTGCAGTCGTGCCCTTCAACCACGCCATCCAAGAGGTCAGGCTCTTTGGGCCTCCACTCTGGAATGAAGGCTATCAGTGGACTCCCACTGGCCTGCATCCCTCCGCAGTCCTTCTTATAACCACTTATATTCTGAGCACTGAGAGGCTCTTGGTGATGTAGATCTATGTGGTTTGAGATCTTAGTTTGCTGACCACCGTGGCTGCCGTTTACCTTCTTGTCAGCTTGCAGTAGTGGCCAGCAGGTCACTAGATGGGCCGAGCACGGTTGAGGTGGAGAGGCACCGTGCTCCTCTGGACAAAGCTGTCGGTTAAGTAACAGTCGGGGTTCCAGGAGCAAGTTGAGGTCAAACGGCAAAACGGAGAGCGGCTGCAGCAGAAGAAGCAGCTCCTGAAACAAGGGCTGACACTGGCCCAGGGACATGGATAGAAAGCCCCAAGAGTGGTAGTATGTTGTTACCACATCTGTGGAGACACACAAACATTAAAAAATATGCAATAACTGTACGGTAAAGCTCTAACAATGACTTAACAAGAGTACCCTAGCGGCTCTATGAGGGCATATCTGAGCTAAATGGTCAAAATGATAATGAAAACATGCTGCTTCTGAAAGTGTATTCTTGACCTTGGAAACCGTCTGACAAAAATAATGATATTTTCACATGGTCCACTGTTTTAACTCATTCACTAACCTACTAACTGACTGTCTAAGTAGGTGTTAAGCAGGTTATGTTACATTATTCATCATCTCAGTATGGCATGTCTGTAGGCTAACAATTGCTAATACCCCTTAACACAAAGCACAAAAAGTATTGGACCAAATAATGGGAGAAATCAAAATTTGACTTGATTAAGTGCTAAATGAAAAGTCAGTAAATCAGCAAAGTAATTTTGATAAATTGTGTGAGTGCCCACCAAAATGGTAGACCAACGGATCAGCCGATATCGCCAATTGACATTTTGCCAATCTGCAATCGTGACAAAAACTAATTTTAAAAGGAAGAGTAAATTGACTGTGCACGCACCTTTCTGACTCTGGAGGTGACTGAGCCAGAATTCCAAAGATCTCAAGCTGAAAGAAAAACAAAAGGTAAATGCTGTGTTTACAATAGAATTGTTTAGCATCAATGATAAGGCTAAGGGTAATTTTGGTACTAACTTCAGCAGGCCCATGATGAAGGCTCTCAGTCTCATGCAGTGGGTGGTAAGCTGGGGACATTGCCTGATTTTGGATGCCAGGCTTTGAAGGACTCTGGTGGATGGACCTGTAGTGGAGTTGGAGAGAGCCCAGAAAAAGAGTTAGTCATAGAGCACAAAACGAACAGTGAACCACAAACAATGCTGCTCCACTAATACATCAAGCCAAAGGAATCTTGGTAAACTGATGCAGATCTACATCCATGACATTTCCTTTTGAATCCTGATCACTCTAGTTGCATTTACCGATCCTAGTAGAGACTTCCACCACACTCCAGGAGTGGTTGCGGCGCTGCCCGATGATGAGATCCAGTTTGTGATCCCGTAGACCATCCTCTAAAATATTTTGGATCGTTGGGCACAAATGTTCCAGGACCAGTCCCGCGATTGTGGGGCTGCGAGAGCTGTTGCCCAGACGCATCTGTGGCAGAAAAAATATATGATACAGTAAATATGGTACTGCTGACACAAGTTATTTGATTCCAGTCCTAGAATGTCATTTTGGCACTTTTCCATTGTGAGATATCTCTCAAGCTGCTGAGCTCTGCCAATTCTTACCTTTTCGTCAGGGTCTCTACTGCTGCCAAAATGAGCCATGATCAAATCCACCGCTCTGCTCACAGCCCTCAGCAAACCTACAGACATTGGACGATTCAAGAGGTCGGATGAGCTGAAGCTGATATTAATGCTATATACTGTCCATTTAGCATTGATGACGTTTGGACGCATACAAAACAAGGATATATTGATATACAGCAAATGTGACTTTGCAAAATGCCATATTATGTGATTTCTGTGTAATATTGATTGCTAAACATTTGGTTTTGAAAAATCAGGTAATGTGTTTGGATGACCTGCTTCTACTACGAATCAACTTATTTTGTGAACCAACTTTTCGTTGTAGAAGATACCAACATTATTTTCTGTAACATTCTTTTAGAAGGTTGATTTGTGTTGGAAACAACTCAAAAGGATGTGACTGTACTGAACTGGCAGATTCTTTACTTGTTTAAAGAAAATAGGACTAAAATAAATATAATAAACCCACTGCCCAATGAAAATAAATATATAAGTATATTTTCAAGGTTCAATATCATACTGCATTAAAGCACATTCTAAAGCGAAGGAAATATGAAAGAGTCAGTTTTCCATTTTAGCAGCAGTGCTCATTGACCTGCCTTCCTCTGCCTTTTCTTTCTTCTCCTCAAACTGTCTAGCCTCTGCACATGTCATGGTAAATTCTTTATGCATGTTGATGCTGCCTGCAGTGCTGCACCACACTGACTGTTAAACACTGCTGTAAAACAAAAAAAAAAGATAGAAAAATCCTCCATCGTCAATTATCCATTGCAAAATGTTCACATTTACAGACTTGGAATTTGCACCCAGTGGTCCCATATGGTAGCACTAAATGATTAGGTGGGTTATAAATCAAGAGCACTGTTTCTACTGCATCATTCCTCCTCTCATTCTCTATCGCACACACATAGGCTACGGAGCAGAAGGCTCAGCCAATCCCGTGCAGGGAGAGTTAAAAATAGGTCATGTTTGAGAGGAAGCCCCTTCAGGGTATTGAGGGCACTGCTGCAGCACAGTGAGTTGTATTGCTGCTCCTAACAGCTCATCACTGTACAGACAATCCAATCAAGAAGGAACCCAGTCATTACTGCTATTGGGTCACTTCATTCTCCATTCACATTTCAACATGTGGCATATACTTCTTTTTTGACATCATGTTTTATACTAACTGATATGGTGACTCAGTCATTCATTGGCCTCACCTCTTCTCTGAAGATGGCTGATGGACATGGACTCATAAGATGTAGCGGGCGAGAGGCAGAACTCTGTCGGAGGCCTGTCACTTTGGATCAGAGATTCGCTGTGTTGACTCTGGCTCGGCTTCCCGCTGACCCCAGCAGTAGCGTCCTGGTTTTGCTGTAGGTGCAGCCCGGAAGCAGCCAAGGATAGCAGGGAACTCAGAGAGGACAGAGGAGCTACAGAGGACAGGGCAGCTGTAAAACTGCTGTGAAAAAAGCCAGAGTCAGCAGCAGGTGCAGCCTGGACCTGAGGGAACTTCCTTTCTGGTTGTGAGGCCGTGGGAGGAGAGAGGGACACCAGCAAGTTTGGGTGACGGGCATCAATGGTTAGGGGTAAAGTGGGAGGGGTACGAGTGAATACTGAATGGTAGGAGGTTTGGTTCTTGGGCTGAGTGTTGGCATGGCTCTGCTCAGGGCTGAGGTCAATTAGGCCCTGATAGGTGGGGTTTTTAACAAGGTTGCATTGATATGAGGCTGAGATCGGATTTGAAAACGTGTCAGTCTGAGTTTTCCATGGGCTCGTTTTATCTGGGACCTGCGATGGTCCGGGCTTTGGGCAGTTGTGAGTTGAATCCAGGCTGTGTTTTGATGTGCACGGGCTCGGGCGTCCCCTGCTTCTGCTGGACGGGCTACATGTGTGTCTGCTGCGGCTATAGCACGCGGGACTGGGAGTGCAGGTGGAGCAGGTGTCCGAGCTGGAAGGAGCCTCTAGGAAGACGGGGCAAGGGCTGCCCATTGGTGATAGATGAAGGTTGGTGAAACACTGACTCCTTTTGCCCTGGAACTTGAAACCCGATTGGGAGCTGGCAGACTTGCTGCCTTTCTTATTTATGTACTGGTCCAGAAGACAGCCCAAGTGCTGGGCCTGGGGTTTACCTTCTTCCGGTACCAGGACAAAGGGCTGGATGGGCAGTGATGTCGGTCTCTGGGCTTTACTGTAGCGCACCACTGCATTTTCCATTGAACATGCTCCTGAGATAGTTAGAAGATGAGATTTTCTTTTGTAAATAACAACAGAAGTTAGATTCACTTCACACACAAACATGTTTTTTTTCTCTCTCTCTCTAATAAACACAAGCAACAACAAAACAATCTCTTAATCACTGCCTTACCCCTCTCAGTAGCATCAGTAACACAGTGGTCCTGGTCCAGAGTCACAGATGGCCGTGTGCTTGTGCCTTGGCATTTACTGCTATGTGGGCTACACAGGCTGGGGCACAGTGAACGGGGCATGTGGGAGATGTTTTGGATGCCGTCTGTATGTTTCTTCCCGCAGAGGGCTTTCTCTGTGGAGGTGGAGGCAACCTGGTAATCATAGGTCTGAAACTCACAGCGGTCAAACCCGGCGCTGCACTGTGCAGGGGAGAACCAACTTTCCTTTAGATGATCCTCTTCTTCCTAAGGGTGTAACAGAAAATGACAGAACTGCTTAAAATTACACAACCAAATCACTTATACATTTTCATGCAAGATGTTGGTATTAACAGTCTAAGAAGGAATTCTTTATAATGGGTTTTTATAATCCTTCAAGCTTTTACTAATGCTTTACAGATCCTTTATAAGCCATTAATAAATACTCGTCTCTCACTTTCTTAAAAGCCTTTGACTCTGTAGCTGTAAATAAGTCATTAATCAATTGTTTATTTTTTTAAAGATTTTTTGGAGCACTTTTCACTTTATTAGACATATTTTTGTATGAGAGAAATAGTTGATATGGGTTAAGATGGGAAGACATGCAGAGAACTGACCATGACCATGTGTCGAACCTGGTCTGTTTTATAATAATCTATCTAGAAAATGTACATTTCTGATCAATGGATTTTGGTCTAGCCTCTACTTTTCAACTTTGTGACAATGCACTTTATCAGAAACTCTATGTTCGACCATTTTTTTTTAACTCTAGATATGGAATTTTCCTGACCAATTAAGTTTGTATTGGAAACATATATATAGGCCTACGGATGAATGGTCTTTTTTGGACAACAAGAATCTTGTTTTTATAAAATAAAATATGCATTATTTTTTGTCATTTTCCCTGAAAAATAAATATTGTTTCATATTATAATAACATAATTATATTAAATAATTACCTGCTTGACTTCTTTCTGTTGTCCTCCTTTCTTATGGTCAACAAAGAGGTGCTCGGAGGGAGGGAAGGAGCTGCTCTTACACTGACCCTCAGGGCAGCTGGTGAGGCTGGACCAGGCAGGGCTGGGCGACTGGGATGACAGATCACAAGTCACAAGCTTGTAGTACTTCTGGTTGGTCCCCATGGCCAGTGTAGCTTGGCTTTGGAGACATGCAGTCAGATCAGATACCTCCAGTGAGGAGAGACCCTGGGGTAGGGGCTCTAAGGAGTAAAGATTGCAGTTAGAGTCCAGTCCCTGAGGAGACCAGCAGGAAGCAGAGGGCGCCACATCAGCCTCCTCTTTTGGGAGAGAGTAAACGGCCATGTCATGATGTTGGAGGTCCTTGGCTGGAGTCTTGGGAACAGGTTGAAGGTTGAGGAACACAGAGCCCTCAGATGACCCAGAGGGGTGAACTGCAGGACTGCTGAGGTCCTGAGGCGTGGCAGGGTTGTTGCTCCTGTTATACATGGCGCAGAAGTTAACCACCACGCCATCAGAACTGTTACAGGAAGAGTCGCTTTCTGCGTGGCTGTTGGAGAACAGGAGCTCTGGGGAACATTTGTGTCGGCTGTGGAGGCAGCAAGAGGACAAGTCGTTATCCTTCAGGCTGTCTGAGTCCACCGTGCCAGATCTGCTCACGTGAAAGCAGAGGCATTCAGTCTGAAGAGAGTGCAGCTCTTTCGGATGGTTAGAGAGCCACTCTCGGTCGCTCTCAGTGCCCAACATGGCCCCTTCAACATTGCCCCATTTACTAGTGTCCATGTCCCCTTGGGGCGTTGGATAAATCCTGGCAGCATTACTACTACTTAGTGGCCAGTCAGAATTTCCGTGCAACACAAACGACGAGTCCTCGTGATATCTGTGGAGATTACCTCCGTCGCTATCTTCATCTTCCTCCTCCTCCTCCAGCTCTGTGTTGGGGAGGAAGGAGTTGTGTGAGCGCAGACTTCTAGCCCCTGAGTTTTCCTTCTTGGTATGGGAACTGGTCTCCTCGGGTGACGAGTTGGGGTCGTACCTCCCGCTGCTGTCACTGCCCCCCTCCTCCTCCGCTCGGTCCTCGGTGAGACTGCCGTAGCTGCTGGAGAAAGGTCTCCGGCCACCGGCGAAGGCTTGCTCTGGGTTCAGCGAGTCCTTCTCCGGGAGGGACACGGCTCGGGTCAGGCCCGCCGAGCACAGCCGGCCAGCGGGCCTCTTGGCCGAGCTGCACAGGGCCTGGACAGGGAGTTGCCAAGTGGGAAGCCGAACCACAGGGAAGTGGCACGCGATCAGGGTGTCCCCCGAGAGACTGGATGTTCCAATCATACTGCTGCTGCTGGATGAGGCAGGACCACGGAATCTGTCTCCATGTTCTTAACATAAAATCCTGAAAGAATAGAACAGAATAGATACTAAATACAGCGGCCTGCTTACTATCTGGTTTTTATGTAGTGTAGAAACACATTCACTAATGCATCCAAGAGTACAATGCTAGATTGTATGCGTGTATATACAGTATAACATACACGAGACAATCAATTACGACCACATCTACGGTGTATTCAGTCCAGAAACATTTTGGTTGTCAAGGGAAATGAAACATCTTAAAAATGCATAAATAAGCCAGAAGCATTATGAATCCTCCTCAACACAATTCAAAAATAGCTCATGTGATCTTAAAGTTAGCACTGCATGAAAATGGAAACTGGATCATTTTGCAACTGCATATTAATTGTTTATGTTGTTCTCCCTGTGGATCTGCTTCTTGAGATTTCTCAGTTTTTCTGACAACAGTGTCTTTCTTCTCTTAGGGACCTAATTACATATTTTAGTTTAAAAAATGTTTTTGCAGTAAATCCCAGCAGAATAAAAACAGATAAAAACATGAAGAACAACTGCAGGCAATTGCTGTCAGAGTCTGCTCCCTTACTTTAAACCAAAAGTCCTGGTCCTCCAGTCGAAAGTCCTACTGTGTTGTCTGCACACTCCGCTCAGCCTAGGCTCCATAATTCAGTCAACCATGACCAATCCCCTCCTCTCCCTGCCTGAGCCAACCACAGCCTCTCACTTACTCAGCTGCTCTGTAACTAGGGCAGCTGCACTGCAGAGACGCTCCGCTGGCACTGCTAAGAGTAAATAACATTTCCACATCAGTTTTAGTTCATGAAGCGTGTTCTACCGTGTTCTTGCTCCTGGTTCTACAGACATCAAACTTGAAACAAAAAAACTATACAGATGCAACATAATCATTCAGGAAATACAACCATGGGAAGAATTGCTGTGTTAAAGTAAATACAAAGCATCTGCACATAAAATATATTAACCCCCATTAAATCACAGAGAAGAAACTAAAGTGAATAATGAAATAATCCATTTAGGTTTTTAGGTGTAACTTCCTGTTTTGGGCTTTTTGTCACACGCCAAGCAGCCATCAGTTCAATAACATCACATCAAAGTGCTACTGTCTGGGCATAATGCGTAAACAATCTGACCAACATCTGTTGCAGCAGGCCGTAATCCTCTTTATTATTACACTGCTGCTATAAACAACACTGTTACTATGGCAATGAATAGTAAACACAATAACATCTTGATTCACTCAAAAGCATTAAAAGCCATGCAGTGCTCGTCTGATCAGAAATACTGAGCAAAAAAAAAAGAGGGTTAATCTGTTTATGGTACGATGTTAACACAACAACTGAAAAGAGAGGTATATTAAATGTGGTTATTGCCAATAAACTTCTTTTAGATTTGTATTGATTTTTATTTTGTATTAGTGCGCACAGATTCAAGTTTCTTTGCAGATACATGTGCTGTTACACGCTGGCCGAGTTCTCTCTTCTTCTTGCATGTTCAAGAAAGTAAATTATTAGATAATTAGTAGCCTTTTTCTGAACAAGCTGCTTAAAGATGGGACAACATCCTCAATTAAGGGCTCAGATTGTTAGAACTTGGCTGCTGAGGTCAAACCAGAAGGCTTAGCGTCTTTTCATCTCCACTCACCCAGAGATGGTGATTATTGGTTTGGAAGAGATGAGGTTGAGATGTCCTGAGCTAAGCAGCAGTGTTAACATGTTGGGGCAATTTCAGTCTAGAGCAGCGATTGCGGTCTTTTTTGGTGTTTTTTGGTTGTATTTTGTATTCATAAATACTAAGCCATTAGGCTATTTGAAAAACAGACAATCGTTTGGCTCCAGATTGTACAACAGCAGAATATCTCTCTTACGGTTGTAGTCGCCCAAGAGGTAAACCAGATAGGACCTTAAGTATATGGTTGGTGTTTTGTCCTTGAGCAACTTGATTCTGAACTTGACACTGATTTCTGATTATCCCCTTCAGCCAAAATAGATATTTCCCCTCAGAAAGTAAACCTGTAAGAAGCAGAATCATTTTAAAATCTACACAGTGTCATTTGATTATTAAGATTAGTCTCTCATATATAATGTCATTATGAGGGATAATATTACACTTGAGAGATGTAAATGCCATGTTGCATTAAATGTCAATATATCCTGTCCTTGCTTGTTTTCAACAATTCAATAGATCAGTACAGTACCACACGAAAGTGGGCCACTGTGACCGACTACTTTTTTTTGCAGAGGACTAACAATTCCACTGCAGAGCGGGATTCAGTGATGCACACTGCGAAATGTCTGTCAGGTTAAGTCAGCCATCTCACATGAGCGATGAGGCTCTTCTGTGGTTTCTATGTGAGGAAAAAGATTCAGATGTCCACTGTTGTTGTTATTGGCAACATGTTTACAATAACTTATTGTACAAGGTGTACTCAGGATGCTGCTGCTGCTACATACCATCAGTGATGTCTCTGTGTAATGAGACATCATTACAAATTGGGATGTATTCACAAGAGGAAAAGTGTCAGTAAGAACTCAATATAACTGCTGAACAAGGTCAGATGGAATGTTCCACCTCCATTGAGAAAAAATAAGTTATAAGTAATTTATGGACAGAGAGATAAGGAAGGTCAAAGGTGTTTGGGAATGTGCTATGTGGCCCAGTGCCTGTGTGCCTGTGTGTGTGTGTGTGTGTGTGTGTGTGTGTGTGTGTGTGTGTGTGTGTGTGTGTGTGTGTGTGTGTGTGTGTGTGTGTGTGTGTGTGTGTTGGTTACCATAATGAAAAATGGAATCATCAAAGTGTCTGAAGTAGGGCAACATGTTAGACAGCAAGAAAAAGCGGGAACACATGACACAAAAAACAAATCAAGCCAGAAATATCTCAGACAAAAAGAGAGAGAGTGAGAGAATTAATCCTCAGACAGAGCAAGACAATAAGAATCGAAATAGGCAAAACTGAATAATTGATGGGGTTTAACCACCAGCGGCTCTTTTAATAGCCTATATAGCCTACTTAATTCTTAACACCTACTTGAAAACTGTCGTCAGTCAGAAGTGATGTCCATCCATCCTCCTCTCCCGGCGATTCTGATTTAAATACGCGGCAACATCATGCAACCAAACTGTTATTTGAACCAAAAAAATCACGCGAGTGCTCGACGTTTTCCCCCCCATCAAACGATCACTGGGAAGCTGCTGTTTTCAGTTCTGTTACGTGATATCTGCGGGGAAAATAGCGTATCCGTGGAATGTACAACTATAGTATGGTAAAGAGCCCGCTCTGTCACTGAGGTCCTGGACGGACACACAGTGGTCCCCCACGCCGCCACCTCAGCTTCAGGACCACGCAGCCCGGCGGAGCTGTGACGTCACGGTGGCTTAAACCAATGGTGAGGGAGAAGTGGCCTGTCACTCAAAGCATCCGAGACATCCGGTAGGAGAAGAGTTGGTCGTCTTAAAAGCCTATGTAAATATTGTTTTGTTTTTTGAAAACACGATATAAATAAAAGAACATTGGCTTGTGTCTGCTCAAAATCATGAGAAATATTTACTGGTAAAACATGATTTTGATTCAAGGAAAAAACATACCTGATCATAATATATAGGCCTATAGTTAGTAGCCTATGTGTGCCATACTATTAAGCTACTCACGGGATATTTTTTTTCACAATATCTATTTATTCTTTTATTTTTATTAGCATAACTTTCACTGTTCAGTGTTCAGTAATAATGACACATCCCCACAGAAACAATAGATCTGGCATTATTGTAGAAGTAATCAGTGTAACTGATTCCTCAATAACAGAGACTATATGCACACTTTCACAATGCTTTAACTGAAAACTTAAAATCTGCAGACTTTAAAACTGCTTGCTGAGAATAAAATTACCTTATAAAATACTACAGTTTATTGGTCAAACCTAAAACGTGCTGCTGGCATATTTGGCTCAGCTCGCCCTCCAGTGGAGAAAAGGAGAATTTAGTTTGAAGCTATTATAGCATTCATTGTCAAGGACGGCTGTAAAATATCTATCACGTGGTTGCCCCTATTGTATAGGACTGTAGGTAAACGTCACATCTTAATCCACATGGTGGGAATGCTGCTCTGTGGGTATCAACAAAGAAACCCTCAGTAACCAGTCACAGGGCGTTGTCTCTTGCTTCAAAGAAGAGACATCCATTCTACAACAATGAATGTCTTCCAGGTGGGTGCCTTATGTAACTCTTAACCTCATTTAAAATACAAGCAGTCATCTTCTACATCATTTGGAAAAAATCTCTTCATTCAAACTGCTCCACAGCTGAGGCCCTCAAGGCCTTTATATATGGGATATAATCCAGAGTGTCATTGCAGGTGAGAATTACTTATATTTACTAGTAATGCAGTAAACAGATGTCAGAGGTCAATCATCGTTTTACCAAATCTGAACATTAAGACGGTAAAAAAAATGTGCTCACAATTATTGACCTTTCTATCAATTTCAGCACCTCTAACACAGTAACCGTTTCATTTTCCATATGGGAAAACATTAAATCTGTGAGAAAAAGTTCCCTCAGTGGGAAGTGGAGAGTAAGGAATCACATTATCCCCATCTTGTGGCCTTTATAATTTTACCTTGTAAGTGAAAAGTAAATTTGGCCTAGATAAAACAAATATGTATCTTCTTTATTATTATCCAACAAACATCAAAGTGTTCAGCATCTTTTCTCATTGCATTGAAAAAGTAGAAAGGAACTGTGAGGAATAATTTAATTAGCTCGGAGCTTGTTGACAAAACACAAAGCGGGCAACACAACCTCTTACATAAATGTTGAGTATATATAGATATTTACATTGTTTACAGTATGTACAAATAAATATAAGTATAATAATAACATGATCCAATAAACTCAGTGCACCTTCCAACCTTTGAATGAATATTTATATTTTCTTATTAAAAACATGTTTTACAGCCTTGTCTGGTGTCCGGCAAGTGTTTGAGACAAATTCAAATGTAAAAAATTAAATAAAAGATCAATACCGCTCTAGATTGAGCCATTTGATTGCTCAGGCGAACACTGCATTTACAGCTTTGTTTTGCTGCAGTGCAGTGCCAAATCAGATTACATTTGACTGAAAACACATGAGTGTGATAAACTGCCAGTAGGTCCTTTAGTTCAAGCCAGAAAGCCAGAGCAGTCGTTCCATTCAGGGTTCATTTGGAGGCACGTTGCATTCTTTGCTCCACAACACAGATGGTTGTTTTGTCCCCCTGATGGAGTTATGTTTTCTGTCTCCTCTTCAGTTGTGGTGCCAGAAGGAGCAGATCTTTTTCCTGTAGAGATAAAGAGCAGCTTTATTGCACTGGCATAACTGTCTTACTTTGTCTGTGCCATGCATGATTCATGTGGACAACAACAAAACTTCACACACTACAGAAATACAGTACTCAGTTATTATTGCATGCTGTTTGTATAAACTACAAAAAAGGAACATTATGTCTATTGACTATCATGGATATGCAGGGGCATCTCTGGTTTAAACCAGACAAAACATTAAAGATATGCAGCTAGTCTTGTTAATAGCCTTCAAGGTAGTAAATGACATTCATCAGAAATAGGCTGGAAATGTGTTGAGTTTCCAAAATGCCAAATGTCTGAAGTCTGAGAAGCTCATGCTATACCTGCAGTATGTTGTGCCACACTCTGAGTGTTCCCTGCAGCTGGCGCCCACAGGCTTCAGGCTGTTCCAACGCCACAGAAGTGACCGTTTGGTGCGCTGGACCAAACCGGTCCAGTTTTCAGGCATCGGCATTGAATTGACCTGTAAACAGCAAAACACAATACCTGTCAACACTCAAGTGATACATGGTGTTAAAATCAAACCCCTCCCAAAAGCCTAGATGTTTTCTTTTAGCACAAAATAAAAACAAACAGTAACACAGGGGTAATTGACTTACCTGAACGGCACAGATCAGAGTCAGAAACAAGGAGAGAACAATGATTTTTTCCTGATGGGTCTTCATCCTATGTACCTGCAGATGAGGTTCAACAGAGAGGCTCTGCGGTTGAGTCTGTTGTATTGTCCCATGCCACTTGTATTAAAGGCTTCAACTGGGTATGGGGAGGAGTTACCTGCTGGCATATACAGTATTAAAGACTGCATTCTCCAATACGCTACTTAATGACTGAGGCAGGGTTTTGGCAGAGAAGCTGATCTCAAGTCAGAGCCGCCGATGCAAACTTCTTTGCAGTGCGGTACTTATCAGTTTTATAATGGCAGCCAGGGTCAAAGGTTATCTGCAGGGAGCCAAAATACACTTTAACCCTGTAATTGAGGACAATTCCACGTCGGAGGTGTCAGGCTATAATCTTGGCATGTATCATGGGCTGTAGAAAAGTGTATCCATGTACATAAAGAACAAACTAGGTCCAAGATGGTGGTCCCTGGACCTTTATGCTGAGATGTGACTGCTTGCTACTAAACCGCCTAAGTGTGGATACATGAATTGTCCTCAGCTTGTTTGGATCTTGGGGTGGATCACAATCAAAGTCAAAGTCAAAGTCAGCGTTGTGAATGTCACTATCATAACAATATTGTAACGAATAATAGAGGCCAGCAGACAGATTTGTATGTTTTTGAATACTTTTGCAGATGTGTTTAGACTACCGGATAAGAAATTGAACAGGCCACATTCAAGGCCACTTCACACTTTGCATTGACACAGACAAACTGAACTGAGCTGAGAACTGCTAAGTTGGTCTCTAAATGCCATTGCCACTGTTTGTTTTTTTTCTTATTTTTTTTTATTGTTTGTTTTATTTTAAATTTTTATAATTTTCTGAAACAATAACTGTGTATCTGTGTATCTAAATCCGAATCTGATGAAAATGGGGGCGGGACCTGATAAGCCTTTGGCTTCTTCCGTCACCCTTCGGACAACACAAAGTAAGATGTATGAAGATATGAAAGAGAAAATTGTGTATTGGTGGAATTGTCCGAAAGAATAATAAATAAATAAATAAATAAATAAATTACTTTTTTTTAACAGACATACAGAGGAATCGAAATTGTGTTTGTCTCCAACCCACCCAAAAAAAAAGTAAATAAATTAAAATGTGCAATATGTGTAACATTATTTACAATATGTGCACAATGCAGTAGACTGAAGAAATTGAAAGTGTACATTATAAAGGAAATACATAGATTCATAGTCCAGAGTTCTTGGGGGGAAATGTGAGGGGGTTTCAAAGTCCAGAGTTCGTGGGGGCAGAGGTGAGGGAAGGAAGAGAGATGAGCTTCCTGACAGCCTGGTGGAAAGAGCTGTTTACCTGTCTGGTGGAGCCGGCCCGGAGGCTGAAAGAAGTTTGCCAAAATGAGCTGTACAGAGATGACCACAGATTTTACCATGGGGGGTTAGGGTTAGATACAGCAAATTTTTGGTTAATTATTTCAATGTTCAACTTGTGCTTCTCGGAATCTCACTGGCCAACAATACCAAACTGCAGAAGAGTAGATAGTGCAAAATTAAAGGAATAGTTAGACACTTATTATTTTTGTTGTCCAGAGTTAAATGAGAAGATAACCGATAACCCACACACATGTCCGTTAAAAAGAAGGACTAGAAGAAGGGAGAAACAGTTAGCCTGGCTCCGTCCAAAGTGAAAAAAAATCCACCTAAACACATATCTTAAGCTCACTAATAATCATATTACATCTGTGAAATTCACCAATCGTCGTTTAATGTGACTTAAATTTAAAACAAAAACTTAAAAAAAATGTTTTGGTCCAGGTCGGTCTACTGTGAATACGTAGAAGTCTCAGGGGTGTAATGCTAAATTGTGCGGAGAACTCTTTAAAGATATATTTTATTTTACAGAGAAAACTTCTACAGTGTAACTTAATTTACAACTATTAGTTTAACTGACTCATCTGTTGAAAGAGGGGCGTGTCTGTGTTGTAAGTGCAGCTATAATCAGAAAGGTTTCAACACAGACTTTCAATATCTGCAAATAATAAATTAGTCACACCAACCCCGAAGACAGTAATAGGGTCACTCGCGCTGGATGTCTACACAGTACAAAAAGGAAAAAGATAAATAAGTAATGATAAATATAAAGCTTAAATAGCACTTAAATGAGCAAAATACAAACACGAACGTGAACATGAGACAGGTTTATTGAAATTGTAGCAAATGGCAAGACAATGTACACATTGTTAATTATGTGACCTATCAGAGTACTGGTATGTAAACAGTGATGTCATGTTTATTTCACTATATATGAGTATTATTTATTTGTACACATACACATATATAATACATTTAAAGACAGTTAAGCGCGCGCTCTCTCTCTCTCACACACACACACACACAGGGATCAAACGGTGGTAATTGCTAAACAAATACACATCATATTCTAAACAGAAAATCAATTGCATAACAGTGGGTAACCATCAGTCTTTTCACCCAAAACTTTTGATAAAGTAACAATAATCTGATAAAAAGCTTTATAGTAGTGCACAATTTAATCTTTAAAGTCATAGGCAATTGCTAGTGGTTAAAAGGAAATGTTCTGTTTTGTAAAATATGTATCAGTAGTATAACTAGCATAAAGCTGTTCAAACACGGATTTTAAAGTATCAGTAAAAAAATTCAATATCATACATCCATGGCGAAGAAAATGTGCTTCACACCATCACGAGACAACAAATACACCGCCTGAAAACCTTCCCTTTATGCTGCTACTGTACAGGTAATACTGGTTTGGATGTTATTCCACATTGCACCGTTTACATTTAATGTGGATCGCTTGATTTCCACTGAAATAAAAAAAATCAGAACACATGCTTTTAAAGGGAAGCTGATCTAGTGCCAGCCAACCCAAGAACTTAACACAGAAGTCTTTTTTGCACTGCGTTGACTTCACCTGGTCATGGGATTGTTCCAATACAAAACGGTAAAATGCTGATGTTACAAAATTATTATAAATAAAAAGGTTATTTCCCTTGCATCAGAACCGCTAAACTGTTTCCTGCTTAGAGATGCCTCAAAAATATCACCAGACCATGCTATAAACGGATTACAGACCCACTTAAAAAAAAACTCAGTATTCCTTCATTACAATTGTCAGATCTGCAGCCGTTTTTCACTTTTCACCGACAGACACTTTACATACAAAGAAAAGCAGCAATATCGCACACAAATATGGGTTTTGGTGAATTATTGACACAATTTTTCACTTTAACCCCAAGATGTTCGAACAGATCAGAGCTGACTCCATATAATTCAAATTCCTTCGGAAGGGGATTTAAATTATTTTTCACACAGTTTCAATCCAAAATCCGATATTTATCTTTAAAAAATAACAATGTACTCACTTTAATATTTCATTAAAAGTGACTCATGCCACTAAGACCAAGCCTTGTTACAAGCAACACAAAGAGAGGAAACAGTCCTCTTCCCTTTGTGTCCTAAAAAGACAACAGATTCAAAAAGGTGGAATTCTGGTTATTAATGGAAATTCATACTTTGCTGTTTATAATAAAAACTTTGGATTAATTGAAACCTTGATGTTAAAATACACTGAACCATGGCAATCCCCCTCCTGTTAGATCCTTTTTTGCTGTTAGGATGAGATCAGGGGCTGTCGTTCAGCAGCAGTGCTCTGAAAAATGAAGCCAGACACAAATTGGCATTTAGACAGTGCTGAAAAATATTATATATAATATATATATATATATTAGTGCTGTCAGTTAAACGCGATATTAACGGCGTTAACGCAAACCCATTTTAACGGCGTCAATTTTTTTATCGCGCGATTAACGCTCGTCATGTCCTAGGAGACGTTGTGGTTTTTTCACAAGCTGTTGAATCAACTAGTAATGTTTTAACAACTGAAACACCACAAACTATACATATGGCTCGCAGTTAAGTTACTGTCAATTCAAACGGAACATGTCCTACAGCGTAATTTCACATTAAAATCATTTAACTGGCAAAACGACGAAACGTCAAGTCAATTCTGACTTTTATTTTGAAGCAGAAACCGGAACCTAGCACTTCCTAGCTCAGTTACGCGACCGTCACTAGTCTTCCGTGTGTGACTCTGAGACCCATGCTCTGAGTCTACACCAGGGGTGTCCAAACTACGGCCCGCGGGCCAACTGCGGCCCGCGGCCCGCTTTTTATTGGCCCGCGGCCGATTTTAAGAATATAATGTAATATGGCCCTTTAAAAAAAAAAAATTTTTTTTTTTTTTTTTTTTTTTTTTTTCATTTCTTAGTTAAGCCACTAGTGCAGGGGTGTCAAACACTGATTGATTGGCCTGTGGCACATTTTAAAAATATAATGTAATATGGCGCTTTTAATTTTTAAATAATTTAAATGCACTCATTATATTACAGAGAAATATGTCCCATAAAAGAAAAAGAGCCCATCCCAGAGGACCCTGCATAATATTTTATTTTAAATTAATATTATTATGGAAAATCTATGTCCTTCTCCAATAGCTTCTAATTCATCTGACACAGTGTCTCCATTTTTTTTTCATACAAAATTAATACTTAAAACTTAATTTCCCTCTCAAAGTGCACCAGATTCATGCATTTCACTTTAAAAACGTAAAAAAATCTCCCGGGGGGGCATACCCCCGGACCCCCCTAGGAGGGTCGAGACCTCGGCTGGATACTATTTTCACCCTGCTGGATATTGGATGCAAAGGCAGAAAACACTGGATGTATCATTGGCATATAAGCAAAAGGGGAAATGTGTCTGTTTAATGTGCAAGGAAAGTGTTACCGTGAAGAAGGATTACAATTTACGAAGACACTATGAAACTAAACATCAGAGCAGCTACATGTCCTGATAAATGTGTTATTTTTGCAAAGTGGCCCGGCCCTTCGTAGATTTTTCTGTATGTGGCCCTCAGTGAAAAAAGTTTGGACACCCCTGGTCTACACGGAAAAGAACAGAAAAGAAAGCTTTTCATTTGCAGAAGTCTAACTTATAACCCTGCGCGCACACCAAAACTTCCATGAATGTTAGTGGCAGCCACCAGTCATTCATTTTCACTTTAATTTTCGCTACGAAGGGAGACTGAAGCCTCGGCTGCAGCAGCGCCATGGCAACCACCTGTGTGTCCACTCAACACAGTCTGAAATAAGTTGTGGATGAAAGACTCCCAAAACATTTAGGCAGCAACCAGTCTAATGTAGCCTTAATACTAATTTGTTTTATATACCCTATGTTGTTTTATGGTTTGGTTTTTAAATAAAAAAAGAAGTTCCAATATGTTTGTGAATGCTGTTCAAGGGGTAGGGTGCAGGGGGGGGGGGGTCAATAGGCTATTGTTATTTGCACTGAATTGCAAATTATGATATTTTAGAAGAAATATTGTATCATTGTAATTCAGTGTATTTCTTCTTAAATATCATAATTAGAATGGGTGTGATAAGAGCATTAAAATGAGAAAATATAATGGGACAAAAAGAAGTCAAGGGACATTCAGGCTAGAATAAATAAAAATGCGATTAATCGCGATTAATCGCGAGTTAACTATGACATTAATGCGATTAATCGCGATTAAATATTTTAATCGCTTGACAGCACTAATATATATATATATATATATATATATATATATTATATTTTGATAATATTTTGATAAAAGTTAACATATACAGTATAATATGAAGGAAAACATATTAATACAACATTTACATTGGCATTATCAATTTGCCCCGTAACATTATCAATGAATAATATGCATAAAAAAAACAAGAGCTGACTTTTAATATTTAATATGTTTATTGTTATTCATAAAATGTTGACAATTGCTTAATTGTTACAGTTCTTTGGTAGAGCCCAGATTTTGTGTTTAACGGTCATTTATATTATTTTACATTTTATATTTCTATTTAAGTTTTGAACTGTTGGTCATAATCATTTAATCGATGGTGAATTTTTTTTAATTATTTTTTTATAAAATTATTTTTAGCTGCAGTTCTAAGGACCACACAAACCAATTAACCTCCAACACTCACCTCGGGGACCTTCTGTAGACACATCAGGAACATGAAGACGCCTCCCAGAATGATACCTAGACCAATCAGCATGAACGGAATGTTCTCCACGATGTTCTGCTCCGTAACGATCACCTGCAGCTTTCTGACTGAGGTGTCGTCGATGACAACGCTCTGAGAGGATGGCAGGAGGGCCAGATTAAAGGTAATCGGTCAGAGTGGAATAAATACACTGAACAAAGAAATAAACTTTTGCCAGAGCTACAGTACATCCCCTATTAGAGGGAATAGTAGACTTTG
The DNA here is from genome assembly GCF_949987685.1 of Ammodytes marinus. NCBI lineage: Eukaryota > Metazoa > Chordata > Actinopteri > Uranoscopiformes > Ammodytidae > Ammodytes > Ammodytes marinus. Next base: position 13,206,423 of record NC_137222.1, read on the forward strand.
TTGTTCTGCCGTTTCATGACTGTAATGTATTTTAAAAGGTGAGGAATTTTAAATTCTATAAACAACTGGCATTCAGTTACTTATAAAAGTCAAGTAATTATGTTTTTTCTTCACTTCCAAGAAGCACATGCTTCACATTAGGCTCTTTTTTAATCTGTAAACTATCAAGAAGTGTGTGTGTGTGTGTGTGTGTGTGTGTGTGTGTGTGTGTGTGTGTGTGTGTGTGTGTGTGTGTGTGTGTGTGTGTGTGTGTGTGTGTGTGTGTGTGTGTGTGTGTGTGTGTGTGTGTGTGTGTGTGTGTGTGTGTGTTTGTACCTCATTGAGATAAACCACTGGAAAAACCACAGTCCTCACGTTTCCTGTTAGACTGAAAGAAAAATGTAATTATTTCAAAATGTGTCACTTACTATGATAATTATGTTAAGTATGTCGCCTACAAATTAGGGAATAAGCGGAATAGAGACATTTAGAAAACATGTTCATGCCCTTTAATGTCTTTTGTGCCGCCTGTTGTTTACTTGTGTAGTCTACATTTGGTTTGTGTACATGTAGTATGACATGTACATCTCTTCGGTCTGGACTAAAGATGATATCCCTGTTTGTTTCTTCAGATGCCAAGCAAGTTTAATACAAGTGAGCCAAGGCTGTCCAAAAGTAATTTCATGATGACGGTGGCATGATGAATTGCTTTACACTATCTTACTGGCAAGCCTTTCCTAGATACACAGCTAGTCATACAGCTGTTAAAGACTTCATTGAAGCCAATATGGTGAAGGTGGAGTCCATGACAAAAGACTGATGGAGGCAATGAGCCAGTTACCTGAAGGCGGGAATCTGCTCCACAAAGACGTTGACCTGGAGCCGCTTTGCTGCTCGCAGGATGATTCCTGTAAGCTGTGAAACAGAATTTAACTTTGTGAGGAACACATGCATTAAGAGAAACTTTACAGCACCGACTACACTCACTGCTGTCACTTAGTAATATATACACTTTAAAGCTTCAGCACCAATAAGACATGTTCACAAGACACTGTATTATGTCGAAGATCTTTATGCTGCAAATACCTTTTCATAGATGTACTTTGTGTGTTTGGTTCATTAATGATTTGACACACCAACTTACACATGCTGTTTGTACGCTAGTGAAGTTACCAGCAGAGACACTTTATTGTGATAAAATCACAGCCCTGAAGCTGGCAGTGCAGTTATACAGGGCACCGTAACCCACTGTTTATGACCAAGGTCGAAGTACTTTGACCAGTCTCAATAAAGTCATGTGTTGGGACAGTGAAGATTAAAGTATAGGAGGAAGGATATAAACAGACAAAACAGTAGCTTTGTTTACTGCCTTTAGAGACTGATTTTAACTCATGATGCCAACACCTTACACGTCGGCATTAATGAGGTGTTACTTGCTGGGTTGGGCCAAAAGACAAAGGTTTCTTTGATATATACTGAATATCTTTGATATTTACGTGTCACAATTCTAGGACTAAGCTTCAATTAACTACATAATACATATAGGGCCAGTTTCACAGACATGGATTAAGCCTAGTCCTGGACTAAATGGAATTTTGAATGGAGATTGTCCATTGAAAGTACAATTTAGTCCAGAACTAGGCTTAATCCATGTCTGCGAAACCGGCCCTTAAAATGGCAAACCTAAATTAATTAATTAAAGTTTCAATGCAAAGAAAATTCAGAAAGACGACAGTTTCGAACATAACTCCTTATAATAATTAGAACTTCTTCACTGTTTATGTCTTTGTAGTGATTTTGCATCCATTACTAATTAGATATTTCTACATATAAGGGTGAAGAGACGTCCAGTGAAATATTGTGCTCCTGGCAGGTGTTTTTTTTTTATGTTGATTCCTGTTTTCAAAGATTTATGACAGTAACAAAGTTATTACAGTATTACAAATGATAAGAGCTGTAGAGCTTATCTTTTGCGACAGCTCCGTTCCTTGTACCAGCTTTAATTGTTAACCTTCGTAAAAGGAGAAAAAAAGAGGCTGTGCTTGCATGGGTAACGATTGGCTTGCCAAGTCATTCAAGTTAAGATAGTTCACCATCTAGTGGCAGAACATGCATGCTTTTAAAAAAAAAATTAAAGATATTTTTTTGGCATTTTTATGCTTTATTGATAGTGTAGAGACAGAGTTTTTTTTTTTTTTTTTTAAACCTTTATTTATACAGGTATATCCCATTGAGACTGAAGACTCTTTTGCAAGGGAGACCTGTTTTTCCTTTCCCACGTTACCATTCACACACACATTCATACACCGATAGCAGGCTAACTATCGACATTCACATGAGGCAAGGTGGGTGAAGTGTCTTGCCCAAGGACACAACAACTATGAAACAGGTGGCAGGGCGGGGATCGAACCTCCAACCCTTTGATCATCGGCCGACCCGCTCTACCAACTGAGCCACAGTCGCCCAGAGTGGAAATGGGGCAGAGAGGGGAGTGACATGCAGAGAACGACCGCGGGCTGGAATCGAACCCGGGTCCGCTGCTGGCCGAGGCCCATGGGGGGGACGCCCTACCAACTGAGCTAAGGGCGCCCCCATGCTTTGTTTTTGTTCCGTGTTTTATAGTATACTGTCCGTTCTCATATCAGCTTTCTACATTGGAACTCATGACTGAAAAATGACTCATTTTAACATCATGTGGTTATTGGGTCATTCATTTTTCATTTTCAAGGGAAAGTTTGAAAAGTGTGAAGAGGAAGCTGGAAACCTCCAGCACACATACACTAAGAATAGATTTTAAGGAAGAGTAGGAGACAAGACATCTTGAAAAATATTTGAACATTAGCAGACTGTTTAGTAAAGGAGAATGTATAAATGTAATTTAAAAAAAATTTTTGGGGGGAGGGGGGCGGGATACAAATTATTATTCCATGCATATTATTCTAAAAAAACATGTCTTTAGGCCCAGGGGATCTTTAAGAATTACAGTTGAAATGTTCTTACCGGATTGATATCAATGACTGTCTGGTGCTGCTCCTTCTTAGGCTTCATGCCAAATACACCCTGAACAAATTTCTCATCGCCCTGGTAGAAGTGTGGTGAAGACATTATGATGGGAGCTCCTGAACAGACAGAAGATTCAGTTAGAAGAACATTATGAGAGATACTCAACAGAGCAGCACATTCAGAATGACAACAGTAATGAAGATCCAAGAATACATTTATTATAGCTAACACAGTTAACATAAAAGGTGCTCTATGCAGTTTCAAGAGGGGGGGATTTGTTTACCTTTGCAGAGCCTGCAGTTAATTTACTAAACATACTTACTTTCCATGTCATTCTTAGTATTGAATAATTCTAACATCATTAATCAAAACTAAATTATTTTGAAGAACCTGGAACCAAATGAAAGACTATAATATGTTTGAAAACAAAACGGTGGGCCCTGCTGCTGTGACCAACAACAGTGAAAAGGTAACTTTTCACGTTGCTTTCTAACTTCAAACTGTGTTTCAGGGATCCAATTTTCCTGTGAGGAAAGTTTGTTTATTTAGTTATGAGAATAAACCTAAGAAAATGTTCAGTTGTATGACACACCTAAAGTTACATAGTGCACCTTTAAATAAGATGTGTCACAATGAGACTTCCCACCTTGTTTACAGGGGCTGACATTCAGCACGCCTGAGCCCAGGCAATTATCATCAGGGACACAGAAGCCTGCGTTGGCTGGGTTCACAGTGCTATTGGCAAACACCTGGCTAGGGGGACTGAAGCGATACCCGGGGATTCCCTTCACCGTCACATCCTCCTCGTACAGAGCATACAGAGACCTTGGGAAACAGAGTCAAATGCTGGTTAATCTTCTGCAGACATTTTATTTGTGACATTGTGTTTGTTTTATGAAAGCGAAACTAACAAATGGGAGAGTTTGGAAAATACATGAACAAGTACATGAACTGTATGGTAAGCTTATTTACAATATTTTTTTTTGTCTCTGAAATGTTACTGGCTCATAAACCTTGGCTGTCTTCTTTTCCCAACCCCAGTCAGTAGTTAGTTGATCCGTGCATGCTCGCTTCACCCTCAGTTCTGATGTATGAACAGACAGCGTCGGAGAGAGCTGATGTTAGTTGTCTTAGTCAGCTCTAAATAGGAAGTAAGCCAACAGTGACCTAATTCAGTGACCAGTCATGCGAACAACAGGGCTAAATTGGATTCCTTAATCCTATATTCAGACATGAATAAATGCTGAGGGAAAAGGCCTAGGAAGAAGACATTCATAGGTCGACTGAGGGGGGAGCCATTTCACCAGCACACTCACAAGCCAGGCAGAATGAGTCAGCAAAAGAGAAAGAAGAAAAAAAAACCTTCTTTATTGCAGTCAATTTCATAATAAAGAGTCCGTGCTCAGTTGTGCTAAATAGGTGACCTAAATTAACGACAACATGCATTGTAGCTGTTGTTGAACATCCCTGAAGCTAATCTCAACATATGGAAATGACAAAATAATAACACCACCCACATCAGCTTAAAAGGGACTTCATTTACTGTTGTGTTTTTAATATTCTGTGGTCGAATGTTTAGGCTCATCCGACTCAATTTTAGCGCCTTCAGAAAGCCCCACTGACGCACAACCACAATATTTGAAAAAACACTTTTTAAGTCTACTCGCCTGCATAGGTCAGAGGAGAACATGTAGAGAGTCTCCTTCTTGGTGATGAGTGGATGGAAAGACGCCCCATTGGTTCCATTGATCATATTGCACTCAGCAGATGTCCACCAATTCAGCGAGCTGCGTGCACACAAAAATAAATAATATCATTAATCATTTCTATAGTTTTTTTTAATCAGTCTGTCATTTACTTACTGTCATTTACTTATTTGTGGTTACTTATGAAACCACAAATATTTCATTTTTTGGCAGCACTATTGAAGATTACTAACCAACTTTTATTTTTTAAATTTAAAAAATGTAAATGTTTAAAATAGTGTCTGCTTGCAGTAAATAAAGAGAGAAACTGTTAGAAATGTGAGCAAGTTGCTTTAACTAACTATTCTAAAAATTACTTTTATTAGCCATGACAATCACAGGCTCAGGAACAGTGTTATGTTAATTGATATGTTATATGACAATGTCATGAAAACAGGAAACCAACTTGGAAAGAACCCTTGATAGAATCAGACATGATTAAACAAGCCTTGATGAGGTTCCTATCTGGTACTACTGATGCAATCATTTGTGTAATCCAGCTCTCGTCCAATCAAACTGCATGTTATTGTGGAAGAAGTTTTTTGTTGAAGAAAACTTCACTATAGTCCAAAATTAAAACAAATCTTTACTTAGTTTCAGAAGACAATACAGATGATTATGGTCAGCATTCATGCATGGAGAGAAGACCAGAGCATCCTACTCAGAGCAATGCCAGGGTCTTGACTGAGTTGTATACAAAATGAGCTGCTTTATACAGAATGGTTGACATTGTCAGATAGGTAGAATAACAATGGAACAATCAAGTTTGGTTCTTGATGACATCAATGCTAATCTGAATCTGGGAGCTTCCTGGATGGCACACACCTAGGGTGTCAGCCCAATCACACTGATTTAATTACAATAGAAACTCCAGACAGGATACATCAGTAGTTAAGATGAGAGGAAATACACTTCATACAATGATCAAATAATGAATGTTGAGACAAGAGTAGAATTAAACTAATCAATATAAAATTGGCTTCCACATTATCAATGACTCTCACAAGGGCTCATTTTCACACTAGCATTTTGTGCTGGTATAAACAATTACCTGTCACCGTTCCATGTATCCACTCTAGCAAAGTCCAGGTAGTTTTGCTGACCAGTGAAGAACACATATTCACCATCGTTGGAAGCGTTGTTCTGTAAGAAAAAAGAAAAGAAAAAGCACTCAATCAAGGGCCTCTATGATTAATCAGAAAGTAAATATAAAGGTTTATGTGCAACTATCTCATATATTTGGAACCTTTTAATAATTGACCATACTTTACACTATGCACCGAGTATACAATAACATACCTTATAGAAGAGTCCAAAAACATCATCCAGATCAGGTTGGAAGGTTTTGAGGGCTTTGAGCAGGCCGTCTTCATATCCCCACAGCATCTCTCCCACGGTGCGCGTAGTGAACAGGCCTTCTTCTGTTCCCTTCATATAGGAGTTGATTACATTGGCCACGAATGGGTTGTCCTTGAATCTCTCCATCACTGTCTGCCCAGGAGAAACAAGGGAAGGTATCTTGTTAAAGACAGGCTGCTGTAAGCACTTTTGCATAACTTTCATAAAGAAAACCACGTAACAAAATGAATCCTTGACTTAAGTACCATGAAAAAAAATTGCAATGCATCATTTACGGCTGTATTATTTTAACAGTAAAAGGGAAAATCACATCTAGCTGTGCAGTGTATGAGTAAACAATTTGATATTTGAAGTAAAGTTAATTATAACAGCACTAACTTGAGTGTGTTGTTTCTCTATAAAGTGGCGTACTGCTTTCAAAAATAATGTTACTCCTTGTAGTTATAGGTTAACCTAGTGATCTTTAAATGTTCACCTTAAAAATATGACAAAATACTAAAATAAATTGGTAAGGCAAAACTTACATTGCTAATAAAAAAAATAAATAAATAGAAGTTAATGCTACTGTGAGTCAATTTTGTATAATGAAACACCACTAGTAAGTCAGGGCTCACCATTGCGGGGATGTTGACTGTTCTGATGAGGTCACTCTCTGGACCTCGGGACATGTTACGATCAAATATGTAGGTCTTGGTGTTGACAGCGTTTACTTTAGTGCCATTATCCTGGAAATTCACTTGCTCCATAGGCCGGTACTCTCTGTGTAGAAAATTGTAATAGAGAAATTGTCATGAGATGAAAGAAGATAACTTGATACTTTCTTGTTAGCCTGCAGCAAAAAAGTACAAATAAAGTATGTCTTCATCTTTAGCACCCTTAGTCCAAAATGCACAACTTTAAAAGATACTGCATGCACAAGATTGACTTTAGTCACACTCTATTCATGTAAAGCCTAAATTGACGACGCCCTGTCATTTTTTTTAACTTGACACCTTCAGGGTATTGCAATTATTTGTTAATTAAAAACTAGAAAATCAGTCTATTCTTGAAATATACAGTACTGTGCAAAAGTTTTGGGCAGGTGTGAAAAAATGCTGTAAACTAAGAATGCTTTCAAAATGCTTATCAATTAAAAAAAATACTAAAAGTGAACAATGTAGTTATACTGGATAAGCAAGGTCTCTCCCAGTCCCAGACAAAGATTTCTGAGTTAAAATTTGAAATATGTGGCTGTAGCAGAAGGCAGTTTGTTCGCTGAAGGGCTAGAGAGCGGGACAATAATGCGTGTCTGCAGGCAACAGTCAGTGAAGCATGGTGGAGGTTCCTTGCCAGTTTCGGGCTGCTTTCTGCAAATGGAGTTGAAGATTTGTTCAGGATTTATGGTGTCATCAATGCTGAGAAAAGTAGATGGATGTACCAGGGGTCATACTGGTTTCTGCCAGTTCTGAGCTGATGGCACTGCTGGATTTAGATTTCTCTTCTGATCGTTCACTGCATTTTTTCACACCTGCCTAAAACTTTTGCACAGTACTTTACTTATCAGCTTTGTTGACTTCTATTTGTTATCAAAGCAAACATTTTGCATTACAGTGTATATTAGATATTGCTTGTGCATGTTCTACTTTTATGTGGACATGTTCCCTGTGTATCTGTGGGTCTCTTCTTCATTGTATGAGCAAGTTTGTATATGAGACAGCAAAACGTTTTGCAGAATAGTAGGCTATAAGAATGGGATGCAAGTGGCTTTTCAGTTTTAGAATGTTTTACTTGACTTCACAGTTTGCCCTTTTCTGTTCATTTGCATTCATGTGTTTCATTTTGATATTTTAGAAGAAGTCATCTTGAATGAATTTGCTTCCCCTTCCTTTAGATTTGAGCGGATGTTTTTTTCTCCCACGGTGACATCTTCACTTCTGTTTCATAGAATTATTGATGCATAGAACAATCAGTCTGAGTCTTCCCCCAGATCCTCTCTCACCTGTACGTATATGGGCCAATCTCCACCACAGCGGGCCTTTCCCCGTCCAGCGCCTCTTCGGGATTGGTCAGATTGAAGAAGTAAAACTGCATGTAAATAGGGGCCGGTGGATCTGCCCACGCATCAAATGCCTCCGAGCCATTCTTCAAGACTACTTCCTAAGGGGGACAAAGGGCAGTGGGTTACTTGTCCTAGACGGTTGAGAAAAATGTGTGACACTAGACAAAATATCTTCTGCTGACTAAGCTGTCCTCACATCATATGATAAACCAATGCTGGATGGCGAAATATCATGTGGATGAATTGTCATGAAGTCATAAAGTTGGCCAGAGGTGGGAATATCACAAAGCAGGAATAGATTCAAATAATTCTGAAAACTATGCCAGATAACTAGGAGATTTGAACATAGCATGATTATATGATAATGATGTGAATGCGGATGAAATTTCTATTTCGTTTAAACGTTTATACTGACATTAATATACCCAAACAGCCAACAACATGGTGAGTTCCTAAAACTGACTAAATCATTCTACACCAGTATTGGTAGCAGCACATGCCACAACATAGCCTCATCGAGACTACCACTCAGCTAGTCGCAACACAACTTTGTGAGAAATGCTATTCGTAAATATGAGTAAACATTCAACTTCATTTCTCAGTTAAAAAACAAAAACTGTGCAATACCCATTTTCAGAGTGTAACTGAGTTCCAAATACGGCAGACACTCTTTGATGTTGATTTTAAATCAGGCTAGCCGACATTAGCTGTCACCAAATGTCCAACGTTAGATTATTTGAGGACTAACCCTAACGCTTGTTATAAAACGTTAGCATGAATAAAATGCTTACCGTTTTAACCATCGACTGTACAACATGTTGAAAAACTCGAGACAAGTTCAAAGAAATACCCAAAATCAAAAGTAGCACGGAAAAAACTCCGAGGGAGTAAATACAGCATGATTTGAGTAGCATGATGACACAGAGGAGTGGTATCTCCAACGTTGACGGGAATGGCTTTCACCGTCACCAACAGTAGCTACTCCTGTGTTTGTTATGATCTGATGGCCCAACCAGGAACTTGCTCGAAGGAGCAAAGACACACTTCCGGAACTAAATAATTACCTATTGCCACTTCCGCTTTCTTCGACAGTCGCCGTGCCCTCTGGAGCATGCAGCCGCCACAAATACACTACAAGGATATATTTACAATTGCCAGATTAATGCAAGTTGTAATGATGTATAACTCTAAAATGTGATGGTCCCCTAACATCTATTAGAACATGTTTTCCACAGTAGGTGGTGACTTTAGCCGAAATGCGGTGAAAATATTTATCTTGTAGATAAAACCTCTTTGATTTTAATCACATGTATCACAGTAACGTCATTCGTTAGATCCCAGTCACAGGCAGATCCGGATTTTGGGACTGTGGTAGTTTTTTGTTTAGCATTACTTTTTTTGTTAATGGGCACCACTAAACAGGATATCCACTAAACATACTATAAGGTGGGTCCTGCATAATCATCTTAGATCCTATGTTTTGTTCAGGGGCTCATGGTGTTTCAGTAAATTAAAAACAGACCTAAAGACCCAAAGCAAAAGATGAACTGTGTGGACCTTCTTTTTTAATGCGCAAAAGTACCCTTATTTCCCTCTCCTAAAATGTGTTCTACCACTCCATACAATAAATACCTACATTTCTAGTGCTTTTGACTTTGAGTATGGGTCTTGAATCAATTCTTGACCAAATAACCAATTCCTATATCCTTCAGGTTGTTCTAGTGTATGCAGCATCCTTACCAGCATAAAATAATAGACAAAAACATCACTTTTTAGTAGCATAGAAACCACATTAAATTAGATATTTTGATGTGTCTTATATTATAATAAGCATAATGTAATATACGATATGTTTTGAGATGTATGACATTTATTTATAGGTCATTTTAGAAAACCCTTTTGTTACCATCTATTTATTATTAATCATACAATTTATATTAACAATCTAGTAAATAGCTTCTCCACTAGATGTCACTGTCTTGGCATTTAAGCACACCATGACCCACATTCTTTATAGGGCTATAAACTGGAGTCACAGTACTCAATATTTAATACAGCCTAAAGTAGGCCACACCTTGGCTAAACAGAGTAACCTTTTAGCAGACTCTGTGTCACACTGCCCTTTTATCTATATCACTTTCCTTTCTCTGATTGTCCACACAGAAACATAATTTCAAAGATTCTGCTCATACTCATTTAGATCTGCCAACACAATTGAATAGATCATAGATTATATGCCTGATTGACACTGAACTAAGTGAGAACAGGATTCATTTAACAGAGATAATCTTTGGATCAAAACATTTGAACATTTGCTTCAAAAGAGTGGTTTTGGGTACAATGACAGACCCACAGACGGTGAGGTAGGCCTATAGCCTTGGAAACATGATCTCATCTTACCAAATAGCATCAACATCTAAACCTTATTCAGCCCAGACGTGTTCTTACCTGCACTGATTAGTTTCATTGCAGGGTTGTTGCGTCAATGCCCGTATTATCAACATGACTCGTCTGACAGGCGGTTTCTCAATCTGAGAGATGGAACGCAATGATTTTACAGACACATTATGTGTACACACAGCCTGTAAAAACTACTTCTGTGGAGCTGGAGGAGCTTTGTCAAGTCAGAGATGCATTATGGGAAATGTATGGCCCAGCTTTTTGGAGCTTGGCTCACTGGGACTAATCTTCAAAATATATTGGCTCCTCCTGATGCATTCATTTTGACCATTTTCACCACACAAAAAATCTGTCTATTTGTGCCCCAACCATAGACTGTGTAAAAGAAGGCACCAACTTTATGGAGACAAAATAATCTAGGCATATGTATATGCTGGGACATGAAAACACACAACAGTTTTAGGGGGAGTGTATGTCTGGTCAAAAAGCTTACAATTAGCCTATAGTGATTAATTAAGAAAAAGTGGCGCCAAGAAAAGAATAAGAATGTCTATTCTATTCTAAAATATTCTATTCAAGTTGTGTTAGTGCAGTTTTGTGGGAAATGTGAGAAATGCCCCTTTAATCAGAACATGAATGGGGCACAATGGAGAACACGAGAGGGCTCCTTCACCGTGGTCACGAGAGCACTGGGAGAGTGACGTCATTTTCCCAAACCGGGCAAGAGCCGAGAGTTGAATCCCGAGTGAGAGACAGTCAGGAGTCCGCGAACAAGTTTTAATGTATGCGGGCCGAGTCTGCCCAGTGTGTCGGAGCCAGGTCGGAGCGCACCGTTTTCCTCTCCTTTATGCATCCGCCTGCTTGATTTAGCTTAACAACGGCTCGCTGTTCCCTCACCGGCTCGGTAGCTTCATCTGTTTTTGGCACAAAAAGCGGTTGTGTGTCAGTTCTACTTGTATGTTTCCAGCCTTTTTTGCGACTCCCAACACACAACGGGGTAAGTGTACATGTACAGCAAATCTCATGTAAATAGTTGTTTGTAGAAATGATGGCTAGTTATTGTTTTCTTTAAACAAACCCCTCACAACTGACGCGTTTGTTTGTCTCAGCGGTAATTCAAACGGCTCCCGTGCGCAGCTACAACAAAGCGTCCAATCTGATATTCCAGTGTTCTGTGTGCAATGATTTACGTCGCTGGCATTCTCTTCTGTGCGAAACCAAACGAGTTGCAGCTTTTTGTTTGTGCATGTATTTACGCGTAACTTCAAGTGGTTGAGCAGCAGTATGCAAATATGCTCAGATTACAACCATAGACAGCGTTCTGAACTGATTGTTTGGCGGTGGACGGTTTTTGTTAGCATATTTATTCAGCAGCCTATCGAAGTTAGCTGTCCAACAGTAGCCTAAACATCTTTAGGCTAAAAAAGATGTTTTAAGTTTTTGCAGATGTTTACAATCCACTTCAACTTCTTAATAGTTGATTTCATCAACAGCCCATCAATTTTATTGATGGGCTGTTGGTACAGTAGTTATCTCATCAGGGGTCCACAGAATATTAATATTTGCTTTATGAATGAGGTAGGGAAATGTAGGTTTATCTCAATGGCTTGATTGCTGCCATAGGAGGATGCACCAAACTAGGCCCACCTGTATCTGCCATCATAAAAACAAAAGGCTTTGTGAAATCTGAATAACTGATATAATATTTGTGTCTGCAAAATCTTTATGAATGCATACATTTTTTTGAACAGTATTCCTTCCAGCAATCATTGCAAAGAAGCTCTCAAATTGCTTTCACAGTGCTCTTGGTTGAAATACAAGCCGACACAGGGGACCCTGGAAATAATAATAAGCCGACTAATTTGGACTGGAATGCTCACAATTATATTTTAGGAGTGAAATCATTTGACAAGGTCATTTCAGGCATGAAAATTGCTCAAGGCATTTAAGGTGCAAAAAATAATAATACTGTCACCAGGTTCCCCCGGGGCTCTTTGGTGATTTAAAACATCCTTATAGAAAACCATACAAGCCAGAAACCATTTTCAGCAACATGATACAGACTAAAGAGTTCAGTGAACAAATTAATTCTACAATATTTTTTACACATTGATTATTGTCACTAACTGTAGTTTGAGAAGTTGTGCTGTGAATGAGGCTTTAATAAACATCACTTCTTAGTAATGAGGAAAATGTCGTTTTACTAAGGCTGTAGGGTACTGTCAAATCCCTGCTGCTGAACTGCAAATGTACATCTCATATCCATGACTTGAACTTGTGTGGTTAATATAGTGTCACTAATACTAAGACTGGTTATTTATCCTTATTTGAAATGGAAGCAAATTGAGTTTAAACATTTGTGTGTTTTTCCTCACAGCCTTGACTGCTGAGTGATTCGGTGAGTGACTGCATGGACCGGACTGAACATGAAGAGCCTTAAAGCCAAGTTCAGAAAAACTGATGTAAGTACTGTAACACATGTTCGTGGCTTTGCAAAGTGTGTGTACAATAATACATGCGACCATGTGTTCACATGTGTGCGTCTGCATGGCTGAGTCAGTGTCTGTGTATACGGCTGTAGCGGTTGATTCATGGCAGATTTTCTCAACCTTGGGAACCTCAGCAGCACCCCCGTGGCCTGTTGATATTTTGTTATTTAGGAAAAAATAATTGGCTTTGATAAATAAAAATAAATACATTTGAATCATAATGTCTCCCTCCATGCTCTTGTAAACAGATAAAGTATGCCATGCCCAATTTCTCATGACAACTTGTGAGTTCTAATTGAAGGTTTATTACCCATTATTTATGGTTTTAGTAACATATCACAGACTTTTATACAGACATGTAAATTACTTTGGAAGGTGACTGTACAATGCAATGTGAACTATTTTGTCCTACAAAGTCCTTCAAACCAAAGTGGACAAATTTCTCCAGAATCTCTGACTCTACACCGCTCCCGATTAGGTTATGATCCCGCTGACTATATGAATCAGTCTTTAGGGAGGAATCACTTCATGTTGGTTCAGCCATTCATTTGGTTGGAAGATACTCCACACTCACAGGAAGTGAGGCGTCTCCACAGCGGCTGACTCATCTGTTGTCACAGTGACCGCAATGACACAGAGCCAGACAGGAAAAATCTGGAGGCTTGCTGGATGAATGGGATAAGTTTTAAGGGAATGGAGGGAGTGTCAGAAGTAGAGAAGTTGGCCAGTTGAGAGAAAAATGCCAATTATATGAGACACTTGGTTCATGTAGACAGTTTCCATGAGGTTAAGAGTGTGTGGCGGGGCAGGATGGGGATCTGTGTTCAAACGGCATGCTCTGTTGAGAGAGAGAGAGAGAGAGACTGTCCCACAGAGGAATAATTAGGTGGAGTACATCCTTGCTTTTACTCAATTATAGCCACAAGCCTATATGCAAGGCACATCTACTGCATTGTTAGGTAGAAAGCAATTCAGTAGAAAATGGCAAAAGAGTGTCTGGTCATCTTGAACACGGTGCAGTTTGACATGCACTGCAGCCTGAGCCTAATATTAGAAAATTATTTTTCAAATTCAGACAGCTATGTGAGGGAGTACAATAGTACCCATTGTTCCACACAATGTTGAGTCCAGAATTGGGCTGCAAGGTCACAGTAGTTACTCCTTAGTGTGTAAAATGGTCGGTTGCTGTCTCACCTTTAACTGGGTGTTTACCAGTTGAAACCTGTACTGTTACAGTAAGAGTTGAAAATACTTTGAGAGGGATGAGTCTGGAATGAAATGCTTGTCCTCACTGAACTAGCCAGTCGTAGGCGGCATGAGAGAAGAAAGGGAAGAGCAGTGGATGTGAATGTTGCTTAGAAACACGACTGGAGCCATTAGCAATCATGGATTCCTTTGCAGACCTCACACCCATGTACATTGTCGCGTTTGATGGTTTGGTAACTTGTCTAATGATTATTGGGTCTGTAATGAATCCCAGTTTACATATCTGTGCATTTATGTGATGTTTGATGAAAGAAACGACTCAAATGTTGTGCCGCACTAGTTACAGTAAACATCTAAATCTGTTGAAAGCAGTTTTAATTGATGTACCATTGCTCTTGCACTTAATACAAAGCCCTGCCCATCGTCCAAGTCAATATTTCACCCTCAGTGTACGTATGTATGTCATACCCTGGAAATCCAGACTCGCCGCTAGCAAATTTATATTTGCTCTGCAACACTCTGGGCACGAACCAATCGAAGCTCATTAACTATGTCAGAAAATTCGGAGCTACCAATCAAATCGTACTATCTGATATGGGTGGGCGTAACCGGATGACGACAGTGCTGCACATGCGCCGTTGAAGTGGTCAAAGTAAACACCAAAGAGGTCTGCTGATACGTTGTTTGAATGATTTGGACTTTGATTTTTTTTTTAATTAACAGAAGACAGCACTCAAATCTTTCATTAGCAAGAGAGATGAATTTGCTGTTTTGCCGACCGAACACTGCAAAAGTGTAATTTACCAGTTAGCCCCGCTGTTCGTTAAACGAACGGTTCTGAATATGTCACCTGGTTCATTGCTCTGATTGGTCGTAATGCTATCCAATTGTGTGCAGTGGTATTTTGAAATGCATGCATTGGTGCCGCCCCTTGAGTTGGAAAGGTTTGTTGCTCATCGCCAGACCCTACATCATTCCATAATCAGAAAACTGTGTATCTTCTCTGCTACATTGTGGAAATCCACATCTTACCAATGGTATGCTTGGATTATTACACATTTAATTTCTCTTGAGCAACTTTGTGAAAAATGTAGTGCATTTTATCAAAAGAAAAATACATAGATGTACCTTTTTAAGAAACTACTAACTTTCGGTGAACTACACATTGATTTTGTATGCAGAAAAATCCCGTGTAAAACGATGCCAGTATTGAAGTGCAAACATGATGATTAAAATAAATGGTCCTGATTAAGATATGCAGAAAAAATGTTTCAGAAGCCAGAAGAATGTTTATCCTCCGGCCCCGTAAGCCATTCCAGTGGTCTTTATAGAAACCCTAAACAACCATAATAGAAAGAAAAGATCTCCTTGGTTCTATTTTAGGCTTTGTGTGTCATTGACAGATTACCCAGGAATGTTTCTCCCCCAAAACAGGCCCTTAATTTTTTTTTAAACAAAATAACAGAAACTTAATGCTTCTGTAAATAGCTTTTCTATGAAGTCAAGATATTTCCAGATAAAGTGTTACACAATCTGTGTTTAAATGTTAAAACTTTGCTGATCGCTTCACTTGAAGGATCGTCCTCCAGCAGATTGAACTAAATGGATCAGACAGCCAAACCTTTACCAAACACCACTAGAAAATCAGGCTTAAATAAGGTAGAACATGTTAAAAATTAGACTGGAGAAGTGAATAAGATGTGTTTGTACTGTAATGAATGAGACAAATTAGCTGGACTATACGGCCAGATAATTAAACCTTGATTTGTATATTTTTATAATTCGTTGATGGTTTACAACTGTACTATATTTTCATCTCGACTCAAGCTAGAAAGACCATAAAACACACTTATACAGCAGACTTTGTATTCTTCATCAAGGTGACCTCCTTCCATGTTTGTTATAACATAATTAGAAAACAACAGAAGCAATGATTACATTCTAGATAGCTTGCTAATTAGCTGACAATACCACGGTATTATTTGTGTGACAATGCATAGAAAAAGGGCTTTTTCACTGCAGACATTTTGACCTGTCATAGTAGGAAAAGCACAGGTGGTACCAATAAGTTTAACGATGGCTTCATACTATTCCCAGTAAACCTCGACAGTGAGCCTTCATGCACACTATATACCACGGACCTGGTAGTGGCAAAACTATATCAAGTGCAGCTATTATTAATGTCATATATTACACGTGTTTTTTTCCAGTAGTGGCACGTTTAAATGTGTCATGTCTAAGACCTTTTGCCACCATTGTATCCTAACATATTTTACACCATGCAAAGTCAAAATAACCCAAAAATTATGTTGCTTGTTTAACTTCACCTCTCCCACACAATCATGGCTCATTATATCAACAAACTGACACATTTTTTATTTTGTTTCATTTTTATATGATAGCTGTATAATTACCATGCCAACTAGCTTGAAAACTGTACAGCCAGGCAAACTCGGCAGGATGTGTCACCAGGTTAAGTAGATCTGCTTTCTGAAATGCTGCACTCTGAATGCGGTGAAAGGTAGTGTGAACGCGCCGCCTACGCTTAAGGTGCTAATGCATTTCCCACCTGATTATTTAACAGCCTTATCGCTGAACAAAAGATCAACTGAGAACGCAACTGAATGGATGATTTTCTCACAGAAAATACAGCAGACTTATTCAATGGTATTTCTTCTGCTCTGGGATCATCATCATGGCTATGTTGTGGTTTGACGTTTTTTTTCCACATGACATTTTTCCAACATAATTTTGTGAATGCCAGTACCTTAAAGGGAGTAACAGACTCTGTGAGCAGGTCAGGTGTGTGCAGTTATGCAAGGCCAAAGTGAATCAGAGGAATGTGTATGTGTGTGTGTGTGTGTGTGTGTGTTCTGAAATGTTTGCACTGCCTTCTGCCTGACTGGGTCTGTGTTTGAGTGTTGTTAATGTGTGTCTGCCTTAATGTCTTTTGAATACATAATTGACATTTTTGGATTTGTTTGTGGATAATTTCAGCTAAGCCTATTTGGCCAAATAGTGGTGTGTGTGAGAGAGTATGTGAGAAAGGGAGACAGAGCAGTGTTGAAGGCAAGCAGACAGTGTAATCTGGTTTCTGGGAATTGGATGGCAAAAAGCCACTGGGAGACTTACGGGCATTTTGCTTCAGCCATGTCTGAACAATCAGCTATCAGAAATGGCCGTTGTTAGAAAGTCCGATGGCTGTTCCGAACTCAAGAGTGCATGCTCTGCTGCCGTGATGCGCGCAGCCGTTGATCACTGTGACGCGTGCGACCAGCGTTGATTGACAGCTCATACTCATGCTGTCACTTGCCCATAACTGTCCCTCGTAACTGTCACTCGCTTATATTATTTCGACCGCGGATAAGTTTGCCCGTTACGTGGCTTGTCAATGACTCCTTTTCCTGTTAAGTTGTAGCTGAACACCATTGTATGGATGCAAGTGTGTGTGTCAATGACGATTCGTGAGTATTTTCATCTGTTTGTAGAAGTTATATGTTTAATTGCCGTTGATTTAGAAACGGTTGGATCGCCATTGTTTGGTCACGTTATGTAACGGCCTCGGATATGTTTTACTTTCTTAATATATTAATGGCCGATTATTTTCCTGTATTTTATGTGTTATTAGAATAGTCCAGATTTACCATTAAGTGGCGAGTGCATTGTTTTATGTTATTTGCATATGAGGATTTGTATGGTTTATATTCCTTAATTACAAATACCAATGTATATTTGTTTCCCTTTCCTTGTAGACCACATTCTTTGCATCTGTACTGCCTAAAACCTCCAGTAAAATCCTAAACTGCATTTCTGACTCAAGAGGTGTTCTTACCAACACACCAAGGCGACACCAGCAGTCCGTGAACTACCTATACAGTCCTTTACCATACACCAGTTTTAACATTGGTCCTTCGAGCCGGATCAGTGGTGCTACCTTGGATTCCTAAGCCCTTCAGAATGCAGTATCCCCCACCTGATGAGGAAGTGGTAGACTCTACACGCCCTAAACGCTGGTCTCAACCACCCGCTTATCTGAGGGATTATGATGTCCAACTGGCTGGTCGAAAGCAAATAATGCAGTCACAGGAACCTTATGCAGTACAGCATGCACAGAGACTAGAAGACAGGCGCCACACCATGGTGGTGGATGAAGCGAGGAGGATGACGCCACATTCATCCCGCTCAGCCAGCCCTATTAGCCAACATGCAGAGTATGTACTGCTAGATGAATGGAACATAGCTGAGGAGCCACATGCAGCCAAGTATTATGCATATCAAAGTAACAAGCAGTACGCCTTTGATGCACAGATGGCGCTGCGATCAGAGAGGGAACCCAGGTTACAGTCACCTTTCCACAGACCCTGGGAGAGGTCTGAACATCCAGGATTACAAGCGGTGCATCCAAAGGCACCTATGTGGTCGTCACCTTACAGCCTGCCTGCCCAAAGTACTGATGGGGAGTATGTGCCTCCATTCTATCAGCTTCCTTCTGTCGCTGCCCAAGCTCCGCCTACACAATCTAGCCCTTTGCATCCTTCAAAGCCTGTGCTACAACTGCCACCTCAGAGTTTTAGCACACCTGTCTCAGCACCTCAGTCATTGATGACTGCACCTTATTTTCTACAGAGGGATGTGAGACCAGATCAAGCACATGGAGCCTACAACTACTCTGCAGACCCACCTGCTCAGCCAGCAGACGACAGAGAGCAGCTCCTGATGGATTCCATGAGCAGGATGATGGGTGAGTTACAAGTCATAAGAGCTCAAGCGGCATCAGCCCAGCCTAGGAACCAGTCCTCAGTTGCACCACATTCAGGCGTGCAGCCCAATACTCCGTTACCAACATTCCAGTACAACGGAAGAGGTCATAATCAGGTGCCTGCTGCTGACAACCAGTACGTTGAACGTGGGTATACACAACAGCCTGCTACTAGCTGGAACCCACCGCTACCTTCACAGCCACTGCAGCCAGCCCACCTCAGCCAGCCATATAGTATGCAGCCTCAATATGTGCCACATATTGACACCTTGTATGCTGCGCCTGCACAGCGGCCACCTGCATTCCTGAGTGAACGGTCCTACCGAGGTCCCATTCCAAAGATCCCAGATTTCTCCAAAAGAGACCCTAGTGAGTTCACACGTCTAAAGATTGCCTTGGGAAACCTCCTACCTCCTGATGCCACGGAACTATTCCGCTATCAGGTTCTCCTCGACCACCTCAAGCTCGATGAGGCTCGTCTGGTTGCTGATGCCTATCTGAACTCACCTATGCCATATACGGACACCATGGCTGCCCTGACGGACAAGTTTGGCCAACCTCAGAAGCTAGCCATGACGAAAATAGCCACTGTGATGAATGCCCCAGACATTCGACAGGGAGATTCACAGGGCTTCCAGAAGTTTGCGCTACAAGTGCGAGCCCTAGTGGGGATGCTCCAGGCTCTGGGGCATGAAGGTGCAGTGGAGCTCCAATGCGGGTCACACGTCGAACGGCTCTTAAGTAAGTTGCCCTCTGATCTACGATCTGAGTTCCGGAGATCTATGTGTCGGCGACCTGGAACAGGGTCAAACCTGGCAGACTTCTCAGAATGGCTGCAATATGAGGCATGGTGCCAGGATAGCGAAAGCCAATCTAGCTTCCGAGAGCACAACTCAGACGCTAAGAGGAACATGGATCGAAAGCACGATACTAAACCATCTCGTCCAGCCACAGTGCTTCATGGTGCAGAGGATACCTCTGACAAGCCTCCTGAAGCGCCAGCACCAAAGGAGCCTGACAAGAAGAAGACAAGGCAAGCTTACTGCCCATATTGTGAAAGCAAAGAGCACTTCCTGAGTCAGTGTGATACCTTCAAGTCTTTCAGCAAAGACCAGATTATCCAGTGGATAAAAACAAACCAACGCTGCTGGCGGTGTGGAAGAAACCATCAGGCAGCACAGTGCACCCTTAAGAAACCCTGCAGTAAGTGTCAAGGTAAACATCTCCAGGTACTGCATGAGGTCAACGTCAAGCCCGCCAGAGAAGGGTCATGTCTAGTCAGCTCTGCTAACGATACCCTTTACCTAGGCAGACCAACAGAGTGCAGCCGTGTCCTCCTGAAAATAGTCCGGGTCCTCCTGCAGCACGAGAACAAGACACTGGATACTTACGCAGTTCTAGATGACGGCTCGGAACGCACAATGCTTCTTTCTGCAGCTGCTCGTGAACTAGGACTACAAGGAACTCCAGAAAACCTAGCCTTGCGAACCATTCGCCAGGATGTGCAAACGTTGGATGGCATGTCTGTCACCTTCCGAGTTTCATCCATTACTCAGCCTAACAGAGCCTTCCTCATAAGTGATGCCTTCACTGCCAAACAGCTCAGCCTCGCAGACCACACGTATCCAGTGGCCACCCTCAAATCGAAGTTCAAGCACCTCCAGGACATTCCTCTACAACCATTTGACAGAGTCAGTCCAATGCTACTCATTGGGGCAGACCATACTCACCTGATAACTCCAGTCGAGCCAGTTCGCCTGGGACCCCCAGGTGGCCCTGCAGCTATTAAGACCAGGCTTGGTTGGACGCTCCAGGGCCCAGCAAGACACGCAGAGTTGCAGTCATCAGTCCAGTGTTTGTTCACATCTCTCAGTCCTCTGGACGTAGAACTGATGAGAAACGTCGAGAAACTTTGGCAATTGGATGTTTTGCCTGCTAGAAATGAGAAACAGGTGACGCGTTCAAGAGAGGACCAGCAGGCCATCGATCTGCTCGATGCCAAGACCACCAGGGTTGATGTCAATGGCATTCTCAGATATGCAACCCCGTTGCTCTGGAGGAAGAACTCACCTATCTTACAGGCTCCTATGGATGCTGCTATGCCGAGGCTTAGAAGTCTGGAGAGGCGCCTTTTAAAGGATCCAGAGAGTTCAGCCGCTTATGAAGTGGAGATAAAGAAGCTGGAAGCTGCTGGTACTGTGGCAAGGTTGCCTGCGCAGGAGAGCACACGCGGTAAAGATAGTTGTTGGTATATCCCTCACCATATGGTGCATCACAACGGAAAGAACCGAGTCGTATTCGATTGCTCCTTCCAGTATAAAGGCCTTTGCCTTAACAAGTCTCTGCTGCCCGGTCCTACATTGAGTCCTTCCTTACTGGGAGTCCTTCTTCGATTCCGTGAGCACACTGTTGGCATAAGTGGTGACATAAAAGGTATGTTTCACCAGGTGCTGTTGCTGCCTGAAGACAAACCCCTATTGCGATTCCTTTGGCGCAGCCAACAGAAGGAAGAGACACCTCGAGTATACGAATGGCAGGTGCTGCCATTCGGAACCACATGCAGCCCCTGTTGTGCGACCTACGCCTTACAGCGTCATGTCTTCGACCACAGCAGTACCGACAGCGAGGAACGGTCCTCAGTAGAAAGGTGCTTCTATGTTGACAACTGCTTACAGAGCCTGCCATCTTCTCAGGAAGCAAAACAGCTGGTCGACAAGCTCAGAAGCCTTCTTGCCACTGGAGGATTTGAACTACGTCAGTGGGCCAGCAACGTGCCCAAAGTCATAAGCCACCTACCTGCGGATGCCAGGTCGGATAAGTTGGAACTGTGGCTGGCCCAAGACAAGTCCGAAGCGCACGAGTCAACGCTAGGACTGAGCTGGCGTTGTGATGCTGACACCTTCAGCTACAAGCACCGACCTGTCAACTACAAAGAAACCACCATGCGTAACATCTACCGTGTGTTAGCCAGTCAGTATGACCCTCTTGGGTTTATACTTCCTTTCACCACACGAGCGAAGGTACTGGTTCAGCGGCTGTGGGACAAAAGGAGGGACTGGGATGATCCCAACCTCCCTGAAGACCTTCTAAGAGTCTGGCGTACATGGGAAGGGGAACTTGAATACCTGCCTCAAGTTCAGTTGCCTAGATGTTACACCACAGCTACCATGGACCACCCAGACACCAAGAGAGACGTACACATATTTTGTGATGCCTCCGAAAAGGCCTACGGATCGGTGGCCTACCTGCGTTCTGAATGCGCTAGAGGTATGGTTCATGTTGCCTTCCTCCTCGCACGCTCAAGAGTTGCACCTCGGAAACAACTTTCAGTGCCCAGACTGGAGCTTTGTGCAGCCGTGACGGGAGCTCGGTTGGCAAAGCTACTGGAAGCTGAGCTCACCTTTGAGATTCGTCACCTTGTGCTCTGGAGTGATTCAACAACAGTCCTAACCTGGCTTAGTTCAGAGTCATGTCACTTTAAAGTCTTTGTAGGCACCAGGGTGACGGAAATACAAGAGCTCACCGACCTCAAGGCCTGGCGATACATCGATTCGCCTAGGAATCCAGCAGACGACCTGACTAGGGGTAAAACCCTCCAAGAGTTGGTGAAACCTAACAGATGGTGTCAAGGACCAGAGTTCCTGCAGTTATCTCCTGAGGAGTGGCCAGTCCTTCCTCCACCGAACTGCCCTGAAGCAGAGGACACCACAGAGCTTAAGCGTTCTGCCTTCTGTGGACTTGGTACGACTTCAGATTCCCAGGGAACGGATGGATCTACCTTCAGGACTTGGAAAGAGCTGGTTGAGTTTCATGCTCGGGAGCTTCACGGGGCGGCTGGACCACCACCCGCTAGTGCATATCAAGCTGCAGAGATGCTCGCCTTCAGGAATGCTCAGCGAGAGAGCTTCAGAGAAGAATATGTGCTCCTCCAAACCGGTAAACCTGTTTCATCCAGCAGTCGTCTCCTTTGCCTTTCGCCTGAGTTCGACACGACACATCAGGTCATCAGAGTGGGAGGACGGCTCCGTAGAGTGGAGGGACTCGATGTGGCGGCCGTACACCCGATTGTGCTAAGTCCTAACCACCCTTTTACCAAGTTACTCATCCAGGAGTACGACTCCAGACTGTGCCACCCCGGACCGGAGCGGGTATTCGCTGAATTGAGGCGTACCGCATGGATCTTAAGAGGCCGCGAGGCAGTGAAACGTCACCAGCATGGATGCGTGGAGTGCTGTCGATGGAGGTCCAAACCAGCCAGCCAGAAGATGGCCGACCTACCACCACCTCGGCTCAGGTTGTTCAAACCTGCTTTCTACTCCTGCGGTATCGATTGCTTTGGCCCACTCCAGGTGAAGATTGGCCGAAGGACGGAGAAGAGGTGGGGCATTATCTTTAAGTGCCTCACTACAAGAGCGGTACACCTAGAGGTGCTATCTTCGATCGACACCGACTCCTTCCTGATGTCTCTCCGGAGATTCATTGCTCGGCGTGGCAAACCAGCAGAGTTATACTCGGATCAAGGAACCAATTTCCGAGGGGGTGAGAAGGAGTTAAAGGAAGCATTCTCCGACCTAAGCGCTGACCTCCAGCAACAACTAGCAGCTCAGCAGATTTCGTTCCACTTTAATCCGCCTGCTGCACCTCACTTTGGTGGTGCCTGGGAACGAGAAATTCGCTCAGTAAAGGCTGCTCTTTACCCAACCATCGGCTCCCAGACGGTGAGCGAAGAAGTGCTCGGGACCGTCCTCATTGAAATTGAGTCCATACTCAATTCTAAGCCTTTAGGCTACGTTTCGGCAAATGTGGCTGATTTGGATCCCGTGACACCAAACTACTTGCTGATGGGGCGGCCTGACAGCTCATTACCCCAAGTTGTCTATCCACAGTCAGAGCTCCTTGGACGTCGGCGGTGGAGACACTCGCAGGTGCTCGCTGATAGGTTTTGGACTGCCTTTATCAAGTACTACTTACCTGGCCTACAGAAGAGAGGCAAATGGTCGACTCCTGCTCCTGACATCACAGTTGGATCAGTAGTCATGATGGTGGATCCCCAGCTACCCCGATCCCTCTGGCAGATTGGGAAGGTGATAAAAGTGTTTCCAGGTCCTGACAGCCATGTTCGGTCAGCTGAGGTACAGATGAAGGACAGAGTATACACCAGGCCCATTGTTCGCCTTATCGTTCTACCAGAGATCCCTGATGACGAAGCAAGCATTCCATGATGCAGATGGATTATTTTCGGCCTTTCCAGAGAACACATTTGATACCAAATGTGGGGGCGGCTATGTTAGAAAGTCCGATGGCTGTTCCGAACTCAAGAGTGCATGCTCTGCTGCCGTGATGCGCGCAGCCGTTGATCACTGTGACGCGTGCGACCAGCGTTGATTGACAGCTCATACTCATGCTGTCACTTGCCCATAACTGTCCCTCGTAACTGTCACTCGCTTATATTATTTCGACCGCGGATAAGTTTGCCCGTTACGTGGCTTGTCAATGACTCCTTTTCCTGTTAAGTTGTAGCTGAACACCATTGTATGGATGCAAGTGTGTGTGTCAATGACGATTCGTGAGTATTTTCATCTGTTTGTAGAAGTTATATGTTTAATTGCCGTTGATTTAGAAACGGTTGGATCGCCATTGTTTGGTCACGTTATGTAACGGCCTCGGATATGTTTTACTTTCTTAATATATTAATGGCCGATTATTTTCCTGTATTTTATGTGTTATTAGAATAGTCCAGATTTACCATTAAGTGGCGAGTGCATTGTTTTATGTTATTTGCATATGAGGATTTGTATGGTTTATATTCCTTAATTACAAATACCAATGTATATTTGTTTCCCTTTCCTTGTAGACCACATTCTTTGCATCTGTACTGCCTAAAACCTCCAGTAAAATCCTAAACTGCATTTCTGACTCAAGAGGTGTTCTTACCAACACACCAAGGCGACACCAGCAGTCCGTGAACTACCTATACAGTCCTTTACCATACACCAGTTTTAACAGCCGTGCTGTGACCTGCAATGATAATGTCAAAAACAGTGGTTCTTTTTCAAACTCAGGGAATTTCACCTAATTTAGTAAATTTTAGTATCTTTGGATGCGTAAGAAACTGAGACATGTACATAACCTTTGCAAAGTACAATAAGATTGCAAATTACATTTTGTCACCAGTTTGTTCCCTGTAACTATACTAATACACGTTTTAATTAGTTTAAGTCTGAGTTTAACAGAAGGAGATTGATATGGCTCAGAATTGTTAACGATTTTAAACAATACCCAAAATACCATTGCAGTATTATATCTGAGTGTTGTAGTAAAACTTTCCTTCCACTGGGAGTATATCTCTCAAAGCTGGACAAGAACTTTGCCTGCAGGAAAACCATCTAAAAGCTCACAAAAATGAAGATTTTAATTTGGAATTATCTCACCAAAGTATAATTTATCAACTGAACAAGCCCCACTTTCATTACTCGATAGTTTGAATACTTGTTCTATACACGTGCTTGACCTATTGCATTTCAATAACAAGCCCTTAATAGTGATATGTTCAGAAATTCATTCTAAAAATGTAATGTTATTTTCAGGTTTTCTTCTTAGAAAAACCAGTCATGTTTAATCAGTCTGATAAATCTTAATTAAATTTTGTAGTGCGCGTCAACCCTTTGAGACCACAAAGGAATCTGTGCCTGCTGTTTGAGCAGAGTTGCTCCAATTTAGTTTATTTGATAATACTGTTATCTTAGCTCTTTACTATGATGCCACAAGCACATGACTTGCAGGTATGCACACAATTATTGTCATAATGAGTGTATTTTATTGTGGTATTAAACCCTCACCCACCCCTGCATACTCACACTACTTTAACCTGCTCCCCCAGCTGCTAGACTAAGCAGGATTACTCTAGGCTTCCCAAAACACACACAAACACACGCGCGCGCTTTCACATCCATGCATAGACCAGCAACCACAGCATATGCGCGCACACACACACACAAATCCTCACCCTCCCTTTTCATTTAGTCACACTGTGTCTAATTGATGTGTGGATTACGCTGTCTCCTCTCACTCCACGCAGCTGTTTCATGGCATCAATTCATCTGAGCTACATGACACTGGAGACTAAACTACTCGCAGTTACTGTTTACTGTATATTTGGCACTTGAATTGAAAATGTATGGAATCTGAATTTAGCTATGTAAACACGGGAGGAAATGGATTGGAGTGCTACTTATCAGGAGTTGGGAAATGTGTCTGCTTTGTTTACTGGAGCAGCACTGCAGAGAAAGTCACACGGTGATAATCTGAAAACATTTCCAAATAATGCATTGTGCCCCGTTTGGTTGAACCCTACTTCATCCATCACAGTTGAAACCTACTGCAGTGACAAAATACACATCATTATATAGTAACTCAATAATGTAGCAGTCCTTCAATAACGCACAGCCTGCAGTGTCTCCCCTTGGCTTGGTTTGACTCTTCCCAGTCTGACTTGGAGGTTTTCAGTAGGGGATACTACAGCAGTCTAGGGAAGTATTGCCATTTCACATGTACTGTAGTATTTAAACTCTAGATTTACGATGTACTGTAAACTAAACTGATCTACATCCAGCTGAGAGAAATGGCAGAAACTGCCGATATTGATGTAAAAATATATACATGCAGCCAATGCAGAGAGGGAAATTCAAGGGTGACATGGGTTCATAGCACTTATCAGTTTGATTTAATAAGTCAGGAGGAGGATGAACGTCCCACCAGCCAATCACACGTACGACGTAAGCCGTGGATTAGACAAATGACAAACATTCATGGATCCAGCTTTTTTTTTCTACATTCTCAAATGTAACAAAGGAGTTTCAAACTTTCTATGATTGTTTTCTTTGAAATAAAATATTAAATGAACACGTCTCTCAGACGGTTATGGTCTCATAACTGGCAAAGTCAGCCTTTGATAGTAACCTTTTATCATAATAGTAGCTATTTTATGACAAAAAAATACATTCTTCATTCCACGCTTCTAACTGTTTCATATGGCACATTCAAAAGGTTTTAGATTAGTCCTTGTTGTGAGTACAGTATGTCAATCTTGACTAAAGGTGTAAGTAAAATGTAAGTGCCATCTAACCCAATGTTATTTTTGTCTCACCTCCGTGAAACTAGGTAGTCCCGCAATGAATAGTATTCTCTGTGCATTTGCACTGGTCTTGCTTACTGTCTTGCTGGTGTAGCTTGCAGATCACCAGTCCACCTGTTGTAGCCATAATTAGTCAGCTATCGATTGCACTAGCCACTGTACTCGCTGTCCTAAAGATTGACCCTTAATTTTGACTGTAAGCACTTCTGAAAGGTTGTTTACAGAATTCATACTTTAACTGGTTTAACTGGAAAATGGCTGAGAGCCTGTTTAAACATGGATCTAATTAAAGTAAGAACTGCCCATGGGATCTCCTTATTCCTTTATCGCCTGCGTACATGAACTACAGACATACTGCCAAGAAGCCTGCTTAGCAGCAAGTACATTTCGGCATGACTATGGTGAAAGCAGGCATGTGTGATCCTCTTGTCTGTGCATGCTCATTAATTTGTGGGTGTGTGTTTGTGCATGGCTTTCTGGTTGTCTGGTGTGAAGACATTAGGGATGAGGCAATGTGCTTGTCTGCTCTCTTTATGTACGGTTGTGTTTATGACACTTTGTTAGTGTAAGTTTATTTATCAATGTGAGTTTGAAGTTCTTTAGAAAACTATGGCCGCACATCCAGACAGTGTGGCATGACTCATTACACTGTAATGTCTGTTGACATGGTTTGACTACATGTAGATGAAGTAATCGTGTGAGACACTAAATCACTCGTAGTGTGGGTTATACACTAGAGAGGTAGACAGGAGCAGATAATGTGGATGATGAGGGAGTTAGTTTGAAAGCTTGCAGAAAAAAGGTAAATAGTTTTATGGAAAAAAGAAAAAGATGAAGGAATTATGAAGAAGGAAAAAGCAGTTAAAATTAAAATGAGACATTTGGGCTGATGGAGAAGACTGAGCAGGAGAGAGAAACCCTATTTAGGTGAGAAGGGCAGTCAAGCTCTCCGCCCCGAGTTCTGTTCAGCAGGGTTGTTTAGTTTGGCCTGCGCTGAACAACTGGAACAATATTCATGCTTGGAGATGGATGGAGGGAGGGTTAGACTCGGTTCACCTGAAAAAACGATGAGAACTTTCCTTTCGCAAGAGACGTTTTGGCATTGCATTGCAGAGCTTGATTTGCAGTGTACTTCCGAGAACTCGTTCTGCAAATGTTTGTAAGATGTGTTTGTAGTTCTTCTATTGTCTATCGTTAAAGTGATTACAACAACTTTGAAGTAGAGGAGCCAAATGCTGTTTCCTGTTACAGATTTGTCTGCTCAACAAAATGATCAATGCGACTTTGTAACTTGTTTTATTTCTCTTATTTGACCCTACGTTGACTCTTTGTACACTGACTGTTAGACGTCTTTGTGCATCTATGTGTAAAAACCGTATAAGAGCTACCCTTATACTGACTGATACATTATATATTTGCCCTACTCCACTGACTTTATAAGCAGCCCTCGAGTTTAATGAGTTTGGTTGCCTTCCAAGTCCAGTGGTGTTTATTTATAAGGCAGGAAAGGCTATTTGTGTCGGGAGGAAGTGTTGCACGATGGCTATTTTTTACTGGAGGTCTTGCACCCATAAATGTCCTACGCTGGCTGGACTTCAGCATCAATCCTTGAACTTTTAAAGTACATTCATTGAAATGAAAAGTCCCCGCAGTAAGATCATTATGGACATGTAGTAGGCCTTTTTTGGTTTGGCATCTTCTAACAAAGCGGCAGAAAAACCCAGTACTGTATGCTGTCACATTCCCTGAAATCACATTTCAACTTGGCTGTAGTTTTATATAACTGATGCTTGTCCCAGCATCTTTGAAAGAGAACATATGTACAATGGTGTCCTGTTCTTGCAGTCATGGTGGCCTGACCTCATGGTATTCCTGTCAGTACACAAGTTGTTTATGAGAAGAGCATGAAGAACAGCAGTAAAATAGGAGGTAATTGGTAAGGTCAAAGGGAAATGTCAACTAATGTTATTTTTTCAAGCTCCCATACTAAAGTGAAGGGAAGAGAGGGCATGGGGGGCTAATGGATGACGTGAGGACATTTTTTTTCTTCTTTTCCTCTCTGTTAATGCCTTTAGGACATGCCAATCTTGAAGTGCTTATTCTTTAAAATAGTTAAATATTGTGAAACATGAACTTAGTGCGTATTTGGAATCAATTGTATTTTCACTACTGGAGATCAACCCGGGTCTGCTTGCAGAGTGATCAACAATTTTTAGTCAAAATAGACAAGATCAATGGTTTTTACACCATTGGCTGATGTTCATTGGATGATATATTGATAGTGTCTATGTTTACTAGTTTTGAGAGTAAAACATGTTGCAGTTAATCTAGCACAAAGCTGCCAAATGA
Organism: Ammodytes marinus; assembly: GCF_949987685.1. NCBI lineage: Eukaryota > Metazoa > Chordata > Actinopteri > Uranoscopiformes > Ammodytidae > Ammodytes > Ammodytes marinus. Next base: position 13,235,884 of record NC_137222.1, read on the forward strand.
GGAAAATGTTCTCATGATGTAAACTTCTTTCCGAATCTAAACGTGCGGTCCAGATTGGGCACTATTGTGAAATACATGGCGGCATCTTTCATCATGAGAACAACCATCTGGTCTTTGTTTAACATTTCTGTCTACAAACTCTCTTAACTCTGGGTTTGAGTTTGAGAGTCTAGTAAACTAATTTGTGTGTGTGTGTGTGTGTGTGTGTGTGTGTGTGTGTGTGTGTGTGTGCGCGTGTGCATGCTGGTGTCAATGTGTGTTTGTACTATGCAGGGTTGTAAGCGGTTTCAGCTGTGTTCCAGGAGAAAGGAAGTATTGTTTGAGGACACATGAGCATCTGCTTTGTTGTAGATAACAAGTTGGAAGTTAACAGCCACTACTGATCAAAGGGGCAGCGATACTGTAGATGTATCAATGTCTCCCTCTCTCCCCTTCACTCTTTCTTTTCCTTTTGTTGTTCTGCACATTGTTCACTTTTCCATTCTCTCCGTTGCGTCCTGTCTGCACTACCCTCCTCTGTCTCTCAACCATCTCCTCAAACAAAGACAATTCTGGTTACTTGTATGAAGATTTTTTCCCCCTCTGGAGTCTGTTTTTTGTGTTTTTTTTCTCCCTCCCATCTAACCTACTTTTTCTTCTGCATTTATTTATTTTCACCTATCATCTCTGCATGTAATCCATAGACGACTTAAATCTCATTTACCCAAAAGACTGTTGTGTGTGTGAATTGCGACAGTGGATGGTTTTTGTGTGCGTTTGTGTTATGTTCACTTATCTGAGAACCTGTGAGGAAGAAAATACTTTACATTTTTCTGCCTCAGTTTTTTCCTCATTTTCATCCTAATAATCCTATGACCTGACTTATCTATTTTATTTCCTTTTTGTTTTAGCCCTTTATTAAGTCAGTTATACTGTATCTCCCATGCATTACATTTAAAAATGATACTTCCTTATACATTCTACTGCTTCTTCCGTCTACTCTGTCTGTTTTTTCCTGTCTATTTCCCTTCTGTTCTCTCTTTATGTCAACGTTTTCTTGTTTCTCTTTCCTGACTAACAGCAGGAGCTGGTTGGTCAGTCTGTTTGTCCAACTCTTCAGTTAAAGCTCCCATAGTATACACTTTTCGGTACTATTATACACCATATTATATGGTCTTAGTGGCCCCTAATACGTTTTTCTTTAATTGTTTGCTGAAAAAAACTTTCAGATAATTTATTGTACTATGCTGATGTTCAGCTAATCTCACAATGGCCTATTTTTTAAAAAGAGCTGCAGCTCCCCTCGTAAATATACAATCTTTGAGCTCCCCCCGCCGCCTGTCCGGAAGCGAAGCCAGATACGCCTCGCCCTCTGTCTGTCAGGGCCGTGGACCAATAAGAAATAGGGGTGTGGGCTGCACAGTGGAAGCTTCTGGCTTTCCAGTTTTTGAGGTCAGAAACGAGGATAATTCTGACTGGAGTATATTGGGGGGGGGGAGGGGTGGGGGTTTCAGAAAGGGGGAGAGTGAGAAAAGGAGAGATTGTTATTTTTTTTTATATTTTGGCAGTCTCTAGGCACACCGTGGACCCATGGATATGTTAGAACACATTTAAAAAGTGCATTTAGCATAATATGTGACCTTTAAGATTTCCTGACAATGACTGGCCAGATCCACATGAAATTGGCCAGGGATACTTTTCATCCCTAGTGTTTTATTAATAATGATTGTGGTGCCATCGTCAGGTCAAATTTTCCTAAAACAAATCCATCACAAGCATCTGGCAAAGTAATTCAGGGATTTGTATGAAATTAGCTGTGGATAAGAAAAGCCTGTTTTTTGCCTTCCACATTTTATTCTATTTTTTTTCTATTTCTTGGGAAAGCACTTTCCTTTTACCGGTACATGTTTTTTTTTTTTCAGTGTCACCAGAGTTCATAAAGTTCACAAATGCAATTAATTGACCGAGCCAAAAGGCCTTATGGGCTCTTTGCTTATCTGGCCAAGCTAAACTTGCTTCTTAATACGTTTCTGCATTGAAATAAACAGGCCACCCCCTTATTTTGTTTTCTTTTTAAAGTGATTTAAAACACAACATAACATAGTCAAATGAGACTACCTAAAAAGTCTAAGAAGAGCAAACAACTTTTTATCTGCGGACCAGCACAAATGTTATTTTAGGAATATTGGGAATAAAGGTTTTCAAAAGTAAATGTTTTTCAGCTAAACTTCACCTGCTCTTTAGTGGCTCAACTCTACAAATATACAGACTGTGATGTCGGAATTACTGTTTCCCGATCTTGGTTTGTTTTTCCTTCAGAAAACTGAGGAAGTTCAGATAAGTAGAGAAAACACTCTGAGCATTGAGCAAACAGTCCCACATACTCGATGAGCAACTGTTTTTTTTGCAATTTATTCTAAAATGTAATAAGCCATGACTGGATGTTTGAAGTTGCAATTCCATTATTTGTTTTAACAAAGATTGATCAAACACCAAAGGAGGAAGCACAAGGAATGAGGGAGGTGAAGCAACCCACAGAACATAAATAAGTTGTAAAAATTCAGATTTGTAGCGGTTGGATATCTGTTTGTTATGGCTCATACCAGGTGTCTGCCAAATCATTAATTACTTTATCTTTTCCTTAACTCTTGCTAATCGTTCTCTTGTCCTTGTCCTTGCGGCCAGCCTCAGGCCTGGACAAACAGGAAACACTTAAAGTTATCAGCTAACCTAATGAGTGTCAGGCTTAAGACATGAGGGAAACAACACTACCGTCCACACCCTGATCCCACTGTAAACACACGTATCGCAGCACAAGTAACAGAAAGAGAGGGAGAATGTGAAAGAGAGGCAGGCGGACAGAGCGAGGCAAAGAGGATGGGGGCAGTCGAGGAAACACCAAGGGAGGAAGTGTGAGATCCTTTTTGCTTCCTGGTGGGACACACAGAACTACAACGGTCTCACTGGTTTCAAATCTATGGATTAGTGACCTGTGACTTATTGGTGGTGCAAGCCAATGTGGGCTAAACCCATGCTGTCATTTGCAAGCCAATGTAGGCTAAGTCTACACAGTATTCAATACAAGCCGTCGCCGATATTATCCACAGTTGTGCTCTTATCTCATCTACCCAGATTATATACATCAGGAGTAAGCATTTTTTTTTCTTTAAGCAACTAAAAAGCTAGAACTAGGTTATGTTTGTCGTTTTTTCTTGACCATTGAATGATTACTGAAGATTTTAATTTGACTAATTGCTTCAGCTCTAATAAAGAGTTAAGCAGTAGTTCTGATTACAGTGGCTTGGGCTTGCCTGATATTATAGGTGTTTTGGCACTTATAATATGATAGTAAACATTTTATTAAAGGTTCAATATATAACGTTTACAAAACAATTTCCATTATATATTGCATATACCTGATTCAATCACTTGTAGAGTGCACATATTCATACAAGGTAGCACCAAAAATAGTCATTTACTTTAAGGACATAAAGATATGTACCCATTGATGCACAGTGAGGGTATGGCACACCTTTTGCTCTCTCTCAGAACAGGCAAAATCTTCCTGCGTGTTAGCGCTTCACAGTTTACAAATGAAGTACACTTTTCAATCCCTTTCTGTTGGTGCCGAGACCAGCACTGATCTTGCACCATCTCTGCAAGCACATGATTATTTAATCGGCCTCCCTGCAATGACACTATTTGTGTATGGGGCCGAATGTGGAGCACTGCATTCCGCTCTACTTAAACCTGTCCATTACAATGTAGTCTAATGCTATCGGTGTCATGCTGCTCTGTCGTGACGGTCCTTAGTTTTTTTTGTTGAGCCTATTAAAATCACAGAGGCCATTAAGCGGAATCAGGCTATACAGTACATCAGTGTTTTCCCCCTGTAATTTTTCCTATTACTGCTGGTAGGGGGCATTTGTGTTGGTAAGGGTTCAACATCCATTCCAGTTTTTCTCCCACATGCAGTGCTTGTTAATGAGACCATGATAGGAGCATTCACTGCAAATGTTAACTGTATACTTGTCAGAGTCAGAGATGTTGCTTTTAACAGTAAAATAGCATTAAAGATAAGCGCAACCCACAAACCATTTGCTTTGACTGAATAAGTCCACCCTGAATTTTAGCAGTCAATTGACAGAAAATGTTCTTGCAACTCATTTAGTAATTGAAGTATATTTTTAATCAAAACTGCAAAACATTTGAAGCTTCCAGGTGGTCTAATGTGAGTTTTCACTGCTTTACCCTGTCTTACGTTATATTCATTTAAATATCTTTAGGTATGATGAAGTTTCATTTTTTTTTACAAGATTTGAATGGGTTTTATATTCCAAAAAATGTATCAACTAAAATAACAGGCATGAAATCATTTCTATTGGCATGCCCTATATATATATTTCTGTCTTTTGATTCTTGCTGCAGTGGAGCGTGGCCATGGTCATGCTTCATTGCACGAAGAGGAAGTCCAGCTCAATATGAAACTAATTAATCATGAAAACATGCACTTGTGAGGACACAGACACAGTGTGAAACATACACAAACTTTCTTTGTCATATAAATTCCCTTTGGTTAATAATAAATGCCATCGTTATAAACACCCAACAGTGCGTATTTCTGTTTGATAGCGAAGTGCTAGACAAGGGTTGACTCTAATATAGTGGAGGTTCAGATGAGGTAAAACTTTGGTTAAAAGCTTTTGAAGAGTATTTTTTTAGAGGGAAGCTTTAGGCGAGTGGGCCGTCCTACCCTTTTCTTTGCCCTAGATGTTCTGCAGTTTCTTGTTTTTAAAGCAACTGACAACCCACGACAGCATGAACAAATCTGAACTGAAGCGAATATACAGAGAAAATGGTTGTCTGCTGTGACTGTAGTGTTCTAAATGATAGAACAAAGATATTAACTAATACAATATATAGTAATTAGATTTAATAAACTTAGTTTTAAAATGCTGCATAATATATACCTTGTTTTATTGTTGTTTCCCTCCATAACCACACTCTAACTTTCTACTGGCCAAGTTTCTACTTCTACAGCCTTCTTAGGCTTTACAAGTTTGTGTGGTTGACCATGTTTTATAATATACTGTATATACTGTAGTATAATTCAGTTTTTTTCTGCACATCTTACGTGGATGTCTTTCAGATAAACTTTGGTAGTTTAATTTGCACGGTGCAAATAAAAACCTGTGTCTTCTCTCCGTTAGACATTTTCCCAGCATACTTAAATGTCATCAAGGCATGGCACCAGTATTTTAGTAGCTCAGTTGGCAGGCTTCAAGTTTTTTAGGATGTTATCTTTTTGAGATCTGATAATTACTGAATTATTCCGCTGCGAACTAAACAAGTTAGACTTAAATTTAACTGTAGTACCCCAAATCAAGTCACATTAAGTGACACCTCACCATCTGCAAGATATTGCTACTCCTGTAATTCCCTGCTATTTCAGGATCACAAATGCACTCAATTACAGCACCAAGGTCCGGTCCACCCTTCCTGATGTCCACAAAACATGATAAGTAGAGTTCTGGGCACTGTGTTGAGTAATATAAACAAACCGAACAAACCGATTTCCAGCTCCCTTAGATTCTCTTTGAAGATTTAAGTAAAACTTGGGCAACAGAAATACAGGGTACATTCATATGAGCGTACATATTTCTAATTGCGTCGGTTATTTGTATTTTTCTTCCTATAACGTCTTTTAAGTGTACCAATTTTTTGTGTTTGATTGCTTCGGTGCCCTGCACACTGGTTAAACAACACATGACAACTCATGAGTCTTTTTTCCCCCACCAGCCCACTGGGAGGCAAATCCAGCCCACTTCTGTGAAAACAAGGAATCCTAACCATTACACTGTGTGGGATATGTCCTTCTATAGCTTCGGCTATCTCCTGCTGTGTCATGTTTCACCGTACACCAATCATAGTGACGGTCAGACGCACATTCTCTGTTTCTATTTTCATTTACCCCCCTATAACCACACAGAAGTGTAATGATTTAGAGCACTGGATTTCCCCCGATAATTGTATGAGGACGAAATAGTAAGCTACCCGGGTCTGGATTCTGGTTCTTGACAGACTTGGTAGGACACCTGGTAGACATATCTTTCTCACATGTCTCTGCCAGTGCTCAGCTGGGAGTCTTTATATCCAATCTGTTATTTCTAGTCCGTCAGAGGCCTCACTCGTCTTACACCGCTTCCTAAATAGTAACTCACCTCTTGTTTCAGTGCTTTGAAGCCTGTATCGTGTGTGTGTGTGTGTGTGTGTGTGTGTGTGTGTGTGTGTGTGTGTGTGTGTGTGTGTGTGTGTGTGTGTGTGTGTGTGTGTGTGTGTGTGTGTGTGTGTGTGTGTGTGTGTGTGTGTGTGTGTGTGTGTGTGTGTGTGTGTGTGTGTGTGTGTGTGTGTGTGTGTGTGTGTGTGTGTGTGTGTGTGTGTGTGTGTGTGTGTGTGTGTGTGTGTGTGAGAAACTTTACAACATTCTTCCTAGAATGTTTGTTCTTTTCAGTTTTCAAAACACCTATAATTAAGTATTTTTCATTTCCTCAACGATCCACATTGATGACTCTGTGGCTTTGACTGCAGTCAGTGGTCACCCTAGTTTTTTCCATGTCAGAAGGGAACCTAATAGCCCTGCGTTTTTCCACCAGCTGTGCAGAAATCTATTGCTGTGTTTGCATCTGGGTGTTTGCCACATACACCATGTATCAACATGTTGGCTTGGCTTATTCCTATCTCAAAATAGGATACAGTATGCCACAGCAAGTATTTCTGGAGTCAGAGAGTTCACCCCCTTATCATGTTTAGGTCACTAGGCCATCAGGTCACATATAATACTGTGATGCATCCCAATATGCACAGTTGGCTGCAGGGAGAGCTGACCATTAAACTTGTGCTGCCAACATGTTTGGGGTGCACGGGTTCAGTTCTCCTCCCTATTCCGCTATCAGGTTTAGAAAAACTACAGTTTATTTCAACACATTTCTTATGTATTCTGTCTCTAATACAACACTTTTCCTTCAACTAATTTCAAGTTTGTGAGTCCCTCATCCTTTTTATATAATGCATATTATTGGTGTGTTTTAGGGTTTTGTAATTGGCCTAGGATAAACAGTAAAGTGGACTTAAGCTTAGTTTCTATGCTTTATTTTGTGCCCCCAGACTGCAGAGTAGCAAGACGCTCTGTATGAGATCATGCTTGATGTTTCCTAATAGCTGACTTCCCTTTATCTGCAGCCTGTCAATGATACAAATGTGGGGCCGTGTGTGTGTGTGTGTGTGTGTGTGTGTGCGCGGCGCGCACACATATGGACACAAACGTTTTGTGTGGGCCCAAGACAAGCCAAAAAAACATTCTCTCCCTCTGAAAAACATTACTCACGTTAAGGGCATCACAGCCAACTTGGCTGCTCAGTAAGATTGGCTAATGTGTCTGACAATGGGTAATGACCATAGGTAATGACGTTGTGAGAAATGTTTACATAATTAATGATGAAGTACATTCTAAGAATTAAAACTGTGAAAACACAGGTCACTGATGAATATCTTAACGAGATAAGACTTGCATTGCAGTGTCCTGTTGCTTGAGTTTCAACCTTCCCCATTGATTGCAATTGACATGCATTTCTTTTACAAATCACTCCTCACAGGTCAATGAGTGGAACAAAAACGACGAGCGCCTGCTTGCTGCGGTGGAGCACGGCGAGGTGGAGAAGGTGTCATCGCTTCTTGCCAAGAAAGGTGCCAGTGCTGTGAAGCAGGACAACGAGGGCAAATCAGCGTGAGCATTCTTACTATTCTACATTATCTACAAAATAATACAGGAAAAAATAGACATTGGATACAGATGTAGGATCAACAAAATGTAATATTTTCATGTTTTAGTGCATCTTGATATCTTCCAGTGCATGAACCCTCATTCCTTCATGCGTAGTAATTCATTTGCAAACAATGAGACAATAGTCTGCTGAGGCTCCTGTAGGATGTGTATTTTATGAGCAGGTAGACGCAGCCTCAATCAAAAAAAAAGATTCACAGATTCAGATCTACAACAATAGCAAGGCTGCAAACCAGTGTATAATACAATGAGCAAAACTCCTGTTGGCTGCCTGATAAGTAAATAGTTCAGCTAGTTAGGCACTATCTGGAAACTCAGCTTACACTTGAGGTGATTTGGAATAGTTTGATTGTGGTAAAATAAAAGTGGGTGTATACCATTTAAAGCTATAGTGCGTAACTTTTTCATATACAGTAAATGAATGTCGGTTACATTCAAGCCATCGGCATACGAGTTGACACAAGGTTGATAAAGCCTATCAGCTCCACAAAACAATCTCTGTATTTCTTAGTGTGGCAGCGTTTACAAACTGGTTTACATATGTATCCCTACAGCATAAGTGCACTTTCCTCTCCTAAAGGAAATACTTTCACACTGCAGAGCACAATGTTAAAAATGAACGTTTAAACTAAAAATACAGTGGCTTTCTGTCGTCCCTGAAAGATTGACATTTGCAACTATTCACTCAGTCTCCCTGAGCTCAAGGGTTATGAGAACCTGTTCATTTCTACAGAGGCAGTGGAGCTTGTCGGCTCACCGGGTTGAGATTGTTGATAACACACAGTCTGTGTTAATATTTGACCTCCTTTCTTTTTCTGAAACACAACACCCACTGACCTCAATGTGTTAAGCAGCTCACACAGAGACAGGACCATCAAAACACAGGGAAAAATGCACTGCAGAAAGAAGTGCGCAGATTCGCACATGCTGAAACAAACACACACACACACACACACACACACACACACACACAGTGGCTTTTTTGTCCCACCATTAGTTCACATCCTTGACCTTTTTCTCTGTGAGCAGAACACAGAAGCACACATACAGATGCGTACTCGCAGCCTTTGTAAATCACGATGAATGTGGTGGTTTGGGATTTTGACACTCAGATCTTTTCAGGACGCACAAAGGAGGAGTCTACAATATCTCTATGGTGATAAAACCTGATTGAAAGGCATGTGGGCATAGTTGTATGTGTGTGTGTGAGCGTGTAAGAGTGTGTGATTGTGTGACCGACGAACACACTATAGGTAAGCCTGGGCGTGTGCAGTGGGTTTTTTTTCACTCTGCTCGCTGAGCTGGAGGTCGTATTGATTGCCTGCAACACACAAACAGACAAATGAAGTACAACAATGTAAAGTTCTGTTTTACATTGGGTTATGTGCTGTTAAGTTTGAAAAAAAATAGATGCAACTTGTTTTGGCAGGTGGATTTTTTTAGCTTTGGAAAGGGCCTGGCTGGCTGCTTCACTCCTATTTCCACTGTTAATGCTAAGATTGATATTATCCTCTAACACTTGGCCAGAAATCGTATACTTCCCTAAAGGCCTTTATGTACGTTTACGCCTTTTTGATCAAAAGGAACCTTGATTTGATAGGATGGCTGACCTGTGATTGATAAAACAAATATGACAACCTGATTACCATAGGAAGGACTTTACTTATACCCAATAGTGTAGCATGAGGGAACCACTGGGTTCACAATTTTTCGTCCGGAAATAAAAAACTAAACTTCCAAATAATATTGTTAAAATGTCTGTGTACAGTGCTTGGCTCGTATAACTATTGACTGTTATTGTGTTCCCTTCTTCTTTGCTTTGGGTTTGTGTATAGTCTTCACGCGGCAGCTGCTCGCGGTCAGACAGACTGCCTATCTGTCATCCTGTCCCATGGAGCTGATCTGTCAATCACTGATGCTACAGGTATCGTGCTTTAGTTTTATAGGGTGATGATAAAACGTATGGAACATTATTATAAACGTCTGTCTATCTGCATAAATGTATGACTTCTTCCAAATAACTGTAAATAGAAATGTTTAATGTAGTTTTACTTGTTTGATTTGGGGAAATCTGGAGAATTATCTGGGTTTGGCACTTTACATTTGAGGTCAAGATTATTTAGAATATTCTAAATCTTTGGATACTTACAAGTACCACTTAACCTCGTCTCTCACATGTTTTCTTATGGTTGCTATCTTACTCATTTTATTCAATGTGTCACTCAGTTCTTTGGCTTTATGAAGATCTAAACTGAGGACTTATTTTCAGGTTCCAATCCCTTACACCTGGCTGCCAAAAACAATCACATCGAGTGCTGCAAAAAGCTCATTCAGGTAAGGTTGGAAAAGTGGATTTCATGAGTAAAAAATGCGGATCTCTAAAAATCGTCGCAGACCCAGGGTGGAGACATTCTACATGTTATTTGATGTAATATAATTGCTGTGCAATATTATTTTTTTCAGTGTCATGTTTCAAAAAGTTGTGTTTAACAATAAGAACAAGAAATATGGAATTAGGAATGTTTTAATGGCAGAGTATCTAGTATCACTATGTTGTGAAGATGTCTAAAGACAGCTTTACTGCTTCATTTCTTCAGTCAGCTGATTGTGTGTGTATGTGTCCTTCGATCAGCAGGAGCAGAAACACACACACACACTCACACACTCTCTTACTGCTCTCATCTGCTGATCTAACTGTCCCATGACAGTCTGCATCATCGCAGCAACTGGTTAAAAATCCATGAAAATCCACTTGTACACACAGCACAAATTTAAATCTCTAAATACCTTTCTACATGTGTTATTCAAACTGCTTTTTACTGTAACATGCTAACAAACCTGTGTGGCTTTACTAGACATGAATGTCTCTCTTTAACTGCTCACTGGCTGAACACTCTATCCCCTCTGTCTGGAAATCTTCTATCATATGCCCTGTGCCTAAAAAGAGTAACCCCACCTGTGACAATGACTGTGGCCTTAACATCCCTAGTCATTGTATGTACTGTTGGGTATGGACACACCCTGCTGCTCCTCCACATATGAAGTTCCTAACAGAAGAATACAATTCTTTGAATTTGAATTGAATTGCATGAAAGTGTGCCTGATAATACACGTTTATTGATGTCATTTTGTTAGTTGCAAACTGCCACCAGAAAACTAAAAAACAATAAATATGCAAATTCACCAATATATTGACACAGCAGGTTGATGATGAGTGGAGACTTAATGCAACCAGAGCAGTTCCATATATATTTAACTGTGGAACTTTCCTTTCATAATCATTTATAATTATTCTGTAACATTGATTTGCACACCTAATATGTTTTTTTCACCTCCAGAGTAAATGTCCTATCGATGCTATAGACGGCTCAGGAAAAGCTGCTCTGCATCATGCTGGTAAGTGTGGCAGTGTCGTGAGATGTTTTCCTTTGAAGTGCTTTTATTGAAGATAAGTGCTCAGACAAGGACGTGGGAATATATCTTGTGAGATAAAGTTCAAGATCTACTTTAATTTGGATGAAATTACCTATTCTTATTTGGAATTAAGTGATTAAATGAAATTTCAGCCAGTATCCAGAAATATTTTTTGCAGATTCTCAGTCAAACTAAACTATACACTGATTGATGATTGGATTCTCACAGACTTCATCTTTCGGACTTTACGTGTCTGAAAATGTTTTTCAATGGCTGCATACATTGAATTTACAGATCTCTTTTCATTCTCTTTTATTTTAAGTTTTTCTCAATGTTATTCTATGTTTTTTTGTTAAGGGTTTTTGATGAAAAGGAAAGTAGACAGTCTAATCATGTTTAACTTATCTTACCGTTAATTCATTTGGTCTGTTGTAAATTCAACCGATCTAGACCACACTGCCATCTCTGCACACCTGTGTGCTATTATCCCTGGTCTGACTGTTGTTTTATTTTATCCTCAGCTGCCAGTGGGTACATCCAGACCGTCCAACTGCTGTGTGAAGTCAAAAGTCCAATCAACCTGAAGGATGCAGTATGTACTTCCAATATTACTTCCCCCTCCCCCCCAGACATATTTTTCCTGGCAGAATAGTAAGGGGCTCGGAAATAGAATACAGACCACATAAATGCTCTATTTAGTCTCATTCATATCACTTTCTACTCGCTCAAGGAAAGTTAAACTCTGTTTCAACATTTTGGATTGTCTAAAATATTTCCCTGACAGCTTTTTAAGTAAGAGCAGAGGTAGATGCACTGCAGTTGTCTCTTAAAGTTGTAAAAGTTCTTAATGAAGTGACAGTTCTTCTCATTTGTCCTTCTCCCTTCAAAGATTCATTTATATTGTACATTGTTTTAGGTATAAGGTCAGTGTACTGTGGGAACTCTGCGCTTATGCCGCAGACATGTGGTCTCCATTGCAGAGACGCTCCATGCCTGTTGTTTTTTACCCTGCCGGGGTGTGTGTGAGCATGATATTTCGTGTGTGTAAAAGAAATGGAGAGTAAGTGAGAGAAAAGAAATGGAGAAGAGAATGTGTTGCCCATTATTTTCCTTTTTATTGTCATGCCGCAGATGGCCTGTTGGAGATAAACACACGCTCTCACTCACGCATACACACTGTGGTCTCTTAGAATACATGTAAAGATGTTATGTTATTGCTAATTAAAATGCTTTGTTGCCTCATGCTTGTTAAAGCCTGTGACAAGTTGTATGTTGTGGCTTTTTTTTTTAAACTGGTTCATGCTACCACATTACACCACAGGCTCTTACGATTGTAAAGCTTAGGTGAAGTAGTAAAACAGTTCTGAAAAATATACTTAAATTCTTTTTAATTACTGGAAGGTTTGTTAAGATACATGATGCCTTGTCTGTGCTTTTAAGAAACTGAAACCAGCTTGGGCAAATTACACATTTCACTCAAAATGTGTGAAGAATTTTTTTTGGATTTATATGTTTTACACACTCGCACAATTTAGGTTTTATACATGTGAGATGACCTAGTGTTATTTTTAACCGGAGACAATGCTGTAGTGCTGTTTTCCTTTCTAGGCATAATCGTGTGTGTGTGTGTGTGTGTGTGTGTGTGTGTGTGTGTGTGTGTGTGTGCGATGTAAGCCGCTCTTGTCTGCTGTTAGTGGATATGTATTGGATTGAGAAGCACAGATTCATCTGGAACACATTGCTCTTTCTGTGCTAGAGTAGAGCATGCCAGCTTGTTTGCCTCAAGCGTACGTTATGGCTGTAAGAAATATCTATACCTGATGTAGGCCTATATTTGTCTAAAATAAACACCGCAATATATAGAAATAAATGTAGGAACATCTGCCAGGTCTTACATATGTCAGACAAAGAATGTTTATAGAAATCAAGTAAATGTAAACTTAAATTCTGCTCAGAGAACGTGGTACTATGTAGTGTAAAAGCTTTATGTTTTCAGTTGGAAAGGAATATACAGTATATATTTTTTTTGGGTAGTCTTACCTCCTCAAGGCTAAAAAAAAAGATTTAGCTGAAACAATCTGATTACTCTTTGTTTTAATAGTGTTCAACTCATGGACGTATGAAACACATGATGAGATCACAATTAGTCAGTGCCTCATTTTACAGTGTTGCCTTCTAAAATGCATGGGAATCACTGTTTTTTTTCATTCAGCAGCAGCACATTAAGTGATGGAGCTAGCACACTTTATAATGACCACTTCTTTGGTTTTTCATTATTAAAGTGGCATAAAGAAATGCTCTCCCTAAAATAGCCTGTGACTTACAACTTACAACAAAACATGGACAGTTGACCCACATTACCACTGCACTCCAACAAAAACACCACCACAGTAAAAAAGGCCCATCACAAACTCAACTCTAGAGGCTTTTTTATGTATGTCTTTTATAAATGTTACTAGATGCAGGATACAAAATAACAGCTTCTTTCTTAAAATGTAATGCTGGTCTTGTTTATAAAGTTTCAGGTCAGTTTTAAAGCCTATTTCAACCCCACTATGTTTGCCTGTCAATCTTGATAATTATGGTCCATTAGGAGTGTATTAAGCCTAACCAGGGCCAAGTCTCGTGTGTGTATTTACTTTGATTGACACACCTCCCAAGAAGTCACACTTCACTGTGACGGTTGCAGCGCTATTTATCTGCCAGTGCCTCACCTTGTTGCCCAAATTTGGTATTCTGTCTTGAAGCTGTCAAGATGGCATCAAGTTCCCCTAACATAGCTCAAATAAGTGGGGACAAACAAGCATTTATACACCTGTGCTCTCCTCTCGCATTCGTCCACACAGACGGACAGTGAATTTATGAGCCTGAGAGGAAAAAATGTTTTCTATTTTTTGGATTCCATAATAGAAACGGTTACACAGACTGAGCAGAGCAGAATCAGGGCTGCTGAAGTCTTTAACAGAGCTCAGAGGAACCCACAACATAGTTTGGTCCTCTGTGGTGTGTGGAAGCAGCAACCTTGTAATATAAAACACAAAGCTCTGCTGACACACTCTATCGCCTATTGACATTCTTTTGCTTTTTTCCAATTGGATGTGACTTCAGTGACTTCAGATTTTCTTTTCACTCAGTTTAACTTTAAACAACATAAATGATCCGTGGAAATGTATTCACACTGTTTAATATTATCTGCTGTCTTTGTTTTGTCACATTTTTAGATTAGATTTAGGTCATAGATGGTTAAAGTTAGGTTCTATGTTATGCTTGGGGTTAGGATCTGTCTACCCTGGTGAATTATGAGCGATCTACATTTCATGAAATACCGCCCAACTTGCCTAGCCACAGGGCAATCATTTCTGCTGGGCCATACCATTCATTTAGAACTGTAAATATATAATTTTGGGGATGTTTCCCAAATTCTATGCCACTCTAGAATACGGAGCAATTTTGTTTATCTGCTTGGAAATTCATTTGGGAGTCATCCTTTTTCACATGGATCTGAGAATTCTCTCAGCACACAGACAGTTACCATAGTTCATGTCAAGGCCCACGTCCTGATGTCACACAAAATAAGTTATGTGGTGTTGTGTGTGTGCCTGTGTGTCTTTATATAAATCTGTGTTATGTTGGTTTGTCTTCCTTTCACTACACCTAATTAAATTCGTATCTAGTGTTAATCATTTGCCTTTGTCCCAAAGGACGGGCTCACCCCCTTGCTGTTGTCAGCCAAACACGCTCATGCTGAGGTATGCAGCACTTTGCTGGACTGCGGTGCTGAGGTCAACTCTTCCGACAACAGTGGCAGGTACAAACACAGTTCAGATACATGTGGAAAATTCTGAAATGACAGGTGTAACGGTAAAGACGACTGATTATTAGACACTGCTATTTTTGAATGATGGGTGGAAATGCTGCATTTGTGGTCAATACTTGTACTTTTCTGTGTTGCAGGACAGCCCTTATGCTCGCCAGTGAGTCCAACGCAGTGTCTGTGATTGAATTGTTGGTTCAGCGAGGAGCAGATCCGTCAGCTGTAGATGCACAAGGCCATGATGTTGTACACTATGCCACGCTGTCGGGCAACCCTGAGGTCAAAACCGCCCTAACTGCTGCTCTGAACAGACAGCAGGTCACAGGTAAGAGTTATGACAAGACACACGCAGAAAGAAAGAACGATCGTGTCACGAACACTGTGAGCATTAAAGTAGCAGATATGTTATTTTATATGGACAACTTTTTTATGACCCTATGACTGGTCTATGTACACAAGAAGTTATTTTGATACTACAGGATGTTGAATTGATTTGCATTTTTTTGCAAAGGATTAGTTATTGCCTATTGGTTAAGTCCTTACCATAAGCAATATATGATCTATATATAATATTTAATGGTTTTTGCCCTGAAATGCAAGTTGAGTCGACATGATGTTACTGTTAAAGATCATAATAAATACAGACATACACACACCACTATACTATTCCTACTGCTTTGGTTTCAACATAGTCAACACTGCCATCTGGTGGAGTTCTTCCATCAGTTCTGCATTTTTTTTCTTTTTACACTTGGTGTAAGCATTTATCTCTAAATGAGATGTTACATGTATTTAATACAACATAATAATAATAAAGACATAGCTGTTATGATCAGTAAAACGTCTTTCTTTCTCGTGTATCCATTTCTGATGTTATTCCTGTCTCCTTTGACAGATACAAAGTCTCATAGAAGTCCTCAGGTAAGACACTAGTCTTGTTCTTTCATACTTTAGAAAGCTACTAAAAAACATTAACTTACAACAATCAACTATTAATGACAGTGTAAGAGTCATTTGTTTTTAATACTACAGTTTGATTCATAGAGAGCAAGATTGAAAAATAATGATTCAATTTATGTAGCCACACTTCATGGACAGCAGTTTGATATCACATTTAATGTCAACATCTAATTTTTTTGAATTGCTATTTTTGGAAAACAAAACTCAAGACCTACTGTAGCACTCATTGATCAGCTCTCCTCTTACTAACCAGCACTGAACTCCACCTTTCTTTTTCTCTCTTTACGTTTGCCTATCTGCTCCGTCTCTTCTGCTGGCTCTTCAGCATGATCAAGTAGCTAAGCTAAGTGATGAACGGATCACAACTCCCAAAAAACGAAAAGCACCTCCGCCTCCCATTAGCCCGCTGCAGGTAAATGCATGTGTCTCCGTGTGTCTGTCTGCTTGTATCAGTATGCCACTCTTTATATTAATGCATGTCTACATTGTATTCCAAAAAACAAATAGTCAGACCTGCATGAGTCCGGTCTATTGTATGTTTCAATATTATGCTATATTTTTGTTCTCTCTGTCAGTCCTTTCATCAGTTTATTTAATTAGAGTATACCACTCATATTGTTATGTTCATTTATGTACTCATTTGTATTTTTGTTTTCCACAGTTTACGATATAAACAATGCATTGTACAAACATCTAGTGCAGTTTTAACTAATTGTTACTTAATTGTCATACTAAAACACTTACATGCTGAATTGTTGTTCCTGGCGTTCCTGTACCAAGACCTTATAAACACAATGCACTCATCATTGCTTCTAACAAAGTGTTTTTAAAGCAGCTCAAGAACAAATGCTCATAAAGGGCTTCATGAGGAAAGCAAATCCATAAACTAATCAAAGTAACACTAAATGACTTCATCTTTCTTCAGAGCTCTGGGCCCTCTTCTCCTTCAGTCGTTACCTCCGCTGGGACCCCCGTATCCAACAAAAGTGACACCCCTAAAAGATTCCACTACAAGGTAATATGAAAACAGTTTACTTAACATAATAAGTACATTGATTAACAAGTAGAATAAGAATGCCAAACTTTAATACACAAACTGATATATTTCAAAAGAGCTTAACATCTTCAAAACTATCAACAGGAAATAAATAGTTTAATAAATATAGTTATACATGTCTTTACAAGAAATATTCAATAAGCCCCCAAACTGGCGCTAAATATCTTTTGACCATGTAACAGTGGTAGACAATAGGAATAAGGAGACCCACTGGATCGACAGAAACTACATACATGAAAAAAAGGTGTAAATACACAATTAATTATTACACAAAAGTATGTAGGCTTAACCTTAACATAAAGTTAAAACGAGAATCAGAAGAAAAAAATAGTAGAAACCTAGGTGAAAAGCAGCGTAAGATGAAGACTGCAGAAGCCATTTCCTCATCTTTTTCCAGAAAAAGTTACAGTTCTTGCTTAGAAATTTTGATTGATTTTTCCATTTAATTTTCTATAGCACATATTGCTTCACTGTGATAATCAAACATTAGTCATCCTTATTTAATGGTATTTGGAAGCTCTAATAGTACAACAGGTCCCTGGTAAGACTGTTACATTTTAACCCCAGAGGGAGGGTATCAATTATTCAACCTTCTTCTATTTCCCTTGCTTGTCCAATTTTTTTTTTTCTTTTCCTTTCTCTTCCTTTTCTCACCGTTTACTCATTTTCCTCCTCATTCATAATTTGCTCATCTGCCCTCCCACTCCTCTCTCCCTCCACTCCTCCCCTTTCTCCTTTCAAAGGAGGATGAGGTGAGAGGAACAACACTGAGAGCGGAGGTGGAGAAGCTCCATGAAGAGAGAAACATGTTGCTGGAGACGATCGAAGACTTGAAGCAGACGGTGACTTTTCCTGAGCTGGATACTAGGGTGAATAACGGCTAAGCAGCTCTATTGTGGGTGTATCTATATTACGAATGAGCAGATCTGAAAACAGATGTGGTGAATAGAACAGAAGACGTGGTTTAAGTTAATAAGGTGGTCAGACTATTACTTTGAAAAGTAGAGCACTAAATCCCAATGTAGCCTACATGCATTGAGTCTAATTATTGGTCTATAAACATGTTTACAATAAATCTTCCACCCAATCGAACTTAAGCTTTTTCCTATTTTGATGAAGATAATTTAAAAAAACGTTGGGCTACATATAGCAAAACATCTTCACATGGTTGCTTTTTTGACTTTTGAATAATATTGAACTTACAAAAGGTCTTGCTTTTTTAAGTTTAAAAAAATTCTCCGACAACAGACTGCTGAATTCTTTTACACTGGGCATTCTTGAAGGAGGTCTAACCTAGGCCTCAGACGTGCCACAACTTGTTGTGTTTTTCAGTAGGTAGTGGTCCTTAACATTGCTTTTATGTGTCTGTGTGCCTCTGCATGTATGTGTGTGTGTGTATGTGATGACAGGTCGTGCACAGTGTTACAGCGTCTGCAGCTCTGGTTTCTGCTCTGCAAGCCAAGATTAATGCTCTGACTTTGGATAACCAGCAACTAGCAAACGAACTCAAGGTATGTAACCCATTCATTCATGCTCACAAGTTACACTATAAAAGGACTTAATCAAAGTGAGGGCAGTACCCTGTATTTATTTAGTTATTTAAGCTAACAGCTGCACATTCTTCATTAGATAGGCTAAGAACTACAGGAAATGTTTTTCAAATGTTGTTTTATTTTAACAGCAATTTACAATGAATATACCTGTTACAAAATAACAATATCAAACTTGACTTGAAATTTAGAAAATATGCAAAATAAACATTTAAGGAAAAAAATGTAATTCCTTTTATTTATAAGATCGTTAGACTTTCTAAAATCCAAAGATATTTATTTTAATTTTTTTATTAACCTTTATTTTTCCAGGAATATACTCATTGAGATTCAAAATCTCTTTTTCAAGAGAGTCCTGGCCAAGAAGGCAGCATAAAAACATAAAAGTTTCACATTAAAAAACAAAATTTCACACTTAAAACAAGACACAAAACACAATAAAAAGTAAATAAAAATAAAATAAAAAGATAAATATTATATATAACATTTTTGCTTGAAAAATACAAATAGCTACTGAATAATGTTATGCTCTAAAACCTTAAAATTAAAAATAGAATCACTTTGATGTACCACAGCCAAGTCAGGAAACCAGTATTTGGATTCCCACCACCAGAGAGCTGGTTCCCTGGGCATTAACACCAGATTTATTTTTCAGTGCTGAGTGCACAAAGATTAGCAGATTCTGAGGAGATATTCAATGCGTTCTCCAGAGTAGCTGACTCCACCTTTTAACTCTTTTACCTCTTTACTCTTCTACCTGTACCCTTACCTCACAGAAACATCCATCCATCCAAGGAGGCGAGGACCTGAAGGATACCAGTCGTCCAAACAGCATGGCCTCCAACTCCTCCTTCCACTCCACTCAGGACGAGTTCAATTCACCCATGGCTTCGGACGGACGGGAGGAAGAAGAGAGCGAAGGAGGGAGCAAAGAGGAAATCACACTGTTGAGACAGGCTTTAGACAGCGTTCAAATGAAACTGCTGGAAACCAGGAAGGAGAATCGCTCGCTTCAGGCACAGCTGAAACCCGAGCGAGACAGAGAAAGAGAGGAATATGAAAGCGTAAGGGAGAAAGGCAGGGAAGAGGAGTTGATGGAGAGTCTGGCAGAGCTTCAGGCCAAGCTGACGGACACGCAGGAGAGATACCACCAGGCTGTGGAGGAGGTGGAGGAGATGAGAGCGGCGCAGATGGGAAGAGGGGGAGGTGAGCTGAGTGAAAAACAGGAGGTCCAGAGAGGTATGGCATCCACACTCGAACATGAAGTGAAACAGCTGAAGGCACAACTCGTCCTATCGGGATCTGAGCAGGAGAAAGCGGCTCAGCGAATCAGACAGCTGGAGGAGGCCCTGAGGAAGGTACAGGAGGAAAGAGGGAGTGTGAAGGAGGAAGAACATAGGACCGCACGGATGGAAGTGCTGTACCAGGAGGCACAGGAGGAGATTAGGATGCTCCAGGTAGATATGGGCCTCTTCTCTCTGAAATTGTGTATGACTGTAAGGGAACTTTTCACAGTTCTGGGGGTGTACTAGTGTTTACTGCTTAGGTGAAAAAGGAGTTGTAAAAATCCTCAAGTGGCTCCAGAGGGAGCTGTGCAAACTCGTAGATCCCTCAATTGATGTCACTCGAGGCAAGTGTTGGTTTGGGCTGAGGAGGAGAAAACAAAAAAAAGGATTTTGGCAGTTTACCACAGCGCTCCTCATTAGGGTTGTACATCGCTGGTTTTCAGCCCAATACGATATTAGATCGATGTACAACGATTTGCAGACAAACTGTTTCTGTAAACTTCTGAGTTCATTTTGCTGCTGCCATCATGTGTTACAGTGTTGTTGTCAAGATGAACCTTTACCAAAGTGATGGAAAGGCTAAAGTTTGGAGAAAGAAAGGATCTGCTCATGATCCCAAACATACAAGCTCATCTGTGAATCACGGTGGAGGCAATGTCATAGCTTGGGCTTGCATGGCTTCTTCTGGGACGGGCTCATTAATCTTCAATGTTTATGTAACACGTGATGGCAACAGCAAAATTAACTCGGAAGTTTACAGAAACATTTTGTCTGCCAATTTAAGGAAAGATTCAACCAAACTGACTGGAAGATCCTCCACCATTCAGCTAGATAATGACCCAAAACACAACAAGTGAAAGTTAATCAGGGGCAAGAAGTGGAAGTTTTTAGGCTGGCCAAGTCAATCTCCAGACTTAAACCCTATGGAGCATGCATTTTACCTATAGAGCATGCATTTTACCTGCCAAAGAGGAGACTTAAGAGAGTAACCCCCTAACACAAACAGCAACTGAAAGAGGCTGTGGTGAAAGCCTGGAAAAGCATCACAAAAGAAGAATGCAAAAGTTTGGTGATGTCAATGGGACATAGGCTTGATGCGGATATTGCAAGCAAAGGATTTGCGACAAAATATTAAGTTTTTTTCACTTTAATTTATTTTAAGTCTATCTGTTCCAATACTTTTGCTCACGTAAAATGTGGTGTTCCTTTACAAACAATGATATTTTCTCAGTTGTGTCCTGGAAATGAAAGCTGAAATGTTGATCTCTTGTCTCATATTCATCTTTTGTTGAGCAAAAATAAAGGAATTGCCCTCACTGTTCCAATACTTTTGGAGGGGACTGTATATTAATACACACACACACACACACACACACACACACACACACACACACACACACACACACACACACACACACACACACACACACAATATATTTAATTCATCCTTTCATTTATTCTGTCCTGATGTTTAGGAGGCTCTGAGGGGCACAGTGCCAGTGGAAGCTGCGGCCAAAGACTTTGAAGAGATGAAGTCGGGCATGAACGAGGTCAATGCTGGGCTGCAGCGCCGCTTGCTGGAGCTCTCACACTCCTACAGCGACACCAAGAGTCAGCTAAGTGCTGCACAGAAACAGCTGTCCGAGGCCCGGACTGAGAGCAACTCGGACTCATCTCCCTCTGTAGAACAGCAGCAGCAGGCCCAGGGGCTAAACAGCAAGGTGGAGGAGCTGCAGGCATTGCTCGCGGAGACAGAGGAGAAGCACTCTGCCGCTCTAGGGGAGATTTCAATCCTGAAGCAGGAGGCAGAAGCTCAGGCTCAGAGCTCTGTTGCTCTCGCCGACCACACACAGGTCATGTCTTCTCTGGGAAATGCCATCAAAGAGTTGGAAAGCCAGTCAGAGGTCTTGAAGGAGCAGCTACAGCAGAAAACCATACAGGTGGAGGCTCTACAGAAAAGGTGAGGAAGAAAGCTGTTCTATCACTCGTGGTTGACCGATACATCTTCTTCTGCAATTTTTTGAAGTGTCTGCAGTTGGATGCTGGGGTGGAGATGAAATTTTGAAATAGTGGATGAGCTATTGAAAAAAACCAGTGGAGGAATGTAACTGAATACATTCACATAATGCATTTATGTGCAATGTTCTCAATCAAGTAGATCAATCATCTGTTTGTGGTAACTAGTCAAACTACTTTTTGTCAGCCAGAAAAATTACTCCAATACTATTTGTCTCACCATGTCGTTTTTTGTGTCTACTCCCTAAACAGACTGACAGCAGAGAAAGATGTCATCTCGGATGATTCAATCTCCCGTGTTGAGCACGAGACTATAAGAGAGCAACTGGCAGGCGAGGTGAAGCACCTGACGCAGCTCCTCCAGGGGGCCCTCAGGAAGCAGGATGAAATGGCTCTGGAGGCTGCCGATGCATGGCAGAAGGTAAGAGTAACAAATATGAAAAAACTAAATGTCCACAGAGGACGATGAAAACAAATTTCAAATGTGGACTCTATATTAGCTTCCCTCATATCATTTACAACACTATTATCTATCCATCCGCCAGGCCCGGGACAATGGTGCAGAGCGCGAGGCCCTGCAGGAGCTGCTGATGTCGAGGGAGAAGGAGAACCAGACTCTGACCTCCAGGCTCGCTGAGTCCCAGGATGCAGTGTGTCAGCTCAAACAGCTGGTGGAGAATCACGTGGCCTCAGAGAGAGAGAAGAACAAGAGGGTCAGTAATATGGTAGCCACTGCATTGGGTACAAATGGGTAACTTGAAACATTTGGTTAGAGACCTTATGTATTTGAACTGTGACTGTTTCACATAGATGTATGTCTTTTTATGGAATCAATATCATTTTAGAATTAGAATTTTTTTATACTTTTATTATATCAGTGATTCTTAAGAAGCGGGACAAAAGGCTGTCTTCCAATATTAACTGCTGTTATGTTTAAAAGTAAACATATTTAAAATTGTAGATGTTATTAGGGATTAAGAATAGAATGTCTGGAGTACAATTATCCCCTTAAATGTAATTTTATTATTATTGTGTCAAATATATGACACTTGTTATCTTCTCATGATGTCCGAAAGCAACACTAAATAATCTCTCGTATCAATAAAAACTGTTCTACAACACATTCATGTTTTATATGGTTTCTAAGTGGTGGGACACTTTTTGTCACCACCATCAGACAACCCATTAAAATGTAAGAAAATCAGCCAAAATAAGAGGCAGCTGTCACTATGAAGGACCTCTTGTCACATTCTACCTCTGCAGAGTACATTACAAGTACAAGTGTTGTAGTTTTAGAATATTTTACATTCCAAATCTTGAAAGTCCTGCGTCACAACCATGATACGTCAACACCGACTTACAATTTCTGAAGTTATTTGAAATGTTTCGATCATTTATTTTCCTGAAGTAGTTCATACTAGCACCTAACATCAACAGAAAAAACAAATGGCTGCTAGAAAAACTCCATTTGTTCTCTTTAAGAATAGTTAAATATGTCAACACCGTCAGATGTCAAAAAAATGTATATTCATGTACATTTTGAAAAAAAAATGTGTGGCCTCTGTCAGTCTTGGTGAATATTGTCTTGATATATTTTTTTTCTTTCTTTGGTTTTCATGTTTGTACTCAGGTCTCACTTGCAATTTAGATCTTTATTATCTCAATGTGATTTTCCTGATTATATAAAGTATATACAGAATATTGTAGTACTTGAGACTCAACCAGTTAAACAGAACATGATTAGACTATAGAAATTCATTTGTCGTTTATCGTTTATATGTGTTAATGTTTACATACAGTGTTTCATTAAGCGCATGTTTTATGCTCTTCCCTCTCAGATAGATGATTTGTCTCGGGAGGTGGGGAAGCTGAAGGACGCCTTAAACAGCCTATCACAGATCTCCTACAACTCAAGTTCTCCCTCCAAAAGACAGCAGCAAACCCAGCAGCTTGAAACGATGCAGCAACAAATCAAACAACTACAGTACCAGCTAGCTGTAAGACTTGTTCAAAATCTTCTTGGATAGAACATGCAACACATTAAAACAAATGAAAGTGTGCGGTACTTTGCATACTTTAATGTACATTTGTGATTCTTGAACACTAGCTTAAGTATTCAATATGTACCTATCTTTTCCTTTGCAGGAGTCAAAGAAGCAGCACAATGAGATAGTGTCAGTCTACAGGATGCACCTCCTCTATGCTGTCCAGGTAAAGTTTTATCTTTAATTTTAAAAGAATGGTTTGCCCAAGTATTAACTAGTTAAGCTATATAGCCCTTTACATAGTTTAATTTTATTTGTTAAGGTTTTGAAATATCAATTTCTAAATGATCTACCTCAATCCAGCTACTATGGAAGTGAATGGAATTGTGTTTGAGGCAATGAAGGCAGTCAAAGGAATTTCTACAGTATATATGGGATTGTTTCTTTGGTAAAAGTTGTTCCACTGAAACCTGTTTGCAGGAACGTATGTAATTATAATGTATACAGAATAATGGGAAGGATGTCTGTTGTCTTAATTGTAGTATTTCAAAGCTGTGAGCACAAACAACTCATCAATCATTTAAATGACATACAGTAATTATTAGGGTTTTATTGGATGTATTTATTTATTTAGTTAACTGAATATGTGCTGTGTTTCTTTAGGGTCAGATGGACGAGGACGTCCAGAAAGCCTTGAAGCAGATCCTGATGATGTGCAAGATGCCAAGCCAAGCCAACGAGGCCTGCTGAGACACACTAGGCCTGGTTTCCCAAAAGCATGTTGTAAACGCCACTGAAGTGACCATGTCTACACGTGCAAATTCACACATTACTTGTGCTGATCACACGCCAGGCCAACACATGGTGCCTCTGGATATACCTTGAGTATTTGTTAATGAGGAGCAGGTTTACAATCATATGTCAATCGCCTTTGCTAATGATAATTTGATTGACTAAGATAATCGAGATCGGTCATCAATGTTACAATGGAAGATGTTTTTGGGATACTGCAGCCCAGCATACAGATACTGCACACCCACCAACTCTCCATTGAAATGAATGAAGCAAGTGATTATCTTCTATCAGCCAAATTTATAATCTCTGTATGTGCAGTAACCTTAAATCACATGCAGTTGGTGCCAAGTGCCAATGCAAACATGTGTACTCTGATACGTGTGCACCAATCAGTCCAATGAAAACAGTGAGTTTGATGTGGTTTATTTCTGTTACAATGTGCACTTAGAGAAATAAAAGTCTCAGCTAGCACTGCTGTTAATAGTATCTATTTTATGATACAACTGTTCTTACCTTTTGTCTAAATGTTTTATGGTTGCCAACATTTTCCTGATACAATCTAAATTATTTGTGCCCTCTGATGTGACTTTGCTCAACCCCAGCCCAAAAATCATTTAGAAGTGTTCTGAGGCCGCACTTCTATGAAGAGAAAGCATGATACTGTTAGTTTTTCTATTTTCCTACTAGCAAAAAAAATGTACAAGGATGAATTTTACTGAATTGTAATATGCCATGTTTTTCTAAGTGACTGTACTTTAATGAAGAGGTTGGATAGCTGTATTCTGATGGCCTTGTTTTGTGTTTTTGTGAATGAGATGCTTTTTCCTCAAGTATAACAATGCACTTTTTGGTCTAGTGACACCGTATTATTTTCCTTTCCCCTTAATATTCATAATTTACATAAAAGGGGTTGAATAGAATTATTTACTGTTATAGGAAAAAATTAACATTTCAATTGTAACAAATGCTTAGCAGTAGGCTCAATATTTTTGTCTTTTTAAATCAGAGGATAGCAAGTTCTCACGTCTTCATTTATTTACTCGTACACTTTCTTGAAAAGCATGCAAAATATGTTGTCTGAAAGCAAATGGTTGAGTCTGCTGTCACGTGCCTCTTATCAGACAGTATTGTTCTGCCTTAGCAGTACTTTCAAAAGAGGATTACCGTCAATACCAGTCTTTCTTAATTATCATGGAAGCCAAGTTCATTAGGCATCCTAATGCCATGTTATTAATTTATTTGCATTTACCAGGAATGTTTTCCCTCTGTTTTTCCTCCTTGTGATACTCCTGTCCTCCTGTCTCTATCTGTTTCTTTGTTGGTACGGACACACGCTGTACAGCATTGGAGAATACATTTCTGTCAATGTGTCTTCTGAACTATTTTCACTTCACACTCCTTTGCCTTAGTACTGTACATGGAGCCATACACCCTCATATATCACTTTTCATCTGAACAGTTTTTGAGATCATTGAGAGTACATTAATGACCTTTAACTGTATAGTCACATAACATGTATTTGTATCTGACTGACTGAAGCTTGTTTCTTACTGAGGAACTTTTTTACTGAACATGATTTAACCTCGACTGAGATTTGTTCAAGCCAGAGTAGAGCTTTTGCTTTATTTCATAGGTGTTGGAACATCACACACAACTCTAACTATCCTTAACTGACATGTTTTGTAACAAGGAAGGGAAAAAAGAAACTTGGAGAACTTTTGAAAAAAATTGCTTGTTTGACAACTGCTTTTTAGCCCACATAAATAAATTTGCAAGATACTGTACCGTTGTGTGTCTGTCTTACCTATCATTTTAATATAAGAATGTGCAGAAATTAAATAGACTTATTGCAAGATAGATAGTTATTTATTTATGTATGCTTTATTAGCATTCTAGCATACAATGGCAAGTGATGGAATCAATTAAGTTTTTTATCGTTTTGTGTCATGCCTAAGCTACATGACGGCTACCTAGCATGGCTTTATAAGCCACCACATATTATAAACCAGATTCACAATTACATTTTCAAAGAACACAACCACACTGCCCTTATTCCCAGGCTGTTGAGACAAAGTTTGTAAACTTAAACACATCAAAACGAATCAACCGTTAAACCTGCACAGAAAATGTCCAGGTTTTCAACACTATTAGATCATCAATTCATTTCCAGTACAAGAGAAAATGGGACACTTTCCACCTGACCCAAACCACTCCAACAATCTATTTTCCTCCTGAATATTTTTTATTTACCAACTTCAGTGACACTTACACATTTGAGTTCTCAACTGTGCAACCAAAGATTGTAAGCCTCTAGAAGAGTCTAGATAAATGAGATCTCCTTTTACCTGCCAAGCAAAGACCGAGCCTGTTTCCCCACTGGACCAAAATATGCCAACAGCTGTTATTGTTCACTGAGAAGTGTAAAATGTCCTTAAAAAATACTTTAGGCAAGTGTTCCAAGAGGTTCAAGAGCAGGAAAAGACTGCACAGGCAATAAATTACCACTAGATGGTAGCATTTGCCAAAATTAGATCTCTTAACTCTGCTCACACGCTCACACAATTTACAGATTGAATAATTCACATTAATTGAAATTAAACGTCTACAACTGAATGGTTTGGTGAGTATGAAAAGTATGTGGATCATTCACTGAGGCCTTCATAGTCACCAAAATCGCAACCTTATTGAATCATACTGGATTTTTTTGACATGGAACATGGCCTACACTGTGAGTCTCAAATAGTGGAGGAGTCATTTTTAAGAAATTCATTGTTTATGTTCCTTTTGGGCTAAGGCACACAGTCCTCCATGATAGCATTCTGTCTTTCCCTCAATGTCCACTCAGCTTTTGGCTCTCAGAAGTCCTTCCAGCCAACTCTGGATAAATGATCTGCCGTTCTGTTTCCTCTAACCGGTGACATAACCACTTAGTTTCCTGCCCTGTGTTCTGCCCGCTGGTCAAACACTCACACACAAACATATACGCATGTGCACGCTATTAGGTGTACACACATACACACACACGCACAGACCTATGCCTTTACACAACAACTTCATGTCCATCTTGCTTTCCCACACGTTCTGCCCTCAGGCCTCGGTTATGTGGAGAGAGATCTTGCACTGTGATCATAATCGAGCTATGGTATATAGTTGTCAACCAACTCATGCTTTAGAGCTCAAAGTCAGGAGTCCGTGAATGGCAAGAGGAGCTCGGCTAAGCCAAAATGAAATATTAAATTTGATATTATTTCTCCATTTCTGTTGGTTATTTAAATATTTTTTTTATTAAAGTAACTTTTCAGGGTTTTCAATCCAAAATATCTCAGTTCTTAAAGTCGCTTTAGAATAATTTGAAAGTTTTGTTTCACATGTTCATGCTTCCCACATGAAGATTAGCAGCTTTTTAAAATGTTTATTTTTGGGTATCAGATTATTAGTTGGACGCAAAAATATTATTATTGGCTCTGGGATTAATATTATTTTGACAGAAAAACAAATAAACAATTTACTGTATAAAAAAAATCTGCAGATTTATTTACGATGAAAGTTTTCCTTAATTGGTGCCTTACTTTGATGCAATATTTTATTTTGATTTAAATGTTCAAAACCAGACATTGTGATTTGTATGAAAGCACCATTAGATCCATTGACAGAGATTAGACGATGTGAAGAAGTCATGACAGGAGCAGGAGCTGAAGGAGCCCAGTCTGGGAGGAAATGAGAAGAGGTTGTGTCCAAAAGAGCAACAACATGGACTAGCAAGTGCAGCAGATCAGGAGAGAGGGACAAGGGTATGTGTCTACTACTGGAAGGATGACTAATCTGCGACCAAGACACTCCTCTGAAGTGGCATAATACAAACCTGCATCAGCTGCCAGAAGCACAAGCAGAACAGGCTGAAGAGGGGAAGAAGAGCTAATGAAGAGGTTACACGGCTCAGTAGTGATTAATCATGGCAGCAATAAAGTTGTGCACTTTTGGCTGCCAACTCACCACTTTTAGAAACATTTTCAAAGTTTCAATGCGTTTCTATTTACACTGTATATTTCCTAGTAATCAAAGTTTGTGTGTTGTGTAAACATTGTTAAATGGCTTCTCATTAATGTGCATCATAGGTTGTATGCTTGGTTTCAGGGAGCAGACCTATGTTATCTGTACAAAGTGTTGGTACTTGTATCACAAAGTAGTGTGTACGTTTAGCTTGTGTTGTTGTTCTGTTCTGATATTTCTGGCTGATATTAAAGACATCTGGAATGTAAATCCTTAGCTAAGTAGAGCACATTTACAGAAATGTATCAACGTATATTGTCTTGTCTGTTACAAGTTAGCTCATTTACAACCCAGTGCTCCAACCTGCATCTAAAGCCTCAGAGCTGAGAGGTTATTTGGCCTGGCGACAACCTTAGACACACTGTATCTGGACTACAGCTGAACTCTGCCCTGTGACGGATAAATCTGTGGTTAGTTTTGCCCACAACAAAATGTAGTATCAAAAGACTGTTAAAGAGCTCCACTCCACTGTGGTTTTCATTTTCCACCCACTAAGGGGAATGAACAGATTTGCATCTGTGCATAAAAGGATCTAACACACGTGTCACAGGGCTTCATTTCTCTGATTTTACAGGCCTCAAAAAAAAAATTCTCTGGTTGGAATGTGGATTAATGTGACAGTGTGTACATTTGAACATCATGTCATTTAACAGTATGTTGAGATTACAAATGTGCATGCTCAGGATGAACCAATCCTATATGGCCCAGTTTGCAGACAACCATATCTGATTGTTTGTGTATGTTGGGTCTGGCGCTGGTTTTCAGAACAATATGACCCCATCAAACACCTTTGTGGTGACTTGGAACCAAAGAACGACCAAACACTAGCAAACAAATTGGAGAAGAAGAAGAAGAAGAGTTAGCACAGCAGTCGGTGACCACCTTTCCCTTCACTACTACTCACTACAATACAACAATTCTGTGGAAGAAGGCATCACTTCCTAAAATTAGTGCCAGATCCCCCCTATGCCTCTGTGACTGAATGTGAGAAGCCAGGTTACACAATCGTGTAGTGTCCACATACTTTTTAGCCATTTTGTGCACTGCAGCTCATGTATCAATGACTACTGAAAAGGCCTGGGCTAGCCATTTGTCTACATAAACAACACCCACGTGAGCCTACAAGCAAGTATTTGTTGATTGATTATCTTTTGAATTACACTTCAAAATAATTACACTGTGACATTAAGCTACACTAAGTGGCTCTCAGCAACGTTGGGGACAATTAGCTTTTGGCATCCAGGCTTCTATAAACAGGGGAAGGTTTCGGTGTGTCAGACATCTCCGCAACGCAATCGCTTGCGTGGTCACAATGTTGTCATCGAGGAACTCAATGGAAGAAAAACAGTGATTTTCACTGATCTGCGGTTCCCTCCTTGGCAGAACATCGGGACCACAGTGATGTTTACATATGTATATTGATGGAAAGTCTGATGGCTGTGAACGCTGCGGAAAAGAAGGAATTAAACAAAAAACAACAGGTTTGATGCAAAAGCTTATTTTCGTTTCTGGTAATTTTTCAGCAACTGTCATCACATTATAGCCTTTACCTCTCTCTCTCTCTCTCTCTCTCTCTCTCTCTCTCTCTCTTTTCCTTTTTACTCGGTTCATGCCTTCCTAAGACCTCCTCCTCCCTCTTTCTTTTTATCTCTTCCTTCTGCTGTAGCACTCTATGGGTTGTCAACATTGTTAACATGCTTACATTCCATCTGATACAACCACATTTTATTGTCAAGTAATTAACTGATTTGTGCAACATGTTGTAGCTTTGTTCAGCCACCAAGCTGTCAAACGTCCCCAGCTTGTCTAATGCAGGCTGGCCTTGAAACAAGACCCTGCAGTAGACGACTGCAGGGGCGTAAAAGACGCATGCAGCTTAATTGCTGCAATATGTAACCTCGCCTCCAGCCTAGTGTGGCCCACAAACACTCTCCATCACACACATTCATTCACAGGAAAACATGCGCACACACATAAAAAACATGCAAACAGACAATCAAACATGTCCACACGTAGCTACTATAATGCATTTATTTTTTTTACTTTTCAATGTGTTACCCAATTACAACATGACTGGATTGTTTTTTTCATTCTGCGTCACAGCCCTGACACAAACTACAGTACATTTATTTAAGACAATTATGGTTTGTTTGCTGGTTTTAATTCTACTACAATGCTATCCTTTGATGGAGAAAATTCAAAAGCCCTCCTCCCTGAAGAAAACCAAATGGAAACAAACCAAATCAAAATTATTGGAAATCTACGAGTTTTGTTTCCTTGAGGCATTTTAAGACATGCTTTGTACTAGAGTCTAACGGATAAAAGATGATATTAATTCGGAGATGCTTTTGAGTAATCGACATTTGGCTCTTAGTAGAATCCCGTGAAGCATTACTCAACAGCAATGATGAAAGGGATCAGAGGGACAGGAGAAAAGCTCCGGCCCGATTTGATCTTACACATGAGGAGCGTTCGTGTGGCCACAAAGGTAGCTCCTCTAAATAACACAATTACAATATTTTATTTCAATGATTGTTGAATCCCTATCGACGTATGTGAACAATTAACGCAGAAACGTATAGTCAGAAACAATTGATATGCATAGGTCCATAGAGAATCAATTGGAAAAGTTGGACAGGGTGACTGTAACAACATGCTGGAACATTCCCTCGCAGGAAATGCACATTTTAAGACACCAATCTAACATCATCCAAAAATCAAAAAATTATTTCACAAAATTCAGTCTCATCTTGATTGTTGCTCTGGGCGGCACACCATGATGACCTCACATATTACAGTCTCGACTCTCTGGTTTCTCGCTTTGGGAGAAAAGCTATCCGGCTCTCTAGAAAAGAGATTTGATGGTGCTACGTTGTGATGATAGCAGATGTGATTTTCCTTAATTGAGTGGTTTTCCCCTACAACCACTACACCGTATCCTTTTCCTGACATCACTGAGCTGACTGCAGATCTGCCAGCGGCAATAACCTGGGTCACCGAGATACAGTTACACTCACAACTCTGGAAGACCCCAACACAGCCGACCACAGAGAGGTTCACCAGCCTGCACAGTTGGCACAGTAACACAGCAAGTGGTGTTTTGCAAATGAGCCATGCTTATGATATAGTTTAAAATATTTAGAGTGGGAATGTGCGTATAAAATGTTTGATTTTAGGTCACACATTATTCCTCCTCAGGAATCAGCATAACAGTCACTGTCTTCTATCTTTACAAATCTCCAATTTTTGCATGTGTATCAATGATATTCAATGATACACAACCACGTGCTGCATCCCAGATCATAAATGCTCTTTTGCCCTGTGTATGTGGAATGGCTGGACCAGATCCTTGAGTTTTGGCTACAGGTCCACACCCTTGAGATGTTTATTTCTGCATTTGATTTAGCACAGAATGATTGCAGCAATACAGTCTGGAGGTGGGGCAATAGCAGTGGGCAGGAAAAGGCCTTTGATCATTGGCTATTTTCTTGTATGTTTTACATTATGGCATCTTACAAAAATGTTAATAGTGATGTCAACTTTGTTGTATCCCAGGGCACCTATACTTTGTAAACCAAACATATAAGACAACATAATTATATGATCAGCTTGTATATCGTGAAAAATATGTGCATGTAAACATTTGGCAGGGAGCCATGAAGCTAAAGAATCTGGAAGGGAACATGCTGTGTACGATGTGTCAATGTTAGACTATGTGAAGAGGAAAACACTTTATTTGTCTTTTTATTGTTCAAACTGTAGAATTACTTTTTGCTGGTCTTACTCTCTTTCCCAAGAGTACCTCTTTTTTAACCAACTTTGGGAGTTTTGATATATATAGGCTACAGCTCTGGAAAAAAATTAAAGACCACTCCAAATATTCAGTGTCTCTCGTTTTACTATTTATAGGTTTATGTTTGAGTAAAATTAACATTTTGGTTTTATTCTATAAACTACTGACAACATTTCTACCAAATTCCCCCCAAAATATTGTCATCAAGAGCATATCCATTAAGTCATGTAGAGATGAAGATTCAAGAAAAATCACCTGGTCTCTTAATTTCTTCCAGAGCTGTATACGTATATATCAAGGAAGTGTATACCTGCTCTCTGAAATAGCTGAGACTGTGATTTAATTACCTTGACCTGTGCCGCCGTTCCCACTCTAGGTCAGGCTTGCAGTCCCTCTCGTTCAATCCGGCCTCCTCACATCAGGTTCTGATGAGCCTAACTGGAACCACGTGCTCCACGCTGGCTCCCCTGACAGATGGGACAATATCACATTATTAATGACAGAAAGAACGGACGGAGGGAGGGAGAGAGAGAGGTGGGGAAGGAAAATCCTCAAAGGGCTTGCTGGTCTTAAATAGCTCAACACTGAGCTGCCATCGCTTCTGAGGAAGTTATTATGGGAAAGGCAGCATGTCCGTGTTTGCATATGGAATATCCTCTTAATCTAACCAAATACTCCGCAGGCTTAGCCCCGTGTCACTTTTCTCAAAGCTGCTGAACTCTAGCCCCTCATGTACACTGATGACAAGATACTACATGCCCAAAGAAGGTGGACACCTCATTTTTGTACATCTGATCTGGGCTGTTTTCAGTTAATTTTAGTTCTAATGATTGAAAACCGTAATATTGCAGCTTTCAATGACTTCATGATCTTAAAAATATTGCATTTTCAATTTTGTGCGCCATTTACACAGAGGTATAAAGATTGTCGCCTAATAGTAAAAAACTGCATCTGCTCAAACCCTCTCATGATTCTATGTGTGGTGTGTTTGCTTGCTATTGCATGGATGTTCACAGGGCTCCAGGCGACGTGGGGGGAAAGTTCAAATTTGTTGAACTTTGCTCT
The DNA here is from genome assembly GCF_949987685.1 of Ammodytes marinus. Classification (NCBI taxonomy): domain Eukaryota; kingdom Metazoa; phylum Chordata; class Actinopteri; order Uranoscopiformes; family Ammodytidae; genus Ammodytes; species Ammodytes marinus. The sequence goes on from NC_137222.1 coordinate 13,269,488, forward strand.
TAGCTGTGCTGACCTTTGTGCATTCAGCCAATTGCTGTTGACCAGTGCTTGAACTTAAAGGTGGAGTCAGCAATTCTGGAGAATGCTTGCTGTCAATTTTTTTTTTGGCCAAATCAGTGAATATCTCCTGACGATCCAATACCTTTCCATACTGTGAGTGCACTGAAAAAAAACAGATACAAAAAAAAGGATTGGCTTGGCGAAATAACAACATGCAGATGTAAATAATAAATATTAGCATTGCTTAGGTGGACAACATTATAGTGCTTACGTTCTGGACGCTCGGGAATTATACTTACAACACCGACCATTATTTTTCCCTGTGAATACGCTTTAAAGAGCCATGTTTCTATGTTAATCAGTGACATAATAAGTCATTTTTTACCATCCAAAACTAAAAATATCCTTAGCCATCGAACGAGTTAGCAGATGTTCTGAGCCCTACCGCATTGAGAGGCCACAGCATTTCAGCTCAACACACAATATTGTGAGATTTTATTGACCATAACGTTTTCTGTTTTGTTAAACTTACTATTTCATTATTATTTTACTTTGTCCGCTACTATCGGGCAACATTTTTCAGCACCCTGACCCTGAAGGAAAACATCCTTGTGGTACAGGCTGAGTCACAAAGGCAGGATTCACCTGCACCAAATTACTCCGGGAGCCTAAGGCCATGTGTCTCACCAGCGCAGGAAGCACTGAGCATGTACATATCATGTTATGAGGGAGATTTGCGAGAGAATAGACCATTCTCTTCTCTTTCATGATGCCAAGTTGAGCTCTTGTGGGTGAATGGAAGCAAATATTGCAGGCTGTTATAGCAGCATAATCATCCATGGTTTCGGAAATAGGCTTGGGTGTCCACATAGTTATGTGTATGATGGGGCGATAAACAGATAAACAAGTTGTTTTGAACAAAAGAGCACATGCTGAGCTACAATTAGGTGGTCTACTGCTTTAATGGCTTTCTTCGACCCAGTCACCACTGATTCACTTTGTATCAAAGTACCGGAACCTACATTTACACTGAGTCAAATCACCAGAAACAACCTCTCTGTCTCTCCCTTTGATTTGCCCTCTCTCTCATAAACACACACACACACACACACACACACACACACACACACACACACACACACACACACACACACACACACACACACACACACACACACACACACACACACACACACACACACACACACACACACACACACACACACACACATGCATGGACAGTGCCACAGCATATACACAGGAAGGGGTCTCTGAGTTTGCACACCAGTGACAAATAATTTACAGGCGTGTATATCTAAGTGTGCATGTGACAAAGTGTGTGTGAGAGAATTGAAAAGAGAGAGAGAAAAAAGGGTCTGACACTTGTCTATGAGTGCGTTATTAAAAAGGTGAGAAGTGAGTGCAGTGTCTGGAGGAGGGGGTTAATTGCACTCTTAAAAGAGGACTTCAAAGAGAGGCTGGTGTCAGGGCTGAGGGGCATGGACGCAAGAAAGGACTAAGAGGAAGAGGGGGAGGAGGAGGAGGAGAAAAAGTATACTGTAACTGATGAAGGGAGATCAGAGGGAAAGCTGGGAAAGGGCAGAACTAGGGGCAAGGTTGGGTTGAAGTTATATCAATGATTTTTGAGGTGCTCCATATAGAGAAAGAAGAAGTTAAAGGAAAATGAAGAGGGAGACCAGTTTAAATGAGATGTTTTTATAAAGGGATGGAGGCAAGAACAATGAGAAGGGAAAAAAGGTAATGCTGAGAAGCAAGAGATGGTTCCTTGAGGCAAAAAGAGGTTGTGTGAGGGAGTTATGTAAATTATGCTATACAAATTCCTGTAAAGATGCTGTTTAAATTGAAAGAATGCACCATAGACTTTATCACCTGTTTTACCCTAGTGACGCAGTTCTAGAAACTGCAATGTCCTCAACAAATTGAAGTCCACAACAATTTGCACAAACAATAAGTGTTCCCAGATTATGTACTCTCGTGTTTTTGGTTATCCTCTAACTAAAGTGCCACAATGAGGTTTGCATCTGTGGTTTTCATTTAAATAATTTTTCATCCAACGCCTAAAATCAAGCCAAAAGTTTTATTTGTCAGATACTTGTGTTTATGACCAAATATCTGCTCAAGCTGTACTTTTTGTTTAGTGCTTTTCTTTAGTGCTAATTAGCAAATGTTAGCATGCCAACTTGAAAAACTAAGACACAGAACTTGGTTTACATTTTACCTGCTAATAATCGGCAGTCAATGTTAGCATGACTTTCAAAATGGCTGTCAATTAACTGTCTTTTGACTTACTGATAAAACAACTACATAATCTTAGCAAAATACAAAATCCTATTTGACCTGAAAATACTTCTGGATTCAGACTGTTGTATCTGCCAGTTCAGCAATCACTTAGAAACGATAAAAAGAATTAATGAAGTAGGCCTATCTTCTGATCATCAGATTGACATTCATTACTAAATACTTCAAAACTTTGCTATTAGTTCTGAGGTCTACGCTAATACTCATAAAGTCTTTGACAGTAACGGTTCTTCTGGTGAGATTAACTTCATGACCACCTGATTAGAGGTGTTAGATGTTAGCTTAATGTAGCATAGATGACTGGACATTATCATTGTTCTAATTAGACCTTCTACCCTCAGGCAGCTGTAGAGCAGATGGGGGCGTGCAGCCCTCAGACTAAACAAAGAACCAGAAGAGACAGATTCAAATTATTTGATATTGCTGCTTAAAACCATATTACAATACCTACATTTAATTAGTAGCCGAGAAAAACAGCTGTGTTCATGGCCTGTTCATTCAACAGGTTATGAACAAAACTCATAAAACATTTATTTCAGTAAAACATGAAAATATATCTCACATGACTTACTGCAGATGAGGGGTGACTGCAGTTATTACATTGACATTTAGCTATTTCCAAGTATGGATTTGTTAAATTATTAACATGTTCTTGGCAAACCTCCCTTAATATACTGTGACACAGCTTTTCAGAAAAAAATAAATGGCATGTAATAAAATAAAAAGAAGAGAGAAGCACATGCACTCACAGCCTCAATGCAATAAAAAACCTTATGGAAAAAAAGTTGTACCGATCACTAAGGGACATTCCCTTAAATGCTGTGAATCTTGCAATTACAAATCTCAAAAATGTGCTTTTTGCACAGAATATTTATGATGTAAATCAATAATGACCATTGACCAAACCTAAGGTGAACCAGCTTGTTTGCCGATACAAACAACAGACAAACAAAAAACCCTCGTAAACTTTTAAACTGTTACACTCTACATACAATGGTACGCAGTGGCAGGTTGAAGTTCCAAACTACTAAAAACTGAGACACATCAACGAGAAAAGTAGTGTTAAATCCTGAAAAACAGAACTATTTCAAAGAGCCGACTAAAAGGCTTCCATAAGAGCTGTCCAAAGCATTGCTGAATAATTCCAACACAGATTTTTAATCAACATTAAACCTATTCCAGTGATTCATGTTTCATCCATGTTATGTTATTTCACCTGACACTGATTGCTCTCCTCTTAGACAGAAGGCTTTGTAGCAGTTGCATAGAGGGAATTCACCCAACCGCAGCACCAAAGAGTGAAAATGAAAATAAAATGTGTAGCTGAATCAACTCGTGTCTTTTTCCATCGTTGAAAAAGGTTTTGGGCTTTTAAAGCCATTTGTCTTGTGTGATGACATGTTTTCAAATATGCTTTCAAATGTTGTGCTGGCTATATTATGAGGATAGTTTGTGCTATGATAGGTTCATAATATTGTTTATTTGCCATTTGCTTGACACTTTTAGCTTTTCTTTATACTATATATAGCCATGCATATGCACACACACATACACACACAAAACTTAGGCGTTGCCTGTGCTTACATGATACTATAATGTATCCCTCCGAGGCATTCCCTTCCAGCAACTGTCTGACAATAATTACAATGATTCATTTAGTTTTATTGTAAAACAAACATCTCTCTTTGTGTGTGTCTTGGCCTGGAAAGACCTAAGAGTCTCTAAGTGATGGGTCTTTAATTACAAGCACAAACAAAAGACACCATGTACATATGTTCTGGCTTACTGTAATGAGGGAGACACCAACATTAAAATAATGTTGTCATCGCACAAAGGATTACCGAACCACAGATATCATATTCTCTTTTTCTATCTTTCCGTGCCTCTTTTCCTCTGTCTCGCTGTTAAAAGTAATCATCATTACTGTACATTTAGTAATCCAATCTGCTGATATTGCTTTGATCCACTGATGTTGCTGAGGCAATGAATCTACATGTACTTCAGAGTAATGAGTTAGATCTAAAGAGAATCTAGATCTGGAGTATCTGGCCCTTGGATTCACTTTTCATTAGGGCCTTACAGCAGTTTAACCATGTGTTTCTCATCAGCTAAATTAATCACTGTTTATCTGATTCTGGCTAAGGTTCATTTCTCACTACGGGGAAAAAATTACAAAAAACGCCAGCTTTTCGTCTATGTCATGCTCTTTGTCTCTGTCACCTGCTTGTCAAATGTTCAGAGGAGAGAGACCAAACTTGGTCCAAGCTTCAGTCAGGTAACAGGCCAAATAGTCTTGTGAGCTGTATGCACACATGTACAAGCTCTAAGAAGTGTTTTTGTGCATGAGGGTACACATGTCATTTCTGTAGGAATGTGCACGACTGTGTTCCTGCTGAATGTACGTGTGCGCACAACTGTGTGTACTTGTGTGTGTGTGTATGTGTGTGTCTAAGTGCATTAACAGAAACACCAGGCGGTGTGAGTAATGCCTTAGCCTTTGGATATTTCTCACATGAAAAGACGTCAGAGGCTGTTAGTAAATGATTAATCAACAACGTTATTTGGGCTAATGCTGTCTGTCTTTTTTCCTCAAAGCTCTGGAATTTGTCTTCACAGCTGGACTTTTACAAGATCTCTTGAAAAAAGCAGCAGTGTTGCAGAGTTGCAACAGTATAGAAACCTCTTTGACAGTGGAAATAAGTGAATACATTACATACTATATTTAATACTGAAGAATTTGTTTAAATCTCAGCTACCAAACCAGCAACTATAATTAATAATAGTGATACAAATGATAAACTAAAAGTCGTTTTTGATGTATTACAAGCACAACATTCAAGCTGGTGCAAATACTGGTTTGCAGTCATCTTATAATGTATGACAGTGATATATGTGTCATTGCATTTAACCCCTCTCCCCATCCCTCTCTCTCTCTCTCTCTCTCTCTCTCTCTCTCACACCATCTTCCTAAGATAACAACTTCAACACTTGTTTTTATCTCCCAGACAAATTGTTCTCATGACATCATTGCTTCTTACATATATCACAGCCCTGAGCCCACCCACTTTTCTTAATACTCCCCCTTCCTACCACAAATCCCTAAAAGCTTTAGCTCATTGCTCAGATCATCATTAGCCATTATCTTTCCTACTATACTTTAGGATGGTTCCTATTTTTATAAGGCAGAGTATTGAAACGTAAAAACCATTAAATTTTTTTCAAAACTTAGTTTTAGTCTATTTCTCCTAAAAGTGAAATTTATGGAAGAAAGTACATTTAATAAATATTTGTGCAATAAAGCAATGCGCTTCCAGTTTGAGTTTTTCAAACCATAAAGTATTTTGTACCACAATCCGTCTTTTTCCACCTTCCAACATCAAGCAGACTCCTCTTGATTTCACGCTGCTGGCTAGATATGCTAGAAGTGAAGGACAGACGTATATAACGTCAGACATGTTGACAGATTTACCACTGCAAAGATCACTTCATCTGCTTGGCTCTTGCTGGAACAGATGAGCATGATGGGAAGGGTTAGCAGTTTTGTGTAACTTTTTGGGAACATAAAAAACATTTTATGGTTTAGTATGCATGTGTGTGTTTGCATGTGCATGATTGAGAATAAGAAAAAAAGATTTTGAAATAATTGAAAAAAGGGATGCTGACAGATATACTGGACACCAATGGCCAATTAATTTTACACCAGATTAATCTTTTGGCAGCTGTTGGTTTGGGCAGCACCATAAGAGCCAGAAACTATGAGAAACTGAACAAGCTGAAAAATAAGCCTGGACCTCTGCTGGGTACTGTTCTGGACCGCCTAGAGTTGTTTGTGGATCTTGTGCAAGGATGTTGCACAAGATGCTGTTGATAATGAACAACACCAAACACCCTCCATACATTCTACTGGTTGGTTGACAGAGTATTAAGTCAGAAGGTCATTCCTGCCTACAGCACCGGGACAGGAGGCACCCCCTCTGAATATACAATGCACATTTTAAGTCACATTTTGACTTTAATTTGACTTTTAATTTAAATACAATATCCAACAGAAACCCTGATGCTATTCAAGAATATAAGGATAATCTACAATTTCAACTATAAAACAATACAGAACAAAACAAACAGATGTCTGTTGAAATATCTGAAAATACAGAGAGAACAGAACATTCTTTCAAGGAGGAACACAGACAGTGTGGGTCACCCTTCTCAACTGAGTTCACTGGCCTGGCATGACCCACTGCTGGATGTCTCTACATGCTTAACTGACTGTTTGATGGCTTTAACAGGCTCCACACAGGACAAGCTAAACAGTTATGTTATTATCATTAATCCAAATCAAATATGAATGGATATGTTTACCTTTGGGCACATGAAGGCTTTAATTTGGCAGCTGCTTTGAATCGTTTGCTTTTCGTAAACCTGACAGCACATTTTTACATTAAAATACAGTGTATGGGGAGCATAAAAGGTCATCAAATTCACAAATAGCTACTACTCTACTACTACTCATTTTGAGAACACTATTATATGTTGTGGGCACAACAATAAACTATGAGATAAGACAGAACAACATTAAACAGTATCTGGAACAGCTGGTTTTAAGATCTGGAAGAACCGTTTTTGAAATAAAGTGGTTCAAAATTGAAAACCAAGCACTTCACACAATTCAACCAACTTTGTGCAAAAGGCTTTTCGAAAACTGATACCATGAGTGACAGCCACTGCAGCTGGTAAAATGTGAAAAACTCTGATTCCCCCCCCCCCCCCTCAGGAAACTTCAGCAGTCAAACTACAATGAACACCCCACTGATATTGAAATAACTGGCAGCTCTGGGCTGCACTTTGTATTAAACAGAACATGACCGAATGCATAAATCCTATCAACCAACATCTAACACTCTTAACAATGAAATGACAAATGGGTCATTTGTAATTGCTTCAGAACGACACAGATTACGTAATTTGTCGGTGCCTTCCAAAACTGTTGCAAGTCAGCACTGCGAAATAATAATGTTTTCTGGCACTGCTTTGGTTGAGGTTTTCTTAGTTTTAGTCACAAAAGCGACTTTGTTAGGGTAATAGAAATCTCAATACTTGTAATAAGAAACCAAATGCTGACTGTAAGGAGGAAACAGCAACAACAGGTTGAAACCGTTCTTTTTGTCGACTTTTTTGCTCCACACAATAACATCTCACTACTTCTTTCTGAGAGACAACAGTTATAATTCCAACGGCCGTTAACAGAAGAAACTCTTCACAGAAATCCTTCTTGGAAGGAAAGTCTCGCAATGATGACGGGAAGTCCCAGAAATTTTTTCAGGATATGCACTCAGTACTGAACCTTTCAGCCCCTGCTCTGTGTGTCATTGCCCCGCTATAGCCAACATTTAGAGATAAATTAAAGTAAGGTTCTGAGACATTATCTATTGTGCATTAAGACTTGCAAAACACAGTGTAATTAGTTTAATTTTGCTAGTACAATATATCTCCAGCTAGCTTCTTTAACTACTTCTAATCTTCTGCTTTAACCTCCCTCCTAACCTAGGTTACACTGCAGAACCTTTAAGCCATCCGTCTCTGGGCTGAATTTGCAAACAGCTGCATAGTTTGCTCTAAATTTGGTAAGACATTTGGATTATTTTAAAGAATTCAGATTGTGTTGCTAAACTGTGTAAAATGTGTGTTCTAATTAATGTTATTGGTATCATGGCTCGCCATCACCTTAACAGGCAAAAGACGTCTGAATTCTAATACTCGGTTCAAGACAAGATTCCATGGGCCATGATCCAGGTCCCTCCTGTTGAGTGAGCGGATGTCTTGTTTCGGCCCAGTGGACCAGTCAATGTCAGGTTCAGGATTTAATCTGTCATCAGACACAATATAATGAGGTTTCAAAGTACTGTAATCCCCATCAGTGAAAGGTTGAATAGTCATTGAATCACATGTGTTTGTTTAAGGCTCAGTAGGAAATTGGTGAGGGTTCCAATACTTCACATATAAGTGTATATCCTCTTGACAAGCAAATATTATATGTCAAGGTGTATCATGCATCTTAAAATTAAAGTTTTTTAAGGTCTACTGTATCTAAAGAAACACTAGCAGTTGATGAAATTAGTTAATATAGTAATAATATTTGTCTTTTATAAGTACATGTTTGCGTGTTTTGTCAAACCAAATCCCCATACGTCTTGTAAAGCTCTAGAAATGAGTGTCGATGTGGTACAAGTGTGTCTTGTGTGGTCTCCTAGATGGATTAAACTGATTTATTGGTGAGAGAGACTCAGGTCATAGACCTTATAAATAAAGAGAAGTGGAAGGAATCAGACTGAAAGAGAGGAGAAAAGGAGTTAGGTCCTATTTATATTTGATGAAGAGAAGAATGAACAAGACAACAGAGAATAGGGATACACAGTTTAAATAATCTACATACAGTAAGTGGGTTAATGGGTATCGAGGAGTGTAAGCAGGTAGGAAGGTTGGTATAGTGGGAATATTTCTTTCTGCAGGGCATTAAGTTAGTACTTAAACATTTACTGACAGCATTTGGGTGTGTGTTGATGGATACAAGTACAAGAATGAAATAGGTTGCAATGCCAGGGTGCTGTGGTGTAGAAGGCAAATGTTTTACATGCCCAACAACCACCGTTACCCTCCACCAAGCCTCACACTATTTCTTGCATTGTTGCTGATTTAGTTCGCCGCATTTCAACTGCGAATGCAAAATAGTTCAATATGAATGTCAATCTGATGCACTCACACTCTGAAAGGGCTGCAATTGATGATGCAACATACAAAGATATGTTGTGTTAGCTCTGAAGGACAGATGATTATATGTTGACTCTTGTAACTAATGTCAAGAATTCAATTGGTATATCTTGATTAAAATTAATGAATAACAAACTAAAACAAACAATAGTTTTCATTGGCATGAATACAACCTTCATGATTTCAGCTTTCATGCACTTCTGCCCTCTGTAATTGGTGCATTCCCAGCAATCCACAGCTTGCTAGCACATTTGTAGGACACTGCCTTCACTAAATACCTACTATAGGTGTGCAAATGCAAAGTCTCTTGAAAGCAGTATTACCAGTGTTCTTGATGAGTCAGCTGAGCTTCTGAAAAATTACAGAACCAAAAGTTATGAAGAGAAGGAAGGCACTTGTGCAGAGTCTACTGCTGAAGAAAAGACCTGTCTGCGGCAGCAGCAGGTGGTTAATGTGTCTCGGGCGGCACAGTTTAATTTTGTAGCCTCCTCAGCTGTCTCCGTCCATCAGTCCAAATGGCTAACAAACATGCTAAATGGACTCCACTTATATAGCACTTTTCCCTGTTTTTTCACAGACTGAAAGCGCTTTACATTGTTTTGTACACATTCACCCAATCACACACACATGCATTCACCGATAGCAGCAGCTACCACGCAGGGTGCAAGCTAACTATCGGGAGCAATCCGGAGTTCAATGTCTTGCCTAAGGACACTTCGACATGTGGGGGGGAAGCGGGGAATCGAACCACCGACCCTGCACTCCAGTTAACATAAAGAGAGGAAAGAGGATGTCGTTGATGAACTAACATTTAAATTAAATCTGATTCATGGCTCCTTTTCTATTGCTGTTATGTTGTTATTGCTGTCAACAACTCTAATTTTCACCTACAGTTGTCCAGTTGGAGACTTTTTTGCCTTTAAATGCTTATCAGTTGCCAAAACACTGCACAACAATTTGCAACACTGCAGTAGCACAAACTACAGTATTTTATCTTTCGTCATACCCGTCATGCACGATATATAGTAATATTGCAATTGCGATCTTGCGATTGGACAATGCATTGCCTTGCAGGATGATATTGCACAAACAACTTACATGGCACCCTCCCCCTACTTTGAGGGATTTCACCATTAAAATAAAAAAAGGCAAAGTTTTTTTTCCTCCCAGGGCTCAAATCGATAGAATGTGGCTTTGCATGGACAAGAGTAAACAAGTTTAATTAAAATAATTAAAGCTTCAAAAGGAAAATATTGTATTTAAAAATAGTGTAGGCTACTGTACATATTATATAACATTATGATACTTATTCTTGCCTTTTAACTGTAATAACAGCCCTGTTTGTTTGTTTGCAGTACAGTTTGACTAATGCTTAATGTAGCACATCACACATCATCTAACAATGATTTATGTATCAAGTAGGGGAGAACGGGGTAATTTGTCACATGGGTTGGATGTCACATTCGTTATATCTCGCCACCAGAGCGCGCTAGCTCTGAAATGTTGATATAAAAAAGGTCCAGAATTGGGATCAGAGGTCACATACATAGACTTCCTTGGAGGAAGACAGCTGCATTTCAGGTGTGGAGGATGTTTTGTGTTTTTCATGTCAAATTCCAAATATTTTGCTTCTCAGTATTTTTCTTCTAGGCTTTTACACAATGGGTTTATAACAAAACACTTGTTACCCTCAGAAAGTGTGAAGGGTAAACTATAGTTTAGATTGTGGTTAGCAAGCTAATTAGTTGTCAGATGGTTGTTGGCCTTGATGCTAGCAAGAAATTCAAGTTGGGGTTGGTCGTCAAATTTTTTGGGGGGTTGGTTGTCACATGTTATCTCAAGGCTGCAGCCAGAAAAGGAACCCAATAACGAAAGAAATTGTCAAGCTGTATCCTCACTGACACCCCAGAGAAGGAAAGAATAGAGCAGGAAAAGGCAGCTAGCAAGCAAAAGAAAAAAGGGCAACAAAATCAAAACAACCCAGTGCATCCCAAACTAGACCAGCTGCCAAGGCTACAGAACGTTATGTAGGCCTATTTGTCAACTTGACAATGCAATTAAACATTCAAATTTGGTTCTGCCTCCTTGCCTTCTTTTTAAGATTTTTCCCATTAAGATAACATTGTGACAAACAACCCCATAGTGTGTGACAACCGACCCCTTGATGGGGTTGGTTGTCACAATGTGTCAGAGTGTCTTTGATGGTAAATTACTTCTTCATTACAATAAGTTGGAAAAAAAGAGAGACACACATTTCTAGCCAACACCTTAAGCTTCAATTTAATGTAGGAATGGCTATTGACAGATGTTTTGGTGATGAGCAATTCTCACTAGAGTAAAAAGTGTGCCTACTTACCCCGTTCTCCCCTACTACTGTAATTGTTCACCTTTAAAGTAGTTACAGGTGCCCGGTGATGTATAACTGGGTTGAGGTAGGCCTAGAGTCTGCTCATGTAACACACATGTGCAAGCTCTAATGTACTAACAGCTATGTATTTTACTATAGAGACCATGTTTCCTCATTCCTTGTTAAACATCTCAGACAAACCACTATACAAACAAATTTGACATGTTTGCTTGTTGTTTGTAAAGTTCATGACCTTTATTTTAGGGCTGCTTGTTAATCCTTTTCAGTTATATTAGCCATTAATCATCTCTCTGCCAAACATGTGGACTCACTGGGGTCTGCATCCAAAACATCAAAGATATTTGTGTTGCTGCCTCCACACAAGGGAGTTGGCCTCAGCTGACAATTCTTTCATACACTGCAAAAGGGTATCGCAGATGTGTGTGTGTGTGTCTGTGTGAGAGGGAGAGAGGCAGTCTACAACAGAGAGAGAACAATGTCATTTATGCTGCTTGGTCACCTCCATAAGTGACTTGGCCAAAGTTGACACACGCTGACAACATCTACAGAAGAGTCAACCTGCCAGTCGCACTGTCAACATTTTGGAAAAGACCATTTTAAATGTATTAATCTGCCTTGACTGGAAAGCACCTTAATTGGACTCGACTTAAATAGCGCTTTTAAGATGATTTTTTGATCATCAGTTAAGTGTTAGCTTTTAGGATAAAGCTGGTGAAAGTCAATTATTGGTCTCACAAGTAAACCCATGAGTAAGACCAACAATTAGTTTTTTCTGTCACTCAAAGCTTTCCAAGCTTACCCTGTCTATGGTATTCATCTCCGAGGCTGTTGGTAATTCTTTCCACAGATAGGAAAAACATTGCTTAGCTATACTTGCAGCATGGATCTAAAGGAATGGCAATGTTGTTTAATCCGTCCATCACTTTTGTCCAGACTGAATTTACTCTACAGCTATTGGATGGATTTAAACTTTTTACACACAGACCCTATAGAGGAAAAAATATATTGATTTTGGTGATCCCCTCATCTTTCCTCAATCTTTATTTTTTTGCCATTTTAATGAATAATATGTCGGTAAACGTCTTTCAGATTGATATAGTGGCACTTTGTTGGGTCCTGGTATACTCGACATGAGAACCATTAAGTTTAAATATAGTGGGCTTCACCTTCATTCAAAACTTGTGAAAGACAGCTGCTGTGGGAACCCTTGAGTCAAGACATCAGCAGTTAGACAAGGGGAAGCCCAGCCTCACGATCCTCATTACAGGAAACAGACCGTTGTGATGAGGAAGCGTGATGACTCCTTTTATGTGAGACCAAGTCTCAAGTCTAATGGCCCTCTGATTACTGAATAGTGTAAACAGGAGAAAACACAGCATACAGACATGGGATTAGTCGTGGAGTAAGTGTTTGTTGTGGTTTTCAAACCACAGGATCATGTGTGCGTTTTTGTGTCTGTTTAAGTGTGTGCCATCTCTGGCAGCAGTGCGTCTTCTAACGCTGTCAATGCATTTGTTGTTGTGAGCCCCAGCATGGAATCAGAAGAAGCTGGAGCACATAGGTGTTCATACTGGCCTTGTAAAAACTTGCAACACAGTTTATACAGACACATGACAATTTATATCATCATCCAACCATTACCATAGCATTGTTTTAAGTTGGGCTGCAACTAATAATTATTGTTTCCTATCATATAAGATATTTAAATCTTCAGTTTTCCAACAAAAACATCAAATCCTCACACACAACTCAGGTGCAGTTTGCAGGTGCAGTTTTGGATCATGAAACCCAGATGAATATGTCTTGAAAATCCTCCCTGGACTGGTTGCCTTCTTTGAGCCTTCTTTGTATCTTTGTAAAGATTGTGTATGAAGTACCTGCTCAAAACATCAAGAGCTTAGTAAAATAATCTTTCTTGAAAGATCTTTAAAGTGGAGCACATAATACTCAGACAGGTGCTTAACAGGTTCATTCAAGTGCATTTCAAGTGCTTCAAAGTACTTTCAAAGCATTTTCTTCTTATTTTTTTGCTCTTGTCTCACCTACTTACAAATGTCTTTGTCCTCGCATATGGACTCTTTTTTGCTTTGGTTTGTTTGCTCGTCTAGACAGAATGCATTTTATGGGTCTTTGAATTAGTTGTCTATTGTCTACCTGTATACCCGGGAATGGTCGGGTGGCTTCACCACATCACAGGGCTTTGTCTGCCCGAGTTTGTTCTCTCATGAGAGACCAGACATAATTGGCTTTCAACTCCTGTCGGGCTTCTCTTCTACTCACTCATGTGTTATGCGGGGGAGGTGGAGCGTCCTTACCTGCCGTGCTTACATGCAGGATAAAGCTACAGGTACCATGGGTCATCTGCAGACAGAGCTTGTGAAGAGAGGTTAGGGAGGGAGTTATTGGCCCACTTAAAACTGATACCTGAAATTCAACCTCAGCACATGGAACAGGACAGGTGTCTGGTTCCAACTATGTCCAAGGTAATGGACGCAAGTGGTGGCAGGCAGTGAGTTTGTGTGTGTTGGTGTGGTTGGTTACATAATCCTTGGTAACATTAGGAAGGAGCTGATAAAACTTCCCATGTCTCACTCTTTCCTCTGACCTCTGACCCCTGATCTAACTTTCATATAAATGTCTTGTGTGTGTGTGTGTGTGTGTGTGTGTGTGTGTGTGTGTGTGTGTGTGTGTGTGTGTGTATGTGTGTTTGTGTGTGTTCAAGAACGTGTATGTTTGTGTTTCAGTGTGTAAAGATGGAGCTGAGTACATGTGTGGTAGCGTCAAGGTAAAGAGATCACTGACTTAAATGAAACAGATTGCAGCACTGTGATGTCTTTGCTGGATGTTCTTTTTGTTTGAAAGGTCTGGGAGCATTTTGTCTAAATAACTCTCAAGCCTCTACTCACACACACACATACACACCTGGCCTCCATTTTACATCCTGCCTGATGCAGCCCTGCACATCATGGCAGCCACTCCATGGACATGTACCCTACAGAGGAACTTTGGTTACTGCCAAGCATGCTGGTATCAATGGACCATTTGGAAACAAATATCAGAGCAGTAGGTGTTTGTGAAAGCTAGCTGCAACAATTAGTCCATTTGTCAATCGACAGAAGCCTAATTGACAAATATTTTATTGTCTCATAATCTTTATAGGTTTTTGTACGATTTAGGGAACACTGCACATACAAGTTTTACAGACTCAAACACATCTCATCTGTTTGCCTGCTTTCAGACAATATAACAGCCTTGCTCTTGTCCCGCCTTCTAATGAACCAAGATTTAATTGGTTCTGGCGTTCATCCCGCATTTAATGATGACCACTGATTGGTCACAGGCCTACTCCGCTTTCAACTTCCCGCCTGTTGAAATAAACAAGAAAGCCGCGAGAATCATCAATCATCAAAGACAATCACCCTCCCTTCCCCCTCTCTCTCTATCCCTTTCCCCTATGCCCAGTCATCCCCCCTGCTTTATACCTTTATTCAGTCTCTTTTTAACTACACATGTCTGGACTATGACAGATGTGCAAGTTTATGCTGGATGTCAAACTTCATTAAGGGCACATAAAAGGGGCCCACTTATGTCTGTTAAATGTTATGTAGCAAATTAATACTGGGCCTTAGACTACATTAAGATAGGAAACAGCGTACATGCAAAGTGCAAAGGACAAGCCAAGCTAGTTATACAGCTAGCTATTTATATGTATTTTAGAATTAATTTAACTCCACAAACCAGGACACATCAAGATTAACTTTGAAAATAGGTTATTTCAGTAAAGTTCGAGTTAGTAAATTCTAATGTTTGTGATCTGCATTTTCTCTTTATCTTTCTGTGCTTCTTTTGCCTTTAATTCTTTTTAGAAAGGTGCACGGAAGGCTCTATAATCATTAATTTATCCATCTGCTAGCTTTCTCTGAAACCAGAACTAATCCACCTGTTGCATTATTCACCCGGAACCACACTCTAGTCCCCAACATCAATATTTCAGTGAGGACCATGCACCTCCACTGGACAAAATGATGAGATTGATGTGGATGTTGGTACAGGTCATAATGGCTACAAATGGAAAATATAATGTCAGTGAGTTAATTTCCTCAACAATAATGTGGATGCAAGTAAGTTAACAGCCGGCCGGGTGATTGAGATTATCATCGCTTTCGTGAAATGTGATTTCTTACCATGTCAAATTATCACAAGAATTAGCATTCCAGTGGCAGTTATGTTTAACTTTTTAGTTTTTTAGTCTCGTATGTACCGCACAGTAATCATGGGCTCCATGTAGTTATCATTAGTAAAATATGAAAGCTATCTCAACTTGCAGGAGTACTATTGGAATAAGCTGTCAGTGTTGCCTTGGGCAACAGTTCAAAACTTTATGTTTATATTTCAAAATGTAAACTCAGGCTGAGAGCTGGCACCATCTCATATGGGGAATCACAGTTTGTAATTTAAGCCAGTAGTTGACAAATTATGTATGGATCTAGTTTCAGACAGAGCCAATGAGATTTTGTGATGTCAAACTTTGAAATGAAGTCTAATGTTATTTAGCCTCTATGCTTAAAAAACTAACATTATTGCTTCTCCAATGGCCATAAAAAGGTTTTGACATAAGAAACCCAGGCCAATTTAATCTAATGAAATTCTATGACAGAGTTGTTGGTGCCAAGTTTCCACTGACAGTAATTCTTTATTCGAAACAACATCCAGTATTAATCATGATGTTAGTTTATGCCGACTCTCCCGAGCTGACACACAAAAGAAGCAACAAATACTTCCGATTGAGGAGGTCCACAGCCATTAATAAAATCAACACCTGCTGCACACACTTCTTATGTGCTCTGTGAAGTCAAAGTTTCTGAGTTGTGCTTAATGACTGGATGGTTCATTATGGCCACAGTGCGGTTGGTGTATGGATGTATCTGTATGGCAGATGTGAGACTGTTATGTCTGTTTTGCAGATGCAAGGTTTGGTGTTTCAAAACTAAAATATGGCAGCACTTTCCTTCAAATCTATAATTAGCTTCATTATGACTTCATATTGAGTCACAATTTTCAGCATGGTCCTAATAAAAAAAAGTATTCCTCCTCACTGTCGATTTCAGAGGACATTTGTGGCTGAAGAAGAACAACAGCCCTGTGTCACACTGTGTTGTTTGTTTCCATTGGTAATGAGCTTTAAGTCCACTGACTTTCGGGTACATTTATTCTAGTGGATCTGCCCATTTCAAGAATTTCCTATATAAGAATATTGGTTGCAATAACATCATCAATAATCATCATCTGCATAAGATAAGATAATCTTTTCAGAAATGTATTGATATTACATAACATTACATGAAATGGAAGTTTTCCTATGGCATTCTGGCAACACAGTGTAGCAATATGAGTGTAACAGAAAGTGAAGGTTAGCCAGAATACATACATTTTCATGGTCTGTGTTTGTGTGTGTGTGCGTGCCGTTTTGGTTATTGACTGGGGTTGAAATTGTGTATCACTCACTTATGATCATGCTGCCCTGGTTAGTGACATGAAAGCTTGTTTCGACAGCTTGTCCAACTGAGAGGATCCCATACCAGGAAACTATGTTCTAGGTGAGAATACTTTCCATGGTCAGAGTGTGTTTACTGGCATTGAAGTTCTTCAATTTCCAGAGGAGAGACAGAGCCTTGCCTTTTGTATTCTGCATCAGCTAAAAAGCGAGTTTATTGTCAATGATTGTTCTCCGATATGTAATGTGAGTGACCTGCTCCACACAGGCAGGATGATGCCCGCCTCCTAGGTAGGCTGGGAGACATTACGAAATTAAAGTCAAGAAAGCTGCAGTCGAACCAAGTGGCAAGGTGCACGATGTTCTCAGTAAGGAGGGCTGTTGACATCCTGCACAAGGTCAGGTCTTTGCTGTTTAAAAAAAAATAAAAAATTGTATATATGGAAAACAGGAGGGGAGACCCCTCTTGAATTCTGGTGTTCAGGACAAGGCAGTCTGAGAAGCTCCGCCCTTGAAGACAAAATGCTCAGCCCACAAGAAATGTGTTGTTCATGATTTAATTAACAAACAACAAAACATTCCTGTGAATGACGGAAACCAGAAAGTTAAGACTAATATGTAACGTAACTGACGTTGTGATGTGACGTGAATGAGACGCATTATTACTCTAAGACATTGCTGCCTTTATCTGTTCTTTGTAGCTTTTAGACAGACTTGTTTTCGATTATGAACCTGTCTTTTTTGAAAATCCGTATGAGAAGATGCAGTGCAGTATGTGATTCATAGAACAGCCTTAAAACAAAGCACTGGTCTGATTGTTTTATATCACGTCTCAGAACATCTTTGTTTATGTGATCAGAAAGCCCAGTCTCCTCATTTAGGACTCTGGCATACCTTCTGAGGCTCCCTGAGATAGGTGGTGTTTCTCTTATTTGCTGCAGTGAACATGCTGATCTGTGTTTGTTTCCATTTTAAGAGCATGTCATACATTCCAATGGAATGACGAAAATAATGCAATCCGTGGGAAGGAGAACAAAACAGAGCTTTAAAAAGGACTCTGAAGGACTTTAAAAAAGAACCTCTATTTTTCATGCTTCAAATTGAAAAGCCTATGTAAAACAGATTCCAATCAAAATCCTGTGGATTGTTAAGATTGTCACTGATGTTTTACATTCACTGAGAATTATCTATTCAGCAGCTTGACCCTAACTGTTGTGTATCTGTGAGTTAGCTTATCGTTAGACCTCCTTTTTGTCTATAAGTGCTTTAATGTGCCCGTAATTACAGTTAACTGCCGAGGCCATTTCTGCGGAGCTGGTTTGAAGACCATAATAGGTTCAAAGCCACCAGCCCAACCGCAATGAAACAATTAGAATCACTGAGGCGAACTGCTGGTCCCTAATGGCGTTCTCCTCCTAGGCATGAGCAATCAAGATGTATCCAAGGCATGACCAACCAAGCCAGAGGGGACCTGTGTCTGCTCATCCAGGCAGGAATCTGAAAATCCACCCAAGTCAACTGATCTGAAATCTGCCAACCTCTTTGAGAACATATAAGATCACATCCATTTGGAATTGTGTGCTGACCCCATCAGAACTTCCACTCTGCTTGACTTTGAAGTTTAGCCTCAGACTGCAACGACAGTTTAAGCCAAAACCACAATGAGACTGAGTCTTTTCTCTCCTACAAGGGGAGAGGAGAAAAAAAGGATTGTGAAAAATCTGGCCACATCTGAAACGAAAAAAAATATTTATTCATCAGTAGAGAAGGACTGCTTTTTTGACTTACAAAGACTTACAAATGTAACTATGTGTTAAGTAGAACCACAATAAAAAAAGTAATTTTTTAATATTTTTTAGTACAATTTTGAGTCATGGTATTAATTGTGTAATATTTCAAGATATTTTTCAATTGGTTAAAGATAATGATTGTTAATCAAGTAAATACATTTTTAACTATATGTGTCACTTATTGTAGAGCAAACAAGGTTGAATGATGATGCTTTCTAGAGAGGGAAGCCCCTGCAGCCTGTAACAAGTAACACGTAGTTTGGGAGAAAAAAGCAGAATATGTGGTGCTTTCACTGCATCAAACAAATTGTTTTCTGCTGTGACGAAACGTTTTTCCCTCACGGACAACTGACTTCCAACATCTGAGTCTGTTTAGGACAGTTACTCAGAACAATAAGACTGCCGGGCAAAGAAATGAAGAGATCAGTCCATAATTGATCAGCGACAGATAATTAGTCCAAAAGTGATCTGTGCAAACTATTACAACACCGAAATAATAAAAACAGAATTAAAATTATAATGCAATAAAAGAAAGGTCAGAGACATAGTCTGTGTATTTGTTTGTGTGTTGCATGTGTTGTCATTCTACACCCTAAATTCAAGCCACAGAGCCACTGACCAGATGTGTTTTCTCTCTTTCTTCCTGTGTCTTTTTATCTCTTGGCATTATCCTGTTTCATCTACTCACTCCCTGCATCCCTCAGAGTTTCCATTTTTATTGCTATAAAAGTTCCTATTCATTTATTTATTTAGCCAGTGTTCTGCTTTATTCGCACAGTTTGCATGTCATGCTTTATGTATGAGTGTCTGTGATCTACACTACTCTTAATTCCCATTAAAGGAACAGTTCAACTTTTTATTTTATTTTGCCTCACTCTCCGGCTCAAGAAAAGGTGACAGAAACTGTTTCTGTAACTGCGCATGCATTTTTGATGAAGAAATGGGCATAGGTCTCTCATCCAGGTTAGCTTAGCTCAACCACTGGTTGTCAAGGGGGGAGTTTAGCTTGCCTCTGCTGACAGTCAGAAGAAAAACTTTACAAAATCACTAAACACTCATGTGTGCTTGTTGGGACTTTACACATCATGTCATTTTGGAATCAAATACATACTAGAAGGAGACAAGGAAGTGCCGTGAAGTCTCTAATTCGACACCGCGGTGAAGTTTGTTTGAAGTTGGAGATGGAAAGACGTTGCTGATGAACATCAGTGGAATATCCAACATTAAACTAACTTCTACACTATAACTGCATCGTCAAGTGCTGTCCGTGGTGCTGATTTTTGTCAGCAGGTGTCATCTTGTACCTGAACATGTGTGTAAAGTGTAGCGCAGATGATCGAGTTGACAGTTTTGCTAGGGTTTGTCATTCTTTGTAGGGCTGCAACTAACTATTGTTTCCATTAGCAAAACATTTGCTCTTGTACACAAGTAGTGAAGCCCAATGTGACATTTTCACACAAAAGATATTCAGTTTACTGCCACATGAGAAAAGTCAACAACAAATGCTCCAAGAGGAGCTGAAACCAGGGAGTGTTTGGTACCTTAACTTAAAAATATACTTACAAGATTAACTGATAATCAAAATAGTTGCAGATGAACCATAAGTTGGACTTTGTTAAATTGAGTCCATTCATTTATACATGAGTTCAGAGAAAATGTTAACACACTCACTAATACACACAGCATTCTAAAGTTTGCTCTCCCTGGCCCTCTACACAGTAGTAAATAAATGCAATAAATAATCACAAAAAATAAAATAAGGAAATGACAACATGAATTACTGATGATCATTACACAGCCTGTGAAATTAGACAAAGCAGTTGGTCTTTCACCAACACTCCCCATCCAGTCAATCTTTGCCATCTGCAAAATCAAGCTTTTCTCTTAGCAGGAAATGGGAGGCTGTAAAGTTGACAGGAATGACAGATTGTTGGCAGCACCCAACATCTGTATAATCTCAGAGTTAACCACCTTATAGGGAAATGCTGGCTGACTGTAAGTGTGCAGGTCTTTCTTTTTGCATAATTATCGCCGGGCTGCTGGTGCATCGACGGTGTACCAACGCATGAAGGTTTGACTCTGAGGGACTAAATGAAGAAAGAAACACTAAAATCCATCTGCTGCATAACATGGACAGGAGTCAGGAGTCATAACATGTATGAGAGATGAGAAGAGAAGAGGCAGAAGCGGAGATATGGCTGTTGTCTGACAATGTGAAAAGGAAATTAAACAATGCGTAAACCAGACAGTAGACCTAGATTATTAAAGGGTGAAACATAGCAAGTAAGGTACAATTTATTGTATCCAAACACAGAGAGTTATTTATCTAAAGGTTGTGCTCTAAGTAAAGAAATCACTTCATAGTATCTGTCAAAACAGCCGAGGGGGATTTGACTAAGCTAAAATCCATTGGGTGCATCTATAAAATAAGAAAAATAAACATTTGGCCAGTATCAGGGACAGGCACTTTATCTGTCATGGAGGGTGGATAATTCATAGGATTTAAACTCTGTCATTAACACTACAGGAGGTAACTATACTAATTTCAACCTGGATCAGAAAAAAAAGCACACAACTTCAGTCAGAGATACTTATGTCCATGAACTACTGATTACAGCAAAGGGCTACAGCAAACGAATACATTGCTCTACCTGAACGTACACTATGCTTTATCTTAAATGTATATTCAAACTCGTGATTTGACAACATTAAACATTTCAGAACTTTAGCTTCTTTTGTTAAATGGAAAAAAAATAGTTTTGCAGAGTATAATATTGGAAATCTTTCAAATGAAGGAATTAAAAACATTTCTTTTTTTGATACCGTATAGTTTCTGAAATTCTTATCAGCACTAGAAAAGGTTTTCGTTCCATCTTTCAGACTTGTTCTGCTTAACTGGTTTTGTTTGGGAGTTGCAGTAGACAGAGGGTAAGGGTGGAGAGGGAGGAAAAGAGAATATGGAGTGGGAAAGACCCAAAACACGCACACGCATGCTCGCACACACACACACACACACACACACACACACACACACACACACACACACACACACACACACACTCTCTCTCTCTCTCTCTCTCTAACATGTGCGGGCACACATGCACACGGCTCTACAAAGCCAAGAGGTTTTCACAGACGTCCAATTACACTAAGATATGACATATGGGGAATTGCAGCAGATGAATAAGGTGAAAGAAAAGACAAGTTTCATTCACTTCAGAGAAACTCCAGATAACCAGAAAGAGCAGCGCTGATAGAGATAGGGGAGAGGGAGAGGCAAAAGGAAAGAGGGAGGGGGCCAAAGGAGAGGGAGCCACACGCAGGAGGAAAGAAGAGAGGCAACACTGTGTGAGTGCTCAGACTTTGAGAGGCAAGGACAGAGGAGGGATAGGTTGCCCAGCTCACTGACAAGACGCATATCAAGAGAGGGGAGAAAGACGAAAACTCACGGCTCAGTTACACACTCAAGTAACTTCAAACTGGCTCCCACAAACCAAGAGAAACAAAGCGAGAAAAGAAAGGAAGAAAGTCTGGATTCTGTGACTTTTTTTGTGGCCTGCCTTGCGTGGATTTCACTGGACATTTTTATGAGAAGCAGCAATAATACTTTTTTGGCTTCCTGTTTCTTTTTTCTTCATTTTTATTAATTTTGTACTGAGTAGTTTGGCATCTTCAATTCAGACCTCTTTCACCTTCCGGTTATCCACCTACCTGGACTAGAGACGAGAACCGGTGTGGGACGTGTGTGGAGAAGATTTTAGCAGCATACATTAATTAACTGATCATGTGTGTTTTTTTGTCTTTGAATGTGAGCTTGTAGGTATTCATTCAAACTTTTAAAAAGGGATTTTAAGGACGTGTGTGTGTGTGTGTGTGTGTGTGTGTGTGTGTGTGTGTGTGTGTGTGTGTGTGTGTGTGCAACCTGGAGCAAAGAGCAGCAGTCTTGGGAGGAGAGGGAGGAGGTGGTGAGGGGTCTTTGAGCCGAGCCCCCAGTTGTTCCCGTTGCGAGGTGAGCTGAGTTATGGATGTTGACGCATTCCTGCGGCGCGGCTGAAGAATAAACAGCGCGGGGGACTACACCAAAGTCGGCCTTAATAGTACAGGCTTCAACCATAACAGCAACTGTGTTGCCATCGCCATCAATATTACAGATCAACCCTACTTCTGATAACAGAGTCAGATTGTCTTCATCCAAGCTGTTCCACAGGGTTTAACACCTACAGTCCTGGTGAGGTTGTGGGTCCCCAGACGGAGGAGGTGTAGTTGGTTAGTCAGGGGGAGTTTCTCCCACTCTCGTTCCCTCTCCCTGCACCCAGCTCAGCATGCCCCAGCCCCTGAGCACATCCACAGCTCTCCCAGCTCCACTACCATGTGTAGATGGACAGTGACACAAGGTGCACCGGCCGCCTGGTTCTCCTCCTGCCCATGCTGCAGACCTCCCTCACTCCTCTTCTCCCTCACATTCCTCACCCTGCTTCTCCTGCTCAGACCGTCTTCATCCTCCCCCATCTTCACCTCTGAAAATGACCACAATGCATTGGGAGGGACTCCTCCCGACATCTTCATCTCACATCCACCAACTTCCTCATCACCAGCACCATTGCACGCATCTTCTGCGAGGTTGCCAAGGGCGACCAATGTATCATGGTCCTCTGAGACAGTCATCGAGCGACATGTGCGGAGCAGCTATAACCATCTGCAGGGTGACGTGCGCAGGAGGAAACTCTTCTCCTACCAGAAGTTCTTCTTACGCATTGACAAGAAAGGAAAAGTCAATGGCACCAAAAGTGAGGACGATCCTTACAGTAAGTTCACTTTCTTACATTTTTAAATGTTATTCATTGGTTCTTCACACGTCTAACAGTATTTACTTGTGAGAATTGAAAAGCGATCAGAGCTATTTCAGCTTACTGAATTTTGAAGCATTTTATTCCCTTTTAGCTGCATTAAGACTTAAGATAAGAGCGGCCAAATGCAGGCTCGACTTTATGAAGTTTTCAGAACATAATTTGTATATCTGTCAAAGAGAACACTACGGCAAAGAGATGTTTCAATCTTTCCTTCCTTCAGCAACCATTCACATTGAGACAGGGGACTGGACTGAAAAATAAAGCTACATGATTTTCAGCAATTTCACCATGTGTACTGGCCGGCATACGTATTTGCCAGACTACAGAGAGTTAGAGAGCGTGACAGTGGGAAAGGGAGAGGAAAAAACAAAATGAGTAAGCCAGGAAGATAAAGAAGGGAGATGATCCTCTGGAACCAATTAGAAATTTGCAAGAGAAAGTTGTTCTTCTTCAAGGAAATATCTGAAATGCTGCTATTACCAAACTGCTGCTATTTTGCTGCAACTGTAATGTTGGTGGACATATGCTAAGTATGAGGTTGTACGGACTCAGATTTGGAAGGGCTGTGAATAGTGAATTAAACCTTTATCTTTGCTGAGCTCCAAATGACCTCTTTACGCTGGTTGCATGACCAGTGGAAACGTGGAAATAGGGCAACCAGTGGAAGAGTTCGTTTTGAACCCTGATATGAGCACATGATTTGGTTACACCTTTTTTTTTGTACAACATACTGACAAAGACTTTCTCACATTATTCGGGGAAACATGGGGTCACCATCTTTAAATATAACTAAGTTTAAAAAAAAGAAGCTAGGTAAGTATACAGATGCCGAACTGAATCTGTGTTAGACTCACTGTGTTTGAGACCAGTTCCAGCACGTTGCCATTGCCACAGAAAAGTGTTATCCTTTAGCGGTAGGTAGTCACCTTACTTTAATCAGCCATTAAGCTGTAGATAAGCTCAGGTTGCAGTTAAAAATGTTAGCAGCGGAAATACTGACTGATTCGGGACCTGACATTGGCTCTCACTGTTCCCCTGCCTTCTCCCCTCTCTAAAAAAAAAGTATCAGCTTGAGTGTCCTCTTAATCTTGGAACATGGTACATGAACTGCTAAGTTGAGTGTTCATCAATGTGCTGTTTATGCAGCTGATGATGGAAGTGCAGGTAGGGAGAGATCAATTGAGCCAGTAAAGCTAAAAAGCACTACTTTCAACCACAAAAGCCAACACAGTACCTGTGCCAGACACCAATTAGCCTATACTAATCATCATGCTCTCCCATGATTACTATGTGACATTTTAATTGCACAATCTCAAAAAATTGTTGCGGTCTAGAGCCCTGCACATGTTTTTTTTATCAGCACAACTCAGCCTCACATTCACACAGTTCTTTCACAATAGGTAGACTCCCAGCTCTCAGTGCACTACTTATGGGAAATAGTACCTTTAAGGTACTTTGAGGGAGGAAAGAGTATGATTAAGGAAAACAGTTTATGGCATCTCCTGAAAAATAAAAGGACTTAAGTTTATTTTATGAAGGGGTATTGATACAAATTGATGGTTTACACATTGTTTTTCCAGTTACAATAACAACAACAAAGCACAACATCTAAAACCTACCAAAATAAATACTTTTACCAGCTTGTAAGGGTCATCATAATACTTTATAACCAATCCAGGACAGAAAAAAGGCTTTAATCATTCTGTAGTCCACATCTTTATCTTTTGGTTAAACACATCTGGAAGTTCTCCAAGACGGCAAGTCTCCTGGTCTATGTGGAGCTTAGAATAGTTTCTTTGCCTAAGGGCATAATGACAGTAGTTGTTGAGGGAGAACAGAACATTACCACCACATTTACCTGCCCAGAGTTCCTCTGCAAGATCATTGAATTACAAGGGTGACGTAAAAAACAAAAGATAATTTCTTAAAGATTATACAACTTGCTCTTACTGCATTAGGTCAATTGTTTGTACAGGAATTGTCACAGCATGTCAAGTGTGTGTATGTGTGTCTGGGAATGTTACCTTTATAAAAGGATCTTTATCACTCACACACTGTCATACACATGTCAAAAAGGTTTGTATGCATCTGTCTGTGGGTCTGTGGTGCTGTATAAGCCTCTCCTGCTAAGAGAAAACACACACACACGCGCACACACACACACACACGTGCACACACACGCACACACACTTGAGCACAGAGAGGCCAGTCTTGCACATGGCCTCCATATGGCAAAGCCCATTTTTATTAGGGCCAGGGCCAGTGTGAGTGTGTTTGTGTGTGTATGTGTGTGTGTGCCACTCAGACACCAAGGCTCTGCCAGACATGGCTGAAGGAATTTCAATTAGCATCTCTTCCTCCCTCCCCTTGCCTGCAGTCCTCTCTGACACACACACACACACACACACACACACACACACACACACACACACACACACACACACACACACACACACACACACACACACACACACACACACGTGCACCTACCCGCTTTTACACACATGCACATAAAGAGCTCAACCATTAGGGTGCAACATGTCACTTACTATAATTGCATCAGGTCATGGCATTAGAAGCACAATCCATCAACTTTAACAGCTATCGACACTTGATTGTGGTGGGAAATAAAAGTTACTACTTTCAAGAGAGAGAAAAAACTTAAATTTGCCAGCTGGAGGATATAATAATATATTTTTTTCTTATATTTAGAAGGCATTTCATCACAAATGATGTATGTGTCAGCACATTATATGTGTATGTGTAGGTGCTTGTGCTTGTGCATGTACTGCAGTCTGTACCCGTAAATGCACCACCTTCTGCTACTTTGCATGTAGTCTCAAATCAAAAGAGAACAAGTTGTACCCTTCAAATGAAACTAAACAGAACATAATTAAATTGTCCTGCACTAACCAAGAACATGAATGTGGTATTTGTCATACTAGACAATCACAAAGCTCAGATGTTTTCAATACGTTTTTAGCGTATTTTTAAATGCTATAGATTATGACATTGTTCATTTATACAAAACAACTGCTTCAAAGCAGCACACAAACCTTAAGACAAATAAGTTATTTAATGGAGCTTTCTATCCCTTACATGCTCATTTAAAACACATGGCTCTTTTGGGATAATGCAAAACTTTCAAGAATCCTCTACATATTACAAACTACATCACAACATATACAGAGATAACATTGTATGCTAAAGATCCTCCAATGTTAAAGAACAAACTCAGGCGTTACACATCTATTAACTGACCCAATACCTCATTATTCAAATTTGACAACTCCTTTAGAAAAGCATCAAATTGAAAAGTAGTGAAGGGGAAGTTGTTAGCGTTGTTATCATGGGTTAGTAGTATGTTAAGGTTCAAGAGGTCAGATAGCAAATGAGGGTCA
This sequence comes from Ammodytes marinus, assembly GCF_949987685.1. Classification (NCBI taxonomy): domain Eukaryota; kingdom Metazoa; phylum Chordata; class Actinopteri; order Uranoscopiformes; family Ammodytidae; genus Ammodytes; species Ammodytes marinus. Next base: position 13,296,475 of record NC_137222.1, read on the forward strand.
TTTAAGGGTGTCAGAGGTGATGTACAAGTTTCAGCTCCAGCTTTCCTCCACAGCCTAGCCTTTCTCATCATCTTGTCAAAGCTGAGGGCAGTACATCACTCAGGGTTTAGGGCTGGTATTGTAGATGTCTGCTCACTGGTGCATATCAGTGTTTGTCTCTTTGCGTTCATGTGTTCAGTGCCACTTCTTGCCACTCACCTCATCATAAGGCCTTCAAAATAGGGGCTTTCCTAGTCCAAATATGGAAATTCTGTCAAGTCATTACCATGGGTCCTGCAACTGACCACAAAAACAGCACTGTCCTTGTTTTTCTTTTAAGTCATTAATTGACTGTCACATTTTATTAACAACCTAAAAAGGAAATGAAAAAAAAAATAGACGTGTTTTCAGGTGGACCACAGACCTGTGGCCCTGCATGGCTCAATTACTATTCAATACTGCCAATTTCACCACAGTTGGAGCCTTGATTATCACTGTGGTCACCCAGAGTGTAAACGCTGCCACACATACTTATTGTAAACATAATCACAGTAGACACATTACTCCACTGACATGAATGAATCTAACGCAGCAAAATGTCTGCAGTCTCATACCGGACTAGCCTGGTCCTACCAGACCATCGTACTTCATTTCACTTGTACAGAAGGTCTGGAATCGCTCGAACGACAAACGTAAACTCACTTGAAGGTGGGTGTCTGTTGAAGTTTAAAACTATTGCATCTGCCCAGTGCCACTTTGGATCTGCCAACCAATCGCATAACGTTTGGTCATGCCGTATGTCATGCACCGGCTTCTGACTACAACTGAAACTCAACGTCATTGTTCTCAGCTACTCCCTCTGTTCACTGATTGGACAGCCAAAAAATCTTGCTGAAAAAAACCCATGAATATATCGCAGACCCAGACTACTGAAGGGAAATTAAAATTGAGCGAAAGTAGGTAGGCTAGTGCTAGGCTAATACTGGACTGTAGGGCTGACCAATTCATTGATTGCAAATTTAAATCATGATTTGATACAACACATTTAGCGAATTGTAAGAATGGTGATTAGGTTTATACCCAGAGTTTAAGCTTTCTTGTAAGTGGTTTTACAAATGTATGCTGTCAACAACAAGCACAAGAAGTGCTCCGCTAATGAGTTTACTGCCAAAAAGTTAAGACAAGGTAGTGAAAAGTCACCCTGTGTAATAAAGAAACTACTTCTTAATTAATTTGTCATTTGAGACTTTTGTCCCGTATTATAAGTGCTCACAAAAGCACTGTAAGGTTACTTATTCCATTGTGCACTACCGGGCTAAAGAAGATCGGTTTCAAAACCGCCTCCATACGCTTGAAAAAAGATGCGGTTCCCTAAGCAGAACGACCGAGCCGTACTCACCCATACACTTTATAAATGATTACTTTCAGTTGAACCATTGCTGCCAGCAAACGGCACATTTTCCTATTATTTATCACATGCAGAGAATATTGCCTAAAATAATAAAAGGATTAGGCTTCCGTGTTTTGGCCACAGGCATCAAGACAAAATAACGCAGATCAATGCACTAGAATAAAGGAAATCACTTTCATCTGATTATAGAAAATGGTTTAATAAACAACAGTTTTTCCCCTTCCTGTATTAGGATCCTCTTTTTCAGTTTTCATTCTACTCTACTTGTCTCCTCGAGCAAAGTGTTTTGCGGTTCTCATGGGAAAAGACAACCATTCAATTTAGTTATGAGGAGTTACGGGATTCACCAGAGTTTCGTGTCAGGGTTGCTTTTCATTCAGAGTTACTTTGACATTTTAACAGACCCCTCTCTCAAACAGCTGTAAATAAAGATGTCACGGCACAATCTTGTTCTTGAAACACTGCATCTATCATCAAGTCCTAAAGCTGCCAGAGCATAGTCTAACATCACCAATTACATTCAACTGTACTCTGGAAAAATGCTAAATATACTAGCTGCAAGCTCCCTGCTAAACTTTTTCCCCCTTGTATCATCCCTCCAACACACAAGTCGAATTAGCCAGGCTCTTCTAATTCACCTTATAAACTTCACAGCAGATACAACCTGTCTGTTTGGACAAACAAATACAATACGGTGATGTGTTGTTATATTGGGAATCCGGCAAGAGTCTGGATCAAATCATGTCAGTTCTGATTCATGACTCCTTTACAGGAATCTATGCCGTCAATTTCCGGAAGAAGCATTACATAATATTGATTATTATCTTACATAAGACCGATGTGATTTTACAGTTACTGACAGATAGCTTTAACTTGTAAAGATGGGAAATTATTTAATAGATCATGAAACCAAGCTTAAGTATTAATAACATGCAATACACTTCAGAGGAAGACTGATTAACAAGCCATTTACTGGTATTTCCTTAGTTAAATGGCCCCATCACCTAAGTTATTACAAACAAAGATTGATCAGAGTCAAATAAATTTGGCCATCTTTGCACTTTGCATTTGCAGATTATAACATGATCAGGCATGACATTTAGGTGATTAGGGCATACACTTATTTATATTTACTTGGTTAAGAGTCCACAAGCATTTTACCGTGTGAAAATAACTTTTTATTTATTGTTAGAAATCAGTTTTAAGCCCCCGGTAGCAGGATTGGATATAATCATAATCTCAAAAGGAATCTAGTTTTGGTCTTGCAAATATACCATTCCCTGTCTCCTTAGTCTCTTACTAAAAACTCATAGTACTTACTGTATGACTAATTGTCTTCAACTGTGAGATGATTGTTTTTAGATTTGAGATTGTATCAGACCTAAGTCTTTTCAGAGTCCTATAGGTAGGCATTAATAAAAGTCTCCCAAGATATTGTTTGAGACGTTTATACATCATAGAATTGCAATTTGTCCACTTTTCTCAGTGTTTTTGCCAAAAAATCCCCATAGAAAATGACAGGGTCTGTCTCAATTTTCCATCACCTTTTACATACAGTATTTCCTATCATCGCCGCTTGATATTTTCCCATCAATTCATTCTCCTGTCCATTAATGTGTCAGCTACAGCAAGGCTGAAATAAGAGACAGATTTATGTAGGCAGACCAAGGCAGCCCCGCCAACCCACCAATCAGGCACTACCTTAAACAATAATCTTTCATCAGCAAATCATGTTTCTGTAAGATCCTCGGCTCCGGGGGGAAAAACGGCTCCAAACTTCAAGAGTCAATTACTCTCCGCAAAGAATCTTAAATTGGACAGCTTTGTTTTGACTGCTTTTTTATTGTTTATGGTATGTGGAGGATTCTTGCAGAGCACAAATATCCTGGAGAGAAGAAAAGAAAGAGAAAGAGAAAGGAACAGGAGGAGATACTCTGACTAGTTCTAGAATCTCAGTTATTGAATATAATTTGGAATTAACTGGGGCAGGAAATCACTGGAAAGCGCATTATTCGCCATTTAATAAAGACACTTTTCCATCAGCAAAGTTCCAGTCTTCCGTTGTTCTAGAGAGATGACATCATCGTGAAGAAAGGGAAAAAAACAACCGTAATTATGAAATGTACATCTCAGATTAATAAAATAAATGTTTGGACTTTTTCTTTAAATTCTCTAGGAAATTGGCATGTTTCACAATTTTTAAACCAACCTTAAGACTAATTAAGTGCTGTTAAAAACAATGCGCGATAACTTTAGTATAGTTTCATAGTATAGTTTTTCATCAGATTTTCTCTACCAGCAACTATGTTGAAAATGTTACTGTAAACCTATAACTGAAAGTGGCATATTGGTGTTACCTGGGTGCTTGTGAAAAGGCAAAATTTGTGGCTAGTAAAGCAGTGGGAGGTGAAGAATAGCATCTGTGACAGATACCATCGATCACAATGCCCCAACCAAACACACACACTATTCTATTCCATAGACCTCATGTACCTCATCCACCATACTCTCTCAACCACCCCTAGCCTTGATAAACACACATACACACTCAGAGCCGGCCCAAGCCTTCAGGGGGCCCTAAGCGAAATATGATTAGGGGGCCCCTCTCCAATGTTAGCGCTGCTGAAACTATAGATCTTTGTTAAATATCATTCACACACCCAGTGTTTTCCGCTAGTGCCTCCACTGTGCGGCTGTGCGAAAATATTAGACAGCCGAGATTCAGACCCTCGTAGGGGGGTCCGGGGGTATGCCCCCCCGGGAGATTTTTTAACCTTTTTAAAGTGAAATGCATGAATCTGGTGCACTTTGAGAGGAAAATAAAGAGGCTAAATCTGAGAAATTTTGTGTGAACAAATAATTTGGAGACACTGGGTCAGATGAATTAGAAGCTATTGAAGAAGGACACATGGATTTTCCATAAAAATATTAATATAAAATAAAATATTATGGGTTGGGCTTGGAGCTCTTTTTCTTTTACGGGACATATTTCTCTGTAATATAGTGAATGCATTTAAATGCAGTGTGAGGAACGAAGCAGAAGAACTCTGTTGTCCAGCTACTGTATCTTTTTTTCCACAGACAAGGCTGCACATACACAGTGCATGGGCAACAATTGTTTTTAAATAAACTCAATACACACTGTGCATGGATGTGAACGTGACATGATCAGATAATTTCGGATTTCCTCCCAGATGAACTGATTAAATTTTTAGGCTATTAATTATTCTAGACCAAAACATTTTATTCCTTTTTTTGTATGATAACTCACATTTGCATAGTATGATGTTAATATCAAACACACAAACTAAAAAAAAAAAAAAAAAAAAAAAAAAAAAATTTTTTTTTTTTTTTTTTAGGGGGCCCCCCAGGCAGTCGGGGGCCCTAAGCGGCCGCTTAGTTCGCTTATGCCTCGGGCCGGCTCTGTACACACTGCATGAAAGTGAGGCTCTTACAGTAATGGAATCATCAAGGGTAGAGTTGAGTGCTGAGAGTTGAGTCTAGAGTACAGCCTGGTCGTTTGAGCAGCTAAGAATGCCAGCTAACTATCCTGTGTGTGTGTGTGTGTGTGTGTGTGTGTGTGTGTGTGTGTGTGTGTGTGTGTGTGTGTGTGTGTGTGTGTGTGTGTGTGTGTCTGTGTCTGTGTGCGTGTGGGCAGCTATACTGTGTTTTTGTGTGTGTGCATACTATTTATGTACGAACAATAGCTGTGCATGTCTGTACATAATATTTTTTTGGTATAAAACAAAAAGATTTGTAAAAACACCAACAACTCAAAGCACAGCAGTTGGGTAACATCGCACTTGCAGCTGAACTGTAAATGAAAAATGGGTGAAATGCAGACAACCATCACAACACTTTGCCTGAAAACATAACTCCTGCCTTCTCAGGCCTGAGAAATAATTTGACAGAAACTGGCAGCTTTGGCACTTAATCACGTTACAAAGTCAACGGTGTTAAAATAATCACAAGCCCCCCCAACCCCCACCCCCCCTTCCTTCTACTCGATCAAATCACCATTAACATCACTGTGAATTTCTTTTTGGTTCCCTCCAAGTCAATCTTAAATGTGTGTGACATAATTTGTACGTCTTGCTACCTGCCAGTAAAGTGATCTTGATTTATGAGGATTGAAATAATGAGTAGCACAGACGAGAAACTTAACTCAATCTGTTGGCCATACCTCTCGTATTTTAAATCAGGGGTTTGCACTCAGGTGATCTGATTTTTATTAAAAAAATGATTAAATCTGGGGTTTTTATGGAAGAGTTTATTAGACTTTAATGTCTGTGAAAGCAAAACAGTTTTGTAAAAGCACAGAAGACAATTGACAAGTGTGTATCATGATTCACACGTATTTCACTATCCACAAACCTGTAATTTTTGACTTGCAAATATGTAGAACTTACTCTGAAAATACAAAGTCATATTTACGCATTTACGGATCTGTTTCTGCTTGTGAAAAGGGGTTTGCATATTTGTGGATTGCCTCCTGTGAGTTTGTGAGCCACATTACATTTTTACATAATTTTGTCCAACTTCTACCACCGAGATCTGTAGAACAAGCGTTACAAATGTGAAGTGCAATAATTTGTATGTGTGTAATTGTGTTTTGTAAAGTTATATCCACACAAAGAAAAAGCGATTTGCAAATATGTAGAATTTAGTCTGTAAATGTGTATTTTAATTTTGCATAATTTTTTAATTTTTTTTTAATGCAAATAGTTTCACCACAAAAAAAGACATGTCAACTCTTATTTACACATTTACAGAACCATTTCTACATGTGAAACTGGCTCTGCGCATTTGTGGATCGCTTCCTGTGCGCTCACGGAATATTGTCCCATTCGTGCCGCAGAGATCTGCAAAACGTCACCTGTAAAATGAGACCTGTATTTTGAATTCTGTACTTTAGGTGCAGTTAGACAGGTCCACCAGCAGATGGCGCACTCGCGGCGCAGCCTTTATCTATCGGCGAACCACATGGTCCCCTTGACCAATCAAAGGAGCTTGTTTAGGGGCGGCCACCTCATTGGTTCATTTGGAGGCCTGTCACACGAACAGAGGAGGGAAAAAAAGCTGTCCACAGCTCAAGCTCATTCTCGAGTTCGTCGGACATTATTCCTCGTTAGTGAGCAGGAAAGCAGCTGGCTGCAGACTAGCGGAGCTGAGTATCGGTGATAAGAGAGGTATGTTGTTATGCTGACCCACCATTATACTATCATACAGTAGTTTGTGCGCTGGTCACCTGCGAGGGTAATCAGCATTTCTTGCTAGGCTATTTAGCGAGCTAGCTGACATGTTACACACTAAGCATGATTATTTGAGTTTGTCGCCATCATTTTTAGCACACAGACATGCCGCGACCCGCGACAGGCAAAGCTTCTCCCTTTCATATAATATTTCAATTGTAATACAACAATATGCCAACTAATTAGATGGTCATTTAAATGCAGGCTATACATGTGTGGGGCATACCTCTAAAAAAAATTAACGTTTTACTCTTAGTAATATGTGTGTTGGTCACCTCCTGTGTATCTAGTAAATGGTGTTACAGGGTTAAAGTGATAGTATTGTGAGCTTGGTGTAGTTAAAGAATTGCAGTAACATTGCCAAAGTATTGTGATCAGATGAGTTTCATAATTATGCACTTCAGGGGAGATTGCCATTATAAGAATTTAGCATGGTAAAACATGATTAGCATCACCTTGTTTATTTTTATATTATCCATAGTTTACAACGTAACACATGCTGTCAAAGAAAGGTACTACAAGCCTCCCCCTGACTGTTATGGTGCTTTCAGCTAGACCTGATTTAAAATAAAATAATGCTAAGAATACCAAGAGCCAGTAGAAGTGTAATGAGATTGTTATTAAAACATGTATATTCGTGTCACATGATTGTGTAACCTATAAGGTTACTGTCATTCTTGTAACATATGGTATTTTTCCTCCTTTAGGAAATGCTGCTGAATCATTGACTGACTGCACTACGGACCAGCAAAGCTGTCACCATGGTGCACCTGTGGACCTAGACCATCTCCAGTTTATACTGTTACGGGACCAAACCAACTTCAGATCCCACATTCAAATCATTGGTTATGTGAAGGGTCATCTCTCTCATATCCCGGTTAAAATTACCCTATAGATATCACACTCAAGGACTAAAGGCAGTGCATTAACCCAATGCTCATTACTTGGTTACCCATGTACATTTTGCATTAGTCCATTGTATACAAGTTGGAAAATTACAGAAATAAAATAAACAAGTGAATGTATTTGAGCATATGGTTTCATGTTTTGCATGTTGATGAAGTGGGATGTTCCACTTGCTTCCACTCATGTCAGCCCTGGGAATCTCCCAGCCAATCCAGAATTTGACCATTTTAAAGCTTGTGGAAGTGCAAACGACTAAAGGACTGTACTAACAATTACCAAAGAACTGGAAACGGAGATAATTGAGTAACTGCATGCTTGACACAGACACATACGGCTAGTTTGAAAATGGTTAAGTGGTGAAAATATTGTATTTATACTGTACACATTTTATTTGTTTTAGGGGGTAATTGTTTTTTGCTGCTTGCCCTGTTCACAGGCGTTACATTGCTATGCTCGGGCACTCCTGCCTGCTTGTACAAACTGTGTGATGTCGACCACAATCTACTGCAGCTAAAACACAATGACTATGGATAACCAAATTCTGCAAATAATCTGAACTGAATCCAAACACTGTATCCTGAGGATGTATGTTTATTTGACATGTTTCTTTACTTTTTATGCATCGCTATGGACCCATTTGTGAATCTGAAATAAATTATGGATATCCCTTGAATGGCCACATAGTGTGTTGCTGTGAGTTCACTTTGTCCATGGGCCAGACCAGAAATCGGTACAATCTTGGTGCTCATGTGCACCTCTCGAATATGTATTGATGCGATATACCTTTTATATTTTAAGCTTTATGGTGGTTTTCCCCTCTTACAGCAAAAGTAAGAGCTAGTCATTGAAGGTGAGACACTGCAGGGGAATAGGATATGTTATATTTGTAGATATCATCTTGAAACTTTTCCAGTTGATTACTAGCATTAAAACAATTCGTTTTTGTGTTACCATTTGTTCAGAAATGCTTTATAAATATTCTATTCTGACTGCAGAGATGCTAATTCACGGAAAGGGGTGCATAAAGGGCAACTAGTGAGCTCTTGTAAAGCTGTTGGGAAAGTCCTAAGCCCTCAATTAATTAACATGCTGAAAATTGCTTTTAATTTAAAGGCTCTATCCATCCTGGCTTTATCCAACATCTATATTTTGGTTTGATTTTGCTTTTGCAAATGTTCACAAAATAAGTCACTGTATCCTGAGGATGGATGTTTATTTGACATGTTTCTTTACTTTTTGGCATTGCTATGGACCTATTTGTGAATCTGAAATAAAGAATGATTGGTAGGGTGAGTTGCCCTAATGTGCACATGGACCACTAATATACGTGCCATCACTTCTCTGAGTATGATATCTGAATTATTTCTTCTCTTTTAATTAGCCAACATCTTGGGGATTTCAGAATGGTATCATGTATGGGTCAAATATATTGGCTTCATATGTTAATATCGTACATAAATTGAAATTGCAAAAAGTGTCCCACATTAGGGCAACTCACCCTACCAATCATTCTTTATTTCAGATTCACAAATAGGTCCATAGCAATGCCAAAAAGTAAAGAAACATGTCAAATAAACATCCATCCTCAGGATACAGTGACTTATTTTGTGAACATTTGCAAAAGCAAAATCAAACCAAAATATAGATGTTGGATAAAGCCAGGATGGATAGAGCCTTTAAATTAAAAGCAATTTTCAGCATGTTAATTAATTGAGGGCTTAGGACTTTCCCAACAGCTTTACAAGAGCTCACTAGTTGCCCTTTATGCACCCCTTTCCGTGAATTAGCATCTCTGCAGTCAGAATAGAATATTTATAAAGCATTTCTGAACAAATGGTAACACAAAAACGAATTGTTTTAATGCTAGTAATCAACTGGAAAAGTTTCAAGATGATATCTACAAATATAACATATCCTATTCCCCTGCAGTGTCTCACCTTCAATGACTAGCTCTTACTTTTGCTGTAAGAGGGGAAAACCACCATAAAGCTTAAAATATAAAAGGTATATCGCATCAATACATATTCGAGAGGTGCACATGAGCACCAAGATTGTACCGATTTCTGGTCTGGCCCATGGACAAAGTGAACTCACAGCAACACACTATGTGGCCATTCAAGGGATATCCATAATTTATTTCAGATTCACAAATGGGTCCATAGCGATGCATAAAAAGTAAAGAAACATGTCAAATAAACATACATCCTCAGGATACAGTGTTTGGATTCAGTTCAGATTATTTGCAGAATTTGGTTATCCATAGTCATTGTGTTTTAGCTGCAGTAGATTGTGGTCGACATCACACAGTTTGTACAAGCAGGCAGGAGTGCCCGAGCATAGCAATGTAACGCCTGTGAACAGGGCAAGCAGCAAAAAACAATTACCCCCTAAAACAAATAAAATGTGTACAGTATAAATACAATATTTTCACCACTTAACCATTTTCAAACTAGCCGTATGTGTCTGTGTCAAGCATGCAGTTACTCAATTATCTCCGTTTCCAGTTCTTTGGTAATTGTTAGTACAGTCCTTTAGTCGTTTGCACTTCCACAAGCTTTAAAATGGTCAAATTCTGGATTGGCTGGGAGATTCCCAGGGCTGACATGAGTGGAAGCAAGTGGAACATCCCACTTCATCAACATGCAAAACATGAAACCATATGCTCAAATACATTCACTTGTTTATTTTATTTCTGTAATTTTCCAACTTGTATACAATGGACTAATGCAAAATGTACATGGGTAACCAAGTAATGAGCATTGGGTTAATGCACTGCCTTTAGTCCTTGAGTGTGATATCTATAGGGTAATTTTAACCGGGATATGAGAGAGATGACCCTTCACATAACCAATGATTTGAATGTGGGATCTGAAGTTGGTTTGGTCCCGTAACAGTATAAACTGGAGATGGTCTAGGTCCACAGGTGCACCATGGTGACAGCTTTGCTGGTCCGTAGTGCAGTCAGTCAATGATTCAGCAGCATTTCCTAAAGGAGGAAAAATACCATATGTTACAAGAATGACAGTAACCTTATAGGTTACACAATCATGTGACACGAATATACATGTTTTAATAACAATCTCATTACACTTCTACTGGCTCTTGGTATTCTTAGCATTATTTTATTTTAAATCAGGTCTAGCTGAAAGCACCATAACAGTCAGGGGGAGGCTTGTAGTACCTTTCTTTGACAGCATGTGTTACGTTGTAAACTATGGATAATATAAAAATAAACAAGGTGATGCTAATCATGTTTTACCATGCTAAATTCTTATAATGGCAATCTCCCCTGAAGTGCATAATTATGAAACTCATCTGATCACAATACTTTGGCAATGTTACTGCAATTCTTTAACTACACCAAGCTCACAATACTATCACTTTAACCCTGTAACACCATTTACTAGATACACAGGAGGTGACCAACACACATATTACTAAGAGTAAAACGTTAATTTTTTTTAGAGGTATGCCCCACACATGTATAGCCTGCATTTAAATGACCATCTAATTAGTTGGCATATTGTTGTATTACAATTGAAATATTATATGAAAGGGAGAAGCTTTGCCTGTCGCGGGTCGCGGCATGTCTGTGTGCTAAAAATGATGGCGACAAACTCAAATAATCATGCTTAGTGTGTAACATGTCAGCTAGCTCGCTAAATAGCCTAGCAAGAAATGCTGATTACCCTCGCAGGTGACCAGCGCACAAACTACTGTATGATAGTATAATGGTGGGTCAGCATAACAACATACCTCTCTTATCACCGATACTCAGCTCCGCTAGTCTGCAGCCAGCTGCTTTCCTGCTCACTAACGAGGAATAATGTCCGACGAACTCGAGAATGAGCTTGAGCTGTGGACAGCTTTTTTTCCCTCCTCTGTTCGTGTGACAGGCCTCCAAATGAACCAATGAGGTGGCCGCCCCTAAACAAGCTCCTTTGATTGGTCAAGGGGACCATGTGGTTCGCCGATAGATAAAGGCTGCGCCGCGAGTGCGCCATCTGCTGGTGGACCTGTCTAACTGCACCTAAAGTACAGAATTCAAAATACAGGTCTCATTTTACAGGTGACGTTTTGCAGATCTCTGCGGCACGAATGGGACAATATTCCGTGAGCGCACAGGAAGCGATCCACAAATGCGCAGAGCCAGTTTCACATGTAGAAATGGTTCTGTAAATGTGTAAATAAGAGTTGACATGTCTTTTTTTGTGGTGAAACTATTTGCATTAAAAAAAAATTAAAAAATTATGCAAAATTAAAATACACATTTACAGACTAAATTCTACATATTTGCAAATCGCTTTTTCTTTGTGTGGATATAACTTTACAAAACACAATTACACACATACAAATTATTGCACTTCACATTTGTAACGCTTGTTCTACAGATCTCGGTGGTAGAAGTTGGACAAAATTATGTAAAAATGTAATGTGGCTCACAAACTCACAGGAGGCAATCCACAAATATGCAAACCCCTTTTCACAAGCAGAAACAGATCCGTAAATGCGTAAATATGACTTTGTATTTTCAGAGTAAGTTCTACATATTTGCAAGTCAAAAATTACAGGTTTGTGGATAGTGAAATACGTGTGAATCATGATACACACTTGTCAATTGTCTTCTGTGCTTTTACAAAACTGTTTTGCTTTCACAGACATTAAAGTCTAATAAACTCTTCCATACCAAATGAACCAATGAGGTGGCCGCCCCTAAACAAGCTCCTTTGATTGGTCAAGGGGACCATGTGGTTCGCCGATAGATAAAGGCTGCGCCGCGAGTGCGCCATCTGCTGGTGGACCTGTCTAACTGCACCTAAAGTACAGAATTCAAAATACAGGTCTCATTTTACAGGTGACGTTTTGCAGATCTCTGCGGCACGAATGGGACAATATTCCGTGAGCGCACAGGAAGCGATCCACAAATGCGCAGAGCCAGTTTCACATGTAGAAATGGTTCTGTAAATGTGTAAATAAGAGTTGACATGTCTTTTTTTGTGGTGAAACTATTTGCATTAAAAAAAAATTAAAAAATTATGCAAAATTAAAATACACATTTACAGACTAAATTCTACATATTTGCAAATCGCTTTTTCTTTGTGTGGATATAACTTTACAAAACACAATTACACACATACAAATTATTGCACTTCACATTTGTAACGCTTGTTCTACAGATCTCGGTGGTAGAAGTTGGACAAAATTATGTAAAAATGTAATGTGGCTCACAAACTCACAGGAGGCAATCCACAAATATGCAAACCCCTTTTCACAAGCAGAAACAGATCCGTAAATGCGTAAATATGACTTTGTATTTTCAGAGTAAGTTCTACATATTTGCAAGTCAAAAATTACAGGTTTGTGGATAGTGAAATACGTGTGAATCATGATACACACTTGTCAATTGTCTTCTGTGCTTTTACAAAACTGTTTTGCTTTCACAGACATTAAAGTCTAATAAACTCTTCCATAGGTTTTTTTCTGTGCGTACCTTTGCCAATTTTGAAATCACACACAGCTTGAACAGTGTGTGGTTTTTGGCTATTTCTGTCCAACTAGAAAGACAGTGATGTGAGTGTTCTTGTCAGGGAAGGAAATACAACCATTGTGTGGGCAACACTTAGCTGAATAATACAGTGAGTGCAGGTCAAATAAAAAAAATCCTGCTAATAGAATAAACACATCCATTAAAGAAGAAACTCATTGAATGTAACGCACACAGGGAATTTGGAAAATAAATCAGTTTCTATTTGCAAGAAATATTGGGCCTTTTTGTAAAAATCAGAAACAGGCCAAGGTTTTCTCAACTTTGCTCAAAACCATCGGCCAGGAAGCCTTTGATGTGGCAACTTAATGCAGGATGATACTGTTGCTAACCACATCAGTCTAAACCGATACCTCAATAATCCTTAAAACAAGTAATATACAGTTTCCACTTCAACCCAATCTTTACCAAGCAAACTGCAAAACCGAAGAGTGGTTGTTCTCTCCCAGAATTATCAGCCTGAAATATTTAACTAAACTCCAAGAGCAAATAATCCAAAGGAAACATTGTCAAACCACGGATTTATTGAAAAGCAGCAGTGTATATAGCGGTGTATATATATATATATATATATACACACACACACACAGCTATATATATACACACACAGATATATATATATAATGGTCATCTCTCTCTCTTTTCTCGTTTCATATTTTCAATCTGATGCCAGCACATGGTGGTCTAGTGAGTTGCTATAGTTTCAAAGAGAAACATTATCTTAGTGTTTATACCTCAACTGATGCAAATCAGATCTTAGATCTAAAGAAACAAAAACACAATAGGGTCATTTTTGCTTCATGAAGATTTTGTTTCTTAGATGTCACAGTTATTTTTCACAGCCAACAAGACCAAAACAATAAGTGTTGCCACAAAAAAAACACACACACAATTACTAATACTATATTCATCCAGATATTTGAGAATTGGACACAGTTAAAGGAAACCAACCATTTCCATTCTTCTCACTGAGAGTTCATGACACAAAACTAGTCCGCAAGTGACAATATTTCACACACAGAGCGAGAGCTCCCTGGGCTGTGGACCCACTCACAGCTGGTTGCTGTGTCGAGGTCAAAATGTGAACAACCACATATAAACTTCAAAAAAATCCACTGGATAAACAGTGGAAACATTTTCACAACTTCGCGTAACCTTTAGGTCCTTCTTGAAAGTCTCGCCAGGTCTCCAAAGGGGTTAAGAGGGGAGGGGGGGCTGCATATGTGTGTGTTGCAAGCATGTTGTTATGCACGTGTCTTATTGTGTGTGTTTCTGGGTCTGTGTACTGTATGCTAGTTGGAGAAATGATTGTGTTACTGAAGCCAATGTGCTGTTCAAAGCAGTAAGTCCTTCTCTGAGTGATGAAAAGTGTTTGATTAATCTAACCTTCAATTACACCTTGGATAGGGTTATTATATATACAACACATTTCCCAATTCTTTATATTTAAAATTCCAAGATAATCCAGTTATTTTCCCCTGTTTATATCAGGGCAATGAAATACTAAGCAGCAACAATTTCAAACTAATGGATTTTCTTGTATAATCACAAAGTTCCCAACATCAAAACTAGACTTCCAATGGTAGAAATATTTCTGTTGCTGTATGCCAGTCAAGTTGTGAAACTACAGCTTTAGAGGTTGTGACTTGTGCCCTATGTCTCCTCTGTCAGATTTAAACATTGAGGTTTATTGGGAAGAGAGCAGAGAGCTGAACGTTTGACCTAAAGGGAAAGCTGAGAGAGGCACTACAAAGGAATGGAGTTATTGGATCAGAATAAAGATGAGGACAGAAGGGACATGAAGGCGAGGAACACTGAAATGAAAAGGAATACAGATAGTTAGGCCAGCAAGTGACATGAGGGTCTGTGAGGTTGAGGAATAATTTTGCGACATAGCAGAGATTGGGAAAACTGAGTTACAACAACCATCCATAAAATGTGGATTTTGACACAAACCACAAAGTCACATGCAGTCAGGATCTGCCAATATTATAACCCTCCAATGACCCACACAAGTGTTCGATCAAAATGTCTTAAATGTATTAAAGTTGCTGTTGTGTATATGCAGTCTGCTTGTATGTTGTATTGCATTTTAAAAGACAAGGTTCCATTCAAATTGAAGGGTTTAACAGGGTCACCGTGGAGTTAATTTTTGGCTATAAAACCATTCAAAAATCAAAGTGTCCTTCATGAAGTGGTTAATGAACAGTTTCTTACTATTTGTACTTGTGACTCCATTAGTGTTACGGTTTGTGTTTGGCCGACAAACACCCCTTTGGGCTTGTATTTGTGAAAGTGTTGCCTTGTTACACACAGGTGTTTGACCTTGGTAAGTTGAAAAAAATAAAATTTTGTAAACAGAAAATCTGCATGTCTTTTCAATTTTACTTTCAGTGTTGAGTCATTAACCTTTTAAAAATATATATTTGTATTATTATTTTTACTTTGCACTTAAAAACCAAAATGTAAAACTATGATGTTGGGGGCTGAGATCAAGGTGACACATGGAGTGAGATTTCTTTTTTCCTATTTCAGAAAAAAAGGAGAAATTGACAATACACACAACACAAGATAAGGTGCTTAATGAGGTAAACAACAAAAGAGCTAAATAAAACCCTTAAGTGTTAACAGCATTGTATTACCAGAAGGTCTACTCCCAGAGTTTAAAACATTTGTTTGCATGTGTGCATGACTGCATCTGTGTGCGTGTGTTCATCACAAAAACCTGATGTATCGGTCTGTGGTACAGGCCGAGTCCTGTTTTTTCTCTGTCTCCTTGCCATAAACTCTGTTGTTGCAATCTAAGCCTTTTGTTGCAGCCTGGCCTTTTAACTTGTAAGCAGACGGGCTGCTTCTGGTAACTAGTAAAGGGGCCATAAAAGATCCATGTGCTTTGTTTTTTTGACAAACCACATCAAACACAAGGAGGGGAAAGGGTTTGAACAGGTGGACCGACCTTAAGCGCAGAACAGGCTGACCTTATTTTGACAGACCACAGCTCAGAAAACGTCAGCTGTGGTACAGCAAGATAGAACATTTTGAACCTGATAGATCAGTGTTGTGTTGTGGTACATGTCTGTGTGAGTAATGGACTTAACGTAGCAAGCCAACATGACGCAATATGAGCTATGACAATCTTCTTGAAGTTTAAGAGGAACCATGGTGGTGGATTAATGCTGGTATATGTCAGCCAAGAACTTCATTTAAGAAAAAGCAAACCCAAAAACACAAACACAAACAAACAACAAAAGCACATACAGTATATACAGTAGCCTACATAGAAAAACTTTTTTTCCACATAATTTGTTTGCGACAGTGACACATAGTTTTGCATTGATAGATGAAAATGCAGTGAGACAAAAAGTCCAAGAAAAAATATATCTCTACAAATAGAGATTCAGGCCGAATCCTGATTCGCTTTTATGGCCCTACCCCTAGACTTTGGATCCTGGAGCCTCTAATTGATACTAGCCATCTTTTTTGATAAACTTGATATATTGAAACGACATAAACGACAAAAAGTAAACAACAAAAAGATAATAAGATGGTTATCGTATTTTTTTATCTTTATTAACTAAAGAAAAACTATTTGTGGCCATCTTTCCTCCAGTCCACCAACTTTTTGCTGAAAATTCGCAAAGCTTTATTGGAGATATTTTCATTGGCCTTCAGGGAAGGGTCATCTGGTCTAAAGACTTTTGTGAATACTATTAAGTGAGTTTAATTTGCGTGATCTGTAACCCTTCCTCTTATACTGTAAACTATTTTTTCATGCTTCAACTGGTCACCATTTCTTTGAGGACTTTATTTCCTACCACTTTCCTGATAACGAACAATATTTATATAGTATAGTAAGAACTAACACATGTAAAAAATTATAAAAAAAATTGGGATTTTTGCCTGAAGCTGTGTCTGCAGTCCAATACACATCACTCAAAACTGAAAACTGTCCTCAATCAGACACAAACTCAAGACTCATAATGAAAGACCACTTTAGATGCATGTACTGTCCCCATTTCCCACTTCAACCTTCCAACTATTCCTGCAACCAGGCTCCACTACCTTCTGGCCCCTTAAGCTAATCCTTCAAACCCCTGATAGTTTTATTGCTGACTTTAGGATGAGAGAATAAAGGGCCGGCAACCACAGCTTAAACCAGTAATTGGTTCAGGCTTGAAAACTGATACGAACGCCTTGACCTCTTGGCAGTCTAGCAGCCACAAAGCCTTCTCTCCGTCCCGGCTGTGTGCCGGCCTGCCCAAGCTCCCCTGGTCAGCAAAGCAAACATCGAGTGGAGAAATGTTTTTCCCTGGCTTGCACCTCGGTTCCAGGGCATGCAGCCCACAAGCTCACCAGTAAATTTACATGGGGCAAGAGGCTGGTCTGAGGTCTGAGAAAAAAGACATGGGGAAGACAGGACTGGGGTTCATGCGAAGCAACTGAGATGATTCAGATTTCTCCTGCAGTATTCCTAAATTGTATATTTTATCAAAACTACAGTACCTCTCAAGAAACAACACAGGCCATAAACTTCAGCACTATAGTTCGAAATTTAGTAATTTGTCGATTATTATGCATTGATGCCTGAGGAACCTATCCGCACAAAGTTTTGACTCTGTCCCTGTCTTTTTTTCTCTGTCCCTGTTGTACCAGGTATTTTGGAGATCAAGTCAGTGGATGTTGGAGTGGTGGCCATCAGGGGCCTCAGCAGTAACTACTACCTGGCAATCAGCAAGAAGGGAGAGCTATATGGAGCGGTGAGTATCTGTTTGTGTTCCTCATTTAATGTAGGATAGACTACTTTTTAATGCAGAATATCCTTTACTTCAAGGAATTTTTCGCATGACAACCTATATGAATCAATGACTTAAAAGAGAAATTCTCCTCCCTAAACTGGTGACCACAGTTTGAGTTTTCTTATTAGCTTTTTTAAAACAATGAAAAAGACTGTCTTTTCTAGAAATAGGAACCACAGTTAGTCGATGTGGGCTCTCCTAGTTGCTACCTACATCTTCTCTCCACTCTATTCAGCAACAGGAAACACAATCCCTATTTTCTCAATTCTACTCTAGTCCCCCTGGGTAGAGTAGCCCTTGTTTCATCCATTTTTACTCGTTCCCCCCTTTTCTTCATGTCATTCTCTCCATCCTTTTTTTCTTACTTTGAAAGACCCAACTTTCAGCGTGTCTTTCCTGAGCCACACCACAGATGAAATGACACACCGTAGAAAAGACAGAGAGGCATTCTGTTGCATGGCCTGAAACTGAATTCCCATGACGTATTCTGCTCAGTGCAACACAAGCCATAGTAGTGTCGCAGTGAAGGCTGGTGTTCGATTACACTCAATGGGTTTACACAGTGACTTCTTTATCTACTGGTAATCAAATGAAATCATTGTTTAATTACATTGCTAGATTATAACGCAAAAGTGACACAAGCGATTGTGAATGCCTTTAGATTTTACTATGACATTTATTTTTTTTTGGGGGGGGAGCGCAAAGTAGCAGGGAGGAGCTGAGGTGGAGCTAAGTCTGTTTACAAAACAAAACCAATAAAAAGCTGCACAGTGTCTGTAAAATATTCTCATTTTGCTTTGAGAACATTCAGTTTTACTTCTGGAACCAATTTGAACAGCTGTGGCCAGATACGAGGAGAGAGAGAGACAGAGAGAGAGAGAAACAGAGATATAGTGTGCGTGTGTGTGTGTGTGTGTGTGTGTGTGTGTGTGTGTGTGTGTGTTTGTGTGTGCGTGCTCTCAGAGCCACTACATTTTTGCCCGTGAATATCAACCGCATCCAGTTAATTGGCTGTTTAAGCGACGTTAGCCTGAAGCACAAGGGCAGCTTCCAGTAAACTGAGAAATGTTACTCTTTCAGATCATTTTCTTCTTTATTTGCCAGTGGGTGGTCACTGTGGTAATGTAAGCCACAAACATGGTGTCACGATGCTCTTTGCTGGCACAGAACCAGAACCTTCAGGGTGTCACATCGAATGCTAACCCCAAAGGCTGCTCCCTGTCCCCTCCCCTTTACCCCCAGTGACGTACACACAGCATCTACAACAATTTCAATTTCATGGCAAGTTTTCTAATTGGATTGTGGATTGTGCAGCAAAGTCTTAAAGGTCCAGTAAGCGAAATGGTACTTTTAGCTAACTTCCTGTCGGTGACTGCAGTTAGCAGTCCCCTCTCTCGTCCCTGTACGTCACCACATTAATACACAGCGAGTCATCTAGCGTCATCTCAGATCCGTAAGTGTGATAAAACATGATAAAAACCATCAAAACAGACATTGGGAAGGATTTTTACCTGCCCCGCCATTGTAGGCGCATACAAATTCACCCCTCTGTCGCTCTCTGTGCGTGCCGGTTTGTAGTGTTCTCTCTTCTGATTGGATATCAGGTTGTGGGATACCCGAAAAGTTTATTTGCCGATTACATTCGGAGCGGGTGACTGAGAGACCTGTGTTATGAAGCGCGCATACTATAAAAGTGATCACTGCATGAATATAGAGTGATTTAACAAGTATATTAACATAAATGTATCGCTCACTTCACCTTAAAGCAATTGCTAACCATTGTTGATCCACGCTGTGACAAAAAGTTAAATATCAACATGGTTTCGCTCTGCATAAGTTAAGAACTTATGGGTCACATTACGGTCATTTTCAGGTCCAATTCTGTATGTTGGGTGTCCAAACTGTTTTAATGCTTTATTTAAAAAATAAATAAATAATTGTTTCTCTCACATTGCCAATTTCTACAATCACCATTTTTCCATCCGTTCCATTAAGAGCATGTCTCTTCAAGACCAAAATGCCCAGTCTGCTCATAATGGTCAGCTGCCACGTGCCTCAGCAGGCACTGCTCATAAATGTCAAACACAGATATATGGTCATGGACAATCAGGGCTTGTTTCAGAAAGCAGGTATAGTAAAAACTCTTAGCAGAAACCACTGCCTATAGGTGACATAGGCAGTGGTTAGATCAGGGGTGTCCAAACTTTTTTCACTGAGGGCCACATACAGAAAAATCTACGAAGGGCCGGGCCACTTTGCAAAAATAACACATTTATCAGGACATGTAGCTGCTCTGATTTAGTTTCATAGTGTCTTCGTAAATTGTAATCCTTCTTTAATGTGCAACACTTTACTTGCACATTAAAAAGATACATCCCCCCTCTTGTTAAATGCCATTGACACACCCAGTGTTTTCTGCTTTTACGTCTAATGTCCAGCTTGGTGAAAATAGTAGCCAGCTGAGATCCCGCCCCTCCAAGGGGGGTCCGGGGGTATGCCCCCCCGGGAGATTTTTTTAAGTTTTTAAAGTGAAATGCATGAATCTGGTGCACTTTGAGAGGGAAATTAAGAGGCTAAAGCTGAAGAATTTTGTATGAAAAAAAATGTAAACACTGTGTCAGATGAATTAGAAGCTATTGGAGAAGGACACATGGATTTTCCATAATAATATTAATTTAAATTAAAATATTATGCAGGGTCCTCTGGGATGGCCTTGGCGCTCTTTTTCTTTTATGGGACATATTTCTCTGTAATATAATGAGTGCATTTAGATGATTTAAAAATTAAAAGGGCCATATTACATTATATTTTTAAAATGTGCCAAGGGCCAATCAATCAGTTTTGACACCCCTGCACTAGTGGGTTAACTAAGAAATGCAAAAAAAATAAGAATAAATTATTATTATTTTTTTCAAAGGGCCATATTGCATTATATTTTTTAAATCGGCCGCGGGCCAATAAAAAGCGGCCGTAGTTTGGACACCCCTGGGTTAGATGAAACATTGTTTCTGTAATAATTTTACTTTTATCACAACAATTTGGCTATAAATCAAACAGGGTCTTAAAGTAATGCTTAATCAATTTTTCAAGCCTACTCGCTATATGGAGAGTATATACACTGTCTGCAATTTTGCGCCATTCCAGCTCATGTTCTTTTGCTGCATCTACTGCATATTGCTGGTTCATACAGAAACATAATGCATTCACTTGGGGAAGACATTGTTGCCCTGTTTTTTTTCTGAATTACCTATATACTGTATACTATATATATACAGTATATCTACATATATGTATGTATTGGACTATATTGACTAATATTAATAATTACATCTAAATGTATCTATATACTTATTGCCTCATTTATTTATTACAGGATTTTTGTTATATCTGAAACTTACAGTCCCTGTCTCTCCCCTGCAGCGGGACTTTGGTCCGGACTGTCGTTTGATTGAACGCATTGAGGAGAACAAGTACAACACCTACGCTTCAGCAGAGTGGCGCAACAAGAAGAAGCACATGTTTGTGGGACTGAACGCCAACGGTAAGCCAATGAGGGGGAAGAAGACACGGAGGAAAAACACAGCCACTCACTTCCTGCCCATTGTGATACAACCACGATGATTGGACATTACAGCTACCAGAGAGCTCTGCAGACTGCAGTGTATCAGACTTTTGGGGAGTTACAGCGATTGGACAGATCTGAATGATGCACTGAGGAGAAAATGAATGGAAACCTATGGACAATTTATCTCTGTTGGATTGAGACATTTCTATTTTTAAAGAAAAATATAAGATATACAATGTATATATTATTTTCAGTTTTAAGTTATCAAGTACATTGGCACAGTAGAAAATATGATAAGAAATGACTTCTGCACCAAAAAGTGATTACTTATTCACATTTCTAGATGTGTGCACATACCAGAAGGCAAAATATGTAAGAGAGAAAAAGAAAGACAAATGGTTGAGGAAGTATTTATGCAAAGCGTACTGATAGAAAATGAAACAAAAAGACAAGCAAAGCAGAAATTTAAAAGGAATACAAAGAGTTTCAGTCAGGAAAGCACCAACACAGCAGCAAGTCTTACACTATCATGTTTTTTTCTTTAAATTTATTTATTTTGTGTCATATTTAACAAATAACAAAAACACAAAAAGGTATTTTTTTTTTACCATTTATGCTTCTCGTTTTGAATAATAATCATTTAAGCTGAATAAATATAAAGAATATATTTGTCTTTAAGCTGTGTGACTGACTTTAAATACAGATATTTTCCAAGGTTTCATTATCATTAATAAGATGATCTGTATTATTTTTAGGTTTCCATACGTGTTTTGGCTCACTGTAACTTCTTCAAATATTCAGCTATTTAAACCATTCGACCATCAAAATATTCAGCTCTTTAAGGGTGTGAAACATTTCAGTAATTTTCCACCTTCGCAACTGTTTAAAATATCAGCTTTAAAAAAATAAACCAAAACATAGCTGTCATCTTGTTATCACACAAGTAAACGAACCTACACATTGTGAGAAGTGAGTTTCCATGCAAAAGGAAGTCCCTGCATGTGTTCCCATATCAGATGACCAATATAACTGCCACCAGTGCAACCATAGCAACAAGTAAGACATAGATTTCCGCTAGAAACTTCATGAAATCTTTGAAATATTTGACATTTCATAATTATAATATTATCAGTTTCAGTTTCACAAACAATTCAAATTTTCTAATTGTATTCAAATTATTTAAATTTCAATTTTCATATACAGATTTTCGGCCAAGCCTCCCTCTATTCCTGCCACACGATTGACTGTTCTTCTTCCGTTTTATGGCTGGTGGCAACTAGCTATGTCGAAAACTGACTTAACTATTCAAAGATGGATAATGTGTGTTTGAAAACTTCAAAGCAAGTAAGTGGACCATGAGTTAAGAAAATGTTATCCAACTACGCTTTTTAAAGATCAAGAATGACTCTAATGCTCAAATAAATCAAAAGCATCATAAATAGTCTTTAATCAGTATCTATGACAAACTGAGTAAATCAATGGAGCACTTTTAAAACCAGGATGTGAATCAGGAATCTGCAAGAGATTAGACTTCTTGAAAGAAGCCCAACAGACAACCTGGTTGATGAGTTCAGGGGTTTTCATTTCACGTTGCAAAAGCCTCTCACTTACAAGTACACATGGCAAACATGGCTTCCTTGAGGATAAACACTGTCTTTTATGAGATAACAACAAAGACAATGCAGGCTTTAGAAATGGCTGACACACATGCAGAAACACACATACACTCACACTTTGGTGAAGAGGTGTGTGCATCAGTGTGGTCTAGCAGCTGGTGAAAGCCTCCGCCTTGACCTTACTTGTCTAAAACCTGTTGCTGTGCCCCCCGAGACAGAAAGACACATGGAGAAGGGCATATGGTATAACGTAAATATCACTCCCTTGTTTATCACCTGATTCTAATTAACCATGATGTCATGTTTTCTTTATTCCCCTCTTGCTTTCCCTCTCCTTTTCTTAAAAACCCTTCTCTCATGTTGTTGCCGTTAAGGTCCTGAGATTTCCCTCTATGCTTCATTCACATTTGTTTAGTTGTTTTCTAAGATTTTCCCAAAGGTCCCAAATCTTCTTTTTGTGCTCAGAGATCCTAAGTGCCTAACACTTGTGTCAAAACGTGAGTAAGTATGATGCATCAGAGGTAGATTCAAATTTCCTTTCATCCTCCCAGGGCATCTAGTCCTTTGTTTATAGGATTACATGGGTGTTCTGTAAACGACATATCGAGTACAATTACTTTGAAATGTGTTCAAGACACTGATCCACCTCCTTCTTCCACCCCTTTCCTTCTCTCATAAAGTTCCAAGGGCTGGCATTCCTAAGCCGAGATGTCTTATTATTTGGTGGTACAACTTCAAGTATCAACATATGTAAAACTTAAGATTTACTTCCTTAATAGAACATGGGCATTGCACTCAAACTAGGATATTTGAAACAAATTTGTCCACTTGTTCACGGACCTTGGAATCAAGTCTGCATACATATACGGTATCATATGTAGACCTCTTGGAATAACTTGATGTATTTTTTATTACAACTTTAACATGACTTAATGTGGTTTTGCCTTTACCCATAATACATCGCAAAGCCAGACTTTAAAAGCGGGGTATTTATCCAAGACAGATGTTCCACCCTGATTATCAACCCCAATGATATCTGAGTTAGTCTGTACAGCGGCACCACGCCACGCATCATTTCTCCCATTTCTACAGTGGGCCTAAAATGTCTCTAAAACTGTTTGCCAATGTCATTTTTGAATGTTGTGCTTGCGTATGTTTGGTTAGTGTTTGGTTTGTTGAGGCATGTGGCGAGGGTCAGTGTGCGGTTTCTGTTTTGACTACATCAGGATCTATCGGACCTGTGTCGGACCTCAAATGAAACGTATACCATCAGCTTCACACGTTCACAGCTCCTCTGTTTGCCCAGAGAGTTTTGTGGCCGTGCGACCTGACCGCAGCAGCAGCTGTGAATATTTTACTTCCCGGGGAGAGGGGGAGAGAGAGCCAAGAGACAGAAAAGGGGAGAGAGAGAGAGAGAGAGAGAGAGAGAGAGAGTGAAAGAGAGAGGAAGGGAGTTTGTGAGCTTTCAACCTGAGGAAGACGACTGGGTTTGAAAGAGAGAGGAATAACTGAAAGAACCACAGTCCTGGGGGCATATACGGCAGTATACGAGGGGGAGAGGGTAGCGTAAGAAAGAAAGGGAGGAGGGGAAATGTTTGCTGAGAGGGTAGCAGTTTGGACGGGATGCCAAATGGTGAAAGGAGGGGGCTAGTGGTTGAGAGGAAGAGGGGGTGATGGGGGCGATTTAAGGAGTTGCCAGAAATGTTGGGACTTGTGGGGGGGTGGGGGAGGGGGGGGCTTGAAGGGGTATTTACAGAGGTAAAGAGGATTGGGGGAGCAGCTTGGGGCCAATCATTGGAAGCAGACCAAGGGAGTTCCTGGAACCCAGGAGGTGAACAAGGAAGTCCTCATCCTACTCCCATGTTAAGCTACTTGTACCTAATTTATTTGTGCCATGTAGTCCTCAATTGTTCAACTATTGTCATTGTCCCCTTGCTCAAATGCATAGCACAATGTTTTAGCCAACGTTGAAGCTAAATGAATGTATATTAACAACAAATCAGAAGTTAAGTAAAGTGGGCTCCTTGTGTATGGAAAAAAACAAACTATGGAGCTCTGAAGAACTTTTAAGCTAGCCATAATTTATCTCACGGTTACGTTTAAAAAAAATCTCTGTTGAGCCTCACTGTTCCAACCAAATGCAGTTAAAGAGTACTAGCAGCCATTTCAAGAAAAAGTACCTGGCATAACTAATTAGCTACGGCTGGGCGATACAAAGATTGCTATACATATCTCGATAAAGGGATGCTGCATGGTGCTCATCATGCGTCTCTTAAAAACTAAAAGGATGCAGTAATTTAACTAATAATTGCAAACAATAGATCTGTGTTCATAGAAATACACATAAGAAAAAATAAAATAATAAATAGATCCACTGGTCACCTGTTTCTTACAGTCTTCAACTATGAACAAAATGACATTTCACACAAGACAAGATCCCATTTTGTTCTTAGTCGTTTTATATACAGTTTATTGTTTTAAAGTTTCAGTAAGCAAAATGTTACTTTTAGCTAACTTCCTGTCAGTGACTGCAATTAGCAGTCCAGTCCCTCGTCCCTACGTCACCACATTAATGCACTGCAGTCCTCAAGCAGCGAGTCATCTAGCATCAACTCAGATCCGTAAGTGCGATAAAACATGATAAAAACCATCAAGACAGACATTGGAAAGGATTTTTACCTGCTCCGCCATTGTAGGCGCATTAACATTCACCCCTCTGTCGTTCTCTGCGCGTGCACCAGCAGTGAGACGTGCCCGTTTGTAGCGTTCTCTCTTCTGATTGGATATCAGGTTGTGGGATACCCGAACAGTTTATTTGCCGATAACATGCAGAGCGGGAGACCTATGTTATGAAGCGAGCACACTATATAAGTGATCACTGCATGAATATAGAGCGACTTAACACGTATATTAAAGTAAATATATCGCTCACTTCACCTTTAATAAGTGAAAAAAAAGATTAAATATATTGATGGCCAACAAACTATTTCAGGTTAATGTGGGTACCGACACTCTGTATTAAACGGGGCCTGTGGCTATATTATTTAAGCCCAGATAAGATCTGACGTTAGAGGTCCTACAATGTATTTGGTGACACATGCCGTAATATCACCGGATCTGAACTCAGTATTGGAGAAATTAATCTACATCAGGTTACACAGAATTATTTATGTCACTAGCTCCTTATTTGCAAGGACATTTAATGTGATATATTTTTGTTAATATGGGTGTTACATCGCTCTATTCATTTAATTTCATTAACCTTGACAGCAGGCATTATCAAGAAATAATTGCCCATAAAATGCTGTGATCGACCAATCAAAACACAGCATTTATCAGTGCTGTTTAATAAAAAAATAAATACACATACAGACACACACACACACACACACACACACACACACACACACCGCTTTGCATTTTCCCTCTCCCTGTACAGGCAACCTGTACCTGGAGCCCAGCCTGACTTCCAGCTCTATCTTCACATCTCCTGAGGGCTTCAAGTTTCCTGCAACAGGTGGCTCAAACATTTGCCTTGGCCTGTACTGAGATGAGGCCTCTGTTTATCGATTTGGAAAGAGTTAGGAGAGGGAGGGACAGACAAAAATATTAAGAAAAAAAACATTCATAGTTAATTTGTCAGCGGGAGAGAGAAATATTCAAGCACAAATAACTCTAAATACAAGAGTCCCAAAATGTGAGTCATTCAAGTAGTGTGTTTCATCTTAATGCATTTGCTACACAGAGATTAAAACAAGAATGTAAACATGTACTGTATTTTGTACGAAAATTTTTGTCAAGGCTTTGATAAACCTAGGAAACATTTTCCAGAGCCTGAGCAAGAGCAGGTCCATACTCCTAAACTAAACTCTGCTAGCATTCATTCCCCCCTCATCTCATTTCTGCCTCACTTAATTAATTTTGTTTCTCCTCTTTCTTCTCTTCTCTGGTTTACTTCTCCTCGCCTTTCCTCACCTTTACTCCTCCACTCTCCCTCACCCCCTACTCACCAGAGGAATATGCCTGCAGTCTGATATATTTGTTGTTTTTGTTGGCCTTCTCTCCTCTCAATCCACTGGCGTTTTTTAGACCCAGGGTCGCTGGAAGCGGCTATGGCAGCAGAAAGCTTCTATTAGTCCTTGATCACTGGCTGCCTGACAGCAAAGTCAACATGCAGGGCATTAGAGCCTGACATGGATCAAATAAAGAGTAATTTACTGGGTGACTGTATATAGTAAAACCACATCAACCATTCCCTTCCAAGTTTTTGTTTTTCAACAATTAAATTAGCTGAAACAAATAGATATTTCCAGTCATTTAACAAGAGGTGCACTCATTTTAACTGTAGCAAAACAGAAAAAAAGGAGAAAGAAATTATATATTTTCAATAAGAAGGCATTTGCTGATTTAAAAGAAGATTTGGTTGATTGTCATGTTTACATTTCACGGTACAGAGTTTGACACCAAGCACTACAAGCTGTTATGATAGAGAATGCATTTACCATCTGCCATTGATTCATGTGGATTTTCTTGTAGGAAAGTGTCAGACAGAGTAAAATAAAAGAAGCATCCTCCTCAAGGTTACTTTTAATAGCAAATACCTTCAAACTTGATGTGAAGGTTTTTGTCGGATGGATGAAATGCATTTAGACATCACTGCTGTGAACCAAAATGACCACAATTTACACAAGGTCACCATATCTGTAATACTGTGTCTGTTCTTTATCACACATGAACCAGGTGCCACAGTATCAAACAAAAGTACCTCCATGGCACCTTATGGTTTCAACAAACTGTCTTTGCAAGGGCAACATTATTCAAGTAAGCAGCATATAAGTTGCTGAAAAGATTAAATGATAGCAGGTGACACTTTACGCACTGGATTTGGTTTTTGTGGTATTTTTTTTTTTTTTTTAATAAATAATAATAATATTCCGAATACTTATTTAATAAACGAATACTCGGATATTCGAATAATTTGGGCCAGCCCTACCTAAATCCATTTAGAACAACGTTTTCTTGAGCAAATCTTTTTAATTCAGGGCTCTAGACTGGTCGCATATGCAACCTTCTTTTGGGAGTGTCTGAGTGTAATTTTTACCTAGTCGCATAAGTGCGAGCACATGATCATTACTGTTTGAGTAAGTTAACACATAGGAACAGGATGCAAACATATTTGCCAAGCCAACATCTGCACGTCGACATCGCACCGGCAACTGAAGGACAAACATGTACTTCCGTTAGCAGCTCACAGAGCTGTTGAGAGAGCTGCATAAAATTTAAATATCTCTGTTGGTGATGCCAAACCTTTGAGTAAACGCTGCGGTTGCGATCAAGACAGGGGGTCATATACATCGCTCTTGCTCCCTGTCCCTTTCTCCCTCTTCACTTCACTCCACTGCTCGCAATCAGACTGCTTGAAAGTGTGCAATCGACTCATTTTAGCGGGTTGACGCCCATTCCAAAGAAATTCCTTCATCATGCTGTTCTGTGGTAAACCACGTGCCCAAAAGTGCGACACCGCTTCATGTGTGTAAATGTGTATAACTGAAACGATCGATCGCTGATTCTTAAAAATAAAAAAGAGGAGGCTCTGCTCAACAGGTTACACTTGAAACCTTAAAGTTGCACAATGACAGTAAGAAGCTAGGGACCTGCCAGGTTTGATCCATGACGCTCACACAGAGCCACTGCCGACCTGTTTCCAGCGGTTAGAACAGAAACGCTAAATGGAGGAGAATGAAATGAGATCTGAGTTGGTCTTCACAGTAGACTACTGCAAAACTCAGATACGACAACTATTTGTCAGCATGCAAGTTAATTGATGAATACAATGCCATACAAACAAAAAAAAGAAGGGTGGGGGGTTGACCTAATCATGTGCTGGTGCGACCATCTGAGAAAGTATGGTCGTACTAGTGCTACTAGTAAAAAGTTAGTGTAGAGCCCTGTAATGAATAAGAATCCACCAGTCTCAACACAACCTGCTTGACAGCAGGTTCGTTTTGCCATGACATTATATGTTTTATTTTAGCATGAAGCACTAACAAGAAGAAACCAAAATGCCAGGGTTAAGCCGTTACTTAACTTGCTAACCCACAAACAAGACATGCCTCAAACAGTATAATTTCACCCACTACTCTCCATTCCGCTCTCTTGCTCCCTAGTTTCTTCAGAATAAAACAATGCCTGCTTCATTTCAACCAAGCATGCTCCAGCTGGGCCTCACAGAAGGGTAATCATGAAGAAGAAGTCTTGTGATGGTTTGGTTGTGGTGCGCGGGTATGCACAGTCGCACACATGTGTGCGGATACATGATGTGGTCCCGCAAACACAGAGCCCGCAGGAACATTGATGAGGTTTTCAGTGATGCACTTAGCCTTTCAGCACAGTAGAAGACATCCCATTGATCTCATATTGTACAAGTGCTACATGCCAATGTTTCATCGCTGGACTGCAAACAGAACTTCTCATTGATCTGTGTTATAATACAAGTTCAAGATGAGAAAGAACCAGGGCCCTTATTTATAATTAATAAGAGAGGAATGGTTTAGATATTTGGGGATTTGTGTGCACTAAAATGATAGTCAAACCACAATCTATTAGTCAAAAGCAGAAACTAAATAAAGTTGATGAATTCTAAAGAAACCACAACCATCCTTGTGCAGGTGAAACTAGACTGTAATGCTGCACTCACAAGCTGCAAGAAGAAAGTTCGGCCCGGACGATGTGTCGAGAACAAGCTGCGAGAACAGCGACACAATAGCTTTCTTCTCGCAGCTCTGTCACCGAGAACTTTCTTCTTTCTTCTCGCGGAGTATGTAACAGGCTTTACCCAATCGGTAACACTTTACAATAAGGTACACAAAAAAGAGTTACTGTTCAAAAAAGAGTAGTTACTGTTCAAAAAAAGAGTAGTAACTGTTAAAAAAGAAATCCATGTGTGACTTGTATGTGTTTCTTTGAAAACAAAGGGATCACATACATTAAAACAATAATAATTATAGTATGAAATCAAACAAAGTCCTTGTTTAGGAAAGGGACATCATAGCTTTTATAAAATGTAGTTTTCTTCAAAAAATCAAAAAAACAAACATATTTAGCAGTAATGTACATTTCCACGACAGGGTGGACATATCTTACACTCATTCCTCTGAAAACAGGTCATAACTACCTAAAAATAGGTGTGGGAGCTCTGTAAATATATATTTCCACAACTTCAGAGTCCACTATTTATGATAAAGCATAAAGGATATGGGAATTTAAGACCAACATTTTTAAGTATTGTGAGGGTTGAAAGGCACCCTACAGAGATATTGACCCACTCTTTTTTGAACAGTAACTACTCTTTTTTGTGTACCTTATTGTAAAGTGTTACCGTGTAATGAATCTAAATTGTAGCAATATGAGTAGGAAATAAAACAAAATGCTGCTAGTTTAAGACAAGCTTTCAATTTAATTTCCTAGCTTTAGTTTGACTAACAAATGACAAGTAGAGGAAGTATGAGGATGTCTCAATGGTAAAAGCACCATGCGTGTATATCTTTAAAATAAAAAAATAATAAAATTCTCCCGGCAAATGAAAAACACATGTTGGCTCCATATGAAAGCAATAAACAGCTTCTAGCTCCATGTCCCCAATTTCAGCCGTCATACAGGGCGAGCGTAGATAATAGCAACGATCACTGCCCAAAACACATTTATGGCATTTAATTATTTAGTATGGTTCTTTCAAGCCCCCAAGGTTTATATTAGAAACAATCATTCTCTATTAATCACACAGCTTGAAATCCTAATCAAAGTCATGTGCTAAAGCTTAGAGTAATCTTAGTAATGAGTTGATGTTTCTATTGTGTGACTGTCATACTGCCATTTTGGCCTATGATGAGAAACTGAAATGCAAGTTTAGAATTTAAACTTTTCATACTGGATATTTTTCCTGTAGTTGAATTGAATTTATTGACATGTTCCACACCAAAATAATTGTTTTCCTTTTAGCAGTATAGAATGCTTTTATTTGCACATAATATCAGCATTAACTGAACAAAGTTAATATAAGTCCATTCAGGTGACTTCACTGTAGCGAATGTGCTTATTGCTACAGTAGCTAAATGGTGTCCCTAGCAGACACTGGCTGGGTAGTGCCTTGACAGTGTCCACACAGTCTGGCAACCTGATTCACATATGGACACAAATCATCACTGCTACACAGCTTTAACAAATAAAACTCAAGACAAACCGTTCCACAGTGCATTCTTGCTCGTATTTTTCTAGACACCGTGGACAATAGTACCAGATTTAACATCCAAACTAAAGCCTTAAACAAGAGAAAACAAAAGGAAAAGCCCTTCCTGGACAGATTTGGCTTTATTAGACTGTCAGAAATGATGGCCTACTAATTTAAACCGCAGGTCACTGGAGAATTTGTGGCCTGAGTCTAACACAGTCAGCCCAACAGTCTTCTTCTTTTTTTTTTACTATGGAGAGAACAGTGGTTATGGTAGAACAAGACTAGGACGGGCAACCACAATGTCACTCATAACACTCAGCCCAGACTGTGTTAGTGCATGTGTGCGAAAAAGCATTTCTATGTGTCGTAGGGCTGCTAGCGTTGACACCTTGTGTCCCGGAGTGTGTTTTGTCTTTCAACTATCATGCCAAGCTGCAGTGGAACGAATAACCTCCCCGACTGTTCTATAAAGCAGATACTGTGCGAGAGAAGAGGCGGTTTAGACTTGCATTCTTTATCCATCCCCTCGGGTCACCTACTGATCCAGATGTGACATAGCTCGTAACCTACAGTGACTCTGCTGGCGTCTGGTATGGACCTCCAGCAGTTCAAAGTGTTTTCAGTTTGCAGCTGCTGAATTTGGCGGGGTGTGTTATATTGCTGGAGTTAGTTAACCTCTATTGTAGCCTACTTGTGTGTCGATTTTTTTTGTTGGTTTTTCATGTTTTCGTGTGGTTGTGTTTGTGTGTGTCCAATAAGGATGTCAAACTATTTCATTAAGGGCTCCTAAATGCTTTGCTGCTGCAGGCTGTTTGTTTAGAATGAAAACAAGCTGAATGAGACGGAGGAAAGAGACTCTTCAATTTCCTTATCTCGGACTCTCCCTGGTAACTGTCCAATATCCTTTTATCCTGTGTGTGTGCGTTTGTGGGTTTGTGCACTCCTCCTGCGGAGGCCTGTAAGTACGACCCGCATTCACAAGCAGCCTCTTCCGCTTTGCTTTTTATAGTAACAATGTCCACATGGTGGGCGTTATAATGTCAAGCTTTTTTTTGCATGATATGGATTGGATAGAATTGATGAGGGCTCAAGCTTTTTCAAGAGCTTTTATGGTACTTAACATCACACAGTTATTGATATGCTTACATCCATGCAAACATTGGCAAATAACAAGAAGAAGATGCAGACACATATAGTGACCATTCATGTGCACACATAAATGTCCAATCAAACACAGAATTAAAGACATGTGTGTGGCTCAATCAGTGCTTGCAACAGTTTGGGCCTTATTGTGCTCACTTTCAGGTCAATCTGCCTTATTTCATAAGGTAGACCTACCCCTCATTCTGTCAAACTGCTGCTCCATATTTATCATCTCTTTTCTTTTCCCTCCTCTACTGAATTGGGATGAAAGTGTATACAGTCCTCTCCAAAAGTATTGGAACGGTGAGGCCAATTCCTTTATTTTTGCTGTAGACATTTGGGTTTGACACCAAATGATGAATATGAGACAAAAGATCAACATTTTAGCTTTCATTTCCAGGTATCTGGATCTGATACACAACTTAGAAGATAGCATTATTTGTAAAGGAACACCACATAGTTGAGCCAAAGTATTGGAACATATGTACTTAAAATAAATTAAAGTGAACAAAACATCATATTTTGTGCAAATCCTTCACTTGGAATAATCACATCAAGCCTGTGACCCATTGACATCACCAAACTTTTGCATTCTTCGGTTCTTCGTAATCTGTTGAGCGGCACAGACGTTAAAAAACTCCTGTTAATAAAATAAGTGATGTAGTACATACAATAAAAATAGGGTTATGTATATGAATGTAGAGCATGTTCACGATGTGTAAGGTGGACGCCTAACGACACGAGGACTGAGAACTAGGCTACTGATCAGATACATTATTGATCAAACGTAAAATCATCAGGAAATTATAAAAACATTCCGATGGAGATTTCTATGGAGTGATTTAACACTGTACAGGGTCGCGTTGTGACAGTGACACTCTTTCTTCAGTCAAAGCTGCAGCGTAACGTGAAAAAAAACTCAGAGTAGGTCTAACCACCTATCCAGCAGGTGACAGTCACCGCTGTGACAGTCACAGCGTATGTTGCCGCAGTAACTGACTCTGAGTTGTGCTGCACCTGTTTCCTGAAACGGAAAACCCAGAGTTTCCACTAACTCAGAGCGAGCAAACTCTGAGTTGCCTCAAAACCCTGAAATGCTGCATCATGCTAGTTCTTCCAAAATGCTGGGGTTGGGGTGATTTTTGCCAAAGGGCCTGGGGTGAGTTGTAAGTAAGTGAGTGAGTAAGTAAAATGTATTTCTAAAAGCACATTTATAACAGTTCACACTGACCAAAGTGCTGTACACAGGCAATTCAGTAGGTAAAAAATTAAGGTAAAATAACAATAACAAAAATAAAATATAAGACGTAAAACCCAGACATCTACATATAAACAAAGATAGTAGTGCAGAGGTAAGATAGTTAATTGGGAGGAAAAGCCAGGGTGTACAGATGGGTTTTGAGTCTTAATTTAAAGGCAGAAATGAAGGGGGCATCACGTATGTCAGGTGGCAGTTGGTTCCACAAGCAGGGAGCAGCTACTGCGAAGTACATTTCTGAGAGTTGTGCCAGTGGCATGGCTGTATACGCTGGTCACCAAACAGAAACTGATTGTCTACAGTAGCTCAGAAGAGACTGCATCTCCATTCCACGTAACAAAACCACTGATGATAGTTCTGATGGCCAGAATGATGATGATGATGATGATGGTGACTTTGTCATTGTGAGCTTTGCAGGTAAAACCACCTAGACCTGCTCGGCCATGTTTAAGAAAATGTACCTTCAATCTTTGTAAAATATTTACTTTATTTACTTTACATAACCCTTAAATGAGTTCAGTTTATGCGATATATATCCATTTATTTCAGATCCGAAGTTATTGTTGCCAGGGATGTACCACATCCTGAAATATACATAAATATTTTAGTTGGAGACATTGCTGTAAAGGCCTCTCTTTAAAGTCACTTTGAGTAAAAAGTGACACAACCCACCCCACTCTCCCCTACAACACAAATAGGTTTATTAATGGTGAAGTAAGCAATTTATTTATGTTAATACTTGTGTTAAATCGCTCTTTATTCATACAGTCATCACTAACATAGTGTGCGCGTTTCATAAAGCCGACCTCTCAGTCACCCCCTCTGCATGTAATCAGAAAATAAACTTTTCAGGGATCCCGAAACTGATATCCAATCAGAAGAGAGAACGCCACAAACCGGCACCCGTCTCACTGCCGGTGCACTCGCAGAGCGACAGATGGGTGAATGTTTATGCGTCTACAATGGCAGAGTAGGTAAAAATCCTTCCCAATGTCTGTTTTGATGGTTTTTATCATGTTTTATCACTCTTACTTATCTGAGATGATGCTAAATAACTCGCTGCTTGAAGACCGCAGTGCATTAATGTGGTGACGTGGGAGGGTGCTGCTAACTGGACAGGAAGTTAGCTAAACTGACCATTCCGCTTACTGAACCTTTATATCTGAATGTAGAGCATGTTCACAGTGTGTTAGGTGACCGCCTATATGAATGACACAAGGGCTGAGAACTAGGCTAATGATCAGATAAATGATCGATGAAACATAAAATCATCAGTACATGATAAAAACATCCGGATGGAGATTTCTTTGGAGTGGTTTTGCTTAAAACTGTACAGGGACGCGTTGTGACACTTCAGTCGGAGCTGCAGCGTAAAGCGACAACTATGAGTTGCCTCAAAACCCGCTTCCTGAAACCCCCCTCTGAAACACCTCTTGCAATACATATTTTAGTTTGGTTAAAAAAGATATTGGAGACATTAAGTGATTAAACTGGCACTAAAGGGGGACTTTGTTTGAAATTGTATAGACGACTGAATTAGTCCCAATATCTGCTGTGATGTATAAAAAAAATAATATTGAAATTTGTTTTATATCGTACTCTCAAATAATGCCATGAACTGATCAGAATAATGTCCATCAAATTATGAAAAATAATTCCACCCCCAGAGTTGAAGGAGTGCTTTAACGAAACACTCCACAAAATAATGTATGGATCATTGCAGTGATCCACAATGAATGCACAAGAAAAATGGCAGGATCCTGTTATCTACACTTTGGGAGGTATACCCTCGGGCTGGGCACATACATTGTTACATGTATGTGACCACAAACCTTGAGGTGTCTTTGACTTAAACAACGTAATTCAACAAAGCTGGGTGAATGAACGGTCCGACCAAAGCCTGCACACTGAAACTCCACACAGAGTTGGATTGTGGTATTGCTCCTAATTCCTATTTGGGCAAGCAGAATGAAAGCAAAAATGAAAATGGGAGTAATTGATGTGAGTGTGACAGCTTTGGTTATGTGCTCCAGCATGATTGCTCTGCACCTTGCTGTGTGGACTGCAATTGATTTGACAAAGAATTACTGCTTGAGGTGCACTCATGCACACAATCGTACAAGTCGATGGAAGGCAGCACAGTTTAAGGTATGCCTTGGGTTGCACAGATTACTATTGTCCCAAATTTTAAAAGCATATGAGGCAGTGTGCTGGCCTGGCATGCTGATGCAGGTCTTTAATTTTCACCCTCTGGGAGCTGACCAGCCATCTCGTCCTGAGGGGATAATTCTCTTATGAAATTTAACAAAACTTTACTGCAACATACAACTAAACACTGACACATCGCAAATACCACTTTGAATACACAGATATTTAACATGCAGCTATGTACAGTATACCATTTTCTAAAAGGATTAACAACGTCTGTCCCCATGTAGATAATAACTAAGCCATGATGGCCAGAAGCCTGATTATAAATCACTTTTAGTCTGTGAAACCTAAAGCCTCTTAAATGCACCAAGTAACACACACACCCTACAGCTGACTGTAATAGGTAAACAGATATTTTTTGGCTGAATATGTGGTTATATGCAAATGTGGAGAAACATCTGGTCAGAGTCATGTTAACTGGTAGAAGCCAAGAATAGTTATTTTTGTTATGATGATTCACCTCATGCATCTGTTTTTCATGTGTGTCCAAGTACACCATTGTGTTTTGAACAAATGAAGCCTTATATCTGATATCAAGTGATGGTTCACTCTGCACAGCTCTTTGTTTTTTTTGAGTGTCGTTTTTCCTCTTCATTGAATTTATCATTGAGCTACACTGTGTCCGGCTGCTATGACGTCAGGATAGTTACGTAGAGAGGGTCTTGCAACAAAACAAGACTTTATCAAAATTAAGAGTGTGGAGGGTGAAAAATGTGTGTAATTTGGGCAATACCGTCGATCATTTTATAGATATCCAAACCGTAGTAGTCAGCCAATTAGTGGCATGATGCGTAAATAAAATCACTCAATCAATCAAACAAACCCCTTTTATATATTAAACAGTGAAGCTAGAGAGGAGGCAGGGAGGAATGACAGGGAACATATCGCATGCTCATCTCACACAACAACAAGAACATGTGTCACAGTCTTTCAAGCAACAATACATACATTAAGTTCCCAGTATCCTCATCGTCCCACTTCGAACATTATGCACGAGACACAGAAGCGATGCATGGAAAACTACAGAACACCACCGAATCACCCAAGTGTGAAGCGTCTTACAGAACACGACACAATACGGCACAGCACGACACACAGACAAACCCATACACAGGTCTAATGAGTCACAGCTGTGAATGGTTGCGTGATACAGCAAGACAACAATTAATGTGTAGAGGATGTTGACCTACAAAACAGAAAGAGAGAGAAAATAGGATGAGAGGGAGATGGAAAGATAAGGAAAGATGAAAGAGATGAGGAAAACGTAGAGTTTGGAAGAAGAGCGAGAAAGAGCAACAGACAGAGATGTCCAAAGATAAAGTGACTTACTACCATAGTAAATAACAGTTACAGATTAAAAAGAAATACGTTTGTTAAATTGTTCTGAAATTGTAGACGCTCAAATAAAAAAAAATTAAATAATCAATGTCAGCTTCATGGCTCTTGACAATACTGAAGAGAAAAGCCACTTGAATTAAAATGACCCTATATGATTAGAATCTTGCACAGCTCACTGTGAACATTGTGAACTGGAATATACCGTAGCTTTCAAAAAGCTTAAACCAGAGAAAGTAAGAAAAAACCTGATGGATGAATATTTTTGTTTTTGAAAATCCCTTTACATTCTTTATTTCACTGGTCTGATGAGATCTCCATACATAACCATGTGCCCATATCCCAAAGAACAAACTGTTGGCTTTGTAAGTTAAACCTGTAATCTTGAACATTTGAGTTACGTTGTTGTTTATAGTGGCCATAAATGTGTTTGCAGGCCCTTCTGGACCAGAGTTTCTTTCAAAACTTAACATTATTGACTGTTTGAAGTCAGTAGATAGGCAGTTCTAACTTGCGCAACGGTTTCTCTGTGTGATCTAATCCGCAATTGGGACCCAGAAGTTATGAGAAGTACAGACAGAGAGTTTCTGTATCTAGCATCGGCACAGTGACACTCGCCCAGACATGCCTGATGCATTCGATTGTACGTGGAAAATCAGGAACTTCTGACAGGCAGCAAACTCAATGTGCAGAATTAAATTTTCATAAATTTTGAAAATGTCGGACCAAGGACCATGTCTTATTACAAACCATAGACTGTAAAACTTAACTCAGTACTACTGAATCTGAAGCTCCCATGTCCAGAGTACAAGGGAATGCTGCAGCCCTGGAATTTTGCCTTAGAAATTTTGATAATATAATTGTGCAAAGCAGCAAATACAAGAGCTTTCATCAATGGGGCATATGCTCAATCACCATAGTTTTAACTCACTATTTGATAGGTAAGAACTGAACAGACAATAAACTAGATGCAAATGTTACGGAGAACAACTTTAACTAAGCAGAAGATAATTCATTTATTATTTGTCTTGTACTGAGCTTCTGTGATTTATTTTAGCCACAATGCAATCAAGTTGGGGAACCCAATTCGCTAACTGTTTAAATGAATCAAAATGTTTTAATGCTTTGGAAAGCAACATAAAGCACAGGCGTTCAGTCAAGGTTCAGGGCTGAATGAGGAAAACGTTGTTTTACTTTAAAAGTTGGCGAGATCATTGTGCTATACTGAAAAAGTTGGGATGGATTTCTGGGATTTTGGCCACTGCAGGAATGCTATACCCTTAAAATGCTATAAGACTCGAGCATGCCAGTAATTAAGACTATGCCAGCTTGTTCGAGACATCTTTTTGACTTTCTTCTTTGCAACATTTGTATAATTTTGATTAGAACACCAAAAGCACAAATTAATGTATGCATTTTCACAACCTGTCAGCAGGTGAAAACATAGCTGGCTGAGATAAACACCTGCCTAGTTTGCATCGCCGACTCTGTAAAAACAACAAACAAATAATGCAATAATCACCTCCCCACAAACATTTTAAGAGGTGAAGTCAACCCCACCACACCACAGCCACAGCAGCTGGGCGAAACAAGTCTGAATACACATTCACTTACACATCTGATACACACAAACTTTCTGTAACACACAATCATGCTTTCAGACTTGGCCACCCAACACTCATCTAGCTAATAAAGCTCTTGGGTTGCAGCCCAGAGAGGGCCGGGTTTTTAAGGACTGTGGAGAGTAAACAGAGCTTTCAAAACAATAACAAGTCACTAGTGAAATGTCAGATTCCGCAGCGGCTCCGTGGACTAATGAAATTTGTATTAGCAGGTGATTTTATTATTAACATGTGTCGAGGTGTTTTCTTGGGGAATATAACGGGGATCAGCCATTCTGGTGTCATCAACATAGGGAGGACGATAAACATGCAACGCGCAGATGCATGTACTCAGTCACTGTACACTGGAATTATATCCGGGATTGTATCTCCTAATGCCAAAGACTAAATATGCCGATTTTGATTGGAAAAATGGCCTGTATTAATCAGAAAATTATTTATTTTTTCATGTAAAAAAAATAGAAAAAGTTCATTCTAGCAAAATAATAATAAGTCATCTGGTTAATATGCTGAATTTTCCTCAACATTTGCCACAATGCAGAAAATTGTAACAGAATGTAGAATAGTTCATTTATTTTGTCATGACATTATCAGCATGTTTCTACAGAGGAAATACAAATTTCCTGTAATACCTTGAATAAGTGGTACAATCCTGTTTCATAGTATTTTAAACCAATGCAGTGTTTTGACATCCGATTAGCCATTACTATTTATAACTTAACATCATAACACAATACAAAAGCAGATAAACTGTTCATACATTTTGAATGCAATCCACATAGCCTTATTGTAAACTACTATGCAGAGTTAATTTTTGATTTGGTCTGATCGTAACACTTTACAATAAGGTACACAACATTGTAGTACCTACTACATAGATATGTGTTACCTACTACATAGTTTTTTTTGTGTTACCTACTACATAGTTTTTTTTGTGTTACCTACTACATAGGTTTTTTTTGTGCTACCTAACACCTAGTTTTTTTTGTGTTACCTACTACATAGGGTTTTTTGTGCTACCTAACACACAGGTTTTTATTTTTTGTGCTACCGAAAACACAGGTTTTTTTTTGGGTTACCTACTACATAGGGTTTTTTTTGTGCTACCTAACACAGGTTTTTTTTGTGTTACCTACTAAATAGGTTTTTTTTGTACTACTTAACACATAGGTTTTTTTGTTGTTTCACATTGTGTCTTTTAATGTTGGCCAAATTATCAAATGTTATTAAATGATGCTTTATAATTGAAAACGCTTTAAATAAAAACTCTACATCACAGCTTTGCATTAACGGATTTTCATAAATTTTGTTACAAAAAGGGTTGACAGTTCATTCTCTAAACTGCAGCCTAAGATAAGTCAGGATGGTGAATCTTATGTTAACCTATGTAGTAGGTAACACAAAAAAACCTGTGTGTTAGGTAGCACAAAAAACACATGTGTTTGGTAGCACAAAAAAAAACAACTTATGTGTTAGGTAACACAAAAAAAAATGGAGTAGGTAACACATATCTATGTAGTAGGTACTACAATTGTGTGTACCTTATTGTAAAGTGTTACCAATCAAATCCTTTTTCCCATATTCAAATTGGTGGTTAAAAGCCCTTATACACACATACAGTAAGTCAGTAACATACTGAATACACATAAACACACACAGACATGTTCTATTTCAAGCTCAGGTCACCCCACCTAACCACAAGACTAGACCAGGGGAGAGATGAAACACTGACAAAGAAATATCACACTCTCCATCCAAAGAATGAGCAGGGAAAACAGGCGAGTTTACAGCTAGTGAGGTGGAAAAGTATTCCTCACACAAAAAAATGGCAGAATAGGCCAGGCACACTCGAGACGGAAAGATGTGGCCACAAAATCCTGGCTCTGAAAACCACACAAAAAAACTTGATCTTTGAAAGGCTTTTTAAAAAAAGACCTCCAAATGTGTTTTAATGCAAAGTAGTAAAATTAGAATGTCTGTCTAGAAATATCTGCTATCTTTTTCCTAATCCAAGTTAGCAGTGCCAATGTTAATACACTTCTTAGAACACGGAGGCAATGTTATTTCATCTGGATATTGAGTATCGGTGTGTGAGTGCCAAATTACATCTAGGAATAGCTGAAGTGACCCCAAAAAGCCAAGTTTAAAAACCACATTCACAATGGAATTTGTAGTATGTTTGTTTTGTTTAATTCCAGACCCCCAGTATGAGGGCTGACAGAATGGTGAAACAGGAGCTCAACAAGGGCCAGACACAGTCAGGAATGAGACCAAAAAAAAACTCACTCACACCTTCCTAAGAGCCCATGAGCTGCACTTCAAGGTGCATCTTGAAACCATCTCTCAGCTAATCTTTCTTCAACAAAACACTGACCTGTGGCCCTGTCTACACTAACAAAGGGCATTTGACGGTCTTCTTGTGGTACCTTGTACTGTATAAATTATAATAGACTATTTTCAATGCATCTTTCCATCCATCAAATAGGAACCATTACAGAAACAGATACACTTCCTGTTTGTAATTGTTTAAATACATTGATTTGAATGTTAACTAGTTTCTAAAACTATTGTCATAAGAAATAAGATTTAGGAGGTCTTCACACCTGGATCGTTGTTCCAAAACAGGGAGTGTTTCCGCCCTTGGCCCGTTTCGTTTGGGCATATGTGAACAGCAATCACTCTCTGATAAGAAACAAAACAAGGGAGCCAAGATCGCCTGCAAGGGGTGGTTTCGGCTTGCTTCCTATCGAATCCTGGAGCCGTTTGTTTGCAGTGAGAAAGCAATCAACTCAACCGGAACAAATAACTGGCTGGCTCATTCACAGTTCAGCAGTTACGTTAGGTGAGGTAGTGTTTACAGGCAAAATTACTGTAAAGAAGAACTGATGCCGTATGATGGAGCACTTTGCAACTTAAACAAACCACAACTTCCCACCAAGAAAACATGGAGCATCAGCTGCCTGTGTGGCTAATTTGCTTATTTGTGTTGCTGTAGTTTATCTGTACCATGATGACATTGTGTGTACTAGACTAATAGATTCTATATTTATTTTTCTATAAAGGATGATGGTCAACCATAGATACCGGCCACCATCCAGGGATGACCTATCCAACACACTAATTCCTGCATGGTATCCTGTGGTAAAACAGAATGTCAGCCAACAGTTGGCACAAGTCAGGAACATTGCCATAACCTGTGATGGATGGACCAGTGTGGCACAGGACCACTATCTAACAGTGACTGTCCATTACATTTATAGGGGAAGCATTCAGTTGAAAGTGCTGAGCAGTGAAGCTGTGTATGAGTCACAGACCAGGCTAGTGGTGGCAGCAGAAATACTTAGTATTCTTGAAGAATTCCATTTGACTGGAAAAGTTTTAGCTCTGCCACCATTGACAACGCCAGCAACATGGATGTGGCACTAAAAAAATTTAAGTTTTTAAAAGTGGGGTGCTTTGCCCACACACTGAACCTGGCAGCCCAGAAAGTGTATGGCATCTCAGCTGTGTCCAGGTGGTGTGCGAAGATTCGCACCGTTGTGGTGTGGCTGAAGATGTCCACCATGAGCAAAACGGTGCTCAGAGAGAAGCGGCGAATCCTCAGTAAGTAGCATAAATATAAGTAAATCTTGACAACTAATATTTCAAACATCATCAATTGTTTATTGTAATTTCAATGTTTGTGCTTTAGATTTGCCGGAGCACAGTGTAATTTAGGACGTGAGGACGCGCTGGAATTCTCTGTACCTCATGGTGGAGAGGTTTACAGAGCAGTTCCCGGCAATCCAGGCAGTTCCCGGCAATCCAGGCTGAGGAAACCAATGGAGAGGGACAGGTGAGGTGATGAACAAGAGGGTCACTTGCAAGTTGCAACAATGTCAATTTACCTCCTGTTCTTAATATTATTGTTTATTCTCTACAGACTAGAAATGCTCACAGGGGATGACTTTGAGAAGGCTGAGGAGTTCATGAAAGTCATGAAAGTCCTGTACACCTTACCCTCTGTGTGTCCAGTGACAAATCCCCCACATGCTCCCAGATCATTCCAATACTATCAAAGTCACACTTCAAACCATCTGATGAGGACACTCTGTTCATTGCCTCAATAAAAGAAAAGGTCTGGGGAGATCTTGAAAAAAGATATCAGGTATTCTCCATTTGCAGACAATAGCTATGTTCACAAAGAAAGGAGGCCAACCTCACCATTTTCTCTATTAGCCAATGAATCATGTTTTTATAACAGGATAAAGACATTCACAACTTCCTTCAGGAGGCAACCTTGATGGACCCTCGCTTCAAAGGCAGACTGGAAGCTGGTGTTGCTGAAACCTGGGACAGACTGGAGGTAGCAGCAATTGGCAATGCCACAGCAGCAGCACAGGTAATGTACTTCATATGTGTAAAAGACACAGTGTACTACTAATTGCTAATTTTCCCTCATATGCACTGTTTATGTCCACACCACTGTTACAGTTTCTGTGATTAATCTTTGCTGTTTTATGGGCAATCTGTTTTTGTCTACAGCTTCCAATAGGGTGCAGTAGTCCTCACCAGTCAGTCACCAAAGCTTGTTCCAAAAATGTGCAATACTTGAATTACCTAATCTCCATTATTATATTGTTTGTTGTATTTGATATTATGTAAATTGTGAATTTTATTTAATAATAGTTTATTTGTATATTACTTTTATTTATATTGTTTAAGTTAATTGTGTTGGCACTTGGCAGTGGCATTGGAAATAAAAGGACATTGTTTTTAGACAAAGTGTGTGTATTTTGAGTTTTTAAAGTACCGGTTAAATTACTGTTTAAGCACCGGAATCGTTTAAAAAGTACCGAACCGGTATCGAAAAAAACCCAGCCAATACCCAACCCTGGTGGGGACAGCGATTAGTGATCGAAAGTTTAATCAAAAGTTTATTTAAGGATAGCCCCATGAGATGAAACATCTTGTTTTCAAGGGGGTCCAACATTTAAAAAAAACATACAAAAAACAAAATCCCATACAATACACTTACTCACAAAAACAAACTTAAATGGTAAAATACAATACTTTTTTCATTTCCGGCCTTCATTCTTCTTTTCAAAGTAGTTGGGGCTTGGTTTTGTGGAAGATGGTAATGAAAACAACTTTGATATCATTTCAGGAACTAAGCCCAACAGTTCTCAGGGTTTCTTCAGGAAAAGAGCTATACAAACAATGCTGATTTTATTTGAAAGACTTGAACCGTGGTTACTGATGGAAGAACAAAAATCATCTGTGTTTCTCCACATCCAAACAGACAGGCAGGTAATTTTAGACCCTGGGAGAACAAATTGGCCTGTTTCACCCACTCAAGTCAATCAAGCGAGTGAGGGGGAAGGGAGAAAGAGACAGACATAAAGAGAGAGGTAAGACCATAAACATGAGGATAGCGGCAATAAAAATATTAATATGTAAAAGAGAAAGTCATAGACAAACTGTGAAATAAAAAGTATAAAAAGCAGGCAAAAAGGGAAAATAAATCTGTCTTCCCATCCTCCCACTGTGGCCTTTCTGTATTTAATTGCCTGGGTAGGAGTGAGGTCAGAGCAGCAGTTCAGCACTAGGCTTCAATCAGACTTGAGAAACAACAAAATATAAGAAAGTAAAGAGATTAACTACAAACAAGTCAAGCATGTTGAAAAGGGACATGAATGCAAATATTTAGAAAACAAAATAGTCTCAGCACAAAAAAACATAAGAAGGGAGTGACAGAGGAAAAGCAGAAATAAGGAGAGCTGGTGGTCCATTCAGTTCAGTAGATCAGTAGATCAGCAGTAGGAGTAGCAGGCCTTCATCAAAGCAGCAGTCACTGCTTATTAGAATATTATTACAGAACAGCAGTGGCCAGCCAGTAGACTGATTACTGACTGGGTCCAATGGGAGGCCTCATTTGGCTGG
Organism: Ammodytes marinus; assembly: GCF_949987685.1. Classification (NCBI taxonomy): domain Eukaryota; kingdom Metazoa; phylum Chordata; class Actinopteri; order Uranoscopiformes; family Ammodytidae; genus Ammodytes; species Ammodytes marinus. The sequence goes on from NC_137222.1 coordinate 13,341,266, forward strand.
AATGTATGGAGGCTGAAATGGAGAACAGGGATAAACACAGAAATACAATTGGTAGACTAGACATTTTAAATTGTTTGATAAAAACTTTGTGTCTGCAGGTGCAAGGATTTCTTGTGCATTGTAGAGTGATGTTTCAATGGCTCTCATTGCACATTTCATCATCTCCAACTTTTCATTTAGAAAATAAATCCACTAAAGCATAAATACAACCAACATTTTCAACTAACAACAGCAATAATTTGATACTAAAATGATAAAACATTGGAAACTATTATTGATGATGAATGAGTAATGACGATACATGGAACGTTAAATGCAGGGACCTATCTTTATGTTTATTTACAACGATCCAATGTTTTATAACATGTGCTAAAAGAAAATGCACAACTTAGATGATACAGTTAGTTGAATATTTAAACATGGTGGTGTTAAGATCCTACTTTGTTATTTGAAATATCCCACTTTTTTATGAGGAAAAAAATGTAATACTAAAATATTTAAAAAAAATTGTAGGAGCCTAAACACAAAATAGGGGAGCAAAATAGAGACTCTATCTAGGAATACCATTTCTAGAATGAAACATAAGTAGAAAAGCCTGCTGGGTAATTAGTATTACCTACAGGAATTCAGATCACATCTCCACAACCAATCAGGAGACACACTGAACTGGATTGATTGGTTGGTTGACTGGGTGAAATTAGGCAAAGCAATGTCTTTCATTTATTCTAAGATTTGATATGGCTGGTTGATATGGACTCACAATACACACGTGCACACAGACTTAAGTAAGCACGCAAGCCATATGCCTCTACAACACACACACACCAACACATAACATCCCTTCGATCTCCCCACACACATAAACATACACACACACCTAGTGTGGTCCAACCGACGACCACCGTGACTGAATGAGACACAAACACACAAACCACAAGCATCCAGTAAACCCTGACTGAAACAATATTCATGTTAAAGTTTGATTTGGTAGAATGCATTGCATGTGAAAGCACACATTTAACAGTGCACAGGTAAATTCCCCTTTACTTATATATATGTAGCTAACAATGGCTTGGTCTATAGACTATATGGTAACTTCTCCTTTAAATCTAAAAATGCTTAATAACAATGGGACCAAGACAAAATATTCTTTCCAGTATAGTGTATATGGCAAACTGGCTCGATATGCAATTACAGTGTATCTATCCTAAATAAAATAAAATAAAAACATCAGCCTTTTCATTAGTTTTTTTTTTGTTCCAGACTTTTTGGAAATAGACGGTCTCTGCAGGCAGTTGAGTCAAGCAACTGCCTTGCCGAGTTGGATATCAACGATTTGGCATAACTGCACTAATATGACTTGGATCTCAAGTTTATGTCCCATCCCTGCCAAAAACCACAATGGTGTCAGCCAGGATGGTGTGGCGGGTTTATGGAGAATTATGTCTGGGTCTTTCTGAAGTCCTGGTTCTAATCTCTGCAAAATAACACAATGAAGCACACACCACAACCTGATTTAAATGTAACGCTTGCTGGGAAATGAATCAATCGTCCTTTTACACATTTTGTTTCTTATAATCCTTTTTCTGTTTCTTTAACTGTTTCATTCAGACACAAACTGCGTCCATATGAGTACCTTCCCCAACATGAGGTGGCAGAGTGTGTTAGTGTGTGTGTGCTTAAAGTACATGCGTAGAGTGAGTCAAGGTTGGCCTAATTGGAGGTTGTTTGTATGTCTGGGAGAACGTGTAAATGATGGAGGTAAGAATAAAAATGAAAAGAGGGAGCAGGTGGCCTCCTTCATCTGGACCGCAGCTGTACACAGCATGACTCACACTCCTACCTTGACCAAAAAAGAGAGGGAGAGGGGGACACACACACACATACAACACACAAAAGTATTTGCAGCCATGCACTTTAAGACATACTGTACATTTGTGAAAGCACACTTACTGATGCCACGTTTGATGTTGCGGACATCTTTATTTAAAACCTTTATTTTTATTACAAAAAGAAATGTCACAAAAATCTACAATCTAACTACACTTGTATGTACAGTCAAGCCCAAAATGATTCATACCCCTGGCAAATTTTGACTTAAAGTTACTTTTATTTAACCATCAAGTTTTTTCTTGATTGGAATTGACTCAGGCTTCTCCCATAAGATAATAAGACAATGTGCGTGACACTAACAGTAACTTGCAGTGCATTGTAAACCGACAGCAACTGCAGGAAAAGGAGCTTAAAAATTACATTTTTCTTTTATAAATACCTATAATAAATATAAATGTGTCTATACTTTCTAAATATAGCTTTACTGAGATCATTAAACCCTCACAGTTATTAAGGTACCTTTCAGAAAGCTCACTATCATTAAATCACTCCAAAACACCATCAAATGGTTGTCTGTGATGTACTCTTAGTGACTTAGGGTTCCTCTCGAGGACTCCTAGCTTTTCATAGATTTAGGAGCTAGGTTTAGCGCTAAATGCTTTGTGAATAACACTTATCTTAAAAAGTTAGGAGTCCTCAAACTAGGATTGAAACACCCCTTATTTTTGAGAGTTACTCCTAAATCAGCAAGTTAGGGCCTACTTTAAGCCTTACAATGTTTTGTGAATATGGCCCCAGCCCTCCAATTTCTTTTCTTTCTCCTACTTTTGGTCTACTTTTTTATAGTCTTATTTTTCTACATTCTTCATGGCTTGTTGAGATTTCATGTCTTGAATTGTGGTTTCACTTTGCCATCATGCTTATTTGATTGAACCTTGGCATTACTCATATTCTGAATTCTTAACATGCACTTTTTATGTTTATGCATTCAGTACGTCATCACATTTTCCATTGTTACAGCAAATTTTTATTTATTTTTATTTAACCTTTATTTTTCCAGATAAAACATTAAGAACAGTTTCTTATTTACAATATTGATCTGGTCCAAGAGGCCCCACTAGGAGTAAAGGTATAAATAACAAATACACAAGCATGACTCACTTAGACAAATATAAAACGGATGTACAAATGCACAGCCTATGTACAGTAACAAAATAGAAAACACTAAAGCACTAAAAACTAGTCGGGACGGGCGTAGAGGTCTGGACAGGGTGTAATAAATAAGAAACAACACAAAAATTAAACGAATGTATGCGTGTGTGCGTGCGTGCGAGCATGTGTATGCGAGCGGATGCATGTGAGAGAAAAAAAAAAAAAAAAAAAAAAAAAATTAAGATGTGTCAATGATATATTGTGTGTGAAGTGAAATCAACGAATGCTTCTTTTGAACTTATTTTGTCACTACATTTGATCAGTTATGTATGTTTCTTTTCTTTTCTGAGTCTGTGATAGATTTTTATCAAATTTAAACCATTACATTTTAATTTTATGTACCTTACTCACCATTAGGTGTCTAAATGATGAATGTGACAACATAGACCACAACAAAGACCTTGAACATTAGCCTGATAGACTTGCTTTAATTGAAAGTAAAAAAATTAGTCAAACAAGCGCAACCACTGATTTAGTTTTGATTGAATTTACATGTTGGCTGACATGTTCATTTGTTTAAGCAAATAAATTACAAAACAAATATCCACCTCATTCCTAGCCCCCATGATGCCTTGCAAGAATTATGGGTGAGACACCTGGTCACTCGCGGTTTCCATGGCAGCGCTATACAAATCCTCTTTATAAGAGTGATAAGGAAAGAAAACGTGGATTTTTTTTTACAGTCTATGGGTAACACCACCTGTTACACCTCAAAGCGGGAAATTTGATCAAACCTCTACCTTCTATGACCTGAAGACTTGGCGTTATACAACATACACAAGCACATTTCCCTACTTTAATGAATCTGCTGCTACAACAGACAGGGAAGAGACTATCTAAGCTCTGAGGCAAGACAGTGCTTCCACAGTAATAATAGGGTAGATACGTTTTGTTAAAGTAGTTGGGGTATAACTTTATTTACCTCAAAGCTGTGATAAGCATCCTGTGCGTTTACTGAGATGGATTTTAAAATGATTGGGGCAGTACCAGAGTGCAGTGAAACAACACACAGAAAAGATCCTCCATCCATTACTGTCAGGTGCATCGTGTTGGTAACAGACATTTGGTGGCTGCTATGTTTTACTCAGTTGCCATTAGACCAATACAGAAGAAGGTGCATTGAGATGACAAATATGTATTCATTTGGGGGAACGCTACAGTCTCTTCATCGGTCTACACAGATGTGATATTTTTGTCACTTTAGTGGAGAACCAGGAGTAACCTGTTTCATGTAATTCATGGTTTTTTCACCATTCTGTTTCAAGTGTGTCTACTTTTTTAATCTATACACTTTTGTAAACTTCTAAACTGTAACTTTTTTGTAAAAACATTTTTTATATTCAACCTGCTACATTTGCTTTAAAGGTGCTGTAAGCGGAATGGTTCTTTTAGCTAACTTCCTGTCAGTTACTGCAGTTAGCAGTCCCCTTGCTCGTCCCTACCTCACCACATTAATGCAGTGCTGCGGTCTTTAAGCAGCGCGTTATCTAGCATCATCTCAGATCCATAAGTGTGATAAAACATGATAAAAACCATCAAAACAGACATTGGGAAGGATTTTTACCTGCTCCGCCATTGTGGGCGCATAAACATTCACCCATCTGTCGCTCTGGCATGCACCGGCAGTGAGACCATGAGTGAGACGGGTTTCGGTTTGTAGTGTTCTCTCTTGTGATTAGATATTAATTTCGGGATCCCCCGAAAAGTTTATTTGCCGATTACATGCAGAGCAGCTGACTGAGAGATCGGCTTTATGAAACGCGCACTTTATGGAAGTGATCACTGTATGAATTAAGAGCGATTTAATTAACACTTATATTAACATAAATAAACCGCTTAATTCATCTTTAACTGTAGACTTAACAAGAATCACAGTCACTAGATTACATCTAGTTTAAGTAATTGTTCTGGGATTTGGCATATTCAAGAGACACTACGTCCATTAAATATTCCGCTATAGTGTTTTGCTGATTCATGCCGTTTCAAGTTTAATAGATTCTACTGGATTTTATCACTTTAAAATGTTTAGCGATTTAGGAAGGCTTCTATGAGACTAAACCAGAGTCTTTATGTAGTTGAAAACAGGCGAAATAAGCAGTCACACTTTTTCCTTAAAAGGAGGCAAAAAGTCTATGCAAAGCAGTGTCCTTTTTAACCAAGACTTGTATGCGTGCCATTTGGTGAAGGATGACTCATTTCTGCATCTTTACATTCCTTATGGTGCTGTTTCTATTCTGGTCTGTTAGTGTTTCTTAATGTCACTGTGTATAACTTGATTGTATCCAGGCCTGGACAGAGTGGGTTTCCACCAAGTCTATATTATACTGCTAATGCTTATATATTCTAATCTGTATTTTGCCATACACCTTATTTCTAGGGGCGCTCATGTAGAAATTATTATGGGTCTAACTTCCGGTTAATTAGCAGAAGTAGTGTTATGCTAGTTAGTCCGAGTGGCGGCTAAATGCGATAAGCAAATCTTTAATTTAGCAAACATCTCTTTGTTTAAATACACATTAAACTAGCATTACATTATGATTATCTATTATGTCATTGTGGAGCTGCTGTACGTGTCGTGCTGTTCACGGCTGCACAAACAACCAGACTGTAAAAACAACCAGACGAAGGTTAGATGAACAGAATCAGCTTGGCTGCTACTGAGACGGTTGCAGGTAAACATGGAGCCCTCTGTGCTGAGATATGAAGCTATCTCAAGAGGGTCGTACTCATTCTCTTGGTAAGTCTAGTATAATATAAAGATAATTTATTGGCATTTTTCGGAAAAGAGTTGGTAAAAATGCAACATAATATTCATAAGTATGTTTTAAATAGTGTATAATCGCTTGAAAAAGAAAAGAAAAAAGGTATTACCTTAGGGTGAGCCCTTTATATCTACATAGGAGTGGGGCGCGCCACCATGTTTCTAATGCCTTGTTCCCACCGAGCAGTCGGGTCAGTGCGGCTCGGAGTGGCTCAGCTCGCTTACACTAGATCTGGCAAGCATTTCAATCGTCGACCCTTTCCTTTAGGGTCGACGATGCCAGGATTTTTTCTTCTTCTTTCGGGTAGTCCCTGAGGCACGGACCGCTGTAGTTTACACGGAATGGGCTCATTCAAATTTAAAATAAACTTGCGTTTTTCGCTGCACCGCCTGATTTGAGAGTGAATGGAGCCAAAAAAGTGTGAAGGAAATGCTACTGATTGAAGCTGAATTTTTATTTCACCTTCGCTTTCTAGCGGGAACACACTTTACTTGCTCACAGAGCTCCAGGAACCATCCCTGAAAAGTCTAAATGTTGCTACATCTCCAACACTTTAATCAAGATGAATCACTTTCTGTACTGTTTTCCTGTAGACTGACTTTATGCAGGCCTTCTTTTATTTGGTTGGTCGCCTCCTTTCAGCTGCTATTCGCCTCTCCAAATAGTAAAGGTAATCTGCTTGAAATCAGTGTTACAGACAGTTTTATCAATATTGATATAATCTCAAACTAAACACCACTGCTGGAATGGAAAGTTTTCCCCTTACAGCCTCCTTCTATCCTTCGCTTGTCTTTTTATACATCAAGATTAAACTGTGGTGCATATATAGGGAGGCAGGACTGAACAAAAATCTATTTTATTTTAACTTTCATTTAAGGTCAGTCTAAGAATTAAAATAATAGAATATCAGGGACACTTGTGATGTACTGGTTAAAGCAACCCCCATTGAGGCACAGTCCTCGTCGCAGCAGACCGGGGTTCGAATCCAGCCCGATTCGTTCTCTGCATGTCATCCCACTATCTACCCCATTTCATCTCTCTCCTTCCATACTAGCAAATAAAGCTTGAAAATGCAAAATGATGCAATTATCTAACAAAGGAAAAGTTGAGTATCTGATTATGTGTCCTTCCTTCCTATAGCGTGCACACAATTTGTTTAGTTTTATTTGCAATAGGCACCACTGAGTATATATATTCTACTCTTAAGTAAATCTATTTCCAGCTTTATTTGTACCACCTGCCTTTGCCTAGTCTCCTCTTTTTCTATCCGTTTTCCTCAACATTCTCACTCCCCTACACTCCACATTTCCCACTGCCCTATCTTCTTCTCCACTCTTTGTGCTTTACATCATTTCCATCCTTCTCTTTCCATCTCCCTCCCAATACCTCTTACTCCCATTGGTTTCTCCATCACTCCCACAGACCCATCAGAGCTTTTCTGAGTCGAGGCTTGTATATCCATTCATCAGTGTTATCTTCTTGTCAACAGTTTCTCTCAAATATTTACAAAAGAGCCTGGTGGGGAGACATCCAGCCAGGGGTAGGATGATTCACCCTTTGTTAATACAATCACCTCAAAGTAACTACCACACATGAGTAATGGACCCAAAGTGTCCCAAAATATGTTTGTTACACCAAAGCACTTGACATTTCATGTGAATTGGTACTTGGTAGTACCGACAAATGTGGTTGGTACCCCTACAAATACAGAGTTTTGTCCCCAACCCTTGCCTTTGGGACACTTCTACTTTCCCTTGACCGAATTTACCCACCATGCATTAGTAACATGTTATTTTTAAGAACAAATCAGGCAGCAGTATTGGCTAAAGCAAGAAAACAACACTAAACATACAGTTTGAAATATATACCAACAGTGGCAGACAGGCCTCTCCAGGTTTTTCCAGAGATACGTTGCATGTGTACACAGTGTAATACATACATTGTATGTGTTACACGGCCACTGACAATATACACAAAAGCGCGAATATAACCCAATATTGTGAATGTACACAAAAGTATGTGGTATGCAGGAAATAGAGAACTTGTCCGTACACATAGATGCAAAGACATCTGAATACAAGCAACACATATTCAAAATAAGTCAACAGTAAACCGATAGATAAACAGGAAGTTGGAGGCAGCAAGTTTATTTGACATTTCTCTCGCTCTACTTGTTGTGATATCTCTTTTGCCCCATCATTAACTGTGACCTCTTGCTGTATATGTTTAAGAATTTGACTGTTCAGGAAAACACACAGACACACACACACACACACACTCGGATGGAAACACTCATGAATGCACACACACAAGGAGATGGTGAAATATCACAATCTGAAGTTGGTAAAACACTGAAGCATTTCTTCATTTACTTTCTTCTGCAGAAGTTTCCATAGCTTCATCATCTAATCTCAGATAATAAAATCAGGGGTCAGGATGTGATTGAACCTGAAGGACCTGTTTTCCCTGAAACAGTCAATTACGCCTGTCTCGTTGAACTTTTCTAGGGTTCAGAGAAAAGCTGGAAAGTTGGAAAAACTAGATAATTATTCACAAATAAAATGATCCTCTATTTAATTATTTTCCTATTTTTGATCCTCAATGATTGATAAGAAAAACATTGTAATCATTAAGAGATCAGAGCAAAGTCGGATGAGGAAAGTTGTTCAGTTGTATTTCCGGTTTCCGACCTCAAATTCGGGCTGGATGGATATGCTCCGAGTTTACGACTACGATTATGTCGTATTTTCCAAATAGGAAGTCGAAAAAAATATGACTTCTTGGGTGTCTATCTACATTCAATCAGTTTATACGCCCTAGCTCTATTTACCCTGTGTTTCATACTAGGGCTGTTGCGATGACGTTGACACTTCAATTGCGTCAACATCAATATTTTGCGTTATCAATATAGTGCATGGTTAAGCTGTTTATAATGCAACACCTCACTGCACGCAGCTCTTAAATAGCGGAACAGTTAAGCTTGCTCCTACAGTTAGTAACATGAATAAACATTTATAAAAGTGTGTGAACATCATAATATATAGGGATAGGTCCTTGAGATGAACCATCTCGGTTTCAATTAAGGAGGAATCCCTCTCCCAGGACAGACATACGTGAAAAAGTACACTTCAAGTACACTTGAAATATATCCAGGATGACAAAATGATAGATTATAGATCTTCCAGGTGCCACAAAACACTAAAGTACTAGTACTTACTGTTACGACTCCACCACAGCCGAAGTTCTGGACAGAGGCTTTATCAAAACCCTGGTAGTGAAAACAATGAAGATGCAGTAATGATATCATCTACAGTGGACAGACAATACACAAATCATATACTGGATTGTAATTGTAGGCTTAATTCCCTTTAAATTAGTAAATTATTGCTCCAGAGACTCAGCTCATCAAGCTTTATGCATTTTACTACAAGTAATATGATGCATATAATAATTCCCATAATAGTTTAATCTTTTTAGGAAGGGGCCTTACATCATACTCTGCATAACATGAAACATTTGTATTTACATTAGAGACACAATTAAGTTCTCATCATGACCATATTTTGGTTGAATTCAAACAAACATAAATCATCTGAAGACTTGTTGCAATTGATTTTCACAATAGAAACCAATGATCATCAAATCATTTTCTATTGGTGGGTGACAGTGAGACTGGTGGTGGGTATTTTTCATCAATATCACTCAAGTAAAAAGAAGTGATGATACAAAACATACAGATGGTAGCATATTGCAGAAGGATATCCCGCTTTCCAAACTCCCATTCCTTTTTGGCTTCCATTTCCAGCTCAGCGCTAAGTGTTTTCCAGAACTTCTTCTGGGGTGTCTTTTTGTGGGTTGACCTGCATATTTGTGTTAGTATGGCAGAGAGGTGACTAAAGGACTCAGGGTACAAAGAAGAAAGGAAAAAATTGAGAGACAGAGGCTTGTGTGAAATAAAACTAAAGGAAAGAGGGTAGTGGATGTGTGCATGCATGTGTGTAAACTGAGTGTTTGACAGAAAAGCGTATTCAATCGGAGTCATGTATCAGCTGCATAACCTCTTTAGTGTCAAGCGAGCCTCTTCAGCAAGGCACACAAAAGAAAACCTGACACAATGAAAGAGGGATGAGGTTTCACAGCCAAGGCAGAAAAAGAAAACAATCATATTTTTCCCCTCCCTTTCTCTTTCCGTCTCACTCACTTTCTGTCTCTTTTGTAGTGTTTGTAAAACTACGAAGGAAAAACACCTGAGCCCCTTGTTTTACCAGCACTATGTCATAGATGGAATGTACTACGTGTGTGTGTGTGTGTGTGTGTGTGTGTGTGTGTGTGTGTGTGTGTTTGGCTGAGGGGGAAACAGTGGCAGCCAGCATACCTCACTTGCCTACCTCCCTGAGAGTCTTTGAACACTCCCCAGCTGTATGGTGGCCCATTCAGTGATCAGTGGCTTGCGTAAAGTGTTTTGATCACACCGGCTGAGTGGGTATCTGATGAAATCGGTTTTGTCAGGCAGGGAAAGACTGATGAACCATCAACATACCACAACAGCCTATTTCCCCCAAATACTGTTTAATATTACCATATAATATTAAATGTAATGATTTAAAACATCCTTGCGCCCCCAAATGCCCCTGCCATGTCTCAGAAAAAAAACTGATATATATATATAGTATATAAATACACTTTTATTTTTCCTCTAAGGCCTGTTCCAATTGGCGATCTGATCGTTTAAAAGCGATTAAAGGGCTGGATGACAACCCATAATTTCTCTGCCTGAGGTTTATTACATTTTATTTCCCCTTGAAGCAAAGTTAATAATAATAATAATAATAATTGATAGGCTTTATATAGCGCTTTATTGCCTAGGCCAGGGGTGGCCAACCCGCGGCTCGCGAGCCGCATGCGGCTCTTTGCCCAGCTTCGTGCGGCTCTTCAGTTCATATCAAATTATGTGATTATAATTTTTTTTTTTTTTTTTTTTTATACTTTTTTTTTTGTGTGGGCCTATGTGTGTGCATGTTCGCAAACGTTTCATTCGGCTCTTACGTTCGTTTTACCTGTTGTCTATTATTTCATTTTTAATTTTATTAATGTGTAGGCCCTATGTGTAGGCCTATGCCTGTTCGCAACGCAACATAACGTTCGCAAACGTTTGGTGCGGACGCAACATAAAACTGCTCGCTCAGCTTGGAGGGAGGTTTTCCGTGAGTAAACTATTTGTGTCAAGTTCGCTCCGAAACAGAGTGGGAGAGTTCATATTTTTTGTTGAACGTTATGGCAGGCCATTCTGCCTTATATGCCAGGTGTCATTTGCGCATTTCAAGGCTTCAAATCTTCGGCGCCACTTCAGCTCTCTCCATGCTAAAAGTAAGTCCCACAAAGCAACATGCATAGTAAGAGAAAAACGCTATTTTAAATTGTTATATTTTTGTTCGTGGACTTGGTTGAACTGAGAGTTTGTGTGTGAGGCAGTGCACACAATGTTCATTGTTGAAAATGACTGCCCTGTCGTCTTTAGTACTGTAGGAGTCCAGTCCTGTCATTATCACAGGGGCGGCCTTAACGATCTGGGGGCCCGTTTCAAGTCCTAGTGTGGGGCCCCTTTTTTTTTTTATAATAAATAATGCTTGTGCATGCATGTGCAAGCTCCCCGCGAAAATAAAAACGCCCCCCCCCCCCCCCCCCCTGAAATCTTACTGGCCACCCCAGTGCCCCCACCAGTTCAAATGTTATTTTTTATTTTCATTTTATTTTTTTAATTACATTTTTTTCCTGATATGTATCCTAGTTCAGAGATGATATGTATTTTTTTTCTTTCTTAACTTTTCTTCAATTTTCAATTACTAAATTAATGGTAGGACTGTGGCCACTAGAACTGGTCTCTGGTCAGCAAAGGTCTTGAAAACAGCATAAGTATGCTTGTGACATGCGTGCCACCCATGCATGTGTATAGGCACGTGTCCCAGCAGATTTATGAAATCTGAATAAAAAAAATAAAGTTTGTAGTTAGCGAGTGTAACATGTTCTTAGCAAGGCCAGACTTTCATAAATAAAGGTTTATTTTTTTAGCAAGATATTTGGTCAAAAGCTAGTGGTCATCCGTCCCTCTGTGCAGTTGTTAGGCATCTGGCTGCTAGCAAGTTATGTTGTCTTGCTAATTTTACTATTCATCTGAGCTGAAATAAATATTGACTTTTTCCTTTATTATCTTCGCCAGAATGCACCAGAATGCTTAGATTACATGTTAAAAACACAAAAAAATCTTCTGGGGGGGGGATGCCCCCAGACCCCCCTTCAGGGGTTTAGTTTTCTGACAAACATTACAATGGATACTAACATGATTTGGGCATTTGGGATTATAAATCATCTTTGAATTGGTTGTACAGCACATCACATGCTATTCATTCAGGTGTGCGATGGCCACCCCACTCTAACTCTGTGGCCCACCTTGGCCACCCCCAGTCAAAATTTCCTGGAATTGCCACTGTGTGTACCCGTGTGTACGATGTGGCTCTTTGCAGTAACACAGTAAAAAATGTGGCTCTTTGTCTCTGACTGGTTGGCCACCCCTGGCCTAGGCACTCAAAGACGCTTTACAGGGTTCCTAGTTCAATTCGTTCACACACAGTCATACCGGTGGTGGTAAACTACGAGAGTAGCCACAGCTGCCCTGGGTCAGACTGACGGAAGCGTGGCTGCCATTCAGCGCCAACGGCCCCTCCGACCACCACCTCAAACATACAGCAATCATACACATTCACACAGTTGTGATTAGTGATAGTGGCAGCAGTAATAGTACAGTTATAGCAATAGTAGCACGGTAGCCATGGTAGTTGGATCAAACAACCTCAATTTCTCGATTTGCTTCGTCTCACAAGCACTCACTAGCAGCAGCCTGGTGTTTGTGTACAAGAATCTGGAGAGTGTGAGCGTACACAGTGGAAGGATGGGCTGATTGACACGGCCCGGGTGAATGGAGATTGAAGCGGAGATTCCTTGCTGAAGCAGAGGTGTGAAACACGATGCTAAAAATCTTTTATTTTACAATATTAACATTTTTTCATTTCATTTTACGGACCGCCACAGACTCACATACAGTATTAGTGGGAAACACTGAACTGATGCCAAGTGGTCTGGGGAAATGTTTCAATAAACATTTTTTTTCTCTGAACTCTGATGTTTCTGCTTTAATGTCCCATTTGCGCGCACGCACGCACACACACACGCACGCACGCACGCACGCACACACACACACACATACACACACACGCACACACACACACACACACGCACACAGAGAGAAACCACTCTAAATGATTCCTGCTTTGGATCACAGCAAACCCCATCCTACATACCACTACATTAACCACCCCCTCACCTCTTTTCAACCCATTCAACCCATACTTATTCCTATCTTCTCTCATCCTTCCATCCCAACCTCTCAACAATTTACATCCAGAAGTTGAGAAGCAGCTGGACAATAAAAGCAGCTTAAAAGGACACACTCCCACAATGTTTATGTAAGCCGGCCCTGAGCAGCAATGAAACTGAACACTAAAGAGTTCAGTTGTGTTGCTCCCTGGCCAGGTTAGTGTTTCTACATTTATCTGTGGCTGTCAGTCAAAACGACTTTAGGACAGTCTGAGGCAGACATTGTGTATGTTTGTGTGTGTCCATGGAACAATGTATCCGGGATATCTGGATCTGGGTGCTTTTAAGACGCCGCTCAATAACACAGTTTCTCCAAACAAGCTGTGAGGACAATCAGATTAAACACTAAGGGAGGGAATATGCTCAGGAACAAGGATGAAAGAGATTCCTCTCGTTGAAAGGTCCACAATTATTTCAACAGACAGATGATACACTATCACTTTACCTGCAGGTATGACAAGACTGGTGACCAGTCATTTTATAGCGCACCCAGACCGGCCGGCATCCAACTCCACCCCCGCGTCAAGTCACAATATTTTCCCCTAAATGTAATGCACCAAATTTAGCAGTTTTTTTGTATTGGATGCCTAAATATAATGCTCCTACTGCTATCCTCACCTCTGGAAAATTATGTTTAGTTAAGCTCCACAGCGCAGAAACCCATCCAATGACATAACCAACTAATAAACGATTATTAAATATGTCTACAACTAATTATGTTGTCGATTATTTATAGTCAACTACGTCGATTGATGGTGCATCCATAATATCCATAGCCAGTGAAACATAAATATAAATTGTTTGACTGCAGTGCACAAAGCAGGAAAGCCATCATTTTTATCTTAACTTTCTAGATCATGTCTTTCGTGGAGGTAAAGGGTTTCCTTTATGCTGGAGTTGTATCTGCTAGTAATAAAGCGCTTATTTCACAGACGTCACCTGATGCATCTTTCTGTGGACAGACACTTACCTTATGGTACCGGATGCTGTGTGGTTTCTTCAGCTTGCCTAAAGCCAACACCTGTCCAGTAATAACTTCCTCCCCTGTTGTGAGAAGAGTCAAGTAGAATCATGAAGTCAACAGGGAGTATGGTGAACACAGTTCTAATGTCCAGGTGATTACAGCATGACGAGAGTAAACCAATATGATGGACCAAGTAGCACACAACGAGCATCAACCTCCCCCACCCCCTCCTCCAAGTCTAGATAAGAGCTCTTCACTGGTGTGGATGTTAGAAAGTCGAGGAGCTGCAAAATGAACAGAGGATGTTCCAACACCGATGTCTTTGCAGGACATAGTAGCCTGGAGCAGCTTTAATAGAACTTGATCTTTTTATGAATCCCAAGCAAAATGACATACAACATATAGATGTCAATATTACATTATTTAAGCACAGCACCTAACAGCTACAAAAGCTAATTGTTAATATCAAAAGTTATCTTTACATATTAAACCTCCAACCTGTAATCTGCTGTCGTTTAGTAGTGGGTCTCTGTAGTGGGTCTCTGTAGTGGGTCAGTCTGGCAGTCATGTATCAGGAGTGATGTGCTGGCTTGTGTGCAGAAGGGAATTCATATATCCTCATAAATGTAGTGCTATGGCAACAGCTAAAAAGATTGCAAGAAATGTATCAATCATGGAGGTAAAACTGATTACACAGAATAGTTGACTTCCTGTATAACTTGTGTAAATAAAAAATGTAATCTTGTAAATGCAGTATAAGTTTCAGATGCAAAAAAAGCAACATTTTAAAGGTGGGACTAGATGCATTTTTTTTAAAGACTACATGACCGCGACAGGAAATATTGTATGTAGGCCTATGTTACAATGGATTAATGTAACACAAAGTTACACCACGTAAGCAGGCATTATAAATACCATTTGTTCTTCCACATGTGGACCTTCAGGGCAGGTTTATCAAGTAACATTACATTAACATGGAGCAGCAACACACACACAAACTGGATCACGGACCACAATATGCTATGACGAAGCTAGCAGCTTGTGGCAAATCTCTTCGCAAAATAAATCCTGAAAGACTATAATATGTCGGCTATTGTTAACCCTGAGAGCAACACGCACAATAAGGAGAATATGTTACCCACACACTGTAAAGCCAGCCTGTATGCCAAATTATAGGTGTAGCGAGTGGGGCAATAAAGGGGGAAGAATTGGGGGGGGGAATGGGAGAGTACCGACAACGCCACCAGGGGAATTACACCCCTGGAAATAAAGTAAAGATAAGGGATGTAACTTTTGTGTTGAATAATATGAACAATGCTGATAAAGCAAACAGATTCGTTAAACTGACAGACAGAGACGGGAATTCAAAATAAACCAAATCTTTATTTTGATGGAAAACAGATAAAATGTGCAGGAACTGGAACTACTAAGGATAAAAAAGGGATTAGTGTGTAAAAATGAACAAACAAGATAACTAAAGAGAAAATATTCTTTATTACAAAATTACTAAAACTCATTTATATAGAACGTCTAAAAGTCACAATATCTAAAGTAGCAGTCCCAAACTTAAACAAAACAAAACAGACTAAAGCTGAGGCCAACTGCTGAGAGGCAAACTACGCCGAGGAGTGCCTAGGGGTGCTACCACTCACCACAAGTGCCTCACGTCAATAGTCACTACACACTAAAACTGGTGAAAAACGTGTTATATCCCTGTGCTTTAACTCGCATGCAAGTGACGGGACCTCACCAGGGGTGCCTAGCCTCCTTACAGTTTGGCACCCAGCTCCAGCCTAAAGCAAAATAACTATTAAAACATCAATCAAAAACAACAATTAACCCCCAGTTGGTTCAATAAACACTCAAAAAGAAAGACAAACAACTAAATACTAAACTAAGGCAAAACAGCAGCAAGTGAACCTACAACATGGAGGAAAATAAAGTTAACTTTGGCTCACTATGCTGCATACTTGAATCAATTAGTGTGGCCTACAAACTACTCACCACCACGGGTTTGGGGGTAAGCATGAAATTCACTCGGTCACAGGGGGGCTATCCTAAAGCTAAAAGAAACAATACCAAATTAATGGATGCTTGTTTAAAATTACGTTCAGTACATCTTCTAAAAACAGATACTCACATGGTCACCAGCCACAGCAGAGACAACACCATACTGGCACAACACACCTGCTTTATATACAGGGCTTGATTAGGGGACTGGGCCATTTGCAGGCTGTGTTCAAGAGCACTAGGTTCAATACTGATTAGAAATGCTTCTACATTGCTACATAGGCAAACGTGAAAGTTAATCTTACATACATTCAACAGACAAACTAAAAAGGTTAAAAGTATTGTCGATCATGCATTAAAGCTGGGGTATATGATTTTGGAGAAAATAGCAGTTGGGATAGAGATTAAAATCTAAATACCTCAACCGCTCCACTTGTGTTCTCTCTGGTCCCTCCCTGACACGCTCTACCTGCTGTAGCTCCTTCCTCCGAATGACAGTTCTGCGCGTTCATTTCTTTTCAACTGTCTTTCCCGGTCTTTCCTCGTATCCTTGCTTTCTTAGCGATGTAAGCAGTTGTTTTTAAACAGGAAATAGGACATTCGGGGGCGTTGATTGTAGACATTGCTGTTTGGTGGCTGCTGTAGTGCCAAACTGTCAGCCTGCTAGGGTCGTGAACGCTCACGCAATTGACGCAACAATAGGCTCGTTCGACCTGTCGCCGTCTTGCTAAGACCTGCGCAATTATGACGCTCGTCTTGCTGAGCGCACTGCATTATGGTTAGACTTTTTGTCCCACTTGCACCCGTGGCTGGCTGCGGCTCGGCTGCTTGAGACTTTGAAGTCCCGCGGTATCAAGACGGACACAGACACTGGAGCAAGTCGCTGCAGTTGCTCCCCACGGGCTGCGGGAGCGAAATGTCTGATGGGAAACGTCTTGCTGACAGGCGGAGCTGAGCGCTAATTGGGAGTTTAAACCTCGTGCCTTTGATGCGTTTCCCCAATTGGTTAGGCAAAAGTCTGACATCACCGCTCAAAATTAAATTACGATCCATTCTTTTTGATTTTAATTTATGTTTAATCATTAGGCCGCCACAATATGCATTTAAGCAGAAATGTACTTAATCAGAGTTAAACCTCTGAACCCTTGACATAGAAATAATTTGGATGTGTAACTCTCCTGTATAGATATATTTAAAAGTGAACACAAACTTGAGTCACATAAGATCTTGGTGAAGTGATTTTTATACCATTAAGATTAAATCATAGGCTTATTTCAAGTGATCTAAATGGTCTGGGAATTGTATTTTACATGTAGTGTCGCAAAGCCAGACCAAAACTACAACAAGTAGTTTGTTTGTTACACATCATAATACAGTTCATCATATCCATCTCTACAATAATAATAAGGGATCTTTTCTTAGACCTTCTTTATTTAGGCCGATCATATTCGTTATGTGAAGGGAGAAATACTAAACCTCCTTTATTTGGATTTGTAAATTATTCTTGTAAATTATTCTTTATCACTTAAAAGTAGGTGTTCTAGTAAAGTAACAAGAAAGATAAAGATGTGTGGGGAATGGGGATATTAGCTTATATCTCGTTTCTTGTTTTGAAAATGCCCCTCGCTTTTAAAGTGTTTACTCGTCTTTGTGTTGTGTTCTGCTTCTAATCGGTTGTAGCATGTGTGACTCTCCTGCGAATATGTTTCTAATAGGCCTTCAAAATAAAACTAGAAAACGAACTGCATCCGCAACAAGGACGCTACTTCCGACTCGGAGCTGTCCGGCTTCAGTCAGGCATTTTCGTCACTCCCCCGACTGCACTCGGCTACTCTCGTCTACTTTCCAGACGAGCTGAAAGTTAGGTCGAACGAGCCTATTGTCAGTGCCAAAGTGAATGGAAAGTCCCAACAGCCAATAAGAATGGAGAATCGGAGCCTCGTTCTGATTGGTCAAAGTGTACATGAGCGGTGGCAATTTTTGGGGGCGGCACACCACAGAGGCAGGGGAGAGCAAAGTGATGAGTAGATATTCTCAGACCACTTCACCTACATTTAGCTGAATGGCTAATATGACATTTTTGCCAAATATTACAGTGAAAAAGTTACCCACCCCAGCTTTAAGTAACATTAACTTATTTTAAATTTGCAAACCTGTGCAGTCAGAGAAGCTTGTATATCTTCTAGCTTCATAGTCTTGTGCTGGCGTGTCAACTTCTTACAAGAAAAAAAGGTGCAGCTTGCAAAATTTGTTCTTAAGTAATAAACCACGTTTTGCATTGCAACAGCATCATTTATTTTCACTTCAGGTCGCTTCTATGCCCGTGTGACATAACTGAGCTGAGGCATTTAATATCAAGACTTTAAAAGCACCAATGACCTGCTTAAACGAATGATCGTTTGAATTGAAGACCGACATTCAGACCCCTGTAATTGTGATTATTTTGAAATTGGGCCCTATCCAAGCCCCTCTTTTTATACTCTTAATCAGCTGTGATTTATTGCCATTATTTTAAATTACATTTGTATTTAAAACATTTGTTTACTAGAGATTAAAGTTATTTTCTTATTTTAAATATTTTTTTTACAAGAGACTCAAGTTATTTTCTACCTTTTAAAAGCAATATTTAAAATAATTGTATTGTATTTGCAAGAAATTCAAGCTATTTATTTTCTAATGTTTAAGAGAACTTGATTTTTACTTCAAAACTGAAATGTGACATTTTCATTTCAAGCAATGCTTTGATTTCAGTTGGAAATATTATGCATGTACATGTACTGACCTTATCAAACATGGAATCCACATATTACTGTATGTCTCATCATCAAATATATCAAAAACAATTCAGTGACCAACTTTCATCTTAAATAATTAAAAACCCTCCACACCAAATTGCATGCAAGGCCAGGCAAAACAAACAGTTGTTTTTATATATTTCTTGTTTTTTTTTCTTAAGGAGGACATACCATAGAGAGGAGGGATGGTGGCATATTGTGACTGGAACATGCTGGCTATCCTTAAGTGCCCTGGGTAAATACTGGCAAGGTGAATAGACCAGCTTGAGCTGTGCAGGCTGTCACCTTGGCACTTATCAGTCAGTGGCTCTTCGTGCTGTCTCTTCCAATTATCACTCACAAACAGGCCACAAGGAGACACACGTGACTTTGACCCTCCGGACGCATTTCTCATCCAAAATGTATACTTGAGAGAAGCACATTCGAGGGACATAGACAAAGAGTCAAGAGAGTAATAATTTGAACAGATGATGCACACAAAATAAGTGAGTTATTTCTTCACCCAGTCTCTTATCACTATTGCTGTATCTCGCTTATGCTGTGGGAGTGACAGTTGTCTTCAGATCGCCTTAAAGATAACAGTGCGTCTGAGTGCTACTTGTTACGGGATCAAGCCACCCTCATGGCACACACATGCAATCCCCATCTTCATAAATCTATCTGAGATCTTATCTAGCCCAACTCTGCAGCCACCACTCCTCTTTTAAGTACCTCCAGTTCACCCTCCGCTGGTGAATAGCAATCAAGTGCCACTTGTAAGTGAAAATTTCACCCAAATTGATATTTACTTTTCAGTCATTATGTCAACCCACATGGTGGACTCATGCGATCCCATTGTTGTTGCACAGGGAGACTTTGAGGTTAGAGAGGTTGCTTTCCTAACCAGCGGGTGCGTCTTCTTCCAACTATACATCATCAAGGCCGAGCTATTGTGCTCTTCTCATGCTGTTATTTTTTGGAAAAGAGGAGAAGCTTGTTGCATGAAAGGTTGCAGGAAGTCAAAAGAAAAAACACCAGCTGCTGCCTTTAGGTAAAAGATTTAGCAGGTTATTGAAAATACAATTTTATAGTTATACCGTCATCTTGAACACCAAGCGGCATTACATTTCCATTTTTAGAGTTATTCATACTTGGAAAGAGCAACGTTACACTTCACAGCAGTTCCTACAGATAACTTATTCCTAAAACAGTTACAGTATTTAGCTTTTCATCATCCATTTTAATTTTCCCTTTCAACAGATTAAATAATTTAAGTTTTTCTGGATGATTGCACAGGCAGTTTTTGGCATATTTTAAGCCCTGTCAGTAGCCTCATCTTGTTTTGAAAACTCCCCAAAGAAAATCTAAATCCTGCCAGATGGTTGAGCGGCTTAAATTATTGAATTAAAAGACTGTCTCCCCTATTTGGTCCACCCTCGATATACAGTAAAACAGCACTGCACAGATGAAGTATGTCTGGAGTGTGGATACAACTCTTTCCAGGTAATTGCTGCAAATATTTGCCTTTTCAACCCCACCGCACAAATCTGAGCGGGTGACATTACTATCAAAAGAAGTGGTAGTCGTCAGGGAAAACCTTGCAGATCAACTTGTTTGTTATAAGGGATTCAAATTCACCTTTAAGAGTGTACCGGGGAAGGAATGACCCTCAGAAACTTCTAGTGTAAATACAGGTTTATTAGGGATGAAAATGTTCCATGATAAACAAGGGGGGGAAAGAACATTCACAGTTAATTTCATCACCATAACATGCTGCCCTGTTACATTGCTAAACTTCAAAAACCCACTGTCGCACTGCACAAATAGCTTCTTTACAAAAATACTCTCCTTAAGAGGAAAAAATGTTAAGGGGGGAAAGGGGCAGATTGGCCGCAGTAAATTGGAGATTTTTCGTCACCCTTAATTTGATCAATACCTTCACAATACAAAAAGAAAATGGCAACATTTCAAATAGTAGGCATACATCTTAATTGAATAGTCCCTATAGAATGCTTTTGCTTGTGTACGTTGTATGAACAAACCCTCATGAGCACCAATGACATCTGCAGTTCTACACTTGCATAATATACAGTGAGCTAGCCAGCAACAAACCGAGGTGTGATGGTAAAAAATAAATGACATGTACGTGAAACAGTAGGCAATTGGTCAGGTCAGTTTAGGATACATCAGAGGTGAATTAAGGATGGATGGAAAAAGGCAGGTCTTTAAGAGATCCTGTGGTAAACTCAGTCAAAGGTAATTGGTCGGTGAAGGTCCGATGAAAAGTTATTGGTCATTCTATGAAGAGGTAGGATAGTTGTCATGGTCCATTAGTCAGGTCCCAGGATTAAACTATAATGAACATTCATACAGTACTTTTAAGATTCTTAAAAGAGACAAAAAAATGCTGATCCGTCACCTCATGAGCGGTTGTTCCTCAAACTGTGTAGCAGTAAAAGAAAAAAAAAATAATCTACTAATTCATCCATTACATGACCATAAATATTCAGAGAAATAGTCCCAACATCTGATCTCATTGATGGGGCTTTCTGGTGATTTAGTTTGGTTGGCTCAGCTGTGTAAATACATATGCAGAGTGGGAACTAGTATCATTATAATCAGTGATGTATCGATGGTTACTCGAGTGGTTATACAACTAGCAATACATCTATATTTGTGCGATGAAATCTATCCAAATTAAAATGTTAGGACGTTTTGGGACAAATCTAAGTTTATGGCAAATGTTGAGACTTAACAAAAGGAAAAAAAATGACAATTTCAATTCAGAAACGCACACTTAATGATAACGATTAATTCATGTGTTCCGAAATGTGGTAACAAATTAAAATCCATCAAATGCATTGTTTGTTATACACAGAACAGTCCACTTAACATCTGGTCCTACTTTACAAACAGTGATCCTTCACTTTCGTCCAGAGCAATAATGAAGACACACATATTGGAGTGGATCAGCTATACATTCACTTTGCGGAAAAAAACTTATTTAACAGGAAGGCCAAAGGCTGGCTTCACATGTACTGTAATATTAAAACCACAAAGGATGATGGGACACACCTAGTACAAAAATACTATAAATTCCATTCAAAGCTAGTCTTTACTAACATTAAAGGACCATTTGTGGTGTTGCATCTACAAAAAAAGTCAAATCCATTTAGTTTATTTTCCACTAATTGCTTGATAGAAGATGTTTGAATGGATTTGTAAGCATTTTGGATCTTTGTGTGATCGCTGCACTAGAGGCATAAGGTAGGTGAAGGCCACAACAGACACTTGAGTGAAAAGGAAAAAAAAAATATTTGAAAAATAGCATGACTAAATTTTAATA
The DNA here is from genome assembly GCF_949987685.1 of Ammodytes marinus. Classification (NCBI taxonomy): domain Eukaryota; kingdom Metazoa; phylum Chordata; class Actinopteri; order Uranoscopiformes; family Ammodytidae; genus Ammodytes; species Ammodytes marinus. The sequence continues at coordinate 13,363,598 of NC_137222.1, forward strand.
ACTGGCTATGGCTCCTAAAACGTAATCACATAGACATTTTCTGAATTTTAGGCCGAATACAAAAATCTCTCTATACAGTATAAAACTAGAACCGAGAGAACTTTACAAAAATGCTTCATCTGTGCAAGTAAATCTATCAAAAGGGAAACTTCAAATGACTATACCCAAAGCAACCTAGAGAAAAAAAGGACTCTTTACAGAGTTAAAAAACATGAGTGCTAAGTCTCTTACTTCTTTCTCTGGTGGGGTCGCCTTTAACCTTAGCTTTTGTTCCTTTTCAATTCCAATTCATCTTACATTTTCTTTACTACTACTTAATATTTCCTAAAAAAGTCTTAATGGTGAAATTTAACATATCTAACATATTGTATCTACATTTCTGATTGTTTTACAGTAATATAGGTGCCTTGAAACATGGCTGACTTACCCTTCCTTTAATATCTAAGTACATGACTACAGCGGGAGCACAAAGAAGTAAAGTATCTGCATTGCCTTGCTACTACTGTACAATGGTTGCCGTCTCTTTTATTTAGAAATGATAGGAAGGGTATGCCAAACACTTTTTTTCCGGAGATGTCCTTGAGTCCTAGAGCCATCTTACTGGCTCTGGGCGTCACGGACCTTGGCTTGCAGTGCATCACAGGTCTTCTTGGCGTCGCCTAGCAACATTGCAGTGTTGGGCTTGTAGAAGATGGGGTTGTCAACAGCTGCGTATCCCACACCCAGGGATCGTTTCATCACAATCACCTGGAGTGGGAGGACACACAAACAATCACTCATTAGCCTCATATTGGAAAATCAGAGACGACAGTACTGCAGAAGACGCTTTTTAAAAATAACTTTGAGGATCTGCAACTTTCATAAGATTAGAGATTCAGTGACACTTAAAGCTGCAGTTGAGAGTTTTTTTACTGTAATATTTGGCAAAACTGTCATAAAAGCCATTCAGCTATATGTAGGTGAAGTGGTCTGAAAATATTTTTTTAATCACTTTGCTCCCCCCTGCCTCTGTGTGCTGCCCCCCAAAATTGCCACCGCTCATGTTAATTTTGACCAATCAGAGCGAGGTCAGATTCTTATTGGCTGTGGGACCTTGGCAACGACGTTGATGCGTCAGTTGCGTGAGCGTTCACGACCCTAGCAGTCTGACACTAGCCTACTGTTTGGTACTAGGCTACTACGGCGGACAGCGAGTAGCAATGTCTTCACAAACAAACCCTCAATTTACCATTCCCAGGATACCAACAACTAACACCGCTAAGACAGCAAAAAAACGAGGAAAGACGAATGTTGAAAAGTTAACTGCTGAAAGGGAGACGGAGAGAGCTCGAAAAAAAGTACACCGGCCATGTCTTCTTGCCCTATCACATCAAGACCTCTCCGACCGCAACCTCGTCCCCTTCCTCTGCCCCTAGGCTGCCTGCCGCTAGCAGCAGGACGTCCACTGGCCCTATATAGCCCTCGTCCTGTGCTCAGTGTTGCCAACTCAAAGCGATTTTGTCGCTATATTTAGTGACTTTTCAGCCCCCCTGGCGACTTTTTTTTTTCAAAACAGCGACAAGCGACAAATCTAGCCTTTTTTTTCTGGTGTTATTGGTGACTTTTTTCGCCAAAGCAAGTATCACCTCTTCTCAACGAGCAGCGGGAGCACTGACACGCAGCCCGCTCCTCGCGCAGCAGTCCCGAGCAGCCCCTCCCAGCTGCGGTCAGAGCAGGAGCATAGATAGTAGATACACACACACCTCTCTGCTCTGTTACAATTAGTTTGCTATCTTGCCTGGCTGTTACAGCTACTTTTGTTAGGCCTACCAGCACACTTACAATGATTTTAAGCTAACATACATGGTATGTCTGTGATTAAAATGTATGCTCAATATGTACGTATGTAGCCTAGTTATCATTACTAATGTTTAGTCACCTCGGAATCGGACATGGTGTTTGTCTCCCGTCAATGTAACTGAATTCACATGAACGTGCATAGCTGTCGTTCGGAGGGAGGAACTACAGCAGGTAGAGCGTTGGGAAAACAGCCGTTGGGATCCCAACGGCTGAAACTCTCAACTGCAGCTTTAATCTAAAAGTAGGGTAAAGTATTTTATTTCAGTGGGTGGGTAGACAAAAAGAGTGCCCAATGATGCATGCATGAGTCATGTGGGAACACATTCTTGTCTTTTCATCTGTGCACCTGTATGTGTGTCTCTGCATTCATTCGTGTGAGTGTGCATGGTTAGGTAGAATGTCCTCTCTGATTTCCCCTGGGGGAAAGTGGGTGGAATCTAGTGGGAGGACTGTACAAATCCCAGGTCTCGGAGCGTTGCCAGTGGGATGCTCTGAATGTCATCATTCCACAGCGACAAAGTCACCACTAATCCGAACAGGATGGGACTGCACCTGGAACTGTAACAATCTGTGTCTATGTATCTGTGAGCCTGGGTGCGTGTTGGGAGTGTGTGTGTGTGTCTTTAAATGGAGGCCCCTCTACGGGTGTGTGGACTCCCCAACATTCAGTTGTGGTGATAAAAAACAGTCCAGTTGTTGTAAAATCTTCCATTCCTCTTTATCTTTTTGGGCTTCAGGACAACCTCATTATCAAGCATGCGTGCACCAGATGTCTCACCTGCTTAGACTTCCAGACCTCCAGCACAGGCATACCAGCGATGATAGAGTTAGGATCTTCCTGGGCGGCTGAGTTTACTGTGTCATTGGCACCGATCACCAGGACCAAGTCCGTCTCTGTTTGGAGGCATAACAAATTACAATTAGAAGAAATATCTCAATCCTTTAGTTGTTTTAGTCTCCACTTGATCTTGAAGTGCAGCATTTATATTCAAATTTCCTGTATTTTTTAAATGACGTTAAATCTTTTTTCCCCTCTTATAGTCTTTTGCTTATCAACTCAGCCACTATTAAGTCTATCTTCAAACACAATTTCATTTGTGCTATGGTTTTGTGGAGTTTGTCACACATGTGGCATGCCCTGAAATAACAGTGCCAACAATGGTTTCAGTACACTCCAAATCTGATTCTTCTTATTATGTGTATCCTGTTTTTGAGGATTGGAGATATGGCTCACTTAGTTGTGGCTCATTTAGTTGGAGATTGTGCAAGACACATTTGAATATGATGTAATCGCAATTGCGGGAGAAAGTGAAAAAAAAAGCTTTGAAGAAAAAACATGTCATGCATTCTGTAACAAGTGGTTTACATGTTACTGGCAACAACATGAGTAGTAGTTTTTTTGTCCCTAGATGTTTGTTAGCAAGCAAATAACAATCAACAAAAAATGGAAAATACGTTTATTGTCTGTCTTGCCCTGAGCTAGAGGAGAATATTGAAATCATTCTCATGGCAGTGATGCTACAGCCAGTTAGCTTAGCTTGAAGACTGGACAAAGGTGGGAAAACGGCTAGCCTGAAAATATGAATGTTATGTTTTGTTTGTGTAGTCTGTACAGAAATCAAACCTTTAAAATGACAAGTAATGGGGAGTTATGAGGTCTAACATTTTCTTGGTCAGGAGTATTTGGCATCTCCCCTTGTTGCCTGGAAACCTCACAGTGAAAACAAGACTACTAGAATTCCAGTCCAGTCAACATGTTGCCGTTTCTCCCGGCTTCCAGTATTATGCTAAGCTAACATTCTTTTGTCTCTCCTCCTATATTAAGCGTGTAAACATCAGTGATATCGATCTTGATCACACAAACAAATTGCCTCAATTAGACACTATAAAAAGACTGTGCAAAATCAAACATGTTGGGTAACAACAATTCTCGATGAATCAGGTAGAAATTTATGGTAGGTACATTTTATTTAAAAAAACAAAAAAAACAGAAAGGAGTGGACCTTACCAGGGAAATCTTCATTAATCTCTTCCATTTCCAGGACAATATCATATGGGACACCAGCCTCCGCCAACAGTACGTTGAGCTGACCAGGCATACGGCCAGCTACGGGGTGAATACCAAACCTGTGGGTACACGGAGCACTTGTTACAAAGACACTCCATTACAGGCCTGGTTATTGATCACTCTAAGAAAGACTTGAAAAATTAAGAAAGGAGATGGGATCAAATAAATAGCAGAGAAGGACCGGCGGAGTGGAGTCACTCACAAAGTCAATTAGCCATGTCATGTAATCAGAGCTGGAAATTGCCACAACATTCTGGTGGCTGGCTTTCTCCAGCCGCTTTCACTATGCGACGACCACCATTTTGGAGATTTATTTTGTATTTGTTCGGCAAAGTTTAGGCGGATACAGAGAGCAGACGAGAGAGCCTGACGGTTGTGGGATCTATCAGCGACTGTGTCTGCCGATTGAAAAGGTCAGCTTCATCCCCTTTCATGTAATTCCAAGCAGTCTAAATGTATTGGAGGTTTGAGGACAGCATGAAGACGCAGAGGCAAAAGTGTGCCGTACTTTCAAACTTCATACTGTTAATAAAATGTAGAGTCCACTGAAAAGGGAATAAAACAGCATGTGGGCCATTACGTTTGAAGAGGAGTTGTAGAGGGATTACACACAGACTGATAATAATAATAAGACGACAAAAGTGACAAATCAAGATAATGTATTATAATGCATAACAGAAAAAATAGCAGAAAAAGAGATCAGGGTGAAGGTTTTTTTTCTGACCACCCACTTTCCTGTAATCAGGCACAAATGCTCTAAGTAGCAGCAGCTGCAGCAGCCAGGATCAAACGACTGCGGCAGGACAATTACACAAGCTTCCGCTGTACCTTGTCCCTCCTCTCCTTTCGTTTGCATTTCCTCTCTCTCATGCTTTCTTTTTCTTACACACAGGTCTCTTCCTATCTTTCATATCCCAACTTATTGTCAACAAACCCCCATCCTGTAGCTCCTCTTGTCTGGCTTTCATAGTGCAGTTTACATCTTGTATAAAAGGTAACACATTTTCTTATTTCCCTTCCCACCTGAATTGACCATGCACATCTATCTATACTCTATGCAAATGTATACACACCCTGTGTTTATGAAAATATGTTTGTACATTTACTACAAACTTCTTACTCTGTTTTGATAATGTTCATTTACTTCAAATACATTAGCTTCATCATCCCTGAGAATGTCACTTAGCCCACCACCCAATCATTATTTTAGTCTTGCACTTTATATAGTTGAACTACAGTCGGACAGGTACTATATCACTGTGCATTGCCCTGTGCAATTGTGTATGTAACAAATAAACTACACTATCCCTTTACCTGACACTCTTGCCAGCCTCTTTAAGCAGTTTCACCAGCTCAGCGATGGGGTACTGGGCCTTTGCGGCACAGAGTCCATAACCTGAAAGAGATATTAAAATAACAAGTAAGAATGAGCTGATATTAAAACCGAGTAAAGACTACATATCTTTTGCCAAAACGAACCAGTCCAAGACAAAGATTTGAGGGCTGAGACCCTCATGTTGATACAGATGTTGCTAGAGGTTGTTTAGTGCAAGCAGCTCAAAACATGTCGTGACCTCAATGTGAACGAACCCAGACTCTATGACAGTTTTTAACAGGTTTGACCTTTATCGTAGCTTTAAAAAAAAGGGGATAATTAGAAGATGATTTAAGAGACGGGTCCAAGATCGGAGTTAAAAAGTAGCTAATGAGAGCAAAGTCTGGATGACAACTTTTTTTGTTAAATATCGCTACATTTCTTTCTCTTCAGCCACATGTCTCTGATGCGTAAATTAGCACAAAATATTAATATGACAGCAGTTGATGAAAACATGGTTTTAGCACAGTACATGAAAACCTATTTGTCAGCACTACACAATTGGTCAAATAACAAATTTGGAAATTTGGCGAAACAATTCTTTTGGATTATAGATAAAAAGTTTGAATCATTTTCGAGCGTACAAGTTTAATTATGCTGGTGTTGTACTTGATATTTAATCACACACACAAAACACATGTCAAACGGTCCAGTGGTGTTTACTAAACGTGTCAACAACTAGTCAGAAACTTCTTGTTTTAACACAAATCAAAATGACAAGGTTTCCAACTTAGCAAGGGGAAAGGAAAGAAAACAAAAACTCTTCAAGAAAAATGGTTGACTGTCTACAGTTGCAGTTAAGGCTTTTTACTATTCCCCCCCCCCACACACTCTCCCCATCATTACAATTATTTCAGTGCTTGTGCTCCCAATATTCTCTCTGGAGTTTCTCGTATAAGAAAAACAAGTTGACCCAGACCATGCAGAGATGGGCCACACGAAGCCAGGAAAACACTTATGTTTATCAGGCAGTCTTAACCGTTTCCACAGATGTCAATCAGGCAAAGTGACTATGACGGCCCCAATTAGGTAGAATTGTCAAAATGGAAACATGGAAACAAGGGGACTGACTGAAAGCCAAGACTGCGTAACAATATTAGTCTGACTACTCACTACTAGTGTAGAGAGAACACTTATGCATGTGGATTGTATGGGGCCCGAAACATATGGCCTTATCTAAAGGTAACTGTTGCACACAAGCTGACGTGTGACCTTTGTATAAATACTAATCATTTAGATCAAGTGTGTGCCTTTGATGTCCTGGTTTAGAGGCTTTGTGATGCCCTCACTGACCTTCAAAGCCTGAATACTTGATGTATTTCAAATCACTAGATTCCCTAAATTTAGTTTGACAGGTTCTATTATGATTCGTTCAAGATTTGCTTATTCTGATCCTCATATTTCACTGGTTTATGTTTTTCTAAAACCCTTTAAACGAAATGCCTGGTACTTTAATATTCAACTTGTCTCGTCGTGGTATTGTTTGCAGACAATTTTGGGAGAGAGGAAAAAAAAACACATCCTTTTTCATTTCCGCCCCTTCATTTCTCCTTATCCTTCCAACTAAAAAGGGGTTGGCCTGTTTTTGGTTTAAGCATTTGTGTCAGTCTCACACAAAAAAAGAAAAAGAAGATCTACACTGAATACTATAGCTATCTATCACTTCTTTATTCTCCCCCTCAGCCACGTGACCACTTTAATTTTGCAATTCTTGTAAATTGCGGGGGGTTTCCTCTGAAGAGTTGGGATTTGTATATAGGCACTGTGACTGGAATCGCCAATTTGCAGGCTGGATGCCTTTAGTCTGTGCTTACATGTACCCACGTGAGTAAAATACATCTTTGGAACTGTGACTAGTTCACAACAGTCTGGCAACGGTCGACTGAAATGTCACTGGGCCACACAATGATGAGTTTATGACAGCAACACCAAGGACCATTTTATTGGTCGGATGTGGGAGGTTCAGACACATATTCATAGCCAAATATTGAAAACATGTCAAAAGAAGAAAAAGCATGTAGCTGGAACAAAGGTTGGACCCCACACTCTAACCCACACAAAATAACTGAAGCCAATTTTGAATGTAGTATTTGAATTGTCAACAAAAGCCCAGCATACCCTCATTCCATCTAATTTTCCCTTGACCTTGTACATATATATACGCTGCACTGTAGAATGTCTATTTACCAGGGACTGACGACCACACAGAAACCCAAGTGTGTGTGTGTGTGTGTGTGTGTGTGTGTGTGTCCACTCTACCATGACTTGTCAATTAGCCTAGCAAAATGGTGATGTAACATGGGTCAAGAAAAGGTTAAATAAACAGAACACACACTTCGCTAATGCTGGTGGCTGGCAAAGTCAAAGTACCATGTTTTTCTACTCGCGTACAAGTTAGTTTAGAGTGAGTGTGTTTGTGTGTGTCCTACCTGGAACGATGATTACGCTCTGGGCCTCTTTAATCATCTCGACACTCTGATCCACGTTGACCTCTGTGTGAGTCCCGATGATCTCCATGGGCTTTCCTGTACCGGTGGAAGACGTGCCGTAGCCTCCCAAGATCACATTGGCCAGGGAACGGTTCATGGCCTGAGAAGGGAGGAAGAGATATTCTGCATTTCCTTTTTGTTTTTCTCCCTTTTGCGTTAAATTCATCGACTGCATACAGCAAAATATGGTAAATCGGAAGTACATTTGAAAGGGATGTCTCCTTTAAAAAAAAAAAAAAAAACACACACACATTTGTGACTCGAGATTGTATGCAGGACAGGGACTCTGTTATGGTAAAGTTAGAGTCCCTCCTGGTGGACAGGAAAGGAACAAATACAAGAAAAGGTGTGCTGATGTACCTGAACACATCACATGCCGTTCTTAACTTTACAACAGTGTTAAAGAGACTCAAGGCTAGAGTGCTACGGGGTTTTTTTTTTTTTTTTTTGCGACACTCACCACACACATGATGTACGACAGAATGGCTCCGGATGAGCCAATGAGAGCTCCGACAATGGTCAGCAGGTTGTTATTGAGCAGGAAGCCCTCTGCACAAAGGGCCCAGCCTGAGTAACTGTTCAGTACAGTGATCACCACAGGCATGTCAGCACCTCCAATAGCTGCTGTCAACGTTACACCCTAAAAGGATAGAAGAAGAAAACAGAAGGTTTTTAAGTATAAACAAAAGGATAAAATATAATTTAAATAACTTCACTTTCTCTGACTTTGATTTTTATTGTTGACTAGTTCAAGCAAGTGAAGGATCACAACGAGCACACAGATGATGATACTTTATACTGTACTATAGAGACTGATTATATCAGACACAGCTCATTTGTTTTGAACTGAATCTGAAAATATATTCATCAAACTTCTTATAGAAAATCCCTTTTGCTGTCTCTTTTTCTAACTCTTTTACCCATTTCCCTCTTCCCGATGGTTTATTTAAGTATTTTAACAACCCGAAATGTCTGTAAGAATTCAAGCAGATTCCAAACCGCAATATTCAAGTTTGATTCGGTTCGGTTGATGGGCCTCACTGAGGCCAAAAACAGTCCCCAAATACACTCACGCACCATGACAGCGGAGAGAGCAGAGACAGATCCAAGGCAGGTGATCCCTGTGAGATAACTGGGATCCAACATGTAGGGAATCATCCCACCAATACTGCCTGCCATCAGACTCGCATTCAGAGCATGACGACCAGGGAGCATCAGAGCGGAACTGCTCAGAACACCTGTATGGAGGGAGGGAGCGGCAGAATAAGGATGATGGGGGGGAAATGGGGGGGAAACAAAATGATATGATTAGAAAAACATCAATAATAACTGTAATCAAACATTTACATTTATTTATCATTCAGCTGGAAAGTCGTGTTCATGCATAATTTGTTCTCATGAAACGCTCGCAGCCTACATGGAAATTACATTGCGGCTGCCAGGACTGGTGCCAGCACATGAACCCGATGAACTCTTTCCCCCCCCCCCTCTCTCTCTCTCTCTCCTTTCCCTTCACAGCAGGCAGCAGTTGGTATGAGGCCTGAGACTTTCTCTTGTTAATAACTACAGTATGGCCAAGCCAATTGATGTGTTAACAATTGCTCAGGTGATACAATAACTAAACGTTTGCAAATACAATAGAAAATAGATCATTTAAAAAGGTAGAACAGAGAGACATTTTGAGAATCGATACCACTCTTATGGTTGTGCGTCAGGCACAGACCTTCAGCCAGGAGTCAATAAGCTTAGCTTAGCATAAAGAAACAGGCAGCTTAGCTGAATCAAAAGTTCTGCCTAGCAGCACCTCTAAATCCCAGAAATAAACACTTTTGTATCTCCTTTGTTTATACGTACACATAATGAAGTATAAATGCTAGGCTAGCCAATCCCCACTGCTTCTAGATTATATCCCCTGAGATAATTGACTACGAGCATCATCATCTTTCAACTGTATTCAAAGTTTAGGTCTTTTGTCTTTTGTCTACCATTGTCATCAAATGTGTGATAAATGCGCTTCACAGTGAAAATGTTTGCTTATTCACGACAATGCCTCGGTCACCTTGCAGTTTGCCATACGCCACCAAAGAGCCACTGAACGTGACTCCACCGATGAAGGTCCCGAGGTATGCAACAATCTTGGTGAGGTTGGCTGCAGGGTCGGTGGCAAAGTGGGGGTACTCGATCATGTATTCGGCCACGCAGGTGAGCACTGCAGCCAGCCCAACCAAGCTATGGAAGGCAGCCACCAGCTGGGGCAAGTCGCTGATCTGGATCTTCTTAGCAATGGCCAGGCCTAAAGGGTGAGACGGAGATAACAAAAATATAAATTGACCCAGAAAGACCCACACGCAAATAACATGCAAATCACAAGCATGTGCACACCGGACTCAGAGGAGGACTGCTGGGAAGTGGGTCCGTCTGAGGAGCCAGGTGTTGCTGATGAGGAATGTTCCGGGAAAAGTCCTTGTTTGTGAGTGGGTCTATACTTGTGTAAGTGTGTGCGGGTCCTGCAGGACGCTTTGTTGTATCTGGAAACAAGCGTAATCGTCTGTGTCGATGGTTAAGTCTAGGTTTCAGCTTTGTTACTGGAATGATTTACATTTAAATGATCAAACTGTCCTGAATGAACGCGGGAAAGTGAGTAATACACAATGCTGACCATTTCGACAGACCTCCTGGGACTGGCAGAAGGAGTTGGTTATGTTGTGTTTGATGTAGACATCACAGAGAGTCTCTGTGCTCTGCACACCTGCTCCATAATCTGGCCAAGTCCATTAATTTACATCTGCTGCAACACACTTCTTTTGACACAAATACACAGACTCACCGGCAGTGCCACCTACAGCCATGGCTGCACTCATCTGTGCCAGGAGCTCAGGAGTGGGCTTGAGGAAACCCAGAGTGGCAGCGATCCCCCCAGCGACTCCCATCATACCTAAAGTATTACCCAGACGGGATGTGGACTGGTTGGAAAGGCCGGCTAGGGCACCGACACAGCACAGACCTGAGCCCAAGAACATCATCTGGTGAGGGATAGAAAAAAATGAAAGAAGCCCCAATTATTATTACATTTGGAGGATGATTAGCTGACTTATATTTAGTCATGGGCTGATTGGCACCAAGGGACAAAGAAAGTTTTGGTAGGAATGTGGCCACTGCACATAACATCCTCACATACCTGTTCAATGTTGTATCCAGACTGCAGAGCAGCAGCGTAGCCTCCAAGAAAGACTCCACCAGGAAGCAGATAAAGGTAGCTATGTTCTGGAGGATCAGTGGGACGCCTAAACATGTCCAACATCTTCTTAGTCACTAGGAAACCACCTGGGAGGAAAACACAGAACATTTTGAACAACAGGTGTTTTAAAAGGCAATAGCTAGAAACTGTTGCCAAGCCCAATAACCAATGTTAGGCATTTAATGGGTCTACTTCATGTCAGTGGAAATATTTCAACTAAAAAACCTCAGTGTCAAACCAGGACCAGACAGTGTCTCACTGCTTTACAGGAGGAGATTAAATGACCGTGTGTATGTCTCCCCATTTGCCCTCTGGCATGATTGTAGCCATGTGCACACACATGCACCCATACATACAAAAGGTGAATCAGAGGCTAGCACTTGTTTCTTGGCTTTCAAATATAAAGTCTATGTGAGGACAATGTGGTGAGATTATATCTCCATACTTCGGGATCCCCCAGTCAGAGCTGTTTAATGTGGCCTGGGATATGGAAATGTAGAGGTCCATCAGGATGGATGGGGATTTTTTAATGTTATTGTTAATAATATTTTATTATCTAAAGTAGAGCTCTGATCAGGTGTTTACTCCACTTCTTTTATTGAAAGTGAGGCCGGTTGGCTGTGCTCTAGCAGAAGAATGGAAAACAAAGTAAGCAAACTTGAGTTTGCAACTGTCGCATTCAAACCCAAGCACATTTAACTTTTGTAAGTGGTAGGGAAGAATAGGAACTAGCTTATTAGCCGTCTAGCCTGCAAACTAATGTTAGCAGTGTCCCCAGTGGACGGTTGGTTGGTGACAGTTCAAAAGTTTAATATTAAATTAGTTGATTGCTTGTACACTTATACATTCTTAATCTCTAAAAGTTGACAACTTCTTTTATTCAATTTTATTATTTTTAAGATCCTTTTTTGGCATTTTTAATGCTTTATTTATAGTGCAGAGAGACAGATGAAATGGCGTAGAGAGGGGAATGACATGCAGAGAACCGGCCACGGGTCGAATTCGAACCAGGTCTGCTGCGAGGACTGAGCCTCATGGGGGGCACTAAAACTCATAAAACCCCAAATATATAAATTATATAATATAAATTTTTCCCCTTGAAGTTATGATTTTTCTCAAAGGGTGGCAGAGGAGACCTGATTTACAGAGCAGATATGCATGCTTGAGTATAAAAAACCCCATATCAAAACAGGAAAATATGGAATCTGATGAGACCTGTCAGCGAACGTTGATACTTGGATTGTGAGAAACTGAACATTTTTAGCTCAACATATTCAACAGACCCTGGTGTTTTCCATTCAATCCCACATCTTACGGCTGGTGAGACATGGAGGGAACGAGAAGCAGCCAGGGACCTGCTCCTCAAAACAGACACACAAGCTGAAAAAATGTCAGGGTCGGTTTTATTGGAGCTACATTTCACTATTGTGTTTCGTCCCCTTTTCCATGGAATGTTTTCTTCTGTTCCCATGGGGATTGTGGGTAATGTGGTAAACCGCTTGGAAATGTCCATGTGGAAACGAACCCATGGAGAACATAAAAAATGAAATGAAACAACCGGTAAGAAACTAGGTACATCTATAAAAGGCTGTGGTATTTTCGTTAAGGGCTTAATTTAAAGGAAATCTTTTTTCATTTAAAAGACTAAAAGGTGGTTTGAGCGGTAAAGGAACAGACAAGGGCCCAAGATTTGTGGTAGAATTCACAGCCTAGTCTTGAACTTAAAACTTTGTGGTGTCCCATGATCTCTCACACATTAAACTAAAATAAGCTTCAGTGCCTAAACCGCTGCAATATACAAGTGTACAACTCATTTGCTGGGTTTGGTGTTTACTACCCCTGCTATCTAGCTGTGAGCTAATCGGAGGAATTAAACACATTCATGGCTTAGCCCTGGGGGAAGGCTCCGTTTCCCAGGACTATTAGAGAGTGATGAGTATTATAATGGCTCTAGGAACACTTTGTCATTTTAATGGGAATTATTAAGGCTAATAGCAGGAACGAATGTGTGTGGTCCAACTCTAAGCCAGAGCCACCGACTCTGGTCTGAGCAGGTGGGTAGAAAGGGCAGCTGCAGAACTTGGTTTCGAATAGCATGTTATTGCACAATCAATATGAAACACTTCAATCTTCAGCCTAAGCTGATATTATATTGGCCAAAAGGTTGCTGTAACTGGCAGGAATCGCCGTGCGGTGTCTTATGCGCAGGTGACTCACCAGCAATGTTGACCGAGGAGATGAAGGCAGCCAGCAGAGCCAGTGTCTGAGCAGTAGTTGTTGGGGTGTAGCCACCTCCCATCAGGGACAGACCACCCACAGCCGTCAGACCTGCAGAACAGGGATATTTTAGTACGCATTAACCTGCACTTTAATAATTCCTTATTCAGTATGGTGAAAACGTTAGTGACAATGTAACAAAAACACAGTATCTTAATGAAACATTAATTCAATCATAACTTTTTTAAATCTCAACCCTTATTAACATTGTTTTATCAGATTTAAGGACATTTCTTTGACGGCTTCTCAAACCGTTTGCAACCCAGATTGGAAAATGATAAAAATAGAAGGAGAGAGCAGGAGAGGGAGTGTTTACCAAAAGAGGCTCAGGAAACCTTGATAACAATCAGCGCTGTAATGACTTACAGGCAGTAAGATTCAATACACTGCACCCTGGGAGCCTGCATTCACACGGAATTGGAGTTGTGTACAATTTTGGTCGACTAGCAGGTAGAGGGTGTATGTGTGGCAAAAGTTTGGCCTTCGCTCACTCTTCTCCTGTTTTCCCCCCAAAGTGAGCTTTGTAATCATGTGTGCGTATCACCCCCTAAACAACGCATGTTTTGAAAACGCTGCCAAATATAATTTTAACAACTTCTACCACGTAAGATAAATACAAGCTAATTACATTTTTCATCTGTTACATACGAGACAAACACATCTGTATGTTACTGTGATGAACATATAAAAAGGCCAGGATTAATATACACGTCAAGAAAGCAAAAAGTAGTATGGTGTCTACCACAAAAACACCTGAAAGTGTCACTACTCAGCAGTTTTAACTAAAGCGTGTTTTGTGTCCAACACAACATGGTTGATGCTGTTCAATAGAACTGCACCTTAAACCCTTTGACCACAAGGCTCCCAACATTTACTGTAGGTTTTCAATGGTACTAATTGCTAAGTGACTAAGTCAGACCCAATGTTGATGTTGAAGCATTGGAGTCCTTACTTTGTTGAATACATACATACAGTGTATACAGAAAGCTAATGCTAAAAATCGTACAAATCAACACTCAATAACCCACAAAGACTAATTGAAAAAACAAAATAAATATCCCTTTTATCTTGGAAATGTTTAAATTAAATTAATTAAGAGTTACATTTGTATGTTCATGACAGGCAAATGACATGACAGTCCCAATCAAGTTTATTTACTAAAATATTAGCGATACCGTGTCCCATCCTCTAGTTAGTTACACTTCCCTAAATGTTGAACTAATATGCATCATCTGAGACATGTGAAATAACAGGTGTAGCCCTATAGATACGGCACACCTTGTTTTTTTGCAAACTACTTAAAAAAAATAAAAACATAGATACACAAGTTTGGTGAGGATCAAAGGGACGTCTGGCCAACACTACTAACAGATTAGCCAGAAAGAAAGCCAATAGGCATCATTTGACACAGATACACCATCTATGACACAGACACACATCTATAGACTGAATGGGCCTGAAGGTGTGTCTCTGTGACAAGCAGCCAGGCTAAGGCAGCAGTGTGACAGTGAATCAGGGCTCTCAAGTAGATTAAAGCATTTCTATTAGACACCAGATATAAAGCCACTGGATATGAGATCAATGAGTGAAGAATTGAAGATGACCCCACACACCAGTCAGAGTCACTACTGGCTGTAACACTATAATCTCTACAAGAAGAATATAACTGTCCTTTACTTAAAACCATAAATTCCAAAAGGATTCCCTAACGTCTGTGAGTGACTGGGTGTTCGTGTCTTTACAACGCCTGGCACAACAACTGTTGGGTCACACCGTTGCCATAAGCACAGTCAGTGACATGAAGAAAGAAAAGGTAATAAAGGCCATCCTTAATATGATGTGGAAAATACCTGGACAGGGAGGAAAGGGACAGCTGTAGGCGAGAGACAGGGGAAAAAAAAGAAAGGAAAAGCCTTAAAATAAACTTTTATTATTTATTTATTTGATTTTTGGTTTCAATTTCTACTCCGTGATGATCTCATGCCTTTTAGGGCTGATCCAAATCTTAAAAGTTCCAGATAGAAAATTTCAAGAAGGCAAAAAAGAGCATAACAAAAAGAAAAAGAAAAGCACAGAACCAGAGAAAAAATGGAAGAATGGAAAAATGGAAAATAAAAACAATAAACCTTTATAAAAAGAAGTGAAACCTATCTCTTAGTTGTTACAGAACTGAGTTTTACAGTTGAGCTCTAATGTCCGGCTGTGTGCACAAATAAACGAGCAAAAGGACTTTCCTGACCCTCAAAGATCACCGACTGTGTGTTACTTCCTACCTCAGTGTGGGTCTTAAGAGTGATCAAAGCAAACGAGAACACACACATGCACTTACCCCTCTAACCTCTTAACCCCTCTGTGTTAAGCCGCAGCCGATGATAAGGTCACAAAAGTTTTTATTTGGACTTAAAAAGACAGTGTGGCTGCAGAGACCTGCTAGACTGACATGTTTGATCCTCTAGCTAGGGCTTTCATTGCATGCTTTGTTTTACCCATTTCATTTATATTATATACTCTTTCATGTTTTGGTGAGCTACAGACATGTTCCCACTCTGGAGGTTACAGGAAAAAAAACAACTGTACATTGTGAATGAATTACCAATCCAAATGTACTCTTATTGTAGTCCAAGTCTATCCAAATATAGACAATATACTATTTAATAAAAATTAGGCAAGCATTAGAACAGCCAATCCAAGTGCTGATGTATTAAACAATAGTAATTTGTCACACCACTTTACTATTTATTGAATATAACGTTAAAGGTGCCCCAAGTAACTTTCAGTTTGTGTTTATTCTTGCACCCCCTTTGGACAAAAGCAGAAGTGTTTTACTATGCTAGCTGTTGCTCCTGGGTGAGTGTAGCTATGACAAAGGCTTAAAAGAAAAACGATATAAAAATAGCATTCTTTACACTGACGGTCCCGTTTGCTGTTACATGTCATCATCAGAGGAAAAATAAGACCTTTTCAGAAATGTAATATAATATAATGCAATCTTTTAATTTAGAAAAGACTATTGTTTACCCCTAAACACAACATACCTGAGATGGCGTTGGTGACCGACATGAGTGGAGAGTGCAGAGCGGGAGTGACCCCCCACACCGTGTGGTATCCCACGATGCCGGCCAGACCAAAGGTGGTGACGATCTGAGTGAAGGCGGCATTAGGGGCTGCCAGACCCAAACCCAGCAGGGTGGCAGCGCCTAGCACACAGGAAATAACAAAGAGAGAGCTTACTTTGGCAGCTAAGAGACAGATTTGGTTTAAAATATTATTCAGGTAATCAAGATTATTAACATTTATTGTACAGAATATTGTTCTGTACCAGAAATAGTTATTATAGTCAAAGTGGTCCCCACCCCATAAGACAGGAGTTAACATCCATATGCAACCCTTGTCCCAGGTTTACATGAATGGTGGGCATTTTAACCAAAGAGAAGACATGAAACAATATGATATTTCACAAAAAAGGCCTAGAGTGAAAATAAAGAGTTCTCTATTTCCATCCTTGTATCTACCCATGCAGTTTTAATAGTATAAATGAGCTTTGTATATAGTAGATTGCCCCAATTCTAATCACGCTTAACTTGACTGTGAGATGTGGCAGCACTTGAACACACACTTTGTGCTTTTTTCCTGTAATTTCAACAATCGGGTAAAGTCATTGGGCAGGAGCAAATTATTATTTATTTTTTTGGAGCAATTTTCTTTCCATAAAAATTTAGCGAAATAAGCTATCCATGTCAGTCAAATAAGGTTATTAAAATGACAACTTGACATGTCACACCACTAAGCACCCGTTTGAAGAAGAAGAAAAAAAACATCAGCAGTTGTGTGGTGGTGTTAAGTAGGAAACTACTGGAGCACCCAAACAATGTGTGAACCACATTAACTACACGAGGAGCACTTACACAGGGCGCTGGGTGGTAACCATGGGAAACACTCACTACAGTGCTACTTCAAACACACACTCAGTGTGACACCACTTTTACAATGTACACTTCCTGACACTTACAGGGTGTCTGTGTGTGTGTCACCTCTCGCCCCATGTGCACATTCCAGAGGTGAACCAAAAAGCTGATTATTAACCTACCCTTCACCTAACCACAGACCTCAACTTCCCTTTAAGGCCATACGTGGACAACCAACAAGAATAAACCTTTTTAATGAGGGAAATTCTCAAAAATAACATTCTCTACTTAGCCAGAAAATCTAAATTGAATGGCTCATCAGCTAACCTCCAGTGTATGCGCCAGCAGTGGTAAGTGTATTCATGAAGGGGGAGATCTGTGCAGCCTTCTCCTTCTGCAGTTCTTGAATGGATTTGGGTTTAGGAGGAGCTGCAACTGGCATCTTGTTGGGCTGCGGAGGGGGGAACAGGTTCTTTCCATTCTAGAGGTGACAAGGGAGTGGCGGGATGAGGGAAAAGAGAACAAACAAAGCTCAATCAATCTTTTCTAACCATCATATTATTGGCTCAGCTTGAAGTCATCTCTTCTCAGAGAAGAGAGAAACCGTCAGAGTTGTACAACTAATAGTGTAATGGTCAGTTCAATCAACAATATCAAATGACATTTATTAAGAGCTGACTGTTGACTGTTGCTTTTATTCCATGATCTCATTACCTGGTGGTGTACGATGACCCCTGTTGCATTCGTACAACTGTGAAACATTAGACTATACTGTCAAGATCAAAGTAAGAAAACTAATGATCAGTAGGTACAGTAAGTAATATCTACATTCAGCATCATTCATTAGATGAGAGACCATTATTGTGAGGAGATATGGGTATTTGTTTACCCCAATAGACTGATTACAGCAAAGGAAATATCTCTGAATTTTAAGGATCTGTGACTTTTAGACTGTTATACTGTAAATAACAAGGGTTCACCTAAATGAAAAATCATGGATATTGAAGAAATAAAGACAACTCTTCATTATTTGTAGTGGTAGACAATCACTGCCTTGCACAATATCAGCTGGTATATATATTTGTTTAAGTATATTTTATGTTTAAAAAAGTAAACATTTTGATTAGGATCCAGTCAACTTTGTTATTTGAGAATGATTAGCTACATCTGTACGGACCACAATATTGTATGGTTAAATAGTGAACTTGTTTCTAAATTATTGCACAAAGAAAGAGTATGGAAAACATGAGGTGGTCAATATGTGCAAAAGTGGAGGTACTTAAAACAGGCACACAAAAACTAAAAAAGGGAATGGACTGGCAGCTGTCAAGAGTTCAATGTGTTGATACCTACTGTACTTATTACAGATAGCAGCATTTTTGTGACCAGCTGTGAGTGGCCAATAATATTTGAAGGCCAATATCTTTTCAGGCTCTTATTAACAATTCAATACTCATTAAATTGGAGCATTTTAGACAAGAGCTCAAACCTTCATAAAGAGCTGTATCTAGAAGAAAAAAAATCCAATTCTAATCAAATAAGAAATACCTATTCTAATTGTGTTTTAGTGCAACATTACTCGGTGTTTATATAAAGTGTAAATAAAGATATTAAAATGTCACTATAGGTTAGCCTTGTACTGGGAGTACAATTAACCTGTTACACCAATGTACCACTAAATTTAATTTGTTGCCATTAAGGAACATTTGGGTACAATTATCTTTAAATGGTCAAGAGGCCTTTCTCACTGACTTCACAAGTGTGAAGATGCTCTAAACAGAGGGAAACATGAGAGAAGTATCCTTAGAGTGACATCTAGTGATGGTGAAGGGGCCTGCATGGCATTTTGATTTTTTTTTTTTCCATAGCACTGCATGGGATCATCAGCTGAATATGTGCATTGTTTGCTCAGCCTCTTGGCCACAATGAAATTGCATACCTGCATGACAACAGATCCCCTGACCACATGGTCCGCGGTTCCGTAGTCAAACACTTCCTTGACGTCGAGGTAAAAGTTGTCAGTTCCGGGGCTGAGGGCTCGCATCAACTTAGTGATGTTGTTGGAGTACAGAGTGCTGGACTGCGTCGGCAAACGGCTGGGCAGGTCTGTGAAGCCGATATGGGTCACTCCCTACAAACATAATAGAAAAAAATAAATAAACAAAAGACGATGTACAATACCCTCCAAAAGATAATCAACATGACACAAATAACTGCAATTTATGTGAGAATGTGTGATAAGCAAGTGCACTGACATTGTATACGGTCAGCTCTCCAGGTACTGTGGTCTCAATGTTTCCTCCGGCCTCTGCAGCCAAGTCCACCACCACTGACCCGTCCTTCATGCTCTCAACCATGGCTTTGGTGATCAGGATAGGTGCACGAGTCCCTACAATGTTACAATGGGAAAATAGACATTGAGGCCTTACACATGCTTGTCCAACAAGCGAAAAATCCAATCAAAATGTACAGCTGCTGTAGATACTTGGCCACACAAAGTACAAAAACCATCATAGTAATGGAAAAAATATGAAGCCATTGTAAAATACACTCTTTAACATTGTGGTCGAGTTATTTTCAATGTTTAATATGCCGTGACTCATTTTTTTCTTCTAAATTCTGTAAACCACCAGCCCAGGGCTACATGTCTCAAATTTTTTTATATTTTAGATTCCATGAAAAGATATATTTTTTTTAAGTGTCCTTCTGTTTGAGGTCAGTCTTCCTCAGCAATGTGTCCTTGACTTTTTATATATTGATACAGTGTTTGTGCACGAGTCTTTGCTTCTGTGCATACCAGGGATAAGAGCAGTAGTGACGATAATATCCACGTCCAGACACTGCTTGGCAAACAGCTTCATCTCTGCCTCTATGAACTCCGCTGACATTGTCTTGGCGTAGCCTCCCTGGCCTTCTCCAGACTCCTTAAAGTCCACCTCCAGCGGCTCTGCGCCCAGAGATTTAAACTGCTCCAAAGCTGCATCTCTAAAGGAGGGGGGGTGGGAAGTGATTTCTTAGCCAGGCAAACAAGAGAACTGCAATGAACATAACTACTGTATAGTTGCAAAGCTTTAAGTTGCATACAGCTGAAAGAATGCAGTATATGAACAGTAGATAAAGGCCCCTATATAAACTCCTTTAGACTAGAATGAAATAAAACCCTAAACGTATTATTTATAGTCAGCCTTTCTTCTGCAATAGTCCTCTATCACATTTCCAATAAGGAATTACATTTCTATATAGAAACATACAATGGTGGCAGTGTAATCCAGTTGTATTTGGTCTCATTTATAATAGCCTCAATGTTCACCGTTCATTACTTCTAATTAAGTCACAGCTAATGTAAACTGAATTGTTTCTACTGCTGTTGCTTCACATGTAGAGCATCTTAATGGTGAAACTATGTTTTTTGCCGCGGTTAGCATTGACCACATCGGTTTAAAAATGTGCCAACCAAAAGAAGAAATACATACTTTTTCAGCCCAAAACGTTTTAAATGTTACAGGGAAACGATGGGACAAGGGGAAGCAGCGGCCAGATGAAGAGCTGCAGGCGACAGGATCATCACCTCAAACTCCTCAGGGGGGGGACTCAACTTTACCGAGCCCTGCTGTTGTGTGGAAAACTACTCATTCCGTGTGCAGCAAGAACACAAACTTGGTGACTCACTCACGGCCTATTGACAGACCTCTTTGTCTGTTTGGCTATGTTGATATATCTGTTGTTATTCTGTTTTATTCCTAATTTAGCGGGTGCTCAAGGAGTACATTTATTGCCCCTAGGAACAAAATCTTAAGGTTATTGAATATTTATACTGAAGGTTGGGTCTATTTTCAAGTTGAGTGCTGCGGTCATGTCATTGGAGACCCATCATTTCCATCATTTTATTGAGTAGAAATCATGTATACTCTTACCAACTCATAGTCCCAAAACAATTTTGTGAAGATACACTTAGTTTAAAATCAAACCTGGTATCAAATCCTCTGACAATGGCTCCCATTGACCTGGCGGTACCAGCTGCTGCCAATCCAGCCACACCACCTCCAATGATCAGAACCTGTCCACATACACATACATGAACGTCTAGGATTTACACTACAGTGATTTAGCATGTGAAAACTAACAAGACATTCATACTTACTTATACATTTATACTTTGCAAAGACAATAATTGCTCCCTACAGCCTTACTCATACTACACACCTTTGCAGGTGGAACTTTCCCAGCTGCTGTGATTTGTCCAGTGAAAAAGCGCCCAAAGCTGTTCGCTGCCAGGACAACTGACTTGTACCTGAAATGATACATGGCAAAATAACACAGGAATTAATATAGAAAGTGGCATTTGAAAATATTTAAACAAATGTTGTATTTTTAACACGTCAACTTCTTTGGACTCCATCATTTGAACAAATTTGATCCTGACTCATGCAGTCTCTCGTAAATGCAGTAAACACAGCGCCCCCCTTGAGGTAGGACATCCTTTACATACCCGGAGATGTTGGCCATGGAGCTGAGTGCATCGTAACCCTGGGCGATGGTGACACGGGGCACCTGGTCCATGGCTACGACTGTGGCGTTCTTCTGGGACAACAAGTCCATCAGCTCGGGATTCTGAGCCGGGTAGATGAAGCTCATTAAGGTGGCCGAGTCCTTCATCAACTCCACCTCATGGACACCCAGAGCTTCGTTCAAGACAGGAGCGCGGACCTGGGAGCAGGGGACATTTGTGAAAAGAAATGAAGATTTTTGGGGGGGGGGGCAGAAGCTGAATATTCAAATAAAAGCAGTTTCGTGGCTATCTTTATTAGTTAAATTTATTTGGTGAATTAAAGTTTAGGAGGAGGAAGTTCTGGATCCTAAGGTCCCATCAATGCATGGCTGGTAGTCTTCCAGTTGCTCACAGTTTCGGGTTTGTTTAATTAATTGGTTGTATTATTTAAAACTTTAAACTCTGATACGGTGTCTTTTTTCTTATTTGTTGCCAGCTACTAAAGTATGAGCCATGTGTGATATGGTGGCCATAACATGTAAAAGATAGAGCGGTATAGAACATCTCTTCCCCCTAGGGAGAGAGATTACTGAGCAATGGAGACAAGAAAATACATTTAATTCAGAAAAAATATAGTTCTGTTCCATTCCATACAGTAATAACAATCTTAAGGTTGAACTTGCAGTTACCCTCCTCTTTTCATTAAAATGCTTTCCAACAAAAACCTATCTCTGACATCTCTTATGGACGTAATGAGTGTTGATTTTTCTACCATTCATGTTATGATTCCAGGATGTCTGCCAAAGCTACTGTAGGGAAGGATAATTGTCCCGTCACTTCGTTTTTCACTTCTCTGGTCAGAACATTTAAAATCAACATTCAAACAAAACTGCTCTCTGTTCCATCTCCCAACCAAAGACATTGTTCCCACATATTTCGCCTTCCTCAAATAATTTCAGTAAATTTTGGTCCCATTTGACCAGACTGGTTCTTTCCCACACTTCCGCAGTCTGAGGAATTCTCTCTCTTCCCAGGTGCCAAAGGCTGCTGCCATCTTCAAAACACTGACTGGCCCACCCTGTACCTTCCCCTCCTTTTCCCTCTTCCTCCCATTATTCCTTATTAGCTCTTCATATGTTTTAACCAGCACGTCTGAAAATATGACATCCGAGACGTCGAGAAATGTAATTTACATCCAACTTCCTTCATTCGTACCTTAACCAGCACATCGGATGCCAAGACATCTTTGGTGTCTCTAATGGTTGCTCCGGCCTGGGTGTAGTGTTCATCGTTGAACTTGGAAGCCTCTCCTGCTCCGGACTCCACGACCACATTGAAGCCCTGTTTAATGAGCGCCTGGACTCCGGCGGGTGAAAGCGCCACGCGACGTTCATTCTGGAAGATTTCTTTGGGTACGCCCACTGTGAGTTGTTTGTAAGGAACACCTGCAGAGAGGCCAAGAGAAACAACACAGGACTGTTTTAGATAAAAAGACAACTGCTATATTAATTCAGTTATTCACGTTTCATCCTTTAATAATGAAAAATGAGTTCATCCGAGGCTAATGAACAGTTGTTTCTGGTCTTATCAAACCCATTATACGCTTTAATGGATTTTATAACCAACAGGCTACATAACAAAAGTACTGTTGACAGAGTTGGGTTGTTCAAAAGTATTTTGATGGATGTTTTGGGCCCGATCTAAGCTCTAATGTGTTTGTCATGATCTACAACAGGGGTGGCCAACCAGTCAGAGACAAAGAGCCACATTTTTAACTGTGTTACTGCAAAGAGCCACATCGTACACACGGGTACACACAGTGGCGATTCCAGGAAATTTTGACTGGGGGTGGCCAAGGTGGGCCACAGAGTTAGAGTGGGGTGGCCATCGCACCCCTGAATGAATAGCATGTGATATGCTGTACAACCAATTCAAAGATGATTTATAATCCCAAATGCCCACATCATGTTAGTATCCATTGTAATGTTTGTCAGAAAACTAAACCCCTGAAGGGGGGTCTGGGGGCATCCCCCCCCAGAAGATTTTTTTTGTGTTTTTAACATGTAATCTAAGCATTCTGGTGCATTCTGGCGAAGATAATAAAGGAAAAAGTCAATATTTATTTCAGCTCAGATGAATAGTAAAATTAGCAAGACAACATAACTTGCTAGCAGCCAGATGCCTAACAACTGCACAGAGGGACGGATGACCACTAGCTTTTGACCAAATATCTTGCTAAAAAAATAAACCTTTATTTATGAAAGTCTGCCCTTGCTAAGAACATGTTACACTCGCTAACTACAAACTTTAATTTTTTTATTCAGATTTCAAAAATCTGCTGGGACACGTGCCTATACACATGCATGGGTGGCACGCATGTCACAAGCACACTTATGCTGTTTTCAAGACCTTTGCTGACCAGAGACCAGTTCTAGTGCCTACCATTAATTTAGTAATTGAAAATTGAAAACTGATCTCATATCAGTGGATTGGAGTGTTTGTGTGATGAACTTGGCAACTACCTATCAAAAAAAGTTAAGAAAGAAAAAAAAATACATATCATCTCTGAACTA
Organism: Ammodytes marinus; assembly: GCF_949987685.1. NCBI lineage: Eukaryota > Metazoa > Chordata > Actinopteri > Uranoscopiformes > Ammodytidae > Ammodytes > Ammodytes marinus. The sequence continues at coordinate 13,387,851 of NC_137222.1, forward strand.
GGATACATATCAGGAAAAAAATGTAATTAAAAAAATAAAATGAAAATAAAAAATAACATTTGAACTGGGGGGGGGGGGCACTGGGGTGGCCAGTAAGATTTCAGGGGGGGGGGGCGTTTTTATTTTCGCGGGGAGCTTGCACATGCATGCACAAGCATTATTTATCAAAAAAAAAAAAAAAACACGGGGCCCCACACTAGGACTTGAAACGGGCCCCCAGATCGTTAAGGCCGCCCCTGTGATAATGACAGGACTGGACTCCTACAGTACTAAAGACGACAGGGCAGTCATTTTCAACAATGAACATTGTGTGCACTGCCTCACACACAAACTCTCAGTTCAACCAAGTCCACTAACAAAAATATAACAATTTAAAATAGCGTTTTTCTCTTACTATGCATGTTGCTTTGTGGGACTTACTTTTAGCATGGAGAGAGGTGAAGTGGCGCCGAAGATTTGAAGCCTTGAAATGCGCAAATGACACCTGGCATATAAGGCAGAATGGCTTGGCATAACGTTCAACAAAAAATATGAACTCTCCCACTCTGTTTCGGAACGAACTTGACACAAATAGTTTACTCACGGAAAACCTCCCTCCAAGCTGAGCGGGCAGTTTTATGTTGCGTCCGCACCAAACGTTTGCGAACGTTATGTTGCGTCCTCAATTAAACATTTGCGAACAGGCATACACATAGGGCCTACACATTAATGAAATAAAAAAGGAAATAATAGACAACATGTAAAACGAACGTAAGAGCCGCATGAAACGTTTGCGAACATGCACACACATAGACCAACACAAAAAAAAAGTATAAAAAAAAAAAAAAAAAAAAATTATAATCACATAATTTGATATGAACTGAAGAGCCGCACGAAGCTGGGCAAAGAGCCGCATGCGGCTCGCGAGCCTCGGGTTGGCCACCCCTGATCTACAACATCAAAACAACACACAGGAGGACACTACACTTCAGTTACTGTTGATCAAATGGAACATTGCAAATATTGCAGCTTTTCTCTTTCGCAAGTTCAAGCTCAAGATTTAAGACATTTTGAGTTTGAACAGCACTAAGTACAGCACTCTTTAGTGACACCTCTACAGCTTCAAGGACATGACCAAGAGCAGAGATAAAACTGTGTCTACCATAAATACTACTCTGTATATGCAATGGCCTCTGTAGGCAGGCGGACAAGGTCAGTACCACTATGACAATGTAGCTACAGCCGTGTTAGTGGCTCTGTGAGACAATACTTAGTTTAGCATGAGCTTGCAAACATTTCCTATTTAGCATTAAACATGAAGCACAGCTTAAACTTGACGGAAATATCTTTAGCTTTGCAGGTATTGGGACGTAAACCAAAGTTTTGCAGAAAGCAAAATTTCACTTTCAGGGTCACTGGGAAAAACCATCTGCGAATGATGATGTCTCTACCAAACTGTGTGCCAACTTGCTTACTTTCGCTAAGTTGTAAATTGAAAACATTACCCATTACAAGAAAATAAGTCCAGGAAACTCCCAACTCATTAGGTCGTATCCTTTGGGGACCACAAATATCTAGGCAAAATTGAATGGCAAATCCATCCTGCATTTATCAAGATATTATATAAATGTTTAACTGACTGAACGGCACTCCCTAGAGCCCCGCAGCTAGCTTGGGAATGTAGCAAATGATTGCCAAACAAATGTAATTTTGTTTGCAACACAGATGCAAAAAAAAAAACGTTCCTTTGATATCCAAAATTTGAAACAGACCGGATTCAACATTTGTGAGAATAAATAGGAAGCTTATATTTAGCAAAAGGAAGATGCAATGTGTCTGATAAAGAACTGACCTATTCATATTTTCAGCCACTGTATTCTTTCTTTTTTTAGTACTGTCATGTGTCCAAGAGAGACAGGCAAATAACATTCCGCCAGCTCCTATGGAAAATTCCATTGCTCCTTCCCCCTCTATCTCCTCGTCTATACACAAACACAAGAGCGTCTGACAGGGTGCCTTTCCTCTCACCCTGCTGTGGTGACCCTTCCTCTCTCAACTTTTGCATTTACGAAACGCTCTTCTACACAAGACAAGACAAAAAAACGCTTGCTAGCTTTTTGAATGTTACATTTTTTATATTTAACCAATTGTCACCGCATGCCAATTTATATCCAATTTGTTTCTGCTAACACATTTAGCAATTAGGAAGTAATCTTCCAAAGAGATTAGAGTCCGAGAGCTTGGTGGTGTATCCCATTGCTATCAGATATTACTAAGAAGAAATGCAGTTCAAATAGTTCCAACTATTCTCATAACCCTTAAAATACACAATAATACAACTAGGTGAAAAAGCACTATCTTGTGTTGGGATTATCATAGTAGGAATAACATGGTAATCTATAGAGCTAAATATCTAGATTAAATATATAACTGTAATTAACATAAACTGTTCATAAACTGTTTTTCTATATGATTTTTCATTTTTTTTGGTTTGTTTTTATTTTAAACAAAAAGCTTCAAGCCTGAAACAAAATGTGGAGCCCACTAACTTCCAGTTTCAGGGCATTTTGACCATTCCCAATCTCATCTACAGTTTGAACCCTGGTAAACCTATTCAGCAAGGTGTGTGCAGTGTTTGAATGGGCCCCTGTTTCAACTGCATTTCTTGCTCAAGCACAAGGATTCCTAATCATGCACTTGCTCGCAGGCAATGCAGTACTGTACACATAGCACTATTCAATACTTGGTGGAATTAACTTGCCAAAAAAACAAATTGAGAATGTATCAAAAAGAGGAGAGAAGAATAGAGCCACATTAACATTGTGTGCATTGACACTGAGACTGAGAAATGATTCTCAATGTAACCATAAAGCACTGAGTCATTCTATCATAGTCCACAAACTCAGTCACCTCACAGCACCACAGTTTATATACAGTACGTATATAGCTTTCTTGCTGGTCAAAGCATGTGCACATCTATATGAAGTGTGTGCTGTGTGTAAGCTGATACTTGTACAGTATGTCCAGAATAGACGCTGCCAGCTGTTGCTATAGCTAGTTAAACTGCAGTAGTGTCACCATGAACCAGGTCACACCCTCCCCCTCCCCCCCCCCACACACACACACACACCGCCCCCCTCCCCCTTGAACACCTACACATACAGAGAGAGACCATGGCACATGCATAAACCCCAGCACAGGCAGACAAGAAGCACCTGTAACCAGCTGGTACCAGCTTTTACAGAACACACACACACACACACGCGCACAAACAAACCTATTGGGCACAGAGTGAGGTCATGGAAAATGGAGAATAATGCCCTAGGACTGCAGTATCCTAAATGTCACCTTGGGACTGAAATAAACTGCAGGTAGCAACAAAGACCTCTAGAATAAACTTTTGGTTCAAGGAAAAGCTACTGCATTGGATAAAGGATGTTCTCTCTTTGGTTTGATTTACTTCATGGATAATAATCTTCATAACAATTATTATGGCCTTAAAAAAAGGAATACACATGCAAAGATATATGAATGAATTAATGAATGGCTAGCACTCTACTCTATACGCATAAAGTATATCACAATGACAGATTTGTGTTACCAGCTGCCAGGGCCAATGACGGTGAATGTTATGAATAGCATACTTGTCTGTCCACTCTAATGCTGAGTAGGACCACTTTGGTCCTACTCAGCATTAGGACCACCAACCTAACCTCTGTCATTGATTATGTACCGAGTGTGTTGCCACCTGCCATGTCACACAGGTGCATGAGAATGCACACGTGAGCTACAGCTGGTATTGCTTTTTATGTTGCTATCAGTAGTTAAACATGTATCAGTACAGTACGAACCTTAACAGATCAAGTTAGAAGTGTTTTAAATGTAGGTTCCTAGAGGAGAATCAGCCTGGCAACCAGTGAATCAAACCTTCACTTTATGATCCCATTTGATTTTAGAATAAACACTTTAACTACTGCAATTGGACATAATCAAGTTGCTTGCTTTGACAGAACAATAGTCCATACCCTAATATATTATCTGTACAATGCTATAAAAGTAGAACATCGTTCAATGTAATTCAGAAGCAATAATGTCAACCACTGCAGCCATGCTGTCAAAACATAAAAAAGGGCCAGGAATTTACATTTTTTCTGCTAATGGATGGCTGGAAAAGATTTGAATGTTGAGGGGTGTTACCGTCACAACCTCTGATTTCAATAAGTGTTGTACATATAAATAATTGTGTTGTCATTTGCCTTTTATCACAGTGTAGTTTGCAAGATCACGTGAACTCAGTGGAAATCTTTAATTACACCATGTTCAAACTTCTTTTCGTCACTTTTCTTTGCACCAACATTGTTTTCGAACAAGTCGAACCTTTCAAAACAGAATATCTCAGTTTTCAGGCATTGCAGAGATTTCTCTTCACTGACCATTTCATAAATGATTAAATGTTGAATGCACAGTGTCTTACCTGGACTGGCACATCGCCTGAGGGATTGTTGAGTCCTGAAAAAGCGCAGGCTCGCCGATTTTAAAGCAGTGCCACTCTGCAGGTTCACGCAGGACACCCCGCTGAACACAGGGACAGAGCAGCTGGTCGCCACAACACGCAGGAGGCTCGCCATGGTGCACACACACCCGACACTCACACACCGGGAGGAGCTTTACGGGACAGACACAGCAGCCCTCCTGCAAGGGAGGCGTGGGAGATAAGGGAAACGACAGAGAGGGAGGGGGAGGGTTATGGGTAAAGAATAGTAACAGGGGGACAAAAGTGTTTGAAAGAAAGGGAAAATAAGCTTAAATTCTCTACCATTTATCCTGATTAAGTTTGTAATTCAATTGCACATATTCAGATTTGATAAAGTATCTAGGCTATATAAGATCTGCCAAAAAGTTCCAAAGTAATAATGTTACCTTGTAGATCAAACACACCCTTATGACCTTAATGAAACAGGTTGAACTTTCCTACATGCATTTGGACCAAAATCCAACTCTTTAATGCACTTTGTTTTTTGGACCCGCATTACGAATCTCTTCTACATGATTTAATTGTGCCCTAAGTTCATGCAATATTATTTTTGGAAATCTTAGTCAAGTATATTATATGGCATTTACACAAACACAACCATAGCCAGTTTATTTCAAGCCGCTGCCCCCTGAGTGACTCCGAGGTGGCTAACAAGGACAGGGACAGCCACGTGTTCACTTTAGAGATAGATAATGGAACTGGAATAGCTTGGCTGGTGTAGTAGTGTTTAAACTAGAACTGCAAACAAATAAAGTCCACTCTGCCAGAGTATAGATAGGCCTATGCTTTTAGTTAGGGATAAAAAACAAACATCAATTTCAACAGAGTAAAAAACTAATTAAAATGGAAAAACAAACACAGCTACTCAGACACTGGAGCTAAAATCATGAGGTAATAAGACAAGTATTGTATCAATCCTTTCGTTACTTGATTAAGTCAATTACAAATGTTTGTCATTTTTCTGCTTCCAACTTCTCTAATATGAGAATCTGCTGCTTCTCTCTTTTCAATAATACCTGTAAATTGGTAAAAAAAATATTCAGTTTTTGGACTAGTGGTAACGTTTGACAATGTTTGGCTACAATCTAAATTTTCAAAAACGAATAAATTAATTCTCCAAAAACAAATAGTCTTATTAGGCCTACTTGATGAAAATAATTGTTGGTTGCAGCCATGCGGCATATCAAAAAAGCAGCACACACTTAAAAATGTACCTCAGGGTGCCATCATCCTACTAATGGATAACTGACCTAGTTCAAAACAGGATCAATAAATCATTGCATCTAATCAATAGCCTACAATCAATAAGAATCATAAGAATATCAAAGCATTAAACAGGTCTAGTCTGAAAGTAGTTTATAATTTGGTCAGTCTCAAAATATCTAATTTATATAAACCCTTACATTTAGAAAAAGTGTAAACAGATAATTAAACATTGTATTTAGATATATGATAAAGGATTTACGATGGGTAAAAATCTGAATATCTGTTTACAGACTAACCATAACCCTTTCAGCACAATCTGGTTAAAAAAAAAGTAAAAAAAAAAAAAAAAAAGTTTTACAATCAACAATTTTAAAAAAGAAACGTTTTTGAGACCCATCAGGACACTGGACTGCAATAGTTTTACTTTCACTAAAGCATAGTCGTGTTGTGTTCAGGCCCTCATATTTTATATCAGAAAAAAATGACCCAACCACGTCAGCAAGAAGAACTGCGGTTTGAATGAATCCAAAAGATAAAATTGACATTTTGCTAGCACAGCACCTTCAGCTCATAAAGACATAGTTCTCGAAAGAACCCGTCGTCATTGCACACGTTTGTTGCTTTTGTCTCGAAAAAAACAGGGCCACTCATGACTTGAACACGGCACGCATAAACCTCTGGCTAACGGTATTTTTAACGTTTCTGATCAAACAATTGATCAATAAAACAGCGCTTAATTCAATGGCATTCCGTACGAGAACATTGTTTCACGGCTGTGTGGCATTCTCAGAACGTGAAATAAGTGATGGAGTTAGTTGTTTTTGTAGGGCCAGTGCTTTGCACCGTGTCAATTGAGTCAAACAAACAGGATTAATTTAGAGGCAGCCAGCACTTCTCTCTTTTAGTCTGCGCTCACTGCACTGTCGGGCTAACATTAGCTAGCTGGCAGCTAACAAACATCTGTTTCGTGCATTTAGATTGACTCAAAAAGCCCTCCAACAAAACACACCAACTCAGAAATGCAAACCGAAACAATTGCACTGTGCAAAGTCAGAGAAGAAAGCGAGCGGCAGAGAACTCAACTGACCTTTGCAAATGGTCCTGGCCCTGTGCAACAGCAACAGACAAACTATCCAACGAACCCGGAAGGCGTCTGTTAAAGTGGCCACCAGCATAGGAATATTATTGGATCAGATATGAGGCGTATCAGAAGATATCCAATCACCTTTGATGAGCCATACAAATCAATATTTTAGTAATTGACAGTAACAATAATGTTCAGATTTTGTATAAATCCTATTTTTTTTAATTAGTTAAGCTTTATGTTATGTTTAAAACTTTTTTGTTGGACACATGCAGTTGTGGTTCTCGTCTCAGACGAACCACAACTGCATATAGATATGTTTAATATGGAATTATAAAAAAAAATTGATGAATGAGCAGATTTAGGTGTGCAACACAACATAAGAAATGGCGTCACTGAATATGCAACTCTTTGTAGTTCCACTTAGGGGCGCTCTTTTACCATTTTAAATATCTATCTACAGTAGGCCTATCATCTATCTATCTATCTATCTATCTATCTATCTATCTATCTATCTATCTATCTACAATATTTGGTAGGTCACAATATTTGGAAAATATAGCAGGACCTTCCTTATTATAGGAATATTTTTTGTGCATTTCAAAGGTTCTATGAACAGGCCTACCAATAACATGACATTGTTTGGAAAATGTTGGTCTGTCTGAGGGATTTGGCTAAACGCTTCTTTGCTGTAATAATAATGAACAATTTAATCAAATAATGTAATTTAATCATAATACATCAGTAGTATTTTAATAAAACAATTAATGTTTTTATTGTAAACATTTAGAATATTTATAAAAAAGCATGCTTCACCGACGTGTGAGAATAATGTTTTATAAAATGGATTTATTTTACCCTCAGACTGATATACACATTCACTCCTAATAAAAACACTACTTTATTCACTGACCAAAGCATAATGGAGGAGTTGGATATACACTCAACAAAAATATAAACGCAACACTTTTGTTTTTGCTCCCATTTTTCATGAGATGGACTTAAAGATCTAAAATTCATTCCAGATACACAATATTACCATTTCTCTCAAACATTGTTCACAAATCTGTCTAAATGTGTGATAGTGAGCACTTCTGCTTTGCTGAGATAATCCATCCCACCTCACAGGTGTGCCACATCAAGATGCTGATCTGACATCATGATTAGTGCACAGGTGTGCCTTAGACTGTCCACAATAAAAAGCCACTCTGAAATATGCATTTTTTTGCTTTATTGGGGGTCTGGGGACTCAGAACCAGTCAGTATCTGGTGTGACCACCATTTGCCTCATGCAGTGCAACACATCTTCTTCGCATAGAGTTTATCAGATTGTCAATTGTGGCCTGTGGAATGTTGGTCCACTCCTCTTCAATGGCTGTGCGAAGTTGCTGGATATTAGTGGGAAGTGGTGCACACTGTCGTATACGCCGGTTAAGCACATCCCAAACATGCTCAATGGGTGACATGTCCGGTGAGTATGCTGGCCATGCAAGAACTGGGACATTTTCAGCTTCCAAGAATTGTGTACAGATCCTTGCAACATGGGGCCGTGCATTATCTTGCTGAAACGTGAGGTGATGTTCATGGATGTATGGCACAACAATGGGCCTCAGGATCTCATCACGGTATCTCTGTGCATTCAAAATGCCATCAATAAAATGCACCTGTGTTCTTCGTCCATAACAGATGCCTGCCCATACCATAACCCCACCACCACCATGGGCCACTCGATCCACAACATTGACATCAGCAAAGCGCTCACCCACACGACGCCACACACGCTGTCTGCCATCTGCCCTGAACAATGTAAACCGAGATTCATCCGTGAAGAGAACACCTCTCCAACGTGCCAGACGCCATCGAATGTGAGCATTTGTCCACTCAAGTCTGTTAAGGCGACGAGCTGGAGTCAGGTCAAGACCCCGATGAGGACGACGAGCATGCAGTTGAGCTTGCCTGAGACGGTTTCTGACAGTTTGTGCAGAAATTGTTTGGTTATGCAAACCAATTGTTTCAGCAGCTGTCTCAGTGGCTGGTCTCAGACGATCTTGGAGGTGAACCTGCTGGATGTGGAGGTCCTGGGCTGGTGTGGTTACACGTGGTCTGCGGTTGTGAGGCCGGTTGGATGTACTGCCATATTCTCTGAAACGCCTTTGGAGACGGCTTATGGTGGAGAAATGAACATTCATTGTACGAGCAACAGATCTGGTTGACATTCCTGCTGTCAGCATGCCAATTGCACGCTCCCTCAATGCTTGTGGCATCTGTGGCATTTTGCTGTGAGACAAAACTGCACATTTCAGGGTGGCCTTTTATTGTGGACAGTCTAAGGCACACCTGTGCACTAATCATGATGTCAGATCAGCATCTTGATGTGGCACACCTGTGAGGTGGGATGGATTATCTCAGCAAAGCAGAAGTGCTCACTATCACACATTTAGACAGATTTGTGAACAATGTTTGAGAGAAATGGTAATATTGTGTATCTGGAATGAATTTTAGATCTTTAAGTCCATCTCATGAAAAATGGGAGCAAAAACAAAAGTGTTGCATTTATATTTTTGTTGAGTGTAGTTCAGGTGCATAAGTGTTTCAGTGCTAGAGGCACATGGCACAACCTGGTTGCATGGCAGGTGGTCTAGCTTCCTTTCAACCGTGAAATCTTTGTTGATGAAAAGCTAACATTGAGACAGAACCTGCTGTGTCACTTATACGAGTAAGAGAAGCAATAACTTTTTTGTGTGTCTTTGTTTATCTTGCCTATCTTATATCTTTCCACTCTGCACAAGCACACCCATTTACTTACGCTAAGGTATGTGTACTGTATAATAATTTATATAGGTTACTCTCAGTCTCAAAAATACTGATCATCTGGTTCTGGTTTATTCGGGTCAGAGAGTGGAATGCATTGTTGCTACGCCTGGTTTTCATTTCTGCTTTTTTGCACAAAAAACAGCTCTTCTAATTGCATCGGCTTTGTATGCATGTCTTTGCATTTTTCTTCCCCTTGACATTCTCTTTCTTTCTTCTTAATGAATGACATTAAAACAACTACAAATCTTACTAAAACTGTATGTGTAGTTTTACAGGTCAGGTAGCAGGGGTCAGGTAGCAGGTGTAAAAAACGTTTCTGAATGTAGAGCCCCTAAAAACTAAGGTCAACGTGAGTAACACTATCTTTATATGATACCTGATTTTTACACTAAAAAAGGAAGCATAAATTAAACGTTGATACATTATCTTCAATTAAATCACACATAATAATTCACAGTTAGTATCAGTTCAAAGGGACAATTCTAGGTTTGAAGCTGGAAGGAACTGATAGTTGTGTGATGGATCAGCATTTAGTGATATCTGACTGCTTTAGGGTGGTTAAGATTTTAGTTGGTGGAGAGAATTTATTAGGCAGTAGGATTGAGGAATCCCCTTTTCCTGACAGAAAGGGTATGGGGTCAACTGGCCTGTGGGCACGTTTGACTCAGATTCACAACTTTGAACCAGTGTGAAATGTTTTTCAGCCTGTCTGTTGTTTATGGTTACTGCCATTTACGAGCTTTAACTTCTGCTGAACCCACACAGGTATTTATATGTCACTGTGTGTTTTTATATCGTTTGTATGTGAAATACAAAATAAACTAAACAAAGGCTCCCACTTTTACCCTCTCATATAATATCAATGCCCATGTTTTTCTTAAACCATTTTTTTATCTCCCCCTACATGTGTGAGGTAGCCAGCAATAGTTGGTGATACATATTGCTCAGCTCAGTCCCAGTGTCTGATGGATAGTGACAGATGTTAAAATAAAAAAACTGTGAATATCATCAATCAATTTTCACCTGGTGTATCTGTCAGCTGTGAGACAAAAACGTGTGTGTGTGTGTGTGTGTGTGTGTGTGTGTGTGTGAGAGAGAGAGAGAGAGAGAGAGAGACTACAAATTCAGAAAGAAAATGCTTTGAACTCACTGAAAATTCCAAGAGTTTCCTGTTAACGAGCCTTGGATATAATGTGAACCAGGAGTGTGTGTGTGTGTGTGTGTGTGCGAGAGAGAGAAGAAACAAGAAGAAACATTCTCCCCAGTCAGTCCCTCTCTGCTGGAGAGAGGGGTAAACATCACTGCAGTCTTTGCTGTCCTTTTTACCTCCGAGATTCATGTCGGATTCGGTAACACCTGTTTGTTTTTTAGGGGTACTTCAGCATTTTGTGGGGTTTTGTGTGTGGCTTCAAGGTATGGATATTTCTCTGCTGGGAGCTTTGTGACTGACAATCGGGAATTTGATGCAACACTGCTGATCACAGGGGGACGCAAATCTGTCAGAGGAGGATTTGGGAGCTGCCAACCAGTTCCACCTGATTCTATAAAAACAACCAATCAACAGTGTCAGTAAGGATGTTTCATTTCTGTAACTCACAGTTGCCTCTGCTGTTGTTTGCTGCTCTGTGGAGCCTTAGCTACCCGGGTCTGGTCAATGCCTGGCCGGGAATCAGTCGAAGCAAGCCTAAGGATCAGTTGGACTCTAATGTAAGGGACTGGGGAGACTATTCAGACCTCCCTCCAGGAATTGAGCAGGGCTTGGGTTTGGATGAAGACGTTGAACATGGAAGCAAGAGAACAGTTGAAGAGCCGTCGTCAAGCCTGGCTCCGGAGTTGGATTTCCTGGCTGACTTTGCAGGCAAGACAAGTTGAGCAATCAGCCGATAAGTCTATTAGTCTGGTGTCTACCTATTTACAGTGCCTTCACTCCCATTCTCCCCTTTTAGGCAAAAAGCGACTGTGGGTGATAACAGCCCCATCGCACAATGACCACTACCTTCATATGATGGAGAAACAATTGGAAGACATGGAGCGGGTACTGTACTGATTCACTTACATTTGGAAATTGGAAAATACTGAATGAAAGAATTTCCCTCAAATAATTCTCCTTTCTATCTCTTCTGTAACTCTTTTCCTTTCTTTTCTGTGTCTATCAGAAAGGACTGAACTGCCAGCTAGCAGAGAGGGACACATTCATCGTCACCATCATCCAAAACGCCATGATGGAAGGTCGAATCCAGAAAACAACCTTCCAAGGAGATGCCACAGTAGAGAGCTTGGACCCTGACACGGTTACCAAACTGCTGCACTACTTGGAGCTTAACAGCCAGGTACCGGTTCATTATCAACAAGTTACAGCAAGATATATTTTAGCTACAGCCAATCTGAATGATTTCTATTAAGTCTCTTCTTAAAATTGTCTTTTGTCTTTGTTGTAAGTACCTCGGCTTGACTTTTACTTATTGTACCACACCTATGGTTTTAGGGGCAAGGGTTCACCATGCTGGTCCTGAAGAAGAACCTACGGGTTAGCGAGGTCTTCCCTTATCCAGTCCGTGCGGAGGCGATTTTGGAGCTGATTGATCAATTCCCCATGAGGAAGCTGGAGAAAATGACAAGAAAAGGGTCCAACTTGAGGTTCCATCATACCACAGTGTCATTCACTAATAGAGATCCTAGGACGGATTTTACGATATATTCATACCACTTTATATTTAATGTCGTGCTTTTTGTAGAAAGAATAGAAAACTGTGCATTAGTATACACATTTAGCTGTATTCATGTTGTGCATTGTTATGAGTGTATTATTGGGTGTGATACAGGTTTAAAATAATGTTGAGTCAGGCCATTTATTTCCATGCTAGTGGCATGGTTCTATAGATGTACTGTACCATAGAGTGACCTTATAGTGCAATTGGAATGAGTTTTTAGTGTTTTGTCATTTTGAAGTAATGTAGGTAAATATCTTCAATATTATGTTTATTTTTTACAGGTGTAAAACCATTAAAAAGAAGGTTGTGGTGGCAAGGAGAAAGATGAAGAAGAAGGTGGTACTGAGCCCCCTGAGACAAGGGAATGTGACCTCTGTTGTGGCTATACCAAGAAAATCCACCGTGGACAAAAAATCTGCCCTCAAGAGTAAGATCCAGGATATACTGAGTGGGCGGTCTAGGTTTGTTATCCGTAAGGCGCCTGCTGTAAGCTCCACGAGGGGAAAAGACTTGAGCAGCGATGGTCGGGCCACTTCTGACAGACAGGAGAGAGCACAGAGCCCTCAATCTGTGTCAACGAGCATTGAGGAAGTGAAGAAAGAAAGGTGGCAGCTTCATATTTCTTGGTCTGTTTTTCAAACATAATTGACATGAAAATGTTGTTTAGTATTTCACTTAAACCCTGCTTGGGTTTTGTGTTCCCCATCTAGTATGACATGCCTCCCCATCCCCTAACAACACACAGTGATGTTTTTCTTTGTGCTGGATGAACATCAAAGTCCTTTTTCCCTATTGTACTGCAGGCCCGACTCTACTGTGGAGGAAGGAAAGAAAAGACATGGAGGGAAAAACAATAAAGACCAGGAAGAGCTGAACGTAAAGGATGACACGCAGGAAAAACACAGCTCTAAGAAGGGCAAAGGGAAAAAAGGGAAGAAAGGGAAAGGGAGGGGGAAAAAGTCCAACAGAGAGGTCAGCGAGAAGGATAGAACATCCCTGAAGGAGTTTATGGACAGTTTAAAGGGGTCAAGAAGGTTAATGGTGAGAACTTTCTCTTTCTCTTTTGGACTTCCCTTTGTATCCCGGTGCAGCGGCATTGCGTATTCATTCAAAACATTAGACATTCAATATCATTCATTTGGAGTGACATATCTGTTTGTGTGTTGTCCTTGTGCAATAGTTGATCTCAACACCCAGTCGAGATGCAACGCTGTACATCCAGCAGAGAGATGAGAACGAGAAGCAACACTGTGCCCTCGCTATCAGGAAGGTCACCGTGGCGACCATTGTGGGTGAAGGAAGTGACGCCACGCTCACGTTGCAACACCACCAGCTCGGTAGGAAGTGTTTGTACATGTCTGTGTGTGTGTTAGGCCTTACACACCGCCGCAAAATCGGAGCTAGTTCGGAGCTAGAGCCAGTTTTTTGGTTTCACACCGCCAGAGAGCCGGCTCCGGGCTGTAAAAACCGGTTCAACCCCAACCCCAGGATTGAGCTGGGCTAGAGATGAGAACTGCCTGCTCCAGCGGCCGGGGGAGGGATTATCCTGACCAACCAGACCAACTCAAACCTCATGCCCGCCATATTTAAAAACACTGCTACTACGAGACGTAAACATAACATAATTACCGAACGTAGCGATCAAATTGACCACTGAAAATACGCTGTATGTGTCCTGTTTGCAAAGCGAGAGCCAACACTTGTAAAAATAAGACGTATTCGCCGCTGTTGTTGTGCTTAAAGCTAGCTTTAGCATTAGCCACATGAGCAGCGGCGTCGGGCGACGTACACACACGTTTACAGTGACGTCATGACGTTGCTCTCTTGCCGGCTCCATGGCTGGCTCTGGTCGGTGTGAAACCAACCAGTTCATAACTGGTATAAGGCTGTAACCAGTTTTTAACTGGCCCCAGCACTAGCCCGGAACTGGCTCTTGGTTCTTTTTGGTGTGAAAGGCCTGTGTGTGTGTGTGTGTGTGTGTGTGTGTGTGTGTGTGTGTGTGTGTGGGTGTAATATTTGCATTTAAAACATTTAGTTGGGTTCCCTCCAGGGGTCATCCAGGTAATCGGAAAATCTAAAGCAGATATTATCTTCTTTAGACGGATATGGTTTCTGTTGGAATGTTCTGAACCAAACAAGACTCATTGTATAGTTTACTAAAGCGTGACAAAAGGCAAATATGGTGCTTACATCACAGCAGCAGGAGGTAAATTCACTTTGAAGGGGGTTAGTCTGAAACAGTTGATCTGTTCACTCTTCCTTTTGTTTTAACAAGGATCATACTGGTGCTTTTCATGTTTCATCCTCTCCACTTCAATTTATTTGTTTAAAGAATTCTACAGCGGACTGCTCTTTCTTGTTTTGCCAACAATTCTTATTGTGCTGCGACGTGTTTATATGCTCTGGTTACTTCTGACTCCCAAGACTTGAGAGCTAGCAGCTGAACAGCAGCTGTTTAATGGAAAACAAGTGTGTACAGCAATGCTGTAGCAGCTCTGTCAAATTCCACTTAGGCACTAAAAACAGGCACAGTGGTGCTTTGAACTGGATGATAAGACATCTGATATTAGCATTTTGGCATGATAACATCAACACAAACTGCTGCTGTGGCTGATGAGAATGTCATTTATTTTGTAGGTATTTGGTCATAAACTTATAAACACTAATGTCTGAACCAAATTTCATGGCAATTAATCCAACAGTATCAATAAATTTCACTCAAAAGCAACAGATTTCAACCTCATTGTGGCGCTAGAGGAACAGTCTGGGGATATTCATAGTCATTAGGAATTATCGCTTGGGAACCATACGGAACACAAGTTGATTTTGATCCACCTAATAGCTGTTGATATACTTCAGTCTGGACCATATCATTAAATTCAATTTTTTCCCCATGTTTTCCTATTTTCCTACAACACACCTATGGCTTGCTGTCTAGCAGCCTTAAACGTTTTACACAGGCATATCAACACAAAACAAAGCGTTCTTTGACTTCAGTTTTTTATTTCCAGAACAAAAGCACATGCCTGGCTTTTGACATAATCTACTGTATATGATATTCTCAGTGTTTAGAAAGAGCCTCTTAATGAAACCCATTTCTGTTTGTTAATTTTTCTTTTGTTTACATACTGTAGCAGGAAGTAACTGTGATTTTTTTAAGTGCAGTGGCATGCAGCCTGTAAATATTTAATTTGATTATTTCAGCAGTGTGCTATCCAAGCAATGTGATTCTAGGCATCATTTAGCCCCTAACCACCAACTTACACCAAATATTGGAAAAGCACATGTGAACACATAATAAAATAAAATGCAATAAATACTGGCCTTGAAAGTTATGTTGGGTTAATTATGTTCTTGTTGTGCTGGGTTGCATTACACATTAAGATGTCCCTGTTCTTTTGGCAGCTCCCTCTGCATCATTGTACACACATTTGTTAAATACCTGTGTGTGTGTGTGTGTGTGTGTGTGTGTGTGTGTGTGTGTGTGTGTGTGTGTGTGTGTGTGTGTGTGTGTGCGTGTGTGTGTGTGTGTGTGTGTGTGTGTGTGTGTGTGTGTGTGTGTGTGTGTGTGTGTTTCAGAGTCAGAGCCTCCACTCAGTGACAAATCAGTACATGTGTCAGATTCAGGCCTGATCTCTCTGTTGAGAGCAGAATTTGGCCTGTCATCCTCTGACCTATTTTCCATGAGCGTCTTGGACTACGACAACAAGCCAAATGTAAGACAGTCTCCTCTCCTCTTCAGCCCTATACATTTTTTAAATATGCACCACTCTCACTCACACCTGGTACTAGTTTACAGCTGCTCAGAGTTATGAGAACGGTTTCACATTTTCTACTTATGCAAGCCAGTGCAGGAGTACCCCAGGCAACATTTCTTTCAAAAGTATTTGACTAAGCTAGTGCCATTTGTGAAAAATAAAAGCATAATTTAGTAAGATAAGTACACGGTAATTAATTAATTCAATCCATTTTATAATCTAGCTGTGTCACAGCTGTGTTAATGCAGTGTTCTTTTATTTTGTGTTGTATTTGTATTCAAAGACCCTTGGCTTTAAATAAATGTAATCGTATTATGGAAGAAAAAAAAGTAACACACTTCTGACACTTAAAGTACACTTTCTGTTGTTGTTGTTAGACTAATAAGCTTTTATTTTCTCTAAGAGAGTATTTGAGGCTCCTCCGTCGAGTCCTGCTCTGTTCGAGTACATTGACAACTTTCCCTCAAGGCGCACAGAAAAAGAAAAGGAAAGGAGAAGTCCTCCAGCCTGCTCCATAAACAAGCAACAGCCTGGAGCTGAGGATTCACTGCTCAGGTAGAGTACTGTTATGCAGTTCACACTATTACCTAATACTCCTCATTTATCACATGAAAAGGTGTTGCCTCACTGGGAATGTCCCTATTTAACATGCCATAATGCAGAATTGTTGTTAGCTTAGCAGTTTTTGACTTTGGTGAATTCACTTGTTGGTGTGAACACATGATAACTGGCTTATATTGTACAATGACAATCAAACTTACATCACCATTCACGATGGTGGGTGTTTAGGTTCATGTCTAAGAGAAGACTGCTGCTCATCTCTGCTCCGTCTGAGGACGACTACTCCTTCCAGCAGCAGCTCTCTGCTCTCAGTGGACAGGAGTGTCACCTGGGTCAGTACCACACCACACCTACAATACATGTACTGAACATTACACTATCCGTCTGCTCTCTAGTTTGGGGTACAATATGGATATTTGTATGTCAGTCAAGTTTTCCATCTGACCCTCAGAGCCTGGAAAGACGATCCAAACCAACATTTTCTTTGCCTCATCGGGCAGTTTTACATAATAACTAAAGTAAAAAAAAATTTTCATACGTGTACATAAATGTATTGCATTATTTGTACTAATATATATTTTTATTAATATAAAAGCATACCTCATACAGCTTCTTGTTACTCACCTATCCTCAGGCATTCGTCACTTTGCCATGTTAAAGCTGACTGGAGTTGGACAAAAGGCGTCAGGAACTGTGGAGCATTTTCCACTAAATGGTGAGTCAGTCATGTGGGGCAGTCCAGGTGCATGCTACTGGAATTTGATGTCAATGTCAATATGTCAATATAAGTAATGCATAAGAGACATGTCCATACTTTTGAGATTAAAGATTGAACTGTGTTTTTTCAAAGATTACTTGTCGTTGTGATAACTTTATCACTGTCTTTTACGACCATTTAACAGTAGTTTTCACTCTGTCGATTCCTCTTCCAGGTCGTAGTCAGAGTGAAGTTGAGCCATTGTCCCGTGACACAGTCAACAATCTGAGAGAGCAGCTGAAGATCAGTAGGGACTATTTCAGCATGCTGGTTGTAGGGAAGGACGGAGATGTCAAAGCGTGGTTCACATCACCCATGTGGTCCCTGGATAGCATCTACGATCTGGTGGACTCCATGGAGCTCCGCCTCCAGGAGGAGAAGCTCCAGAAGAGACTGGGGATCCACTGCCCTGAGAACAGGGGCAGAGGAGGGAGTGAGGGGGGGCACTATGGCGGCCGTGATGAAGAGGAGTCCTACCTGTATCACCGGTCAGAGGAGTGATGGGAAAGATGGAAGAAGAAGATGAAGTAGACCGAAGATGAGGTACCTAAGTTCTTTAGATGACACCGCAAACAGAGGAACAATGACCTAAAAAAAAACTCATCTTCAGGACCCACAGGATACAATTTCAATATAAGATGATGCATCTGTTGGATACCAGAATAATAAGCTGTATATTTTATGTTTGCAAGTAATAAACTTGAGAAGCAGAGCCTGAATGCTGTATGAAACCAAATGTTATTTTTCTTAAGCTATGAGCTTAACATCTGCTTTTTAAAGAGCTGCAGTCTTCAGACACCTCAGGGTTAATACAACAAAAGAGTTATTGATGCTGGACTCATGCATGCCTCAGGACATTCTTTTATAGCAGGTCTTAGAAAAGCATAATTTAACATGTCTGCAAAATACTTTCAGTTGTTTGAACGGTACCAGATCTTCCATTTCAAATTCACTGTCCTATATGGAAACCACAGCAGTGCCTTACACAAAAAACAAACATAAAAGCAACATGTATTGAGTTTTTTTGTATTCATATAGAATTCATGTAGGGGAGAACGGGGTAATCTGAGCCACTTTTTACATTTGCTCCCCTCTAAGCGAGCTAAAATTATTTATCAATCAAATTTACACATTTCCCATTAATTCAGGATGTTTCCTAGAAATGGGCATTAGCAGAATTTTTTCAAGACAAAGGGCAGTGAAAATATGATTGTTTTAAAAAAAGTTGTCATGTGGCTCACTTTACCCCAGCTGTGGGGTAAACTGATCCACTTACTTTTTCCACTCTGAAACTACCATAACAACACATATTGTAACAGTAAGAATCCTGAAAGCTAGCCACACATTCCAGAACTAATGTCGCACTAGTAAAATAATTTATGGGGTTTGGTCAATTAAGCAAAGCAAATGTTCTAAACACTTGAGAGTAACTCTGAACAAAATCAAATACAACATATTATAATTCAAAAGGTTTTAATAAGATTCAAATGAAAGATAGAACCAGTTAGATTAGAACACAGTCTGGGGGTCAGAACACAGGACTCTTAGAGCCAGCTTGTGTCTGGGGGTCAAAGCATAGGAAAATCAGAACCAGCGAGAACAGCCTGGGACTCAGGCAAACACAGGAGAAGACCCAACTGGATTATAACATCAGCATGTCATACTCTACAACTAGAACTACTCTACATTCCAGCCCTGAAGGTTACAGGGAAAGATGAGAAGGTGCTCTTTCCGTGTGGTTGCCCCAGGTCGTCTTCCTGGTGTATTTCCTTGGCATGATGGCTTTTCTACAATGTGTATGACATTAAAATAAAACATATGTCATGTAATATTACATTAAAATATGTTTAAGACTAAACTTAACTTGTGCCTCATTGTGGGGGAAAGTGAGACAGTGGCTCACTTTCCCCCACCACCACAATTTGAGCATTTCAGGCTAATCTTCAGTTATCAGCATCACATGGTTTCATATGTTGGTAGTTCATCAACACGTATGATATAAGTTGTTCTACGTGAATACATTTGCTTTGGCACAACAGTTGATTAAGTTGACAGCAAGAAAATTTACTTTTACATGCAAAACACCTATTTTGGTGAAAAAAACATGCTTACCACAGCACCATGAGGTCCTCTCTTTCAGGGCCATTGGGGAAATGAGAGGGGCTTGAAAACATATATCTCACATGACCACAAATGTTTTCCGTTGCCTAGATACAGGGGGTGGCTCACATTACCCGATGCCTCAGATTCCCCCGTTCTCCCCTATGCTTAAAAATAATTCTCAAACAGTGATTGTGCCATTTAAAAGCAATATCTATAAATCTAAACCAATCCAGGGCCCAGTATAGAAGAATAGAGAATAGTTAGAAATCATGACATGGCAGTGCTGGAAATATCCGCTGAACTGAGTCTGCCTATACATTCAGTATATGATGTGATGATTTGAAAACACTTTAGCAGGAAAATGTATACAGTGAAGTAAATAACACTTGAAGTTGTCCAATAAATGTACGTGAATGACAAACATTTAAACCTAACAACCTAACAAGATAAGTAATATTACATGTTAGGAGAGACGGACTGAATATCTATAACAGGATTAATGACATTTGCATGTTGGCGTGATTTACCTACCACGGAGATGGCAGTCAGGCATTTAAGAGACATTTAATAGTCTACACGCGACAACCTACCATCACCTTAGCATATTCATGTGAATAAGGAAGGAATATAATTTTTTACTACACTGTCTCTCATAACCCTACAAATCTCTCATAGATGACTGGAAAACAATCATATCTATTAAAATATGGATATTCAAAACTGACAAACAAAAAAACTCTGGTAGACATGTTTTTAATAAGTATGAAAATTGCAGGATATTAATAAATGGTTTGTTAGTTATTTTCTTTGGTTGTTGAATTTACTTACTTGTTGGATAGCTACTGAGTTTTGAATTCATCAGTTATCGAATGGCTATAGAAGCTTAACTTTAACTGCAAACCGTTATCTTACTCCCCTTTCATTCATAGTAAAATCCATGTTACAAAGTAAAACTGCAGCAATATAACCCCTTTACTATATACAACTCTGAAAAAACAAACACAAAATGCATGTGACGATCATTAGGAAGTACAGTCTACTGAGTCTTTACAGCCTACTATGCTTTGCCAGAACATGCCCTGGTGCTTTTTGCACAATTTGTTAGTGACAATACAAAGAAAACCATGACGTCCACTAGGGGGCTATACTCGGCTATAATAAGATCCGTTTTCCAACAGAAAGCATAGCTGACATCAAATAAAATGCTTTGCCACAAGATTTCATTTTTATCTGATCCTAAACTACCACAGGTGACAATCAGTTCTACATGGCTTGATATTTAGAGTTATTTTAAGACTATGATTGTCTTCAAAGCTGTATGTGCTGCATGTTACTGACTTTGCAGGTTGACATTTCCGACTTGATTTAAATATCTATTGGACTATTGCCATGAAATTTGGTAGAGATTTATGTTCCCGTCAGGACGAATCCTGGCACTTTGGTCTACCCCTGAGCCCTGACATCCCTGACTCTTTATTTAGCGCCATATCATTATAATATTCCAATTTGTTTGTACTGTTTGACAAGATACCTGCTCATCTGGTGACATTCAGTCTGAGTTGTATTTTGTGCTTAGTGCTAATTATAAATCCTTTAGCATGCTAATAGTCCGACCTAAAATGTAAACATTGTATCTGCAATACATCAGCGAATTAGCATTGTCACTGTGATGCCATGTTTGCACTAAAATTTGGCACCTAGCACATGCAGTACATCAGATTCTTAACCGTACTGTCCACTATGGTTGTTGCTCATTATAGTTGGATCCAACATCCAACATTTTCATTTTCCAAATTCACTTTATGATATAAACAGTGTGTAATACGGTTGCTAAGGAACAAGTCTGACTGTGTTTTATTTTCTGTTAATCTTCCACTGAGTGAGTGACCATCAGGTGTTGCGCATATCGGGAAACTGCAGGGAGTTTGCCAGGGATAGGCAAATCAATGAGATGAAAACACACAGATAACAGGGGGTGTGAGACTCACACTCAGACCAAACACACATACTACTAAGAGAGGAAGTAGTCATGTAGTCTGCTCATGAACTGGAGTTTACGTCCCACCACACAGACTCACACGCTCAATGCTTTGTCACACTCCTTGTCGCTCACCAACTCTCGGTGCCTTTCTCTCTTCGACAGCAACAGAAACTCACTCACATACACTGAGCAAACACATACACACTCACCACCAAGTTAAACAACATTTGGACATAGCAGAGGTGCCTGGGATTGCTGTCCTCAATATGGTGAGTGGGACTTATCTATCAACTAAGACAAATTCAAAGATATTATATTTACTCTGGAGGATTTTGGTAAGATTGGATGAATAAATAAAAAAGCAGCTATTGATAATCTGTGTAATGAGCCTTTTACACTTATGATGTATAGTGTTCTTTGTAACAGAAGCCTCAAGTCATTAATTCTTGTACACATGAATTTGACGATGCCATTTATTACTACACGAATGATTAGGACTTTAAGGTCACTTTATCATAGTTATCATAGTATAGTGTTTAAGATCCAGGGAATTATTTTCATTTCATTTTAAGTTTAATTCTATGTTACATGAAATATTTGCCACATTTCTTCATTAAGTAATAAACAGGAGAAGTCACGGTGAGGGGTTTTCTTTTTGGTTTTGTGTCAGCTGGATTGAGCAAGACAACTTTTCAGCAGCATCCACTTTTCATCACAGTGGAAATAGAAATCATGGTTCCTCTTTGTTTTGACCAGAATATCCCATCCCCATTTCTCAGACATTTCTCAGCCTGTCACAGGTTGACTTGAAATGCGGTTGTGCTTTAAAAAAGAATAGACAACAGCATTTTAATTTCTATATTTGCAGTAACAGGGAAACTAGCGAAACAGCTTTGTGGAGTGAATGTTTGTGGCCAAAATAGAAATGCTGTGATTCTCACTTCTCACATGAATTTCCACATAATTAAAGTGACCCACTAAAACAAGGGATTGGGTACAGGGCTGACTCGTCTAAACCTATACCCAAAATACAGTCAGTTCATGGGTAGCCCTGCAAAAAATCCTACCTTGACGATGGTTATCATATGGTTAATCATGTTTTATCATCTGTAAAGCAACAGTTTACGGTTCTGTTGAGTTAGTTTGTGTTGTTCTGAGAGGTGTTTCCAGGGTTCGACAGAATAATTTTTTTTTTGTTTTTATACAAATGCGCATTTTTTTTGAGAAGCAGTTAATTGTGACTGTGTAATACAGAACATATTAGCTCATTTTAAGCTTACTGCGGTTAAAAAACAGAAGCATGTTGAGGGGACTTTCCCAATTTCTCTATACTTCTGATTACATATTCAGTGACATGTCATGCTTAGCATTAACGCACTTCGTTATGCCACCTCTGCAAGTTGTTACTAGCACCATTAAAGTGAAGTTCCACGCCAAAACCTTCATCTTTAGCACCAAATACCACATAACCACAGTTGGCTTGTAAGCTGGCCTGTAAAAATTGACAGTTGCCTTCTCAGCATTCACTGAATACTGTGTGATAGCTTGTTCGCTAGCATACAGTATGGAATCAAATTCTCACAATTTTCCGCAGGGGAATAAAAATTATCAAAACTTCTTAAACTTCCTCCATCATTATCAATCCCTCCTTTGTCCATTCCTGTGCCCAATAGGCTATACTATATTTGGCTAAACTATGACTTAATAAATAGCTTCTGGGTTACACTCATGCCCATTTAAAGTTCAAAATGAAGAAGTGTTTTTAATAATATTTTGGATGATTCCACTCTGTTAAATGTCAAAAAGAAAAACATAATCTGCAAAATGTTTGAATTAAACATTGTTTTCCTTACAATATCTGCTCATGGATGATTGCAACTGTGCCACATACACTACATCTGATGTTCCCTGTGGTTGAACTTCCCGTTTAGCTTCATAGGGTGCATTTGTACTTTCTGTTTAGAGTTTTCCCTCACTTTTACTGCTCTGCTGTAGGAATAGCAGCGGCTGTGTGTCCTCATGCTCTTATCTCCACTTCCTGGTATGGTGTGTCTGGCCCCAGTCAAACCAGTCTCATTAAAATAGGTGCGGCTGCTACTTGGTCAGTCAATTGTGAGACGTTGTGTAACAGCTGCATAACGGACACAGGACCAAACTTGCTATTTTGGACACATGTGGGTCAATATGCACACCTCTGACTGCACAATGTGCCTGAATTTCAGATTCAAGATGCTTGAACAGCTTGTTCACTAATGTCACAGCCTAAAAAAACACTATATACTTATTGTCACTTCAGCATAAAAAGCAATACAACTGCAATACCCCATACATTATTTTGTTGCTAAGTTTCATTCAACCTCAAAACACTCATCAACATTCATTCCCTCCCCTTCTTTAACAAGAAATACTTGAATTGTATCATATATTTCAATGATACATCACTGGAGAATGTGCAAAAGGTCTATAATTAACCAATGTGTTCAAAACAAAGATAAGCCAGGAAGTGAATACTATCTGTGGTTTTTATATATAAACTGTGACCTGCAATGATGACCTATTTTTTAACGGTTCAGTAGTAAATGTCTCTCCTGAATTGATCTCTTTGTATCATTACATGTTTTAACTTTCTGCTTAAAAGAATGTTATCTTTTCAAAAATCTAATTTCCTCTAAAATATTGATGTGACGTGTACATTATTTACATTACAATGTAGATTACCAAAGTAATTGCTATACTTCCCATGTAAAAGAAAATTGATTTTAATCAGCTAAATTACTCTGTTGGCACGAATATAGGACTTAAGCAACTTTTTTCTATGTGATCTTTCAATGGCAGTGTAATGAAGTAGGATTCATATTTCCTTTACTGTAATTCCTCTTTTGCTTCATCCAGCAGTTTCTGTTTCTGTCTTTCCCTTTGCGGAAGTCGTTTTATATTCTAGCATGTACAGCACATCCTAACCAATTTCTAATTTTGGTTTTGTATTCCGGTAAATAACTCTCTGCCTGGTCCTCTTCTATTCTTTCCAGCAAAGCAACAAAGCTGATGTAAAGTCCATCATGGCTCGCTTCCAAGCGAGTGGGGCGAGCACAGATGAGAGTTCATCCACACCACCAGGACGACCCAAACCGCCTCTGCATCCCACCCTCTCCTCCGGTCCGACCATACAGACAAAGAAACCTGTCTTGGAGAGTCTCTCAGGCGGTGCCATAAATATTCCTCCTAGACCCTCTTATTTGAAAAATGCAGCATCTGCTAAAAGTGACGGAGAAGCACATGAGCCAAACACAGCTAAAGCCTTAGCTCACAGGTTTTCAAACACCCAAGATGACACCAACACCCACAGCAAACCTTTCCTCCCCAATAAACTGCAGAAGCCCCCGCTTTCACAGGCTTCTGAAGCTAAAGGACCTGTACAGAAGCCCCCTATCAACAAGCCCTCCCTCAGCTCCATCCTGTCCGACTCTAAACCTGTGTTTCCTAAAGCCTCTCCATCAGTCGGCTCCAAGCCTAGCTGGATGAAAGAAGACAGTGGTGGGGGTGTACCCTGCTCCTTACCACCCAAAATTCCTTTAACACAAAAACCGAGCAGCAGCAGCATTTCTAAATTAATTCAACAGAATGAAGGAGCTAACACGGACACCGCAAGCAGACCTTCTCCACCAAATTCACCGTTTAAGCCTGCCGGAAACTTCAGGTCTGCTCAGAGTATCTTTAACAAAGACAAGGACAAGACAGAACAGTCAGACTTGGATGTGATGGCAGACGGATCTGCTAATAACTCCATCCATCCTCCCAAACCACCTGCCAGCAAAAAACCTAGCTTGAAGAAGCCAGCAAAGCCTTCTCCTCGTACCAGCAGCTTAAACGGTGATGCCGGTTGTGTCCCGAAACGTAACCCCCTCCCTAACAGTTTAGCTTTGGGCCCTGCTCCTGCCAAACCCAACCGGCCCCCCAAAGTCAACCTTGAGAACTTTAAAAGAGGTGCTGCGGCCTCTGATGATGGTAAGTTGGACTTGGATTAACATTTGTTCAATAGTGAAAACATATAAATATATATGAGCAACACTACTGATTGTGAGAAGATATAGCCAGCCACCAATCTAGTGAGTGCATATATTTATCAACAATTACACAAATTAAATTTATCGCCAATATGGTGAAAAAAATGCAACACAAAGGTGCTTACACTACTATCTCACAGGCACCACCAAAATATAAACAGCTTAAAGGTGAAGTAAGCGGTTTATTTATGTTAATATAAGTGTAAAACCGCTCTTTATTCATACAGTGATCACTTACATAATGTGCGCGTTTCATAAATCCGATCTCTCAGTCAGCTAAAAGAACCATTCCGCTTACAGCACCTTTAACACACATTGCCTCAAATAGGTGTGATCACACCCCTTACGGGCCCAGAGGAACTGAAGCAAGCTTCTTCATTAAGATTCAGCACACAGTTCTTGGTTTTACTCTTGCAGGCTCTAAATAGCTTTTTTAAAGGTGGTTTATCCACCTCACTTCCCCACCCTTCCAAGAAGTGTTTTTGAGGGTTCCTATTGGTGTTGCTGATCATGGTGAAAAGACACATAAGATGAGCTCAAACAAAACGATAGAGTGATTTCTGAAGGAACATTACAACTGAAAGACTTTAACTCAGTTTTGCTTCTGCTGATATTGTGGTTCATGACTTCTTTATTACTGATTATGATATTTGTAAAATATAGATACAAAAAAATATACAAAAAGATGAGATTGTACGACTGTGGCTCAGGTGGTAGAGCGGGTCGGCCAATGACCGAAGGGTTGGCGGTTCAATTCCCGCCCTGCCACTTCCCTGTCATGGTTGTGGTGTCCTTGGCCAAGACATTTCACCCGACTTACCTCGTGTGAATGTGAATGACTGCTGTATGTTTGTGGTGGTCAGAAGGGCCGTAGGCGCTGAGTGGCAGCCACGCTTCCGCCACCGGTATGACTGTGTGTGAATGAATGGAACCTGGAACCTTGTAAAGTGCTTTGAGTGCCTAGAAACGCGCAATATAAATCAAATCCATTATTATAACATTTGTCCTAGAGGGAACATGATGGACTTGAATGATGGATCTCAGAACTAAAATCAAGGCTACAGAGTAGGTTACTGACTAATCTTGCTGTTTGATAACTAATGCCAGGTCTTAGCTCAGCATAGCTTTCCCTAATGGAATAAAAAGTAATAGCCTAGTGTACGGAGAAAAAAAAATCCAGTATACATGGTTTTGCTCTTGACACAAAGGGGAAGGTTTAAGAGAAATGTTGGCATCAAGCAGAGACACATGGCCCGGCAGGCAGGGTCAATTCTAGATAACAATATCTGGTCGAATTTCCATCCTTTGTTTACCATGTGCTGTATGTCTTCGCTCCCATTCAGCATGCAACAATACAGCAAATCAAACATTGCAAAAAATGTCAGGATAATTTATTTTCCGACCTAAGACATTTAAGATAATCAACACTTCCTCTAAGCCAGACACTTGCTGTCAAGAAGATCAAATGACACAGGGCAGTAAACAGGCTGAAAGAGAAGGGGTTCCTCTTATTTTTTTGTATCAAGTTAATTTCCTCCATACATACATAGCAGCGCCACTTTGGACATACTTGGTGAACGCATTTCAGATGTGTGAAAACGGTTTGCCTCACAAGCTAGTGTGGTTAATGTGCTGAATGCAATGTGCAATGTGTAGCCTGAAGTTGGTGACTTACTGTTACTTGGGGTTATCTGACCAAACAGACAACCACTTGTGTTTGTTCATACTGTACATCATCCTGCATTTTGTACACCCTGTAAACAGGGTACAACATTGATGCAGGAACTGCTGCACAGTTGTTCAGACTGCAGATAAAAGCCCTCAGTTACAGAAACACATTTGGTTCCTCTATTTTAACTAGCCAAGTTCCCTGTCCGGTTTCTCCTTTCTCCTCCCCCTCGCTATTTGCTCCGACAGCTGAGTTTGTTTCACCACATGGGGAAGTAAGTTTGAGCAAACAGTGATAGTTGCGAGTGAAAGGCTCTGTTTTTGGACACATAACTTATCTCTATTGATTTCCAGTCAGAGTTGGATAATGAATGTTGGTTTAAAAGCATCCTAATATTGTTAAACAGGGGCATACACTGGAGAAACAGAAACTGACTGTTTTGATGTTGCTGTCACTTCTTTGGATCCTTAGCAAACGCTGTAGTTTGTGACAAGCAAAGGTTGTGCCTCCCCATTCTTTCTCATGCTATCTATCATTTGTCTTATTTCACCCTGAAATGTCTGAATACACACATTCACCGTTTCAGGGTTTCATTGAATACATACACGCTTTTTGTTTTGAGTTTTGGATCCATCACTTCTATTTGATGGGTAAATTGTTAAGGCTAGGTGTGCTCCCTCATGCCGGAATGTAATTAGCACTACCGTACTTAAGTACAATTTAGAGGTAATTTGTAGGTGTGTTTTTCCATTTTGGGCTGCTTTATACTTCTACTCCACTAGACCCACATATTTTACTTTTTGTTCCAGATTGTTTTTATATGTATTATAATCAAAAAATTATATAAAGTAGTTAAAATTAGCTCCTCCAACTTAAACTATAAAAAAAGGCTCACACATCAATGCATCAATAATCATAAGCTATAACACTGACATTCAGGAGGCATTCTGCTCCATTATGTTCACCTCTAACTTAAGTAAATATTCTGATAAGTTAGTAAGATTTTAAATGCAGGACTTTTACTTGTAAAGGACTACTTTTACATTATCTGACCCCTCTGAGGATTTAAAAATGTATCCATCCATCTATTAATCTACACGCGTACTATGTGAGACAAACATAGAAACCCATTGGGTAACACACTCAAACTCTCTGTATTTCAACACCATTTGTTTTTGTTACAGGTCCTAGCGCTTTTAAGAAACCCAGCATCCTGAATCCTTTGGCCCCTCATCCCAGTAACAATAGCAACAATCTGACCCCGTCTCTACCCCCTCAGAATGCACTTCCAAGTCTTCCCCCACGACACCCCGGAGCAATGCAAGTCACACAGTTATGCACACACAGATACACCTATACAATGATATACAACTTGTGTGTTCCGCATAAAGCTACTCAATTTAACAAAAGGTAAATCCTGACTTTCAGGGTCCAGCAAGAGGATTTCTATGATGATGTGGATGAATTCAACAGCTCCCCTCCACCTCTACCACCATCTGCAGGTTCAGTATAGTGTTTAATGTTTGATCAAACGTAATGCAACATGACAACCATGTTGCAAGCCTTTTATATTTTTAGCATCACAGAAGGACAGAAGAGGGCGGTGTGATGTTGACCCTTGTACCATATACAGCACATTTGAAAGGGACTGTATTAGTCATCGTACCTTAGCAGTGAATAGTCTGTCCTGTTATGGTTGATTTGGTTATTTGATTATTTTTGACGTATGGCTTAATATTTTATGTAAATTGTTTTCTAGAAAGTTAAGTTTAGTCTCATTGTATGTTTCACACAAATGTTATTTAAATACATTCAGGAAAATCAAGAGATAAAATGTCTTTGAATGCTCTGTGATCGCTACTGAAATACTAAAGATAGATTTCTCTTGTAACATTCATTCATTGTTTCTCTTTAGCTCACCCGAGTCAGAGGGCAAAGGTGAGACATGCTGAACTTCTTTCACTCATAAATACAGATTTGCATGCAGTTACAGGTGCAGGCACATACACACACTCAAACATGTGTTCATAAAAGCCCTAGAGATGTGTTCAATACAAACAAACATTGACCAAATTGAAGTGACTACACTGAGTCACCATTGTTTTTATTGCTCTTGTAATCGATGTTTTCCCTGGCCTATAGGAGGACAAAGATGATGATGACAGTGATGGAGAGATGTATGAAGATCTTGATGAACGATGGTGAGGGAATGTTCTTCATTAAAATCTACTGATTCTGTTCTGTTTGTGAATGGATGGATGCAAGATGCAACTCTACAATGTGCTCGTCACTTGAGCTTAAGCCCTCCATACATATTGGTTGAAATCCAAACTCAGCTATGTCCCTGTCCACTTCTATTAACACTACTCTCTGGTGGTTGTTTTGCAACACTACGAGAAGTAAATAATTGTCACTAGAGAAGCAGAAAATGTTCCCTTTTAAAGCTATTTAGTTTAGGCATTAGTATATGGTCACTCTTCAGCTCATTTGTCGAATAGTAACACGACATGAAGGTTAATACCGAGTATATGGCTAGAACAAAATGGGGTTTAAGTATCCTAGTGTAATTGTATGTTAATATTAGGCTACTGTTAAGTAGTGAAGTATGCCAGATGTAGGCTACATTCGGATGCATTGTGTCAAAACATAAAAGTCGGCTCTTGGTCAGTAGACTTTGTGGTGTCTGTGAGCTCTCCCTGACTGTGTTGGCAAAATAGCTTTATATTGCGCTCTGTGCGTCTGCTTTTACTGCAAGCGCTTGTGAGAGAGAAACTCCACACACTAACACGCTGGGGTTTCGGGTAACTTTCTACTGTCAGAACATTGTGCAACACTCGCGTTGCAGTTAATATATGCATGCACGTGTGAAGACTTATAAAGTGCACGTTCAAATTTTTTATTGCTCACTCAACATATGAGAAATGTAATTCCATGGCTTCAACCAACCTATCACTGGGCATAATGCGGACAGTTCAGGACTCCTTTCCCCCTTGTTGTGTGTGTCAGACTGTCGGCAATCCTCTTGCGTGTGTTAATTTTGAAAGGGCAACAACAAATGAGGAGACAAAGACTTTTCTGACCTATCTGAATTTGGTCAACCACTCACTCAGCAACATTTGCATTAGGGCTGGCCTAGCTCAGCGGTCCAGCCAAAAATATGTGTTGTAATCTTAGGCGCATCTGGTAGTTTTCAAGAGAGTAAGCCTCATTTTGCAAGTGCATTTGGAAATCTTTCAATCTTTCACAACTATTCTATAGACCATAACTATACTCTTTATGGTTACAACTCTGTATTGCTCTCTGTCAATCTCAAAAGGGAAGCGGCTGAACAAAAACAAGACAAAAAGAAAGACGATAAGGAGGAGAAAAAACGACTGGAGGCTGAGAAAAAGGAGCAGAAGGAACGTGAGAAGAAGGAACAAGATGCCAGGAAGAAATTCAAAGTGAGTAAACAAAATTGCAACTCTTAGCTGAATAACATGCTATGACACCTCAAAAGAATGCAAAGGAAAGTTTATTTTGTGTGTGTGCCTTTACCTATGTAATGTAAGTCCATTTGTTTTAGCTGGTTGGCTCCATGGAAGTCATACACCAAGGGAAGGCTTGTGTGGACTGCCGAGGAGGTAAGACAGACCTTGCTCTGAAGCAGGGAGACTGCGTGGACATCATCCGAGTCATGGGTAACCCAGAGGGGAAATGGTTGGGCCGAACGCAGGATGGATCCGGTAAGTTTATCCCTATTTTTTGTTGCCATACTTCCAGCCGCATCTGTAAATACAGGATAAGACTTTCAGTTACATCTCTCAACTGTATAATGTTTATATTTTCGGCCAAACCTCATTTTTCAGATATTAGTCTAATATTAGTTGATTTAAGCAAATTGTACAAACATGCAATCGGTTATACCCAGAATCTTCATCAAGTAAATCAAATCAATATTTTACTTTTCTCTTTGTTTTAAACAGTTGGTTATGTGAAGACCACTTCAGTGGAGATTGACTTTAACAGTCTGAAGAATCTTAATGCCCAGCAGGCTTATGAACCTGAAGTATACGATGACATTGATGTGGTCCGTCATGATAACAGGTACATGGGAATGTTGAAATATACTGTATATTGGGACGTCACATCAGCAAGGACACCACTGGTACCAGAAGTATTATTGATTTTTAACTGCCAATAAGAAAACCTCAGGGTAACACAGCCACAGACATACATATATTAATTTTTAAAATGCCTCCAAAAATTGATTGCTCTTTGAAAATCGTTCTGCCTATTTGCAACTTGAATGTACAGATGTTTCACTTTCATGCCGAAAGTGGAAATGCTCAAATGGACCCTTCACATTTTTTTGTGACAACAAATTAATATGAGTTTTACTTTTGTTTACCTCATGTCACACTTCTTATCCAATCTATGAAAAATTAAAAATCACTAAATTATTTAATATGTATATGTTGTTCTTCTCTCTCCACAGTGGGATCAAAGCACCAGGAGGTATGCTTAAAATCTTACAATAATAAGGCATTTAATGTTCAGTTCATGTCATTTTTGACATGTTTTATCTCAGTAAAACAACCTTGACATCATGCGTCTGCTTTTGTCTTGTAGTTGTCCTACCCCCCCTACCAGGAGAGGAAGGAGAAATATATGATGATGTTGTTGATCCACACCTGGAAGTCAGGTGGGAACTGATTTATTTATTTGAAAGAAATGGGTAAATTGAGAATGAGACTTTCAGAACAGTGCTTGAACTCTTTTACAAACACTGAATACGAATGTTACATGAAAATAGTTACACAGGACATATAAATAAATGTAAACAGTAAAAAAAGGAAGCTGTTTCATCCTTGGTTGGCTTTCTAGTCCGATGGACCCCACGTCTTCTACTACAAAGCCTCGAAGCTTCCTAAAGATGTTTGACCGGAACAGACGTCCAGCCAGCAATAAAGTGTAAAATACACTCAGTAGTAAGACGGATCACAGATTTACTGTCCCCCGTTGATAACCCCTAATCTTCCACTCTCTTTTTAACAACTTAACAAGACCTCTGAGATGAGGTTGCACGTGAATGTTGATTTCCTCCCCCAGCTCGGATCAAACACTTCACCGCTCGCACACTGAATAACACTGAGGGATGTTCGTTTTGAAAATCTACCGCATGTGTTGTTTCTGTGATTGCAATCAGTGCAGCTGATTATCTGTGATTACACTAATCTTCTTTAGTCATTTGCATGTCCATATTTGATTTATGGCTGTTGACTTATTCAAAAGAAATCAAGGCATGATCATCTGCTAACACCGCCAAAAGAATGTGTTTAACAAGATTACTAATTCACACTAATGTGTTGTAATTCATGGATATGCGGATTCATTTGTGTAGCTTTAAATCATAACCCACTTTTAGAATGATGAAAAGATATACCTTTTGTAAAATGTATAATTATTTTTATTCTGTTGTGCCAGAGTGCCTCCGCCCAGCCAGTTCATTGCAGGTAAGGATAATGGATATTTAATGATATAATAATAATAATAATAATAATAATAATAATAATAATAATAATAATAATAATAATAATAATAATAATAATAATAATAATAATAATAATAATAATATTATTATTATTATTATTATTATTATTATTATTATTATTATTATTATTATTATTATTATTATAATTACATTTATTACTGAATTCTTACATAATAAAACACACTGTCACTCAATTCAATACACACATTGACTTTGCTGATACAGCTTCACTTGTATCTGGTATGACCTTTAGCTCAAAGTGACTAGCATACTTTAAATAGATATTGTTTTTAAATGTACCATTACTCTTTAAGTAACTTAGGGCCGGTTTCACAGACAGGGCCTAGATTAAGCCAGGAGTAGGCCTTAATGTGGACTAGTTAAACTGGGACGTTTAAGTCACTTTCATGGATATGGCTTAAATTTGGCTTAGTTAGTCTGAGACTATGAAGTCCTGGAGTAAGGTAAGTAAGCCTGATTGTAAACACCTGCCCATGAGTGATCATAAAAACCCGGAGTGGAGCAGAAACACCATTCCTTATGAGAAAAAACAATGGCAGAGGTTAAAAAAATCCTGTCAATAAACTTTAATGAATTTGAAAAAAATCTCTTAAAAAAAAATTGTTTGAAACCATCCGGTTATTGAATCTAAAAGCCATACTGCTGGGACTGAGCAAATAAATAGTTGGGTCGCAATTTGCAACAAATTCAGTTCTAATGAAAATGTTACTAAGAGAACAATACACCAACTTCAGGTTATCTTCATTATTATTGGTATTTCACATCTTTCTCATTTATAATTTTGACATATTTAATGGTATCTGCACTGATAGACTCTGGAAAACCCGTATCTCGCTTTAAAGAAGAGCTTGCCACAACCTTTCAACAAAGGACAAAAAAGATGACATTGCATGAAAGTTAGCCCGAGAATTCCATGAACAGAAAATGCAATATCTGAAGGAAGTATGACTTGAAAATGAAAATTCTTCAGGTGAAATTGGACATGTAGTTGGAAGAGAGAGCTATGATTCAAACAAGATACAGTACTGAGACAATTGTGATTACTAATCACACTGAAGATATAAGTAGAAAATAAAAGGTGTTCATGTTGTGTTTTGTCATTTTGTTATTCATGTGTGTCAGTATTTTAAATCACAACAAGCACATTTGAAAACAGAATTGTTTTACACACTCATTGTATTATGCTGAATACATCTTCAATTTAAATGCATCCATCTAATAAAATCAAGCAAAGTTGTTATTTCCAGTGCATTTTCCATATTGAAAACAGTCTCGAAATGTAAATTCATCAAATAAATGTTTTGGATAAGACCTATCCACAAGTACTCTTCTGGCTGGCCTCTGCAGTGGGAGTTGGTCTTCAGTTAGATATTCCAAATAGTCCATGCTCTCTCACAAACACCACTAAACTGAAGTTAAACCTGCCTCTTTGGAGGATTAATTTAAACTCAAATTTAGACCTAGAGTAGCTCTAGTCGTCCATTTTGCAAGTGGCTTTGTTTAATCCAGAATATCTTTAATCTAGGACTATTTTAAACTGAGTCTGTGCAAGTAGCTTTGAATTAATCCGGCTCAAACAGGCATTTTAGTCTCGGACTAGTTTTAAGCCTTGTCTGTGAAACCGGCCCTTAATGTCTCTTCTCCACTTGTGTTTATTGTAACGTGTGGCCACAACGGCTGTTGTTCAGGGAAGGACCTTGCATTATTTCCCTAGGAAGTAATAATAGTATAAATTAATTGTATGACTTCAAAATGGGTCTGGGCAATACGTCTTAAATCAGCTTCATTAGTGAAAATGAAAATTGCCCAACACCTACTTTTTTAACCCTTTACAGCTGACAGTTTAATTTTGTTATACATTGCCTGGCTAAAAGGTGCACCTGCTGACTTCTTCCTCCTGTTATCACAGATCAGCTTGGAGCAGCAATTGATGAGGAGATATACGATGATGTTGACTCTCAAATGTTGCCGCCCCCTCCTCCACTCAGCAGGTACAACTACATCAATGCTAAAAAAAAGAAAAAACAATTGTGAATTTCCCAAACTGTCAGAAGACATATTTGAGTTCTGAGAAAAATATCATAAATAACCATAGACTCATTACATATTGTACTCAAGCGTATCTATTGTTTTGGTCTTTTGCTCTCCAGCCTTCCGACCCTAAAAGGAAAAGGCAAGACTGAAGAGATTGACTCAAAGAAGCAGAAAAAGTTTGAGAAGGAAGAGAAGGACTTCAGGAAAAAGTTTAAAGTATGTCTCTTCATTTTGTCTTCAAGCATGTGTATCAATCCTTCCCTCTTACTGTTACCAAGATCACACCTGCTGACAAATCTTGAAAAAGGCTTATAGTGCAAAAAAAACCTGTCGCTCTCTTACTAAAATAATTTAACAACCTAGAAAAAGTATAATTCAAATTCAAATTCATTAGAATGTTTGGTTCAACCGGTCGTTATAGCAAGTTAAACTTTCCATGACTTTCCATAAACCTATTAAGAATGTTACATTTGAATCAATATTGATTGTGTAATTTGACCATCTTTTTCAGTATGAAGGGGAGATACAGGTGCTGTACCAGGTGACCATCGTCCAGAGACTCACTAATAAGAAGTGGGCAGGGAAAGACCTTCAGCTCAAAGCAGGAGAAAAACTTGACGTCATTGTTAAAGCCGTGGATAACAAACTGATCTGTCGAAACGAGGAAGGGAAGTGTGAGTATCTGCTACTACCCGTTATTGTTTGTGTTTGACACGGCAAAGAAAACCAATCAAAACATTCATTCAAGATTCCAACACAGTGTTTTTAACCTGTCTGAATATGTTTCTACAGTAGGCTATGTCTCGACCAGCTACATCGATATGGAGTAAGTACCAAAGACATTCACACATTCATGCAAACCCAGATTAAGATAGGCAGACTTCACTATATGCTGTCCGTACTGATTACTTCGTTCTTGTTTACAGCGATGGCG
This sequence comes from Ammodytes marinus, assembly GCF_949987685.1. Classification (NCBI taxonomy): domain Eukaryota; kingdom Metazoa; phylum Chordata; class Actinopteri; order Uranoscopiformes; family Ammodytidae; genus Ammodytes; species Ammodytes marinus. The sequence continues at coordinate 13,423,594 of NC_137222.1, forward strand.
ATATCTACGATGATATTGGAGATGGTATGTGTTATTCATTTAATCTTTTATCATTTCATATAAGTATGAAATTTGTATAAATCCACACAGTGGCCCTTAATCACCATTCATAATAGAAATAATCTCCATTTCTAATTTTCCTTTCAGATTGCATCTATGACAACGATTGAAAAAAACGTTGCACTCTGCAACTGCACTGGGTTTATTGTTCTACTCTGATAGTTCAAGTTATTTATTGTGTTCATTGATGATATACATTCGGAGCTGCTTTTGGTTAATCGGAGAAAAAAACATTGAATTTTAATATTGCTTCATGATTTAGTCAAATTTTAATCGCTGGATAAATTGGACATCCTGGCGATGATTCAGAGATATTGATTTGATTCCTTTACATAATATCATTCATTTAAATGTTGTTTCTACAGAATAAAAGAAGAAAAAAATATATATACATACAGCGCCTTGCAACTAGCAACTGCTTAACAAAGTGAGTAACAGTTGTATGAAAAACAGTATTTGAATAGTTTGAATCTGTTTTAATGTGTTCTTGGTGTTTGCCCTGTTTGGACTGCCTTTATAAACTCCACAGCACTGAATTTACATGTGTGTTTCTAATATGTTTTGCAATTTAATGTAAAGTTGTAAACATTACTTGCTCTTTTTTATTTTGTATTCATGTACATGATATGATACTATGTGAATAATACATTGCAACTGTAAGGCCAACTGATATTTTACAGCTGCTACGATAACTCTGGTGTCAACATGAAGACTAGACATGAAGACATGAAGTGCCAAATTGCAGCTTAATTACTGTACACACTTATTATGAAATACATGCATACTAGCTATACAATTTTTTTCTGAAAAAAAGTGTTGGATTTTTTTATACATCTCAGTTTGTCCTGTTGTTAAAGTAAGATCATATCTTAAAGAGAGTGCTCTGTCTTTCTTTGCAACAAATAAATTCCAATTTCTCAATTGTGACTTTCTCTGTGCAGTTTATGTAGAAAAAGGTTGACATCTAATGGCAACTATCAGGAACTACAACTATAGCAAACGTAACACATTTGGATTACAAGTAGAAGTTTCATTTAAATTGTCAGATTATTGATACAATGCATGGTTTAGCAGATAAGAATATCAAGTTTACAATTACTTTTAGGGCAGACACAATTAGAAGAGTAGTCGATTGAAATGAATTGGCAGCTATTCTTAGTCAGTTTAATTCGCTTTTCGAGCTAAAATGCAATACATTTGCAATTCTTAAATGTGAGTAGGTCTATTTTTGCTTTTCTTTGGCTTTTTTACATTTTATTATACCATGGTAAACATAAAAACTCTTCAACGGAAGACATCTGAAAACAAACTGTGATGGAATTAGTTTTACATAAGTGTCTGGCATTTTAGGCTTATATATTTATTAGACAGTAAATTCATCTATTAATTGAGAGAATTATCAGCAGATTGATGATTCAACCAGGTAGGAACTGTTTCAAGGGAGTCAAGCTTTCTAGCACTGCTTTGATACTGAATAAACGTATCTCATTGATTAAAGCACTCTATTGCCAAGAGTAATTTTTTTTTCTTAAATAGGGATTATTCTAGCCTACTCACAAGGGTAAATACATTTTTTATCACCTTAAAAAATATGAAATGCTAATTTTAGTTGTTAACAATTACATGTGATTTATTGAAAATGCATATTAATGACGTAACCGTCTGTTTATTTATTCATTGTGCTAATTGTGCATGCATTTTATGCTAGCTAACTCTTTGGACGAATCATTACCTTGTCATGCTGGAGTCCATTCTGAAATGTTATGCATTTTATTTTCTGTTGCTAAGTCCATTTTTTAGGAGTGAAAAGGAGAAAAGAAAAGAAAAAAACAATGGAATTGTTATACTTCGGTGAAGTAGGACTACGCTTAAAATGTAGCTCCACTGGCTTTTACTTTTCTCTTATTTCAAAGAATCATAACTTCCGCCCTGACCGGAAGTCACATACTCGCTTCACAATGGTTCCTCCAGTCGCAGTGTCGCCGCTCATTAAGGTAATCATAACACACACCGTTTTCCCTGAATATGCTTTTGTCATAATTTGTCAATTTAGCGGAAGAATTATTTTTAGAACCGCTAGATTTCCTTTGAAGACTGCAGTGCCTGTTAATGTTAGCTGGTCTAAGTAGCATGGCATAGCATGTTAGCTCATGTTTGATAGCAGTGACATTGAGAGGATGTCACCCGTCAGGTGAACATTTCTCCACAAACAGACCTGTAAAATCTGGAGCATCTTCCACAGCTGTCTGGTGCGAAGGTCGTAGTTGTCAATATTAGTTGTACAGGTAAAATGAGGTTGTTACCTCAGCTACCCAGTGTTTGAAAGTGACATTCACAGAGTAACCTCACGGAGTATGACGCAAAGTCACTTCATCTTGTGTATGTCTGAGCTAAATCAGTTAGCTTCCTAGTCATGGTTGTTTCACTGTTCACAGCGCGTTTGAATCACTTTTTTTTCAGACGGCCAGGTGGTCTGCCCTGCTGGTCGGCTTGGTCTATGGGAAACAGAGGTTCGGTGAGTTCATGTCGGCGCATGCGCCAGCCTGTGTACTGTATCTATCTGGTGGCCACACTTCAAGGGCAACATTTATTGAAAAGTGGTGGAACAGTGTAGCTTTGCTCTTATACAGGGTCACTGTAAGGGCATAGTGGGACACTACTATTATGGCAAGTCAAAATGTCTGCTGTGAAAATTGCCTATTTTAAAACTAAAATGCAACACACAACCTGCCTACTTATTATTATTATTATTATTATTATTATTATTATTATTATTATTATTATTATTATTATTATTATTATTATTATTATTATCATCTATGTTACTTTGTCAGTTTAAGCTGTGTGTCAAGAAAGGAGCCACCTGTTAAACATACAGGGGGTAAGCCTTTGATCATACTCAATATATAATTACAGAAGAACTGAAATAAAATACATAATGTACTTCACAATGATCATAAAACCAGATTGTGTATTGTGGAATATACATTGAGTGTCAGGCCCCTTAATGTTAGCCAATTACTTTTATGAATTCAGTTTTTTATTTGGTGTGTATCGATATTGTGGACTTTGCAGCAGCTAATGTATATTTTGTCAATCCCACTCTTGCTTCAATATAATTAGGTGCTAAAACAAAAGATATGGGCTTATTAATACATTAAGCCTCAATTCTCCTACCCTGCTTCATGTTTGAAAAGCCACATTTAGTGTTTTTGGAGACAATTTAACATAAACGAAACCCAGCCCCTGTGCAATCTTTGAGTTCTGATAATAAAATAAATGTGACAGTCCTTTACATCATGAAACAAATCAAAATAAGTAGTCCACTTGAACTTAGATAATTCTATATTCAGAAGAATATCCTATCATTGTTTTCTGATCCATCAACTTGACGTCAAATGTTTTCATTAAATATAGGATGTTTAATAGTGTTATGATGTGGTTGTGTGTCTATTTCGATTAAGTGACTGACATTGGCCTGCTCTGATCTAAAATGATGTATTAAGTATATTGTTAATTAATTTATTCCTACCTGCAACGTGTGCACATATCGCTGGCCCCTTTAGTTATTTTACACATGCATGAAGCAAAGGTTAACATTTTTTATTGTCTTTAAAAATGATGTTAAAATGATGTTATTCTTACTCAGAATACCTAAAGCCCATTGCTGAGGAAGAGAAGAGGGTTGAGGAAGCGGAGAAGAAAATGAGAGAGGAGCAGGAACGCATCTACAAGCAGCTGGCTGAAGGTAATACAGGTCTATCTACCTGTCTGTCGCAAACACAGCTTGTATTGTTATTTAGTTTAATGATGCATCTTATTTACATATTTTCCCCATATTGTTTGTTCTCTCTCCTCTCTGCAGATAATTCTGATACCATCCTCAAATGAACCATCTTGACCTGTGTCGTCATGTCTCAAAATAAATAAAAACAAAAAATGTTTTTTGTGTAACAATGCGTACTTGTTTTTTTTGTAGGGGTTTAACTTAATTAATAAATAAAATATCACATCAAACCAGTTCATTCATTCTTCAGGTGTAATTTCCTCTACACCTTCATGCAATGCAAAAACACACTGTAGCACAGACATTTTGTGTATATGTGTTGTGCACCTGTCCTTCAGTAGGAGATGAGCCCGGTTGTAATCCTGGCCTAGTTTAGCAGCAATCCCAGGATTGGGGTCAAGCACTAGTAGTAGAAAGTGCATCGTGGACAGAATGGGTCCCTTAGTGCATAATGTGTGTTGCGTAATGGTGTAACCTTCATTATGATATCTATATTGCATTGTAATTGTGATGGCTTAGTGATTGCAAATAATTTATTGGTAGATTTATTGTTGCTACATGTGACTCAACAAACAAAAATCTGTCTTCATACTTAAGTTAGTGATGCATCTATAACAAACAACTATCAACATACCCAATCATTTTAGTTTTTCAAACTAATGTCAGCATCTGGTAGTCAATGCAAGCAGTAGCCTCAAAAAATGCATAAGCTTTATTATTTTCATCATTGTAAACATGGTGCACAAGAGGCAAGCTTTAAATTACTGTAGATGCATTCTATTTATTTTATTTTATGTATTTTTCACAGCACATTAATGTACATTTATTGTCTAATAGTACATGTCATCTCTGAAATGCCCACTCCTTCCATATGTGGCATACTTAATCAGTAAATTGAGGCAAGCATGATAGAAATGCATTTCAATCTTTTAACGGAATTACTTGACTCATTTGCCAGTGTTTACCAATCACACTTATTCCATTTTCAAAAAATAATATAACATCTATATTTGAAACTAGAACTTTTATTTATGTATATATTTACAGGGAGGAAGGGAAATATGTACAAGTGACTACCATACATTATTATTTTACACTGTTTGACACTGTCTATGCTTTGTCTTCAGAAACATTGCAGACACAAGATGGCCTAGATGTTAGCACTGCTGCCTTGCGACAGTCCTGATACTTTTTGCGTTAAGTATGCATGTTCTCCACATGCTTGTGGGGTCTGTTTACTTGCACTTTAAAAGGTTAATATACTGTAAATACTCATTACCCTTCAAGACACTGGCCTCAGGACTGGAGTTAGTCCATGGGTTCTGTGTATCAGATAATAAAAATCACCTTTTGCAGCAGGTGGAGAGAGATGGTTGTTTCTTCTAACCCATAATGCTTTATAACCAATTTGAGTTACCATTAAGGTCCAATTTAGTTCATTAAAATATGTTTATCTGGAACCATCTTATTTCCAGATTAGTAACTGGGTTTCAACCTGCTCTAATTAAATAATACATACAGTATTTGTATATTCATAAAATATAAATCTCAGATACTCTACCAGAAGTATATACATTATGAAGGCCTCATGACGAAGCAGCTACAGTAAACAAACACTCATTTGTAAATGTCACTGGAAGAAGTGGAAATGAAATCGTTCTCAGATATTACTATGTACAGTGATTCAATATCATATATATCTTGCTTTTATCTGAATGTACACTCTAAATAAATATTAAATGTATGTAGTACAATATGTACAATACAGTATGTTTGAGAACAGCCTAAACAATCTATACAGTTGTCATCGACTTGGGCTTTAGGGTTAGTATAATACAATAATTGAATAGTGTGTTTATTCTAACATTATACATACTGTGCATGGGTAGCAATCACTACACAGATGTGTGTAGGAGTTGTATCCTCTTATATGTGCTATGTATTACAACTACTTTAAAGGAACCGTAAAAATAAATAAATAAAAGTTTGTCCCACAGCAAATACAGTAAGCACACAAGCTTACACACAGCATCTCTGTGGACCATATGAACTAACACACATCCTCATGCTGTGCTTTATGAGGATGAGAAAACCTGAGATCTAAAAAAGAATCTTGAATTATATTTAATTTCAGATGTTCCCTAAATGTAACCTGAAGTAGAATCAATCATGTCCGTTTCTGTTTTTCCTCTGATGGTTTCTCAACATGTGACTGTGTGCCGTCTTTTTCAAAATCCATTTTCTTTGTGTCACCTGGTTAGTGTCCCTTAAAGAATAAAACATCCCTGCACTTTTTAGCACATGGAGCAGGTCTTGGATCCTGAGCCTCCACCACTGGAGTTGTTTGCAGCTGGTGGACAAAGACAAAAGGGTCAATATACTGTATGTGGCTTACCAGCAGCTGGTTATTTTAAAGGCTTAGTTGTTTTTGTGTATTACCTCATTTCAGTCTTCTAACTAGATAATAACCCAATTTTAACTTTTTGAGTTCAGCGTTTCTGCACAGTCATACTATTGAACAAGTCACCCAAGTGATTCAAATTGGAATGCAGTGGCACACATTTAAATAACTTTAATAACTGTCCCAATACATTTCATAGCTGTGTGATTATTCCAAATAATTACCGCACCTTTACCAGCTCCATCTTTAGCAGCTTTCTCGTCCTCAATGGCTTTGAGTTTAGCCTCATACTCTTCTTTTCTAGCATTCCACTCCTTCCTGTTATTTAGGATGCCGTCCAGCATTGGTTGGATTTGTGGGTGGAAGCGAGAAAACTCCTGAAGAGTAAAGAAAAAAAGAAGTAAAGTAAGTACAGAAAGTACAAGATTACTCAAATTTGGAACAGGAAAATTCCTGATATTTTCTAAATACATTATTTACAATAGGTACACTGAAATTAACCATGTACTGTTTGGATAATAATCCGAGATGCATTATTGGCATTACCTTGTAGACAAACGTACAGACAAAGTCAATAAAACCACACTGTAGCTTAGGAAGATCTGCTGATTTGTTCCTATCCATCATGGGCTGGTGGGAAGGACATAAAGTGTTTAAGAAACATCATATTAACATTCAGAAAATCAATAATAACAGCTGCTGCTTAAGTGATTAGAATTAGTGAGACTTCATTCTTCTGGCTTTGCATGTGTCTACGTATGTACTGTTGCAATATATTTCTAATTAATAAATGCTTGCTGTAACGTTAGTTGCTGTAACGTTAGCTACGGTAATACACCAAGTATAGCCCACACAGTTATTTACTGTTACCATAATGTGCTGTCAAATATATACACATTCACTACAAACACTTTGTAAACTCACAATAGGTTGTTGTTCCAGAACCGTCCTCTCCAGGTCACCCTGCTCCCAAAACTCTGCTGCTACAGACAAGGCAACCTAAAAGACACACACACACACACACACAGAGTCATCTGTAGAAAATCAAATCACAAACACTCAGTGAGTCACTTATTTATTACGTTTGGGTTTTTCTCACCTTGCTCTGTACCTCCCAAGGCTTCGTGATAGCAGACAAGTCACATGCGGTCATCATCATAGCCCTGAAACAGAAATAAATGTAGACGCTCAGAGAGATGTTAAAGAACAAACAACTATGTACATTCTATTTTTACTTACATGAGAATTTCTTTTCTGGTTGTTTCTAGAGACATGAAGTCGACCCACTTCTTTTCGTCCTCATATGTGTGTGAAAGGTCCACAATCTTCTGGAACATGGTTCTTTTCCTAGCAGATTAAATGAAGAGAAAATATTTTTACAGTTTATTTTGATTTTTATTTTTTTTGCAGTATAGAGTATGAAGGAATTAACAAGAACAGTGAGACAATGAGAGAATGTGCTGACTTGAAATAAAGAGCCAGGTCAGTGGCAATGATGGCGATGTCAGTGAGATGAATCACATGGTCTATCTGTCGCCTGTGAAGGTTCTGATAGATATTCAGTGACTGCAGATGAGAGGAGAGAGAGAGGGGCACGTGACTGCAGTATGTGACGAAGAGAGATTTTAGTTGGGTAAATTTAATCTCCTCTTCACTTCTTCTTCTTTCTCACCTCGTCAGCCAAAAGGAACTTTCCGAACTCCAGATGGTGTCGTTCTAAGATTGAAGAGCCATGCAGCTTGGCCAGCGGGTTGCCAGATCTGTTGGCGTTAATATAATTCCTCAGATATAAACATAATTTAAAATGAAAGCAATCACCATTGGTTTGTCACCAAGTTTGAGGCTTCAGCATTGACATTTCATACAACCTTATAGGCTTTATAAAGCATTATACCAAACACTGATTTTCGCCAGGTAGCCTTTAAACTTTTTTAAAGCATTTAACTTTAAATGACTTGAAACTTGTTTGAAACTATTTTATTCAAAGCATTATTTTGCATTTGCTAAGAAGCTAATGGCACCCTGGGAGGTATAAAAACAAGAAAAAAGTTGTCATCTTGAGAAAGAACACCTCTTTTCATTACAAGACTATAACAGTGTTGCCCACTGATTAAAAAAGTATACATACTACTATATATCAAGTTTCTCTTTCTATTTCATCCTTCAGTGCTTATTGTGTACTCTATTTAATTGTTCCATCCTATTCTAACTTAAACTACTTTACCTCAAACATTTGAGGAGGGCTCACACTGCATTTCATTGTGAAATACTTGTGTCATGACATTAAAGCTGAACCTTGAACCATATACTTTCAGTTAGAAGGTAGTATGTGCGCACGTACAGCATACATTGAGTATGAAGCATTATTATGGTGTTAGGGTTATCAGCGTTGTTGTTGTTGTTGTGTATTGATATTTTGTATACCCAGCTGTGGAAGTAGTTTTCATTATGCTGGATTATTCTAAGAGATCGATCAACCTCACTTACTTGACTTGGTACAGGTTGTTTGTCCCTCTGTGATCAATATCATGGAGGAAACCTGCTGTAATCATTGCCATGACCTCCAAGTCAGTGTAGTATCGCTTCAGCATTCCCGTCTAAGCCGTCAAAGTTGTCAAAGCAAAGAAATGACACCCAATTCGGTTGATAGTTTTCCTTTTTTTTATGATTTCAGATTTTGACTTTATCACAATAGTGCTTACAGAAAATTAAATATGGCTTCTATTGTCAACAGAGTAAACTCTTATAGAAGAGAAATACCGTTAAGAGTGTAAACATGGTCTGTCCAACGTTGAAGCCATGACGCCAGTTGTGGTAGGTGATTCTTCTGTAGCCTTTACTGAGTGAGTACATGAACCGAACGAGCACCTGAGAGGAGAAAACAGATTTATCACATTGATGCTTTAAAACAATGTTGTATTGCTAGTGTATCTGTTGGTGTGTCTAGATCACCTCCTTTCATCCTTCCAGAACCTCTAAAAGGGTGGTCCCCACAAGTCAATAACCTTGTCCAATGTCCCCATTACAAATGGAAACCAGTATTTGTGTGTGCATGTGTTGGTATGCCTAGATCACCTCTTGAGGAACCTGGAACTTCTTGACCACCCCGACCTCATAGTACATCTGGATCCCGCACCTGACTAGTTCCATCTCTGTGCAGTTAAAATCCGAAAAGTGGAACTCATAGATCTCAAACTTCTTAATCAGTGGAGGTAGGTCTTTTTTCTGGAATGGAAATCAGCATAATGCCAGAGTAAGATAAGAGAAAGTACACAGCACATGCATTGTACTGCTAGAGGAACAATCTGTCTATGTATAAGGAAATGTCACAAACGCAGTAGTAAAACTAAAGATTAGATGCTGCTGAGGGGAAAAATAAAAGTGCACACACTAATTTCCAGACAAGTTTCAGTTTTACCAGGATAGTTAAAAGAGCCTCCTCTTCACAATCTCTTGGTTCACAGCCATAAAGCTCTCTGGTGTTCTAGGATGAGAAAACCATCGAGGTTGTAAGTATGAATTGACCAAATAGCAAGCACAAGTACATAGTCAGTTATACAGTACTTCCCATAAATGAAAGAGACATTCATAAATAAATTCATATAATTATTGAACAGATGAAAAAATAAATGATATTAGTACTGACCAGGATATTTTGAATCTCATCATCCCGACATTTGACGTGGTAGAGCACCATGTCTTGAGCGATGTCTTTCCGATTCTCCAGCTTGTTCATCTTGTCGTAAGTGTCGGTGTTCAATACAGACCAGCCCAGGAACTGGGTCAAAGCCTAAGAAACATGGATCAGCATCATCAGCACAATGTGTACCGTAGGGGATGAGACAGTCAGAATTAAATGGCTTGGTTTTACTAACTGTTTCATACAGTAGTCATTGAGTAGTTCATCATGTGAAGGACTATGTCATGTATATAACTATTCAATGCATACAAAAAAAGGCATTTATTTTGTGAAGGATTCTGTGCTAAAAAGGGGGATTCACATACTTCCATGAGTTGCTCATCCTGATCATCAAAAGGCTTTCCATCTTTTCTATTGTAAAAAGTGGCCACACCAACAATCTCTTCTTTTTTGTTGACGATTGGCAGCGAGAGAACATTTTTAATGGTCCAGCCACTGTTGTCAAGTGGCTCAGTCTGAAACGAGCAAAAAACATTATGCTGTATGAGCTGAATACATCTGAATATCCTAAGACTGTTTTTCTTTTTTGTAAATTCATCTATTTACCCTTTAAGTAGGCTACCTTACCTGGAACTGGAACATCTCCTCAGCAGCTACATTCATAATGTTACAAATCTAAGAAAACACAATATAAAAACAGATCAGATATGGCGGAAATTAATGGTGGTAATGTAATAACAAAACAAAACAAAAATTTAAAAAAAACTCACAAAACCGCTCTCAGCAACATAAGTAGGAAGGCCACTACTCAAGGCCCAATGATCTGCCGGTGGATTGCTGCGTGACAGAGGGGCAAGTAGTTAGCATAGCACAAATTGTGTCCAAACTGAGATTTCATCGCTGACCCTTGCAGTAACATGGTACATTAATGTACCAATTTTGCTTCAAGCCCTGTTTTTGAAAAATTATGCTAATTCTCTCAATTGTGTCATAGTCATAGTATTCCACAGCTGCTTTTTGAATACATATTCACACTAAAAAGGCACACTGAAAAAGATAGACTTACGCTATTACTTTGATTTCTTCTTTTCCGTGTAATATATAATCAATCACTTTATAGAAAATGACCTCCTGGTGAATAAATGAAAACACAGAGATTAGTGAAAATAAAAAGACCGACCGGCAGCATCAAGTATAACAACGAAGAGTGTTGATGATAATGTTATATGATTGAAATTAAAGGATATACCCTGCCGTCAGGAGTGACAGGACCAGAGTAAGGTGCCTGCTCTCCCATCAACACTGGCCAGATATCAAAGAACTCCTGTAAGAAGGTGAAATAAAATAAAACATCACTAAATGGCGATACAAGCATTAACACAAAACCTGGGATATTACAGGCAAAAATAAACAGTACCTTCTCCTTCGTCATGTCAAGTAAACCAACTGAGTAGCGGTCACAGTTGAGGTAGGCTCGGACTGTGTACAAGGCTTTGTGAAACTGTCGCTCAATGTCCGTCAGCTCTTCAAACACCTTGTTGGCAGACCACAACAGCAGCTACGAGACATAACATGCTTTCGGTCAATGCAGTGTATGAAGTAATATATAAAGTAATAAAGTCTATAGCAAAGAAGTGTAATACCAAAATCTGAGATTGAATTTTACCTAAACATGGGAAGGTTAGCATCCTTTACCTGTCCTTTACGTGTCTCACAGCTGTGAAGGTAACTCAGGTGGTAGATTTTCAAGTTCAAAGTGGCAATTTTCAGATACTTCAAAAAAAGCTGAATGGACAAAGGTAAATGAAAGCATTATGGAAACACAAGGTTAGAGAGAAATTTCTGATTTGTTAGTAACATAAAGAATACATAATACCACTCGAAAATACCTTCTGTTGTTTGTTTAGACTAGAGAGTTCATCATATTCTGGTGTACTCTAAAGGTATTTAGCTTTTTGTCAAATGCAGTAAAAGAGCCAGCACAGAAATTCAGCTTTTAATTTGAAGTTGGGACTCACGTCTTCATCCTCGTCAGTGAAATGTGGTCCTGTGGTCTTGTTTAGAGCCATGATCACCGCCACCATATCTTTGCCATTGAGGATAGGCGCTGCCAAAATGTTCCGGGTCTTGTAATCTGTGAGTTCATCCACGAATGAGCTAAAGTGTTGGCTCTAAAAGTAAGAAAATACATGTTTTTAGTATCCTAACTTAATTTTAAAATGGTTATGTTTACTTAACTACATTTTTTTGGGGGGGAATTCTGTATGGTTTTGTGTTTTAGTTATGAGTGGTTTTATAAAATGTGTTTATACATTTTTATATATTAATTAAATAAATCCCATGTGTTCGGTAGGTAGTGTCTAGGCCTTTGCCTAAACAGTAACCCAGATGAGAAATCCCTGGAAAATAATGACTTTGGAAAATTACCTCAAATTACTGCTGAAAAATAAAGGAATGCCATTGAATCAGCTGTTTCCAACTGATTGATTTTCAAGGGGACCTCATCATGAAACAGCAGGACTTATAAAATAAGCACTACATGTATATATAAAACTGAATGTTTTCAAAAAAGCTTGATGAAAATGGCTGCTCCATAATGGCCATCTATGAACATACAGTACTATGTGGAGGCAGTTGGGGAAAAAACTGTTCATATTCCTGCTGACTAAATGGCAGAGGGATCTAATCCACAGCTAGAACAGAGGCTGATGGGATCTAGAAATAAATGGATTATGTCTGACAAGGGGATTTACAACTTCACTTGGTCACGTGTTACTAACTCTTCTATAACCAGTCTACAACCATCACAGCTTTTAAGCATTCATTGAATCAGACAAGGATGTGCCATTGAATGCTGCAATGAAAACTTTACATCTAATCAATTTGATGCTTTAATAATTAACTATTGTTTAGAAATGGTATATCCTAAACAGAGGTGTTGTTGTTAACCTTAGCCGCCCAATACAGCGCTATCACATTGGTGCTTTATTGATCATTACTTTTGGTAGAAGAATTTCAACTTGTTTTGATTCTCATGTGTACCAAGTCACCAAGTTGATGCAAAAAATCATGGATAAAATTCACTTTTGGCCCATGTTCAAAATTGCCCAGAATTGTCTGATAGGACCAAATATATTTAGGGAAACATGCCACAATATGTGGTGAGCATCTTCGTGTTTTGTGCCCCCAAAGGAGTCTTCAAGGCAGCGCTGGTTAAGGTTAGGGTTAGGGTTAAGGTTAGAGAATAGGGCCTTCCAGGCAGCGCTGCCTTGAAGGTTTTGTTGGGGGCACAAAACACCATCGAGCCAAGGTCTTGATATCACACCTTTCACATTGAAGCCACTATGTTTCGGATTTGAATACGAAAGCTTTGGCGTCATCTGATGGTAGTATCAAAAACTACACTGTGACTGATATCCACGGGTATATGCTCAACTAACATCTTCACTCGCTCCAGACAGAGCTTCATCCTTCAAAGTTTAGTATTACTTATGTTTCTCCCCGTCCCCTCTTACCTGCGTGACATCTTTCACATTTACAGCCTTCTTGGTCAGGGCAACATGGCCGACTATTCCCATGTCAAGCGGATAGACAATCTCAGAGTCCGGTGGCACCACACAGTCGTCGAACTCTGCCTCTGTGTTGACGTTGAAAAGCCTTGTGGCGAGCTCTCCGATGCCGTTCCGCTGCCGGTACATAAACAAGCTGCACCGGTCGGAGTGGATGAGTGTGCTGATTCTCTTCAGGATCTTGAAAACCACCTTCTCCATGTTGAGGTTCTCCTGCATGTCTTTGATCAGATCATACATGATTTGGCTTTCTTCGAACTTGAAAGAGAGAAAAAAAGCCCCAAGTTTAGAATATGATTTCAGTAGAGAATATAAAAGACCTTCTCAATATATACAGAAGAAAGCCACAGGTTATACTTTATATATATCAGTTTGTAACACTTTACAATAAGGGTAGGCTACATTAATTAACTGATAGTTAATACTTACTTAACGCTATTAATGGTTAGGTAATGCATAGTTAATGCTTGTTAGGCATTAACTAACTGTTGATGTTTAGTGATTACCGTTCAGTTAATGGTTGGTTACGCATGAACTATGCTTAGTTAACTAATGCTTAGTTATGCATCAGCTTAGCATAACTGTTAGTTAATGCTAATTGAGCATTAATTAAAGGTGCACCGAGGAACTTTCAGTTTTTTGTTAATTCTTGGACCCCCTTTGGACAAAAGTGGTAGTGTTTCTACTCTGCCAGCTATAGTTCCAGGGTGAGGGACCCATGACAAAGGCAATAAGAAAAACTATATAAAAATATCATTCTTTGCACTGATGGTCTCATTTGCTTTTACATGTCATTTATGATCATCAGAAGAACAATTTGACAGTTTCAGAAATATTTAAAAGTTCCTCGTAGCACCTTTAAGCAGTTTTTACTGGTGAGATAATGCTTAGTTAATGTTTATTTAGCATTAACTAAGCATTACCTAACAGTTAATTCATGTACCCTAATTGTAACATGTCACCAATCGGTTTATGTAGCGTAACCCAGTTTGCTCATGAAATAAGTAGTGAAATGATAAAAAATCTACCTGACTGAGTTCCTGGAACTGGCTGAAGTCAACCTGTTTCTCTGAAAGTCCTGACACCTTCGATATGGAGGCAGTGCTCATCTTCTTGGCAAAGTACTGTTTAGCAAATGCAGGATTCCCTTGGAGGAACTTTTCCACATCTTCCATTTTCGCACTCATTCCTCCTCTTCTCCCAAACGTTCCTGTCTTTTCCCCTTCTTCAGCTCAGTGACAAATCTCCCGGTCGATCCAATGCTGCTCTGAACACTCTGCCTCCAATTCTTTTTGGAGTAAAAAAAAAGGAATTTAGAATAAGTAAACACACACACACACACACACACACACACACACACACACACACACACATCTGTCGGTTTCCCAGTGTATCTCCCTAAAAAGCAAAAGATCATTCTTACCCAGGTATCATAGAAGTGGATACATTCGAATGCAGGTAAATAAAAAATAAATTAAAAAAGATGCCCCCCTGTTTGTGGGATGAGAGGACTGAGTGAGGGAGAGCCCTGAGGAGAAGGCAGAGGGCTGACTCCAAACAATCCTTGTGTCATCAGCAGATAGTGCTGAAGGTTAGCAGGGATCTGCCTATGCTAAACTCGTCAGCTGATTATAACAGATATGGGGGCCGAAATGATCTGGTCCACAGTCTGCTTCACTACATGTAGCACCTTTGTAACTACACACACAGAGGAAAAATAAACCACAAGTTTAAAATCTGCAGGAAAATTCACTCGACATACAACGGCAACATTTCTTACAAAGGCAATGCTGCCTAACAACTTTTATCCCTCCTTCTTTGCCCTGAATTTTTGATTTAGCTTTGTGTTCACTGAAGAATAAATGTTTTATCTATTCTAGTCTACTTAATATATATATGATAAGATACAAATACATAAAAGATTAGATAAAATCATACTGTATGTCAGTGCGTATTATTAGTCTTTTATAATATTTTTTAGATTGTTACGTGTTACCTCCTTCAGCTTACTGTGTCTGTCTATCTCTCTCACACATGCACATATATCAGTACAAGCTCTTTAAGTCCTTATTAAACAAGGCCTCATTTTGCATAAGCCCTATTTAGCTTGGACGCTAGCTGATTATCTCTGCACCCAAACTCTCAGACTTTCTCCACATCCAATCTATAATGCAGTGTACCGGCAGTGTCTTTTTTCTGAGCTTCCACTCCAACCACTGTTCTCGTTCATATCTAAGAGAGTAAAGCCAGCTAATAAACTGGACACTAACTTAACATTCATGAGATAGTCGCATACTCTCATTCAGAGCAGAGAGGAACTGTCTATAGCTAGTAAGGATTCATACACACATCAAACAAAAAGGTCAGATAGATTATCTGCTTCCACTATAATAGATTACGGCAGGCATAGAAGGGGTGAGGGAGGGAAGGCGTAGTGTAGACCTATAAGATTCTGGTTGATTGGAGTTTTTCTTTAACGTATAGGTTACCTGTTCTGTCTCATGTTTAAAACCCACTAAAACTTAGCACTGGACCAATAGATTCCATTGATATTGTTCAGGGTTAGAAACATTAAGCCAAAATAAATAGCTTAGCGGGAGGCCTAAATCTTTAACAGCTTTATCTGTATAGAAATCTCTATATCACAGTGTATCAGTTAGCAGTAAACAAGAGTCTATAGCTCACAGCTGACTTTGTGAGTGTGGATGCAGAGGACCACTATATGAGCTAGAAGCAGCATGCTGACATTTTCTTATTAACAATGTCGCTGAGGCTGATGGGATTACGTTTACCAACCTTCAATAATCAAACCTCAGACAAATTAACATGTTGGCCTGATAATGGCCCTAGAAAAGAAGAGTCACCACTGTTATAAGCCTATACAAATAATCTTGAGGGGGGAAATCCATCTGGTAGTTAGTCATTAGGATTCACCCTCGGGAAACCATAAATGTCTGCAGAAAATGTCATTACATGCAACAGTTGTTGAGATATTTCAATTTTGACTAAAGTAGTGGACTGAGCTATAGACAGATTTTGCCAAACAGTGATGTTATAAACAATGTTTGAAAAATAAGAAGACAATTGAATAATAATTTGATGAATATATACAAACATTCAAAGCCTTTCCGTTATTGCAAGAGAAAGAGAAAATTGCAAAATTTGGAAGATAACCTTCTTAATTTGCTAATTAACATAGACTGCTTCAACTTCTCCGCATACTCTTAAATTTGCCAATGATAACATTCACCAGGACCAAATTTTATTTCAGCCTACTTGGATTTAATGTTCCACACCACTCTTATGCTACTTCTATTTTAGTATTACTTCTATCAGTACTACTTCTATTGTACTTCCTAGTCACAGTGCTGCAATTTACCACAAGATGGCAGCAGACACATGTCTCAGCACCTGTACTCTTTCTTTCTCTCTTTCGCCCATGCAACCCAGATAGGACTGTGTGTGTGTGTGTGTGTGTGTGTGTGTGTGTGTGTGTGTGTATGTGTGTGTGTGTGTGTGTGTGTGTGTGTGTGTGTGTGTGTGTGTGTGTGTGTGTGTGTGTGTGTGTGTGTGTGTGTGTGTGTGTGTGTGTGTGTGTGTGTGTGTGTGTGCACAGAATACATCCTAATCAAACTATGTGTTACAATTGTCGTGGTACATGGTCTGTGCCTTGACCCCTTAAGTCAGTCTACCAAAATGTGTGATTATTTTAAGTACAGCACAAGGTTAGGGATTTGTTCAAAGAAAGAATCAATACAGAAGGAAGCATGTTCTTTGTGGCTGATTACTACAGTAAGAATCTCCCGAAACCTTTCCAGTTCAAGGCAGAAAAACCCTAACACCGATTACATACTGTATCCCCTTTTCGCATTATTAAATACGAAACACGGGCCACAACAACTATGATTCCTAGAACCATATATGTTCTTTTGAATGGGATAAGCTTAAGGTTTTAGGCGGGGAATGTTTGCACAGTCCCTCAATGTGACAGTAATTAAAGATATGTAAATACAGTAGTCATGATGGTCAGCAAAGAGTATTATAGTTGTGTAAGTCTTGCCATTGGTATATGTCAGGTATCAGCCTGAGGCTTGGGGCATGTTCTGTTGATGGAGCAACCCTTTCTTGCAGCTTTCATTTATAGAAGTGGCTTTACAGGATCAATAGAAGTACTCATCATTTAATAATGTATTCCTCATGAAAGCGGGTAAGGTCCCAGAATGACTTTTCTGTGTGGGGATATATAATCAAATTATTTTGTGTAATCATACTCAATCACAGCCATATTTTCTATGGCACATTACATAACCTCGGCACAAATTAATATTTATGAATGTATTGATTTCATCTAAGTTTTTAGTCGATTTAATATATTGCATTCGGGATAAATGTATGTTAGAAAAATTATGTAGATATGAAAAGATGCAAAGTGAGAGTAATGTTCACTCGATGATCTATTCCTGTCCGTACAAATAGGATTATTGCACTGTCTGAGCAAACAGTCAGTGGGAAAAAAAAGATTGTCTGTCTTAATTGGCTTGTCTGTCTGTATCCCCACTTACGAGGACATGTTTACTATCAGTGTGCAGTGAGTCTGCAAACATGAAGTTGTTTGTTTTGTGTATAAAAAGCAACATATTAAAGATATTTTAAATGAGCAAAGAGAAATGCATAGTGTTAGAGGAACATAGCCACACATTAAGAACACTTTTGATATTATAACATAACATGTGATATTACTGTATAATGGCAGTAATCTCATATGGTTAATCCAGGAAATTAGAGTTCACTAGTTCACAGCCGAGAGAGTGTGTACTGTAACTGTGTTTGTGTTTGTATATGTGTGTGTGTGTGTGTGTATACGTGCGTGTGCATGTGTGTGTGTAGGTGCACAACTGCTTTGAATTGCTAGGTTATGTTGATTTCCCCTTTCCTTTTGTCACAACATTTGAGATATATGAATTTCTTTTGGTTGTCACAAATGGGCTAAATTAATATTGTTGATTGTTGGACATGCTAACAGGCTTGAAAGAGGATTACACACTTATTGCTCAACCGAGGGAGGACATAACAATTAAGAAGTCCTATTTACTTTTGAGTAAATAAAGTACTTTATGCACATGTATTTCAACCTGATTTATGAAAAAATTTAAATCATTTTCTATTTTCCACTGCTGGTACGGGCGGACTCATCAAACTTTCAGGAGAGTTGAGGAATTTAATATCTAACTCGGTATGCACAGTTAAGTTTATACCTCATAAGGCAAGTGGAAAATAGTTTTGTGTAAAGTTAAAGCTCCTTAAGAGGACATTTAACAGGAGTATTTGGAACATTCAGAAACACTCGTTGCAATTAAATAATTTTTTGTTGGTTGATACGCTGTTTGCCAAGGAATTACATTAAATGTAGGAACATTTTATTGTTTAATTTTTAAGTGTTCATCCTTTGTTTCTTGTTGATCCCGTGCTGCCCCCGACAACTTTAGCTTCACAGAGGGATAATAGCCAGTGTGGCGTTTTCTCATAAACATGTATGCCGTGGCATTTATCAGAACATTTCTCTAGAAAAACATATTTTCCAGATTTTTCTTTTTTATTTGTCTGCAAAAATGGCATACCACTATGACCTGCAAAATCAGACTATGAAAATCCCTCACTTCTTTTATTTCATATATTCGAGTGAATATTAGTATTATTGTGCCATCTAACATATCTATCTTGGCTAATATTTGGGTGGTCGTCTTCTATAAGAACATGAATCACATTTCCAGATAACTCCTTCTTAAATATTTCTTGCTCCAGATTTTTTTTTTTTTTTTCTTAAATGTAATTTCCCTTTAAGTGAGTAAATTGCAACTAATGCAAATAATTAAAATAGCTAGTTGTTAATACTTAACTTGTATAAGCATCTGCATCGGCTGTTTATTTTCCTTACAGTCAGTTACATAATGGTCTATTTGTTTTTATAGTAACTCTTGGGCAGGTAGAAACCCAATTATGGTAAGGATTTGAACGCAACAGGATTACTTCTAGATTTAAGCACCGTATTTAGTTCCAAGCCTTAAGCTTGTCTGTGGAGTCTGTATATAAAGGCTGCCTCAAACACAAGACCCCATCTGACAGATAATCACAACGAAAAGTAGACTTTTAATCACTTGCTGCTTTGACCCAAAACAGGTAAGATACTTAAATTATAATTATTTAATAACCAAAAATCATGTGAGTTTTATCTTCTGTCGACTATAACTCTAGAAATTACAGACTTGACACAGGACTAGTGTAACAATCTAAAGCTGTACTCTTCGGTGTAGACATTTTCATGTTGCTACTACATGTAATTGGCTGTCACATAGTGCTCCTATTTTATTTATCTCACGTCAATTGGTCCAAAATATTGTTGATGTTTTAGTAAAACACACCTCTGAGGTTATGCTGTGCTATTTTGTGTCAAATAATGATACTTATGTATTAAAACTTAAATCCAGCAACCAAGTAGAAATAACCCAATAGCCTGTTTTATGATCCCAGTACACTGATGTGTCTTTTTTTATTACAGAATGGCGTCCTCAAAGCTGGCACTGCTGTTTGTCTTGCTTGCCTGCGTGGAGCGCTGTCTGTCTGCCTCCTGTGTCGTTGACAGCTTCAATGTCAAGGAGGACTTTGACCCAAAGAAGGTGAGTGAGTTTTTTTTAACACGCAAAAAGCATACATGTTGAAAGAAAACAGTAGGTAAAATAATTTATTTTTCATTTTTCATCACAGTATGCAGGAAAATGGTACGCACTGCAGAAGAAAGATCCAGAGGGCCTGTTTCTGCAGGACAACATCTCAGCTGAGTACGCCATCGACGATGACGGCTCCATGATCGCCTCCTCTAAAGGACGTGTCACTCTGTTTGGGTAAGTCATTGGGGCCAGAGAATGACTTTTTTTGTACATACAAGGATGTACATACACCCACCCACCTTTGTTTGTTCACAAAGACCTTCTTGACTCACTGGGGGAGATGAGTGACAGCTGAAATAATCACTTTCAAGAGTCACCAGCTCAGTAAGGTGCTTAGGTTTGAGATTTGAGATGGAAACAGGAGATCATTTCCTAGAAGCACAATGTGAACAGCATTAGTTACACACAGGGTTTCCCCTGGGATTATTCAGGATTAGAATGAAATGCAGATTGGAGAGTTGGGCTTTTACACAGGAATGTGGGCTTGCATGCACTTTTTATAAACAAACTTAAGAATTTAAGGATTGAATTGCTCATGACATGGCCTGGAATCAATCTATGTATTTAGAGAAGTCGTGTGCTGTATGCATATGCTTTAAACACTGTAAATTGTAATTAGAATGTTTGAGGTTTGCCGTTTAAAGCTCCTGTAACTGAAAAAATTGTCAAGGACGGTTGATTATTATTATTTTTTTTTTCAATCTAATGTATCTAACATGTGTATTTGTATCACCGTAATGCAGCTTCTGGGTTGTGTGTGCTGACATGGCTGCCCAGTACTCCATCCCTGACCCCACCACCCCCGGCAAGATGTTCATGAACTACCAGGGACTAGCCAGCTACCTGTCCAGTGGAGGTCAGTTCTTCAAATGACCCCACACATTTGTACCCCCTTATACATATCCTTTTTGAATCTCTTCATCCAATAACTCCTCACCTTTCATAACTCCGTTCTGTTAAAACCAGGCGACAACTACTGGGTGATCGACACAGACTACACCAACTACGCCATCACCTATGCCTGCCGCACCCTGAAGGAGGACGGCAGCTGCGAGGATGGCTACGCAATCATCTTCTCCAGGAACCCCCGTGGCCTGCCCCCAGCCATCCAGCGCATTGTACGTCAGAAACAGGAAGAGATCTGCCTGGCTGGAGAGTTCCAACCTGTGCTGCAGTCCGGAGCCTGTTAACCAAGAGGTGTGCATGCTGTGTATGTATGTGAGAGTGATGATGATTTGGAGTGAATGGACAGATGTTCAAATAGAAAAAGAATGAGAGGAGGGAAAAGATTACAAAAAGACTAAAAAAAACATGATTCCAATATTCCAAAATGTCAATCCGTTTTTTTTTTATTAATTTCTTTTTCCATCACTCTGTGTTCATCCATTGTTGCTGTTTTTTTTTCGACTGAGTGTGAAAAATAAAATAAAAAAATATTTTTCTAAACAAACATCACTGGGAAAATGTTTTTTTTCTGCAAAAAGAGTATGAAAGGTGCACCATGTAACTTTGGGTGTGTCAGAGAAGTAAACGTTTTCCAAGGTATATTCTCATTACTGAATAAACAAACTTTCCTCACAGGAAAATGTGATCCTTGGTAGTAACACTAACTTCAAACAGTGTACCAGGCTTGTACACTGTTTGAAGTTAGAAAACTTCTTGAAAAGTTACTGTTTCAATGTTGTTGTTTACAGCAGCAGGGCCCACAGTTGGGTTTACAAACATATTCTAGTCTTACGTTTGGTTCCAGGTCACCCAAAATAATTTTGTTTTGATTTATGATGATAGAATTATTCAATACTAAGAATTACATGTGGAGAAAATATGTTTTGTCAACCTACTGCATGCTCTGAAAGTGTAAACAGACCCACCTCTGTAACTCCACTTTCCAAATACGCATTTTTGGATGTATCCCTTAGTAGTCAATAAAAAAAAAGACATACAAGTCAAGCAAGAACCTGAAAAATATATTTGTCAGCAGTTTTAGCTTGAAAACATATTACACGTTGCCTGTGAGCCCAAGAAAATGCAGCCAAATCCAACACAATACCCACTAAGCAGTAATGGACTTATTGGTGGTCTGACGGTCGCTGGCCTTAGTCCTATTATACTAGACTCAGCTGTTTGGCTACTCAGTGTGCTGTAGGGGTCAAGGATCATATCAAGAGCTTTCTGAAGACACGTCTTACTTAGATTGCAAAGATGACTGCCTTTTTATTGCCGTAGGTTAGGAAAAGCAACCCTTTGGTGCACAAATGGTCCTGTCCTTTATAAACTGGTCTAAACTTATGATGCTGTCACCTTGGGGAAAGGAGGGGAGAAGAGAGAGAGAGGCAGATGACGCACTGTGTAGGTTTGTTTCTAAAGTAAGTGTATAATCATTTTGGATGTTATGCAACACGCTGTAAAGCAATGTGCTAAAGCCAATAATGGTCAAGAATTACCGTAAATCAGTATTAATCACCACAGACCAACAGACGTTTACTTGTTTTATTTTCGAGGAACACATAAGCGAAGAATTGAGTAACCTGTGGGACACAAAACCTAGATATCTTATTTCTCTTTCTTTACGTGACAGTGAAGCAACGTTTAATTTGACTTTGTTGTGATTTAAATCAACCCGTTCCGAGTTTTTGCCCTCAAATTAAATCATTTCAGGTAACTCTGCTTTTACAAAGGTTGTTTTTTTCTGTCATCATTATATTCTTATGCAGCTGAAATACAATGCAAACATCCCCTGGAAACATGTTGAATTAGTATGTCCGCCTTTGATACTTTACATTTGACACCAGGCAGGATTTAGGGCCATCCAACCCATATGGGAAACATTATAGCACAATGTGGACAGTTTGCACAATGACACCGATCATCATGACAACTGATGTGCCAAATGTATATTAACTTAATAGGTTTTGCTCAGTTTGATTTTGAGCAGCTGTAACATGGGCACGTGTGAAAGGGGCTCGTGGGTAATCTCTGTGGATGGTGAAACTGGCTCACGGGACTGTGTGTAAAGGGCACCAGGCAAAGCTTCAGTCAGACTTTCGGTAAACTAGCTAAGCTCTGACGGGGTCAGCTGTTTGACCTTACAGGAAATGAGACCATCTGTAATACGCAATACAAAAACAGCTAAAACAAAACATTGCTGTATACATTTGCTGTGATTTAACATGTGGAGCTGATGTATTATATTCTAGAGTATATGTTTTTGTCATATTCTGGGATTCAAAGCTAGACTTTCAGTAAAGGGAAGGGGATAAAATAATGAATAAAAATAAATGTAAAATATAGTCTCCCCTTTTCTACAGACCCAGATTTGTTGTTAAAACCCAGGCGGTTCTTCGCATAAATATGCTCGACACATGAGGTAGGAATACTGTATTGATCCATCTGCTTGGGTCTGATCGATGGCTCCAGCTCAAAAATATTGGCGAAAGTGAGAACATTTTAATCAGTACTCAAACTTAAAATGACTGTTGTTACATCTGGACTGTTCAAGGCAAGGCAAGGCAAGGCAAGTTTATTTAGCACAATTCAGACACAAGGCCATTCAAAGTGCTTTACAGGGGCAAGATTAAAATACACAATACACATTAGAAAAGCGAATGAATAGTATCCTCTATCTACCTAGCCATTGGTTCCTGTTTTCAATGCTGTAGTTTTAAATTTGTTTGAGAATTATATATATTTTATTTTAAATGTTACTACAGCAAAGAATACTGTATCATGTCTCTGCATCAACCAGAGACAACCAGCTTTGCAGTAAGTCTCTTTTGCAGTATAGCGAATGTGACTGTTTTATCCCTCCACCTTATAGTATTTTAGCTGGAATGTTTTCTTTCGCTGAATTAATTATTTAAATGATTTTCAAATGCTATATTAAGATATGTCCACTAGAGAGCAGTGGAACGTCATTACAAATTAAGTTGAAAAAGTTATATGAATGAAAGGCTTATGAATGTTATATTTGTATTTCAGTGCTGTTTGGGAAAGTGCACTATTAATATTTTCTATCCCTCAGGTGCAGGGAACTAAAAGATGATAGACGGGTGCTTTTGTGTTTGTGATTGTAAGATCTGGGCGGGGGATGAGATTGGATCTGCCCGAGGGGATTTTTTGTTGTACCGTTAAATGTCACGCTGTTCTTGTTCAAATAACCAATAAAAGGAACAACACAGGTAAGTAGAAAGGAGAATATATAAATATGACAGTTTGATTCAAAACTTCAACATATTGTTTTTCTTTACAGTAGGAGAGTCTTTGCAACAGCTTTTGATCAGATGCGTGAAACCAAAGATCTTGCTGCCCGAAATGTACTTTAGAATGGGATTTGATCTTCCAAAAGGTGCTTGAATGCAGGCTCTGAACTTGTAGAGTATCTTGAGCTGTGCTTGTTTTAAGAACAGCACCAGACTGCTTAATCCAATGATCTGTCTGTCTCCTGTTGCAAATGCTCTGTCAACACTCTCTCTCTCTCTTGCACTCTCTCCAATTTCATGAAAATTGGCACTTAAGAAATCCTAAACAGTTAAAGTTCATCCTCATTGGAAGATGTATTTAAAAAAAAATTGACAAGTTTTTAGACTTAACATAACGTGGTTTTTAGACCTTACTTATGTTTTCAAGTTAAAATTGAGACCTTGTTTTGACCATCAGTTCATTATGGATTCCTTAATTTCAACTTAATTTCTTGAGGGTTTCTGGAGCATGGTGAGCCGGCTTCAAAAGGTCATGTCATTATAGGGTTGATGGAAGTCACAGTGGTGCTTGTGGCATGACAAAGTGTGTGCTCAGGTGGGACGTGCTTATTAAGGGATCATCCAATATAATAGTCACATTTCTTTCCACTCGAGTGAAAAAGAAAAAAGAAATTATTTTTAGTTATGTGCCTGCACCCATGTAACAAACACACCTATACACACCCATATAAAAAACAAACATCCAAACTACAATGTCAGTCATTCTGGATCGTTTGCCTTAGATTTAAAGCAGAGACACAAATCTCAGTCGCATGTCCCAACACTTACACATACAGGATGATTTTATTTTACCACTCTGTCTCAATACAGTCATTTCTTCATCTCTTTTTAACAGGAGTTGTCTTTGATGAAATACCTGCTGAACGTTTGTGGCTCATGAAGGCATTACTTCACAACTAACCTCAATAACAACAGATGTTTCCACCCGTGTGATATCTGCGGTAAAGTTGTGTAATGACAGAGTAAGAACATGAGACAGCAGAACACTGGGTTAGCATGACTGGGACTGTCCTTGACTGGTTTAAGACATCCCTTGGTAACAGAAGCTTCGATGCACCTGTTGTGTATGTTTCCTTTAGCTATATGCGCAAATATCTCCTGGGACGTTCCCCAAGGGTCTATCCTTGGCCTATCACTGTTCTGTGTTTACTGTACATGTTACCACTGGGTCAAGTTAACCAGAACTCCAATTATTCTATAGCAATGACAAAACTGAAGTGATGACGTTCGGACCGCGAGCACAAAGAGATTTTGTAAGTCAGATTTGAGTTTCCCAGGGCTTGCATTGCATTACTGAGGACAAGTAAACCAATCTTTGATTTGGACCCAAACTTCTCTTAATACTTAAGTAATATCATCAAATCAGATTTCAATAGTATTGCCAAGATAAGATAATTTTTTTTCAATGATGCCCAAAATTTCACTCATGCTTTTGTAACAGCCCCACAAAATCCATCCACTGCCTTCAACTTTTTAAGCAAATGTATCTTGCAGTAGTTACCCCTTGTGTTGAAGTAATTTCAAAATTGTATTGCCTGTTTTTAAATCAAGGAGCAGCCTTCCCCCTTCTAACATTATACTGTAGACCTTCTGCAGATCTGCAGACCCGCTGCCAGTCCCCAGGGCAAGGCTTGAGACAGAGGATGGTAGGGCATAGGGCTCCACAATTGTACACTTGTTTATTTATTATTTGTACAATTATTTTTTTACAACTCCTTACACACCTTAATATAATTGTGTCATTAAATAATGAAAATAAAACTTAAGCTAATCTGTACCTCATTAAACATTCAAGATAAGCTTTTTTGATCCACCATTATCTATGTTGTATTATCACATTACAATATAATTAAAATAACAAAATCAACCTTTTATTTGTTCAATACTTATGTTCATGACCAATTAACTGCCAGACTAATTAAGAAATGTAAGCTCACCGACAAGCTTTTTTAAACAGCATATTCTGAGTTGCATATGAATAGACATGCCGTGGTTAACAGAAACTTTATTTAGGCAGAGTACAAACACAAAAACTGTTAAGAAAAGTAAATGACATCCTTGCCATATAAGTAAAGGTACAGTATGTATAACATTTCATTAAGAAAACTGTTCCACACTAAGAAATAAATATCTTCTTTAACTACACAGCGCTTTATCAGTCGTACCATATGAAGATGGTTAGTCAGTTGCTCTTACACAAACACACACACACACACACACACACACACACACACACACACCTCTGTTCAAAATTAGTATAAGCATGCATAGCTACAGCAGTATGGGATATATATACTGTATGTTTACCACAGTGTCTCAGATTGACTGTCTTTCCCGAAAACACAAAACACTCATCGTCGAGTAATGGCCCCCAAAATGCCCTGTTCCGAATAATGTTCCCTATAATGCCCCACCACTCGAGTGTAATATTCTGATAATAATATTTTCATGTCTCTCTCTCTCCCTTTGCCATTTTCCACACCTTTCTGTTTTTTAATATTCCCTCTCTTTATTTCTTGGTCTCCTCAATCTGCTCCACCTCGCTGGATTCGTCCACCACTTTGCCGTTGATCATGGTCTGAGTCACCACCTTCACGATCTTTCTGGTGCGAACGTCAGGCTCCTCTGCAGCAGAAGAGATGAGATGTGACGAGGTGAGATTAATGGGATGAGGAGGTAAGAGATGGACAGGGTGAGAAGAATAGGAATGAGTTGAATTCAGATTAGATAAAAAAATAAAAACGTAAAACGAAGTAAAGCAATATGAGATTAGAAGTAAATAGATTGGTTTGTATAGGATCATGGGAGATTTACGCGGGTGATAAAGTAAGCTGCGATGAAAAGTGGTGGAACAAGATGGCATGAGGGAAATGAGTAGAGTTTTGATGGTATGAGATTAAATGAAAAGAAAAGAAGAATATATACAGGTATATAAAACATGATTAGAGATGATGGTGAGATGGAGGCGATGATATAAGAGGAGAGGAGCAGAAGGAAATAAGGTTAGTCATTTCAAATCTCAATGACTTTGAAATGACAGAAATCTGTAATTTGTGTTGAATCGTGTGCATTGAACATATGATAATTGGCTTGCATGGCCTGCTGACTAAGTAACTGATGCTTATTTATCCTAGTTGGATGTGTCGCACCCAGGCTCCTATGAGTTTGAACTGTACCTCATAGGATGACTTTTTCACACTAAAAACAGTTCATTTGTGCAAACAGCTTTAACTATCCTACTTTCTTGTCTCTTGAGGGTCTTTGAGTCTGTGTTGTCTTTAGTCTTGTGAGATGTTGTGAGATCTTCAAACCACCTTGTAGTTTGTCAATCCAGCAGCGTGAGTCAGTAGCATTAAGGGACGGTTACAACATTGGCATATACTGTTAATGTTTTCACAGCATCATTTGTTGCTATAGGAGCAGAGCTGTTGGGCGGTGTTTTCATTGCTACGAGGTTCATTAAGCAATCATTAGTCCTGGGACTGTTGTCAGTCAGGGGTCATTACAAAGCTTAGTCAATTTCACCTCTGAAATCCATTTAAGGTTTGACGATTATGCGACTGATGTTGAATGAACATTAGTGAACAGTTTGCTTAACTTATCTCCTTCATTGTTACAGCCTTAGTCATCTTGCGATAAGATCCATTCAAAACCAATGAATGAACAGTGATTCACTCTATCAGGTGGAAATCAAAAGCCAAGTAGCCTACTCACTCTTTGGTGGTGGAGGAACTTCCTTGATTCTAAGGGGGAAGAAAGGAAACATGTCTGAATTTATTTTTGCAACGTGAACACATTTAAAAGCATTTTTGGATACATAGGCGTATTCTCTGCCAAGAGTCACATGAGAAGTTCGATACCATTCTCTTGTTTGTTCAGTCAAAATGAGGCTGGAGGTTATCTTTGTTAGGCATTACATGGGACGACAACTTGATCTCCATACCAGTGACGCTAAAGCTTTTCTAATTACCATGTTCTATCTCATTACTAGTATCTGTACAAATACAGATATGGATAGACCCAAGCCAGATGTTTCTTCTTTATCTTTATGCTTGACTAATCTAACATGATTTCTTGTCCTATCAGACATGTTTTTAGCATTGTTGCTGCGTTCCCAGATCTCGGGTTATTGAGGACTAAGTTATTATTACCAACAGGTGTTTATAATCACAAAGTAGGAAAATAATACTCATATTGTATTAAACCAGAATTGGTAAATAGTAACTCCATATATAGCTCTTTTCCTGACTTGTATAGAAAAAAACTATTTACGTTTCCTCTCCCTCCAGCAGGCGCCTGTAGGTGGCGATCTCCATTTCCAGGGTCTGCTTGATGCGGAGGAGCTGCTCATAGTCGGTCTTAGTGCGCTGCATATCCAGCCTGAGCTGAGAGAGGTCGTCCTCCAGCTGGCTCAGGGTGGACTGCAGCCTCTCCATCTCAGTGGAGTACTTGTGACCCGTCTCACCCAGGTTACCCTCCAGTGCCGCTATCTAAAGAGAAAGAAAGGGGAAATAATAAGAGATCTGAACAGAGTTATCCACATACCTGGGTCTTATTTTACCAAGGTGTGCTTTCAACGTTGCCAATAAGCATGGGAGATGATCATGAGGAGATATTCACTGATTTTGACAAAAAGTGACTTTGACAACAAGCATTCTCCAGAATCGCCGACTCCCCCTTTAATGGAACGGTGACATAGGACACTTGAACAACCGATGTCCTATTCACGAAATATCCCTGTCTGTCCTGACTGCATTGTAACCAGTGTGCAGTAATGTGATGCTTCATGTTTGCTGGTAGTAAAAGTTCTAGCTTGCCCGCCGCCTCACGTTTCATCAGAAAGTGCTAATATGTTGAAATCAAACCTTAATGTGCCCTGATCCTGAAATTACTTCCCAAACTACAATCAACAAATACCTGGGAATTGACAAGGCTCTGGCACCCAAAACAATATTTGCTGCTCAGACACGATTACCCCCATACAATATGGCCACTGAATCAGGTATCTCAATGCATGACTTAGCAGCGTGGGAAAACATGTTTACTGTCAAGACAGGATTTTTCCCAGGCGCTGATATGATACAGTCACATGGACATTTGCAGGAGATAAAAAAAAAACAGGTCCAACTTAGACTGTATCTGAACTTCTGGAAGGATTTTTCTCTGTTGTCATTCGAACAAATCCTTCATAAAACCTAGCTCTGTTTAACACAATATAACTCATCATGGCTTTGTGAAAAGGTAATACTCATAACCATCCTTTATCCCATGATTGTGGCGTTTACACAGCCTTGTGCACATTAGATTTTGTTTGCACAGATCAAAAAAATGCACGGTTACATTTGATCCGTGTCAAGCTTTTTCAGCCGTTAAGTAAATCAAATACCTGTGAAGCATATTCTCTTGTATTCTATTCTTTAATCTCTTTTAACGCTTTTGGAGCCAAATAGGGTATCAAATCTCACACACTTCTTTCACCAAAAGATTAGATCATCCTTCTCTCTCTGTCTGGATACTTGGCTCCACTTGTCAACACAGAGCTCAGGTGTGTAGCAGCTCCTCACCTGCTTGTGCAGACTCTCCAGCTCCACCTCCAGGGTCTGCAGGAAGCGCTGCCTCTCCATCAGCTCACTCTGAGCTCCTCTCAGAGCCTCGTTGCTCTCCTTCACCTCGTTCTGCACAATTTCCAGCTGGACAGGACGCATGCAAAATCTCAGTATGTGATTGCATATCTTATAGGCCTTTCGACATAAACTTTGATACAGCAAGCTTGGAATGTTGGGTGTTGATGATATCACAAATGAATGTAAATAATTGAACAAAATATTTCAACCCAATGATTAGCTGATTAATTGAATATTCGATCGACAGAAAATACATTTTTAGAAATTGCTTATTTTTTATATATTTTGAGTGTGTGATCTAAATATCATCCACTGTACAATTGAACAATTACATTTTAAAAATCGCTGATGAGAATAACAATGACACAGTTCATTAGAAAGACATGACATGATTCTCTGCACACCTTCTTGTAGTACCACTGCTCTGCGTGTTCCTTGTTTTTCTTGACAATCCCCTCATACTGGGAACGCAGGTCAGACAGAATGGTGCCCAGCTCCGGCCCGCTGGCAGAGTCCACTTCCACATTCACCTCATCATTAGCAATACGACCCTTCATCTGCTCCAGTTCCTGCGGGGGGAGAAGTGCCAAGTACTCATATCAAAATGTAGTGTGGATGTGTGTATTTTCTAACAAAAAAAAACATTATGGTTGCATTGTGTAGCCTGCAAATATGATTGAGTTAAAGTTGTATTATACAGTATGTGTGAATATGCTTTTGTGCATGTGTGCGCTGTATTCGTGGATGTGCTTTCCATCTACGTGAAAAGGAAACATATTGAATCGAGATTAGTTTTGTGAATCCTACACCACATTCATAATGTAGAGTTTCTTAATCAATAATTGACGGGGGCAGATCTCACCTTACCCCCATTTTTTTACTTTTCAACAAACACACACACACACACACACACACACACAGACACACACACACACACACACACACACACACACACACACACACACACGTTCTCACTGGGTCTCTTTCACTCTCTCTTGGCTATGACTTTGCATTTTATCATGTGCGGTTGGTTTTAATGTTGTGATCAGGCTTGAATGACCTTGATATAGACCTAATCATCAATTCACAATTTTCCATCCTTACTTGACAATAAAATAACAACGTATGATGAGTAAATGTATCCTTCACTTTCAAGAAATAGGGTTAGAGGAGTCCACTGCAGCTGTCCCCCAAGGTACAAACGACACCCCCTAGGGCAAATTATTGGACTTCAAAGTAACTTCAAAGTGTACCTTTTTGACGGCCAAAAAGGTACATATTTGTTCCCAAGCAGTAAATTGTACACATGTACTATTTCTTCTTAATGGTCAGGTACAACAAGAGGGGAAAATGTTTGTTAGACCAAATACAAAACTAGATGGGTAAAATATAAATGTTATTATTCGATTTGAAGGTTTTACTGTTTATTTATTTATTTATTTAATGTAGATTACATGTGTGGATATGGGGTTCCAAAAAAAGGCTCCAAAAAAGTACCCAAGGGTTCACAGCTGTACCTTACAGGGTACTGCCCCAGTGGCAAGCCAGTAATGTGCTTTATTTTCTAAGAGTGTTGCTTGGGAAGGGGAAGGCATGAGAGAAAACAGTGTGATCTAGTTTCCCAGCAAATCCCCAGAGATGCTCATTTTCTGTTTTAGTGGGCGAAAAGTGTATATTTTACACACAAAGGATTTTGTAGATACGAGAGAGCACAATATAAGTCCACAGTGACTCAGTTTAACAGATCTAACTAGCATGGCACCACTTTCTCCACATCGGACAGGAACAAAACAATAACACATATAGAAAATAAAAGTAAGACAGGAAAGCAAATGTAGTGAGCAAGTTGTATTATAGTGTCATTTGTTAAAATGAACTCCAATTGTGGTTTTGAGTGTATACCCCTTGTCTTGTAACCTTAACTGACCAGCACCAAATCTAACTTATTCCACCACACCATTGTAGCGTTCTGTAAATGAATGAAAGTCTGTATGGGGGTATTTACATCTTTTTTCGGTACGTAGCAGATCAGGCCTTCTCCTGGGGAGAGTTAGGGTACGTTTATCTAAGTTTATCATCCCCTCAGAGGACATGGGATCAGCTGACTGAAGAGCAGGGTTGGGAAACCAGATCCACTTGGTCCTTTTGTTTGGAGTAACCAGATGACCACCTCTCTCCCCCTTATCCCCCCACCTTACACCATTTTGTTACCTGTCGTCTTAGGCTCTAAAAAAAAAAGTCCTATTGAGTCCAGCGAATTAGGTCAGTCCGATATCAAACAACTTGCCTTTGTGAGCGCATGGTTGGAGAATTAAAGTGACGGCCAAAATGAAAACGAGATGAAGCAAATGTCCGTAATGGAGAAGGCAAAGTAAAGGTAAAAAGCAGGGTGTTAAAATACATTAATACAATACTAATGTGGACAAAGAAGAAGAAAAAAGAAAGAGGGAAAAAATCAGCTGACTGACAGACCAACCTCCTCATGGTTTTTCTTGAGGAAGTAAAGCTCTTCTTTCAGGCTGTCCAGATCTCCCCTCAGAGAGGCGATGATCTGCTCATGATCGGACTTGGCCTTTTTCAGAGCAACGCAGTCTCGCTCCACAGACTGACTCATCACCAGCTCAGTCTCCCACCTGGTTATGTCCAGGTGAATAGTAGAAAAAACAGAAAACAAACCTCAATATTATTCTTTTTAATTGGAACAGCCATAGAGAAACATTTTCCCTTAACAAAATATCAAAAATCAATATGCACTCAGGAAAACCTTACAGGAAAAAGTAGGAAAGTACTGATTGCAGCAGTACAAAGTCTAAAATCCAAGTAATATGATGTTTTTCCTTTGACAAAAATAAATGTCATCGAATATCTCATCAGTAAGGACTTTGAGTTAATCCAATTGTAAGAGCCAGTTTTTGGGTATCTATATGTTGTCATGTCATGTGTTGTCCACCTGGTGTCACTGCCCTATTGCCTGGGGCACAGGTATAAAAGGTGTGTCACTTGATTGTTTGTTGTTTGTTTGACCCCGGAAGGGCTCACGGTTTTTGACCGCTAGAAGCTGACAGTTGTTATCACTGAGGAACTAACAAACGTATTCCGTCATAGACATTATAAATGTCTATGTATTCCGTAATCACATGTACCGTAATTGGTGTCAAAATAAACGGTCTGCACCGGAGATGATCGCTTGGTTCAGTCATTGTTTAACAACCACAACTAGGCTACAAACATTGAGACACACAGCGCGTCAACCAGTCACCCGGGAGTCAAACCCCACGGAGCACACTACACACATATTGGATGTGGCTCCTATATTTGTCAAAAACCAGCCGTTTATTCAAAACTAGCCGTTGGATCTGCAGAAAACCCTCGGCAAGTAAGTGAACTAATACAGAGGCGGCACAAGGACTTGGAAAGCTACCGGTAGCTTTGCGCAGCAGCGGCTATTGTACCTTTTTGGAGGACGTTTTCGGGCTGCGGATGGACCGGGAAGCTGTTGGGATTTCGGTGGAGGGCGTCTGGAGGCTGCGGGATTTCGAGGAGAATCGCCGGCGGGAGCTGTCAGGGCTGCAGCTACATCATCGGGTCTAACCAGGGGCTACGGTGTTAACGCTGGAGGCTACGGCTGTGGAGTACATCGTACGCAAGCTACTGGACGGCGCACACCGCAACATTAAAGGGCAGGTACGTGTAGCGCTACACTGGCCATTTAAAATGTGTGCACACATGCCCGGGCTCTAAATCCAATGCATTGGTGACAACTGACGTGACGGTAGACTTTGCATTGACTTGACTTTTGTGTCGCGAACTATTGAACTGATTTGTGACTGTTGGTCAGCATGGAGGGAAACGCAGCATCGGACATTGTAAACGGGACTGGCAAAATGCCAACTGCTAAAAAGGCAAGTAGCACTACTGGTGGTGCTGAGGCACTGCCACCAAAGAGGGTGGTTAAACTTACAGCAAAGGCGCTTGTTGGTAAATTAGACAGTTTACAAAAGGAAAGAGTAAACAAACTAAATCAAGCAGGTGTGATAAGAAAAACATTGCAAGGTTTAATGTTGAATAATGAAGAAACTGAGGTAAAAAATGCTCTTGACAAACTGATAAAGGTGTGTAATGAGGCTAAATTCAGCCATGATTCTTTGTTAAACCTTTTGCCAGCTGAAGAAAAAGCAAAGCATGAAACCTGGTTTGAAGCAAAAATGCTGTCAAATAATTCATCTATTGCTGAGGCTAAACAGTGGGGTTTATGTAATGGTCATTTCGGTGTATATTCTGGTCATGTGGAGGATGATGTCTGTCCTGATGACAGTATTTCAAATGTGGGTAGCAAACAGTCCAGTCAAAGGAGCCACCGCAGTGGTACGTCAAGCACCGCATCCACTGGCCGTATGATAGCCGAGGCCGAGACAGCTGCACTTCTTGCTCGCCAAGCTGTCCTCAAAGAAAAACATGCTTTGGAGGAACAGCAACAACAGCTCAAAAGCAAGATGGAGGAACAGCAACAACAGCTCAAAAGCAAGATGGAGGAGCAGCAACAACAGCTCAAAAGCAAGATGGAGGAGCTTGACTTGGAATCCGACCTTGCTGCATCTAATGCAAAGTTGGCAGTACTGCAGGCATGGGAAACAAAAGGTTCTTCTTCCAAAGGCTCAGATGGAATGAATTCATATTTTGTAAAGGGAAAAGGGAAAGAGGACTCTGTCATTGTCCTAAATCCCATGGCGAAGGAGTATACGCCTACATGCAGGCCTGTGCAACAAATTCACTGGGCACAATCCTCATTACCACCTGACAAACAAACATCAATGGACGTGCGGCCAAAGCAACCTGTCGTGCGGCCAAAGCAACCTGTCGTGCGGCCAAAACAACCTGTGCAATTGTTAGGAAACATCATGGCAACATCACAGTATGCACAGCGCCAGCCTACAGTTGCTCAGTCAGATAACAAACCAAAACAATATGGTAGTCATCCAAATCCGTCCGACGACATAATTCAGATCATGCACAAGCAAAATGAAATAACTGCTGCTCTGGTGCAACAACAGCACTACTTGTCTCTACCACCGAGAGATATTCCCACCTTTGAAGGACACCCTCTCACATACAGGTCATTCATAAAGGCATTCGAGCAAGGAGTTGAAGGAAAGGCAAGCAAAGCCGATTGCCTATACTACCTGGAGCAATATACCAGAGGACAGCCGCGAGAGTTGGTGCGTAGCTGCCAGCATATGGATCCTGAGAGTGGCTATGGAGTGGCAAAGGGTCTCCTACAAGAACACTTTGGCAACCACTATACAATTGCAACAG
The DNA here is from genome assembly GCF_949987685.1 of Ammodytes marinus. Taxonomy (NCBI): domain Eukaryota; kingdom Metazoa; phylum Chordata; class Actinopteri; order Uranoscopiformes; family Ammodytidae; genus Ammodytes; species Ammodytes marinus. The sequence continues at coordinate 13,458,972 of NC_137222.1, forward strand.
CTTATATGGAGAAAGCTTTGGCCTGGGAGTCAATTAGAGCTGAAGATGTGGACGCGCTCCAAGCCTATGCATTGTTTTTGCGTGGTTGCTGCAACGCTATGGAGGAGCTCCAGTACTTACAGGAACTTGACATGCCAGTTAACATGAGGGCCATTATTTCCAAGCTACCGTTTAGGACGAGAGACCAGTGGAGAGCCAGAGCTCATGACATTATGGAAAGAACAAACGACAGAGCACACATCAAGGACCTAGTGTCGTTTGTTGAACGCCATGTCAGAATTCTGTCAGACCCATTGTTTGGCAACATACAGGACCCCGGTTTTGGAGCTGCAGGGCCAAGGACTTTAACCCGGTTTACCGCACAGCCCAGGAACAGAGCTAAGGAAAGTATTGTTGCCTCCACCATAGCTTCTACAAACTTCACTGAAAGAATCGAAGAACAAACAGAAATGGAGAAAGCTGGATGCCTCTACTGTGCTCGTGGGCATTCATTGGACGAGTGTAAGGAGCTCACTGGAAAAGGACACAAAGAAAAAATTATTTTTTTGCGTGAAAAGCGAGTTTGTTTTGCATGTTTATGCGTGGGTCACATGAGCCGTGACTGTGAGAGGCGCATAAAATGTAACATCTGTGGTCAAACTCACCCTACCTTGCTTCATATAGAAAGGCAACCAACTCAGGACCAGCAAGAGGAACCTGCCAATGAACAGCCTGCTGTAGTCACAACATGTGGACTTACAGGGGCCGGTAAGGTCCAGTCTGCTCTGTCTATTCTTCCTGTAAAGGTGAAGGCTTCTAATGGAAATCATATAATTACAACATATGCGTTCCTTGATCCTGGCAGCTCAGGCACATTCTGCTCTGAACACCTAGCGAAGAAGCTGAATGCTGCAGGTAAAAGAACCAGCTTTCTACTAAGAACAATGGGTCAAGAAAGAGTTGAAACTGCTTACTCTGTGGCTGGTCTAGAGATTGCTGCTCTCGACAGCAGTGATTTCTTTGCGCTGCCAGACGTTCTCATACAGGAGAAGATGCCAGTGACTGCTGACGACAGAGTGACACAGGAAGATCTGTCTAAGTGGCCATACTTAGCAGAGGTTAACATCCAAAGTATTGAGGCAAACGTCGACCTATTGATTGGAACCAATGCTCCCAGGTTACTGGAACCAAGGGAGGTCGTCAGCAGCTGTGGGAATGGCCCGTATGCTATCAGGACGGTGATGGGATGGTCAGTGAGTGGTCCACTGAATGGAAACAGTGGCACCATGGAGGCAGAGTTCTCCTCTGCTCTGGTGAATAGGATCGAAGCGAATAAACTGGAGGAAACGCTTCAGTCTGACCATGCAAATGGAGACGGAACCATCCAACTGCTCCAAGGTGAAGAATATTCTACCACCAAAGATCACAAACTCCAGCTGTACCAAAAGGCTTGTGAAGACCTTGAAGCTAGAGAGAGAATGCGATGGAGAACAGGTATTCTCAATGGGGAAAGGCTTAGCTCACATCACTTTGCTGGAGGAAGCTCCCACTCATGAAACCATAGTTCAGCGGGAACACTATCACAAAGAGACAGAAACTGTCTATTAAAGGTAGCCAAAGAGGTATGTTAATGCATAATGCATAATGGCTCTTTGTTTATTTAGTTGAATTGTTAGTTCCATCCGTCACTAGCAATTAGGGGCCGGAATGTAAGAGCCAGTTTTTGGGTATCTATATGTTGTCATGTCATGTGTTGTCCACCTGGTGTCACTGCCCTATTGCCTGGGGCACAGGTATAAAAGGTGTGTCACTTGATTGTTTGTTGTTTGTTTGACCCCGGAAGGGCTCACGGTTTTTGACCGCTAGAAGCTGACAGTTGTTATCACTGAGGAACTAACAAACGTATTCCGTCATAGACATTATAAATGTCTATGTATTCCGTAATCACATGTACCGTAATTGGTGTCAAAATAAACGGTCTGCACCGGAGATGATCGCTTGGTTCAGTCATTGTTTAACAACCACAACTAGGCTACAAACATTGAGACACACAGCGCGTCAACCAGTCACCCGGGAGTCAAACCCCACGGAGCACACTACACACATATTGGATGTGGCTCCTATACCAATAATACAACTATTAACAAATATCAATGCTGCCATAGTGTACAATCATATAATTATAACAAATGCGCAAAATGTCTGCTTTTGCATGAAGCAGATGTAGCATAACCTTAAGCAGAGAAAAAAAACTCAAAAACAGCTAAAACTAGTTTCACCATGTTATCACAAATCACTCACTTGATTCTGAAGTCATCAGCAGCCAGTTTAGCATTATCGATCTCCAGCATGAGGCGAGCATTTTCCAAGGTCCTCTTTCTCACCTGACAAAAATTAACGTGGGATAAACAACATCACTATGGTCATGAATGTCCTTCAGTGAAGTCAGTCTTCACACCAAAGTAAAGAGCATTTGTACTTTCTTAGAGACCTACTAATGTTACTAACAGCAAATTCCAACTTCATTAAATAGTAACTTTGTCTGTTAAGTCAAAAAAGAATGAATACTCATTAACTTCCCTCAGGCTTCGTAGGGTACAAATTAACACAAAGATCATGTGTGGAACAAATTCTGCCTCTGACGAATCTATTTGCATTAAAGTTTTATCTATGTAAAATAACCAAACAAAACTTTTCTTTATTGACACATACAAAACTCCAAAACTTGCTATCTGGCCATTTAAAGGGGACCTATTATGCTTTTCCGTCTTCTCTGACCTATAAATGTTGTTACAATGTTGGATAATCATGTTAAACAATGTCAAAGCATCAAGTAATGAGCAAAGGCAGAAAAACAAAAGAAGAGAGCAACAGTTTCCCGGAATATCTACAGAGTTTACCGTGCGGTCAATCGTGTCTAGCTGCTATATAGCCAATGTAGCTGTAGGAGTCCAACAATGAAAACAAAGATCCGAAAATGATTACAATATGTCCTCTTTAAGCAGACCTATCTATATACTGCACGTCAATGCATGTCTGGTATTGTTGCATCATCCATTCATGTCTATACCTCTTGCTCGACAGCATGTGCTTGGGCCATCATGGAATCAAGGTCATGACCTTTGGGAATGCGGTCGAGCATCAGCTGCTTGATTCTGGTCTCCAGGTCTGCGTTGGAGCGCTCCAGTGATCGCACCTGGAGGAAGACAAGGAAGAGAAGGAGATCAAAGCATTTTAGCTCACTATACTAATGGTATCATTTCCTTGTCTGCATGTTGCCAAACGCGGATACACCCATCAGCCATTTGGCGGCCGGCCAATAGTTCAACAGTGGGGCACTGTTAGTGTTTCATGCATTCAGACCTTGTCCAGGTAGTTGGCCAGACGGCTGTTGAGACTCTGCATGGCTTCCTTATCGTTGGTGCTGTTGCCGTGCACCCCGTTAAGCTGCAGGCCGATTGGCCCGTTCAGATCCTGGCCGATAGAGGACGAGCGGCTCAGCGGGCTGGATGCGGCGAAAGAGACTGAGGCCCGGGAGCGAGCGCGGCCGGTGTCCATCAGAGAGCGGCTGGAGAAGGAGGGCTGGCGGCTCATGGAGAAGCTCCTCATAGACATGCTGGAGGCCATGGTGGACGGCTGTAAGGGCACAGGGCACACAGAGCAATGTATGATAATAATGGATAGGATTTATATAGCGCTTTATTCCCTAAGGACTCAAAGCACTTACAGGGTTCCAGGTATTCACACACAGTCATACCGGTGGTGGTAAACTACGATAGTAGCCACAACTGCCCTGGGGTAGACTGACGGAAGCATGGCTGCCATTACGCGCCAACAGCCCTCAAACATACAGCAGTCATACATATTCACACGAGGCAAGGTGGGTGAAGTGTCTTGCCCAAGGACACAACAACCATGACACAGGTGGCCGGGCGGGGATCGAACCGTCAACCCTTGGATCATTGGCCAACCCGCTCTACCAACTGAGCCACGGTCGCCCACAAATAGGAATAGGAATGACATGTGAGGCAAGACATGAAGAAAAAATCATTGGTCATTGGTCACACATGTAACACATCCAATACAGCTCTCAAGGGCTAATTCATCCGAAGAGAGAGTGGATTGATGTTCAATTCAAAGGTGTCATGAGGAAAATTCTGAACTTGAAATGCCAGACAGTGTAATTTAAAGCAAGTGTTGCATGAGTTTTGGCTGTAGAAAAGCTCTTTGGCGGCCCTTAAGCAAATGTGTTTTATCCTAGCATTAGGCCAGACTCTTTACAAGTAGGGCCTCATGTTCAAGAAGACCACTGAACGCCCACTGAAAATGATGAAAGCAGAGTGCATATACAGCCATCTAGTTGCTTTTTAAACTAACCGTCTGCATGGAAGAGATGACTGAATTTGTGGTCAGAGCCACTTCAGCCCGTCCATCTCTGCTCTGCTTCAATACAAAGCCAACTCAAGTCAGTGTAAAATCAAAATGTAAATTAGTGCGTCTCAACTGCCGGGGGTCGAAGAGGATCCTCTCAACAGGACTGAGAACAGCTCTCATGTAGCCTGTTACTATGATAATAAGATGCAATCTTACATTTAAAAAAGGCCAATACAGGATTCATAAAAAACAGAAAACAAAAGTGGCTGCCAAAAAATTGAATGAGACTACTCAAGATCTTATTATATACATAAATACTGTTTATATACAGTTCATTAGCAATTAAAAATGTTCTCCTTTCTCTCTTAATACTCCCATTATTATTCACTACTTTTATAACCACATTTGAAATTAACAGTGTATCTTTGTCTGTGTGTGTGTGTGTGTGTGTGTGTGTGTGTGTGTGTGTGTGTGTGTGTGTGTGTGTGTGTGTGTGTGCGTGCGTGCGTGCGTGCGTGCGTGCGTGCGTGCGTGCGTGCGTGCGTGCGTGGGTGTGTGTAAAGAGAGAACTTAGCGCATGCCTGCTTTTGTGTGTTAGCGGTCAAGAGAAGCTCTCAGTCTCCCTGTCACTTGATCCTTGCAAACAGCATTCCCACCGCACTACAAAGGGCCCAGCAGGAGACAGACGCTCCTTGTTCAGATTAAAGATAGAGCTTGGGAAAAAGGAATCGGATAAATGATTCCGACTGAATTCCAGTGACACAGGGAGACACTTTGTTTCGTCAGGAAGTGGACTTTCATCGTCCTGCCATTTAGCTGACAAATAGTTTTGATGACAACTTTGAATGAGAGCGGACACCAAAGTAAGCCTCATTTGCTCGAATAAACTTTCGCTTCAAATTAGACATTTTTATTTAGATCAGTGCTTCATTTTTTCATAATCTCAACACTCAAATTTGATTGAAACAGGTTATAAGAAATGTTGAAATTTCTTAAAATCATCAATTTTGCTCAATCTAATTGCTGGAAAATAATAATTTCATTTAAAAAGAAAGTCTTACTCACCAGGGTTTTTTCTTCAGATAGAGGGTCAGTGGGAATACTGCAGGCTCTGTGCTGCCGATGCGACAGGTGTGTTTATATACAGGTGTGCAAGAAGTGGGAGGGCTTGGCCTTGAACAGGAGGTGTGTTCACTGCACCTTCAGGGCTTGAGAAAGGTACTGTAGGTGTCGAGTTTTGTATTGGAACTGTAACAAACCATTTCACCACTACTCAAAGATTTGTATCCGTTTGTCTTGAACTTGTACTGAAAATAAGTCTTTCTTTCTCTTTGCCACTCCAGATATGTTTGAAGACATTTACTACTTTTGGACAGATGACAGCTTCTTCCACATGAATCAATCTGTATAGTGAAGCTCTAACACGCTGTTGAAGTTGGAATTAGCAAAACCTTCTTTTGAGTGCAGAGACTTAAACATTGGGGGCAGAGCAACAAACTGTGAACAGATCTATGAAATATATGAATCATAGAGTTGAAATGGTGAACATAATATCAAACAACTTTTGCACATCCAGCGGCAATGGACACTGTGCAACATCATAATGTATTTGATGTTGTGTTTATGGTACACCTGTTGAAGGTAAGTTGTTCAATATTAACAATCATTTTAGTTTGTTTCTTACTGCTGAGCTGCTTAATGCTCCACTATGTCTCCTGTTGTGTCAAGTTTCAAGGTTTTTCACAGAAAGCTTGCTCGGGGTTAATGAGAGCAGTGAGCGTGAACCATTCCATTGACGCTATAACAATATACATTAGTGCAGCTTTACATACTAAAACAACTCAATACTTACTTACATATTGTTATTGTATCAACAACAGATATTATATTCTTCAGTGGTGCTGAACGTACTCAGCTTCCATGCTGCAGTTTTACTGATCACAATAAAAGGATGGCCTCTCATGTATCTTGTGCTATTAAATATCTCATTATCATTATTACCATCTCTTCACTGTTTGTAACTCGGGTGATTGGAGCCCTGTCTGCAGTTCTGTAGAGCCCTCAGCAGCCCTGTGTCTGTTACTTGAGCCTCCTCCTACCTTTCGCTGATAAAATATTCAGCAAGTCACTCTGCCGGCCAAAGCACTTTAAAACAGACAACAAATGGCGTGGGGTAAAGAGGCTTGATTCAAACAGGCCAGGGTTCACTACAGCACCTACTGTATTTATCTCGATATGATTCATATAAAATGTTAAATTGTACTCCCTGAAATACAAAAAAAATGATCTCAGTTTTAATAAAGTTGTGACTCTTAATGGTTTTGCTGGTATTTGAGCCAATGATCACAGTGAAGTTGACAGTGACCAAATGTACATGTGTGTTTGTCGGTCTCTGTGTGTAAATGATCACATAAAGGTCAGTAACGAACAAACGTTGCTGTGGTCAATATTGACTTTCCTTCACTGATGACACATACACTCAGCACATGTGGAGTAGCACACTGATACAGTAGTAGACCTTCTATATGCCGTGTAACAATAGCTCTTTTGAACTTTGTCCATGCAAAGTTTAACAAAGAAACATGGAAGAAGGTGTGATATCAAGAAAAAGCGTGGGAGGGGAAGCATGTTTTTTTGCTGCAAATTATGAATATTAAAATTCAAGCTAGATGAAAATATCCCTTGTCTTTCAGCATTGCACCTGTCTGTATTTGTGTTTAGTTCCTGCAAGTTGTGTTTGAGCAAGAAGTGACTTGCAATGTTACTATTGTATGAGTGTACTGTTCTTGTTTAGTCCAAACCCACTGTGAAACTGGTCATTGAAACTCTCTGCAACGGAACTGTGTCCTTTAATTTTACAAGCGGCAAAATTCTTTTAAAAAACAACAAAGATATAGGATACAAGAGCTGTGTATCAAACATAAGATGTCAAGCATAACAGATATAAATAAAAAAAATATTCCGATGCTTACCATTGACAATATGTTTTGAAGATTTAAATGTCATGATATGTAGGAAGATAATGATTTTATGTAGTTGTAACATTGTCCTAACCACTTATGGAAAGCAATGTTAAAGTGAGTGACATGATGGAGGACTGGAAGTGACAGAGAATGAAAAAAAAAAAAAAAACACTGGTATCTTGTATCTTCAAAAATGTGTCCAGTTTCTTTAGTGCATATTCCCATCAGACCACGCATTGTTTGCCAGTCAGTGAGCTTCAGCGTTACAGTTACAGTGATCTACCTCCGCTATGTGGTGAATGCTGCTAAATACAAGTGAAGTTCACAGCAAAGCAGCTACCTGTGCTTTCCAAAAGAGGGCAGCAACAAGCTAAACCACTATGCTATGTACTTGTTCAGTCCAATGTCATTTTTTGGGTTTGAGTAAAACATGTAATAATAATGAATCTATAATGTTAACCCCTTATATATAGTAATCTGTTTAAATTTCCACTTAAAGTAGCCTAAAGGATGGAATATGGAGTTGTCTTAATCCACATAGTTTTAGAGTATAATATATGCAGTATGTTGTGTATCTCCTTGTTTCAGCTATCCATTGAAGCTAAATTAGTGTCGAATATTCAAACCCAAGACTCACACACATATTCACATTGCTGACATATTTTTAAGATAATTTTTTGGACATTTTTGCTTTTTTTAGGCAGATTTGGAGAGGCAAGTTGAAATGGGGCAGAGAGGGGAATGACATGCATGGAATGACCCAGGTCAGATTCCAACCCAGGTCTGCTGCAACGAAGACTGACCACTACACAACGAGTGCCTCCATATTGCAGACATATTGGTATCATTGAAAAGTTTGGGATCTCCACGTGACTTTGAATTGATGTTCTGCAGATTTGAACAGTGTATTGCTGCACAGAGCGAGTTTGTAAGAACTTATTACCCACAGAATGACGAATGCTCCTTTAAGGTGCAAAAAAGAGAGAGACTTATACTGAAAAGCAAGCAAGGCAAAAATACCACCAAATATGAGACACACATCCCTACCTGAAATCAATCATGGTCAACTGAACGTTAATCGACCTTTGCTTTAACTTTCACTCTCTCACTCTCTTTCACTCTCTCTTTCAGGCATTGTGTGGATCAGAGTTTGGTTGTTGAAAAAATAAACAGGTGATTAGACTGGCAGGATGTCAGGATACTACTCATGACCCCACTTGACCCCTCATGACCCCTGTCACAAGTGATCATGTGACCACGCCAGAAAAATCCACACACCGGCGCAGAAGATGGGGCTAACGCTGCGGTACTGACAACATCCAAGTAATCACTTTCATAGTATTGTAAGGTATTAAACCACACGGACAGGAAATGTTATTTTGGGATGATGAAAATTGAGTGTTGATGTAAAATTCAGCTTCACTTTCAGATAGCACCATGTGAAGAAGCACACCCGCACAATGTTACAGCTAGTCTAAATATAAGAGCAATGAAACACCAAGTTCGATCAGGTTAAGTCCTGAGAAAGTATACTGCTGTGAGGCCTCCTTGCTGCTCTGGCCATGAACATGACTGACGCCTCTCAATGGTCATGAAGTGATTGCTTCCTGTTACAATCCTGTGGCCGGCTCGCTTGCATTCATACTGGTTGGCTGACAGATGGACAAACAAACACACACAGTGGCTCATACCGGGCCAAGGATGAGCGAGCAAGACACCAAAGCTTTTCCTTGTGTGTTCAGCCTTCATCAGCAGCTATCCTGATCAAGAAGGTCTTGGGTCTGTGTAACAAACAAAAAAATGGTTGAAAACAAGTGAAAATCATCATAGTGAGCCCTACCTAGAAAAAGGCCTCCTTCTCTAATAGAAAGCTACTAATGATTTAAGTTTAGGCACAATGTTCAAATCTACGAGACCGCAAACAGAGAGCACAAAGCGTCACTGTCTTGTCAATGATGTGTTACCAAGATGTCATCTTTTTTTTTGTCAGGTGATCAAATGTTTTATTTAACTTAAATCAAATGACAGTTCTCTTAACACCTTGGACAGTTTGGAATATGGATATATACTATCATTTAATACGTAAATGTTCCATGAACAGGAAAATCAGTGATCTTTGTTGCGTCTGACTTGTGACTTAATTTAATTATACATAAATAAATCTGGGGTTTCAAATCACTCAGTACTGTGATACACATGTAAACAAACAAGTCGTGATCCATGCAGATGCAGGCTTTTTTTCTTTTTAGGCTCAATATTTCTATTGTTTTTCTACCGCCTCTGGTTATAGTTTCTCACAGTTTCCCATCGAAAGTTTCAATCTGAGGTAACGAGGGGAATCAGTTATTATTCCTTATTCCACAAATTTAAGGGACTCAAAGCACTGCTGCACTCCAGACCCTGATTGGTGCAATTTAGGCCCAGCAGAGTCTAGATTTGATGGGGGGACCTCAGTACACCAGCTTTTCCTCTGATAAGAAGATAATAATCTGCAGCAGAGCAATTACATACAGATAACGACTATGTTAGATAGCAACTCTGGAGGTCAGCACCTGCACTCGCTCTTTCTTTTCCTTTGCTTTAACTATCAGATCTTTCCCCTCTTGTCCGTTTTGGGTATGTGAGCAGAGATTGTTATCAAAAGGGTTGGTAATATTTAAGATATGCATCTATATGCATAGCTGGTGAGTGTATGAAAGGTTGAAAGGGAAAGAGGTCTGTGTTTTGTGTGTGTGTGTGTGTGTGTGTGTGTGTGCGCGTGCGTGTGTGTGTGTGTGTGCGCGTGCGTGTGTGCGTGTGTGTGTGTGTGTGTTAACCCTCATTGAAGAGGAAAACTTCCCCAAGCAGACCACACTCTTATCCTGTTCACGGGGACGTAGCAGCAGAGAGAGTGAGGGCAGCACCCTCGGGAACTGCTCAGAGGCTCTACTACAGTCCTGTTGACAGCTGAGCCACTGTACCAGATATATGACTTTGGTGCTTTTCTCAGTGGCACCTTGGCAGAAGTTGTATAGGCCAGTTTCTCACAATCTTCCCACTGTGAAAGTTTAAACTGCTGAGGGTCCAGTTTCAAGCTCCACTTACCACTGTTGGTTTTGTTTATTTGAAATACATTTTGAAAATTGCACCAGTAAAGTAGAATATCACCTAACACAGGTCCTGCATGATTATCTAATTGTGGACATGGACATGTTTCAAAATAACATTTGAAAGGCTCTGAAAACCCATTTTCTCTTGGTACTATATGAGCGATTTCAACATAAAACATTCTGCCAAAGGTGGAACAATTTGGGATATTTTCTTTTCTTTTTTGGAGGGATTTAAGCATGTTATGGTTTCGTCCTTGTCTTTGGTGTGAAGTGGGTAAGACCTGGTTTGAAAAGGGTGATGTTGCACATCTTACTGCACCAATCAGGAATTAACTGTTTTCCTCTCATTTGAAATGTTTAATACAATTAAAGAGAAAATATCTCTCAGTCAAATCTGACCAACCCACACCCACACAGTTCTGGTGAATCAGATAAACCGAGATTTTGAAAATTGAGCCCATGTTTAGATGTAACTATTGGGTGTTTTTCCAAGTCTAACTCTGGGTGTGTCATAAATGTATATTTTTTATGAATAATTACTAAGAATGGTTCTCAGGGACTTTAACACAGTTATTATTCTCAGTTAAGTATGATCAAATGAACTGACAAACAGAAAACCCGGGGGCAGGTAGTAGACTTTAATTCAACAATTTTATTTATTTATTATTATAACAATGTAAAGATGTACATTTAAATGCAAGTTGATATGGTGTACTGGACTTAGCAATATATTAATTCTACTAGTAACAGTTGGTCACTAGTCATACAGTATAATGAAGCTGGCATGAGTTCTCCGTAGTGTGCCAAGTAACTGAGGTTACAGTTGCTCACTGTGTGTTAGACATGTGATTCTTGTGTGCAAGTAAAAAAAAAAAGGGAATGTTATCCTTTAATATGGGTTGGGTTATTCAGCGTAAAGAATGCTAAATATCACATGCACACTGTCGGGCCCACAGTATAAATCCCCCCCCCCAGTAAACTGAAAATGAGACTGGGAAAAGAATAAATAAATATAATTTTGAAAATGTTGCTCTCCAGGAAAGAAGCTTTTGTCATTTCAGATCAGTTTAGTTTTTTTGAAACATGGAAATGACCAAGGCTCTAAACCAGACAAGACATACAAGACAATAATGACACCGCTCTGTGATCCATCGCTAATGTGATCATTGGATGTTTGTTTTGAGGGAGAGCGCTCTAAATCCGATGTTGCTAAGCTTTCCTTCATTTGGTCCCATTAACTCGCTGGCAGCACTCTTGTTTTTCCGTTGTTGTTGAAAGAAGCCCTTTCATATTCATATTCCATGTCCTGAAGTCTGCACTGCACTGCACTGTGTGTGTGTGTGTGTGTGTGTGTGTGTGTGTGTGTGTGTGTGTGTGTGTGTGTGTGTGTGTGTGTGTGTGTGTGTGTGTGTGCGCGTGCACGTGCATGTGCATGTGTGTGTGTATGTTTTCAGGAATGATTCCATAAAAAGTGTGCTCGACAAACTATGAGTTAATCAGTTAAATTCATAAAACATTTACCAAAACAGGAAAGCATCAGTGCTGAGGGTTAAATACTGATCAGGTAAGTGCTTATTAGCAGCATTGGAACAGGAAAAATGCCTGTTATTTTAACACAGCCCCTAATTATTGGCTATTAGTATAATGACTTAATTCTGACTTAATAAGATTTGTGATTTGTGTTAAAACTAAATGAAAGTGAACTAATGCTTAAAGGACATGTGTCGTGTAAAGCATATTTAGAAAAGAAAACATTGAATGTAACACTACTTTAATTATGAACTTAATTCTAAGTTGAATAAGATATGCCCAATCATCTTTGAAAACCGAAATACTCTATTCGTCCAGTTAAAGGCAAACCTTACAGCTGCATGTTCTTATTGTTAAACCATATTATCAGTGACCTTTAAGTTAATTAGATAAAGTAACCTACAAGCAGGATTAATATTTGAATTAAGACTATTATTTTCTAATGAGTGACATGTTTCGTCACTTCTTCTTTGGCCCATAACTGAGCCTGATTAAATTAAATACTCCTTACATAGTTAAAGGGCTTGTCCTACTAAATGGTACTGTGTCGATTTCTGATAGCAGGAACACAGAGAGACGGACTGAGCGACATATATTTCACTGCTTTTTTTTGTTGCTTGAAGCGAGTTGTTGATCAATATGCCCAGTGGTTTGCGATGAATATGCACGAGGCATACGCGGCGGCCCGGTAATTGCCGGTCGTCAGGGGGTGGCAGGCACAGTAATTTGCATCTTGGGGATCCTGCAATCAGCGTTCTATTCATTAGCGTGCCAGCCGCTTCATCTGCTGGCCACTCAGAGCTGCCAATCTCTCCGTCGGCAGCCAAAGCATTTGGAGAAAAAAAAAAAAAACAGAATGGAAAAGTTTCAATTACAAGCCTGTGGGTAGTGGTGTAGCAAGTCCTAAACCCTATATTTAGGGCTGTTTTATGCAAGGTGATTGACTGTTACCGCATTGTGCCAGAGAATTGGGGGAAAGGCTCAATGAAACAACCATAATCTCATGTATTTTATATCACCTTTATCTCTCGGGGTGACTGTCTGCATTCATAGGGGGGAGATGCCGGTAGCGTCTATGTCTTTTGCCTGTCTGAAGAGGGCCTTCACCACTTCCATCGACGCAGAGGGGTGGGGGGAGGGAGGGGGTCACATGGAAGAAAGCTTATTATACCACTATAAGTGAACACTGGCACTCACAGCCATTGTCTCATGAAGATTGCACACTGTGGGCAGGCTATAGGCTAAGACTGGGAATCTATCATTTTCTTTGAAACAATAATGTAGTGATTTCCAGTCTGAAGGTAGCGTATATGGCTGTGTGTGACACTGTTTATCAAAGCCCGGAAAGGACAGTTAGCTGATATACGAGGACGACACACACACGTACACACAACACACTTTCCTCTATTTCTCCTTACATGCATAATCTCATAAATAAATCTGACAGATGGTACATGGACATGAAAAAAACTCTGACTTTTATTTCCTGTCTTTATTCATTCACTTGTGTTTTATTTATTTAATTATTTTACCCTTACCTTTGAAGCTTTATGCTGAGGACTTGCGAGCCCAAGGGACGTGTCACTTACTGTGTGTGTGTGTGTGTGTGTGTGTGTGTGTGTGTGTGTGTGTGTGTGTGTGTGTGTGTGTGTGTGTGTGCTTCTATCAGCATGGCAGCAGGAAGGGAGTTCCATGCAGTAGAAGCAGAGGGGTCTCTGGAGAAGTGAGTGCCAAAATAGTGCATGTGTTTGTGTGTGTGTGTGTGTGTGTGTGTGTGTATGTGTGTGTGTGTGTGTGTGTGTATGTGTGTGTGTGCGTGTGTGTGTGTGTATGTGTTTGCAGAAGAGCTGTGAATCTTCTATTGTTTTACAGTGACACAGTCGCTGTTTCCTGCATCATAAATCTACATGTGAAAACACACACACACACACACACACACACACACACACACACACACACACACACAATAAAATATATAATGTATAAACCACATAGATAATATGCACGCACAAGATCCATAAACATTGCAGAGATATTTTAATACAGGAATATACATACAGATGCTTCTAGTAACTGATAAGTGATACTACACCTACACACATAAGCATATTTGCAATAAAAATGGGGAAAACACACACACACACACACACACACATCTCTTTGTGTACACACAGCTACTGTGCGCTGCCATTGTCTTACAGAGGAAGCCTGTGCGTGTAGGAGGAGGTGGGATCTTGTCCACAGCTGAAGGAGAGTGCAGGGCAGAGGGGGCCAATGGAGAGAAAACACCAGGATGGAGAGACCAAGCCGAGCGAAGGCCAAGGAGGAAGGGGAAGAGGAAAAAAGAGGAGGCGGCAAGATGTTATTTCCAAAAGTTCTGATCTTTACTGACAAGCACTTTGACCAGCTATGAGTTAAACAGTTTTGAATCCGAGGTGACTTGTGGAAAATAAACCATCGGGTCAAGAGAACCACATAGAGTCTTGGAGAGGGTTCCCCGGAGGTCTCAGGTTAAATAGGAAATATTTCAATTTGGATGTTAATTTAGAAAAGCTTGTATCGAGCAAAACCAATTACGTCTTGCGTTCTAATATGTATTTATTTGAACATCATTAGTTGAAAATGAAACCCTGAATGTATTTATATTTTGCATGGCTCAGTAATGCCTCTCTCTCACACACAAACACACACTCGCCGAGCGTGTAAGACGCTGATGGTTTTATAATAGCGTCTGCTAACTGGATAGAAATACTTGTAATTGGCACGGAGCTCTGTACCTGATTAAAGCCACCACATCAATCTATGTGTATTAGTGTGTGTGTATGTGTGATTAAAACATCATTTATATGGTCATAAAGACCCTGACGGCTACCATGCTTAATATGTGAGTGCTTAAACAGAGGAGACAGTAGTCTAATTAAAAGAATATCACATTTTCCTTGAAGGTTTAATGCATTTGGGGGGCAGAAAGGGGGTTACACTCAGATCTGAATATGGGGCCTGCAGTATGATGAGGATAAGCATTGAACCACTGGGTAAGCTTTGCATTTTCTGGGAATATGGGCTCTATATGTACAGATGAGAGAAACATGTTTTAATTGCATGAAAGGTTGATTAAAGTGAAATGTCTCGACAACAATTGGATAGCTTGCCATGAAATTTGGAAAATACATTAATTTCCCCAAGTTTAGGGAATAACTTTGCAATAACTTTGATGATCCCTTAGCTTTTATATCTAATGACATCATCAGGTCAGCCTTTGTGTTAGCAAGTGTTAGGTTGCTAACTCACTGAACTAAGATGCTGAACGTGGTCAACAATGCAATCTGCTAAGCATCAACATAGGCCTACTGACATTGTCATTTTAAACAAGCTAACATGAGCATTAAGCTACAGCTGTGCCCTTCCAAAGAGCTAGGCCTACTAGCTTGATTGCAAATGTTTAGCCGAGTTAAAATTTTCCCCATTTTTTTTTCTCAAGCACTAACCATTGCCTTGTGTGAACTTGACCGTTATACATGCTTGTGTGGTGACCAGTTAATGTTAAAAGATGTAGACCTTATGGAGTCCTAAGGAGACCTTCTGCCACTCCTTCATAACAGCTACTCCTTTGTGATCTTTGCACCACAGCCCTATACTATATCACTGAAACTCAAAAGAGCGATCTTTATATGTCTGTAATCACTAAAACAACATTGTTGATTCAACATGTCTCTGTCAAATTTCTATTTTTCCAAATCTGCTTCTATGCATATCTTTGCTGTGCTATTGCAACTGGACTTACTCTCTCTCTCTATCACACACACACACACACACACACACACACACACACACACACACACACCAACACGCAGTAACCCCCTCTCTCCAAATGACTGAAATAACACTATTACTCTTGCCATCATCGTGTCAAAACCCTTTTCAATGTCAGTCTGTCTCGCCCATGCAGCATGGATGACCAGACCTGCAGCTGTCAAAATTCCACACACACAAAAAAAGAAAAAGGAAAAACAATAAAAGACTCCTCGAGGCAGGAGAAGGAGAAGAGATGAACAGTTGAAAGGTAAAGGTGAATTCCAGGGAAAGTCAAAACGCTGGGAATTTTGTGTGACGCTCCTTGTCCGGTTTAGAACAACAAACTGAGAGGTGTGAGCAGTACGCCTGCACCGTCGCGCCTTCCTGGACCTGAAAAGAAAAGAAAAAAGCCTGCAGAGCCCTTGTGAAACCACCGCAACCTCACGGCTTCGCCCCACGGAGGCACCTTGACACGCACCTGTCAGGGACGTCAATACGGTTTGCGTGCACGTGTGAAAAAGAGACGCAATAGGGGGAGTGAGTGTGGAGTGTGCAGTGTGCGACTCCGTGGGTGGTAAAGGAGAGGGATCACTGGATTTGACAGGAGCTATTTGACTAATCCAAAACAACAGCTGTAAGGTAGGGATGAGGGGATGAATGGGAGGAGGAGGTGGAGGGGGTAGGCCTACAGGAGGTAAAGGGGGGAGCATGGCTGTCAGTTGTGTAGGACTTTGGGAGAAAGGGGAAATATGGAAAGGGAATATGAAAATGAATTCCGCATGTAAGCCCTGAGGGGGAAGTGAACACACCGCAAATAGAGAAAGAAAATGTTGGACAAGGAGTAAAGAAAAAGCGGAGGGTGAGATAATGTAAGATGTGCAAAATTGTGACGGGAGAGGGAGAGAGAGACACAGGGGGGAGACAGACAGGCAGAAAACGCTCGGTCGAACCCAACAGGGCATTGCTATAGGTTGCATCCATTAGCCTCCACCCAGGAGGTTGTATCAGCACACACAGCATCACAGGTGAGAATGATTACACTCACACATAGGCTACACACACACACACACACACACACACACACACACACACACACACACACACACACGCACACACACACACACCTACTTCACGCGCATACACCGGCCTTCATTACACATCTGGTTGAGGTTTGTTGAGGGAAGCTGCGTTGGGGTGGTCCTCGCTCCTCTAACAGGTCTGTGCTGTTAACACGGCAGGCCACGCAGAGTCCATCACCCCGCAGGGCAGCATCTTAACATCTCTGTGCAGCTCGGCAACGCTCGCAACTCAGCAGTACTGCCGAAAAAGGCAACAGAAAAAGGTTGAATTCCAACATGGCGGCTTGTAAAAAGACACTTTTTTGCTATTTCTTTGATGATTGGAAAGTAATAGTTTGACATTTTAGGAATTGCACTTATTTATTTACATGCACGATACCACTCCCTCCTCTGTCCTTTAAATAGAAGTCTACAGCCAGCACCCAGATAGCTTAGCTTTGCTTAGCTTAACGTTTGAAAATGGTGAAACCAACAACTCTAAAGCTGATTTTGTTTGATAAATCCGTTAAATAAAAATTAAATGTAAATCAAAATTCTAACCCCATCCAAAAAAATAGTCCTTGTACGGATCATAACAAACAAAAAAAGTTCAAATGTTTAAATGTTTTCGCTTTACTGGCGCTGGTTGGCTGGTTTTGTTACCTGTGGTTAGAACCAGGCCAGCTTTTCCCCTTGTTTCAAGTCTTTATGCCAAGCTAAGATAACATCCTGCTGGCTTTAGCTTCTTATGCACCATTCAGATATGAAAAAATGTGTTGTTGTGACACGTGTGAAGTGTGTTCAGCTGCAGTTCCTCTAACGGCCACTTTAAAATTGATACATTCAGTTCAATATATCCTCATTCAGTATTATGTTTTATGTTTGGCTGCTAATACACAACTCTTCAACATGTGATTTGTAAAATGCGGCAGGAGAAAATGTGAAATCATTATTTCATTTGTTAACTGAGGCCCCCTTTAAATACAGCAATAGCATTAGGCCTATCTTTGTCACATAAAACATTGATAGCCTATGTGCCATATAAAACAACTCGGTGACTGTTTTTAAATGTAGAATTGGTGCAATAGTGTAGCATGTGGGATTGTACTGTACGTGTGATTGCCTAAAAATAAAGAACCGACATGTCACCTTGTGCGATGGTGTGTCTAGTTATGTTTTTCTAACAATGGGGATCCTTTGCAAAGAGCAGTAAGCTACTGTACATCAGGTTAAGTAAAAGGCTCTACAAAGTAAACACAGTTCTTCTGGTCGACAGTTGAGACACCATTTTCAGACAGTCAGTGCACTAAAGTGCAATTATGCATTGCTGTGTCCTGATATTAGAAATATATCTGACTAACCATCACCTCATCGATTAATAATAATCAATGATCAATTAGTTGTCTAACCTGAACGCCAGAGAGTGATAGGAACACAGTAAACAGTATTCTCCTTAACCTCAGATAATCTGACCATCAACTAGACAAGACACTGTTGCTTTAGATAGAGGTGTTCTGTTTTTTATCGGGACGTGATAAATTGTGAATTGCATTGGGTTGTGTGTTTGAAGTAAAATCACATACAGTATGCATGTTTTGAATCTCTGCTTCTCTCCATTGGCATGAATGTGAAGAAAAACAAACATGAGGTTGAACTGGAATCCAGAGCCCTCTCTGCATACCGAGACAGGGGTCTGCGATCTGCGGTTCTGGGTTCTATTTAACCCGCTGAGGTTACCTTGGTTCTGCTCAGGGACTTGGCTGTGAAGCCCAGTTCCTGTGGCTTCGAACCAAACCAAGAGCAAAAAAAAAAAAAAAAAAAACGTTCCCTTACAGATCTGGCTTCTCTCATCTCTTTAGCTCAGGGTCTCCTCCTCCAACCCGTTCCAGAAGCCATGAGAGCAAAATGGGCTTCTTCTTCTTCTTCTTCTTCTTCTTCTTCTTCTTCTTCTTCTTCTTCTTCTTCTTCTTCTTCCATCTCTGCGGTATCACTGAAGTATCTGAGGTTTTTCACTGAGGTTATTTTACTGAGGTATTCCAAAGTATCGCTTTGAAGGGATCAGGCCATGTTTGGTCATGAATGTGGTTTCGGGGGAGAAGAGATGTGAATGAAGGGCAATGAAAACTGACAGAGGGAAACACGTGGGTTGATGCAGTGGACCCTTTGGCCAGACCAATGCGGCCAACATAACCATCCAGGTGGACTGAGGTCTGAGAAAATGTCTGTCTGCATGTCAGTATTCCCATACATCAAGAAGAAAAACACACACACACAAGCTCACATACTGAACTTGCACACATTCTAAGAACATAGGACATCGTGAGAGAGCTTATTAACAATACTACTTTATACTGTTTATACTCTATATATAATAATATTGCATTATTGTATTGCATTGGGCTGGTGCATACTTTTTGATATTATTATGCAAACATTATTTTGCTCTCATTTAGATTACTTAAAATAGTGATCCATTTCCCTCACATACAACCTCTTAACCTCTCCGTTAAACCAGGAGGTCTAGACCTGGGCTCCTATTTAAAGTCACTTTAGGAACTTTAAACACGCCTTCATGTCTGATTGGGTCTCAGTTCTTCAGTAACTTATACAAAGCAGCTCCTGCACCGTGCACGTGTGTGTATGTGTGTGTGTGTGTGTGTGTGTGTGTGTGTGTGTGTGTGTGTGTGTGCGTGCGTGCGTGCGTGCGTGCGTGTGTGTGTGTGTGTGTGTGTGCGCAAGTGCTGATCATGACTGCATCTTGAACCTAAGTAGCAACAGATGCTGCGCTGACCTCAGAGGCTTCCTGGAAACGCAAATTTGTCAAAATGAAGCAGGAAAAAGAGCGAGCAGCAGTTTAGGTAAATGTAACATATAGGGGACACTCTGACACACACACACACGCACATATGCCCCTTCAAGTACTGGACACACACACACACACACACATACACACTGAGCTTAGGGTATTGTTACATGGGATGCACACAATGAATAATAACAAATCCACACACAGGATCAAAAAGAAAGTAAAATATAGTATATCTGAGAGGTGCCCTCCTCCTCCGCACATACATACACACACACACACACACACCTGCGATCCCTGTGGTACTAAATAGACTTCTGATGTGTATTAACATCGACTCACTGGTTTTTAACACAAAAAGGGTCCAGCTTACTAAGAGTGCAAATCAATTTGGCTTCACTTGTGTTTTTCAAAGTAGTAGGCCTAAATAATATTGTAAACTAAAGGTTTACTAGAACTCTCAACTAGTCACACCAGATTTTAAAGACATATCACCTCAAAAGAAAATTGAAAAAATGTATTCATTAATGATTACGTTTTAATCCAAGCGGCTAAAGGGAAAAGAAACATTTCTCAGATCACAGACGAACAAAAGGGAAAAATAAAGGGGAAAGAACCTAAATTAAAAAAAGATCTCCTAAAGTAACCGTTGATTTCCGGGAAGAAGAAGAAAATCTTTGCAGCTGAAATTGTATCACTAGAAGATATGTTGTAGAGTTGAAAATTAAGCTGATTAGTTTAGTTTTTGATAAAGGACAATTTCCTGCCAATGTAATGACAGAGCATTTCAAACAAATGAGGGGGGGGGGTGGTTGAGCGATAACACTAAATGATTTGGTGTGTGATTCAATGTCGCAGTTCCTCAACGAGAACCACACTGCTCTCTCATCCATCTCTCTTTTTACTCTTTCTGTTCTCCCGGCACCGGAAACAATCACGTTATCTCGGTGACGAACAAAAAGCAGCCTGACTGCATGATATCACCTCTGTAGGAAAACAAGAGGAAACGCGTGCCAGTTGCACTCATATGCGATCAATTATTTTACGGTGGAGTCTGGCTATAGGGGGAGGTGGGGGGTGAAATTTTCAGCCATTAGCCCTTTAGTGCAGGGATCATACTGAGGGTAATAGTGACTAAACACTGAATAAACACATTTGGCTAATAGGTCATTCCAACCTGAAGCGGAGAAGGTGGGCCTGTTGATTGGCCAGAAGGGTTGAGGCAATTTTAACGTGAGCAACATGTGCATGTACACCCACTGGGAAATGGCAATTGCATAAAATGAGCAAAACAACCCAAACACTTTATAATATAACAGCTCACAGGCGGTTACAGCAACTACCATACATCTACAATTGAAAGTGAAACAAGCTACACAAAGTGAGCCGTACACCTAACTTGCAACTATGATTGTGTCAGCTTTATAGAGCGTTCAGGGCAATGCAAAGCAATTTAACACAACTGGTTTCTGCCTGAATTTCTATTGTTAAGAAAATTGGTGTGTGATAGAGAAAAAAAGGTGTGATAATAAATGTAGTGGCGCAAAAGGTAAGTTTCCCTCTGCACCGTAGTGAAGTAGAAGTAGCATGAAATGAAACTGTACTTAAAGGGACTCACACCCATGCTGCAATTGAGAATTACAGCACTATCATACTATCCCGCCTCCCTCCAATGCCCCCACACCCTCGTTCCATGCTTGTATCACTGGTTTCACTTCAGAGGTGTCGGCCAAAATACCACTTATGGCCAAAGGCGTCAGACTATAAGCATGAGACTAGGAGAGGAGGAGTAGGGTTTTATCCGCTCTTTATTTTCCTTCTTTCACAGGCACAGTCGCATATAGATCGCAGGAAAAGAACAAAGGTTTAAACTCCGCTCGTGAGGAGACGTTACAACAGCTGTTGCGACCCGCGAATCGCATGCAAACTATATTATAACAGCGATCGGGACTCCATGTACATACTCACACACGGGTGATTCACATTTAAACTCAGATAAACACGTTTTCATGTGGAATGATCGCTTACTGCGGCAACGCTCACACATCTGACCGAGGGAGAAGAGAACGGAAACTAAACAGGCTCTCTGTCCGACTGACGTCACGGCCCTAACTGACTACTATCCACACTGAACAAAACACATTTTAACACACTGTAAGAACTAACAACACTGTAACTTATGAACGTTGGGGCCTTTTCTACAATGGTCGCTACTCGCCGTGGAATCAAAACAAACCCTCTAGTTGAGAATGCGCAATACAGAAGCAGACCGCAGACAGACAGGTCTGTCGGCCAATCAAATCGTTCGGTCCGAACGATTTGATTGGTTGATTTTTATATATATTTTTCATAATATTATGAGATTGAAATCATTGTTTGTTTTTACTCCTGGTGGGTCTGTCTTATATTTTAGAGTGTAATTACCTTATTAATACCATTTTAACCTAATCCAAAAAAAGTGTAAAAATGCACCAAAGGTAAGAGTCGCTTTAAGAAGAGTTCTTGAGTAAAGGAAAAAAAGCATTCCACCCCTGACATACACATTCACATCCGAATATCAACCACAAGTAAAATGTGTTCAGTTTAAACTATTAAGTCAGATTAACCCATCACAGATGGTTGTAAAACAGAATCAATGCTCCCACATTCTCAACAAAAGTTGAACATTATTATCATGTATTATTATAAACTGAACTTTTTTTTACATCTGTGTTTGACTGTATTTACAAAAAATATATATTATTTAATCCACCCTGTACGAACACACAGACACACATATACCACACACAAACATATACCACACACGCGCGCACACACACACACACACACACACACAGCTTCAGGCGCTGCATGAGCAGGGTGAAACTTAACTACTGGCCTAATTAACACAGGCTGAAGGTTTCCCCCTTTAATTCCAGTACCTTTAACCCTAGTCATAAAAAGCGGTAACTCACCAGAAAACCTCGACCCTGGAGCGCCCTGCAGCAAATACAGTGAAAACCATTTTAATTTACTCAAATATGCTCTTTGTGCATTTCAATGTATAGTATAGATGTGTTTTGTTCCCTCCAGAAGCCCATGCTGTATGAAGAGTTAACACACTCGTCTTAAACCCTGATTATTTTCTTCCTACGTGGTTTGTTTACACGGGACTCATCCTCAGACTGGTGTGAGATTTTTTTAACATCAGAGTGTGATTCTACTTTTGATGTTGTTTTTAATGCAGATGTTGAGGAACACACTCTCTCTCTCTCTCTCGCTCTCTTCCCATCATCCTCTCTTGTCTCTCCATGCCTCTCTCCTCCTCCCATCCCCTCCCCTCTGTTTATTCTTCTGGCGGTGCAACAGGCCCCAGAGCCCAGAGGCAAGTCATGTTCTCAGGGAAACGGCAACTCTCCACAGAGCTGATATCAAAATAGTTTTAAAATGTGAATGGCCTGATAGTTCCCAGTGAGCGCAGAGCCCGAGCCAAACACTTCCAGATCCCCCTGCCAGCAGAATGTAAACAGAGCCGGGGTTGGGAGGGAGCGAGAGAGAGAGAAGGAGAGAGAGAGAGAGAGAGAGAGAGAGAGAGAGAGAGAGAAAGGGGGAGAGAGAGAGAGCAAGTGAACCTGTTGTGTTGGTTCGGCTGGCAAGGACCATGCTTTCCAAAACTTTTTTTCTTTTGTTCAAAGTTAGAAGTAGGCTAGTGTGTTGTTTTGGCTCAAAAAGTCAAGGGTGTAGTGCAGGTGGTGACTCTTGATGGGGAAATATTTTGTCAGAGCTAGGACAGTGAGATAAACCAGACGTCAGCCGAGTTATTTCTTCACTTCTAAAATTAACAGCAGTGAGAAACAATGTTTTATTTTCCTCGGGCGATATGATGTAATCTAAAAAAAATTGCTTAGTCTGGGCTATCTGGTGGCCTAGGGGTATATGATGCTGACCATGTAATTGCAACGTCCCAAATGTCACACCCAATCACTCTCTCCCTCTGTCATTCCCTGCATGCTCTCTGCTATCTGTACTCTCTTAAGAAAGTCAAATGCCATCCCTCCGCCTTATAACAACAAACAAAAAGTTCATGCATATTAATGTGTGTTGTGCAAATTTTTTTTGCACAACAATTCCTGTAAGTTATCTGATTATGTAACACTTGTTTATGAAGTCCCCCCCTATTTAGCTATATACAAACATCTAATACATTGTTGATAACACACTATGCATGTTGTAATTGTGCGCAGCTATCAAGACATTTTCAAATGCATGGGTATAAATGTTCAAGACATAAATGAAATTGTTATCATTATATTTTACTATATTGCCATTCTTTATCCATGTATTAACCACAACAGGAGTTAAAGTTGTTGAACAAACAATACTAAACCCTCTGATATCTGCTTACTACTACGTGTTAGTGTGTAATAAAACATTTATTAAGTATGTATCCATATAAAAACAAATATTGGCACGCTTAGAATGATCATTAGCATCCCATTGTTACATAGGAAACATTTATTGAAAACCTCTTTCTGTATTCTCTTTATTTCCCCTTTAAAGAATGGGTTATATATCTGCACCTAAGCTTTCGTTTCCGGTGTATAAAGATTTGGTCTAAAGTCCAAGTTGCCTCTCAGAGCATATTAATGTTATTAGAAATGATCGCTCCCCACAGCTCTGGCAAAGGCTCGCTGAACTGTGTATGTAATATAGTACTCTGGACCTCTGGACTGTTGGCGAGGGAAATTTAGGGAAACATTCCAGTTAGATGTTTCCTTAGAGAAACACCAAATAGAGAAACCATTATAGAGGAGAGAAAAAAAAAGAACTGTTCATGCCATTTGATTAAATGTGAAAAATGTGTGTGTTTGTGTGTGAAAAATTGAGATGAAATTTACAAATGTGTGTGACGACAGGCGTGCGCCGGAGGAAATGTCGTGACCTCGAGGTGTAAATATAAAATCCTGTTTGTGTATAATATCAAATCATTTCTCAAACCGCAGATGAGCAACGCTGAAAATAACACTATAATAACACACACACACATACACATACACACAGACACACACACACACACACAAAACTGAACATGGAAATTATGTAATGTTAAGTTTGCTAAAATAAAATAAAAAAAAGCCTTGTAACATAATTGTATCCCTCCAAGTGTTTGTTTGCAGAAAATACTTGAACCTATTGTATATGTATCTATTATTATATTTGTATCAGTGCATTCGTGATTTGTGGATTGTATTGATGTACTTGAAGATTTAATATATTTGTGTGTTTTTGCAAGTCAGCCTGCATGCTGAAAGAAAGACAAAGCATGCAAAAAGCTTGATTTGTCACTACTTCAGCCACAATTTAGTTTTTGTCACTTGTCTGTTCCCATATTAACTCTCTTGTCATTTCAGACCCGGCCACTCCCCCCTGCTCTGCACTCCCTGTTGATTACTTCCACCTGGCCTAACCACACTCACCTGCTCCCCATCAGCTATTAGCCCCACAGTATATATACCGGTTCATTCCCTCAGTTCCCTGCCAGATTGTCTTTGTGTTTCATTGCTCGCCAGCCTATTCCGTATTCCTGCCTGTTTACCTGCCCGCCTATTCGTGTTTTGACCCATCCTTTTTGGATTTTGGATTCCCTTTGCCTGCCCCTCTTGGACTTGTTGCCTCGCTACCACCTGGTTTGATTCTTTATTAAACTTTGTTGCTATACCTGAACTGTTTGTTGTCGTGCTATTGGGTTCTGGCCTGCCATTTCGGTACAATCCTGACAGTACAATCTGGCCAAAAGATGAACCCAGCCGACACAAAGGCTCTTAAGGAAGAAGTGGCAGCACAAGGTGCCGCCCTACACCAGCATTCGAGACAGTTCACCGCTATGGAAGTGGCTTTCCAGGAAGCTTCGGAACGCCACAATCAGCATTTTGAGGTTCTGAGCGGCCAGCTCCAGCAGCTCACGCTGGACAGCCAGACCCCAGCGGTTCAACCACCCACCAGCCCTCCTGTCCCTGCTGTCTCCCGGCCAGAGCCCCGCTTAAGTGCTCTAGAGCGCTTTTCTGGAGCTCCAGATACCTGTCGCTCCTTTCTGACTCTGTGCTCATTGACTTTTGAACTACAACCTCTCACATATCCCACGGAGAGGTCGAGAGTGGCTTTCATGATCATCCAGCTTACTGGGCGGGCCCGGAACTGGGGTGCCGCCGAGTGGGAGAAGCAGTCGGCTCTCTGTTCTTCTGTGGCTGCCTTCTCTGAGGGTCTTCGGAAGGTGTTTGATCATGCTACCCCTGGTCGAGAGGCTGCTCGGGGTCTGTTTAACCTGGCTCAGGGGAGCCGGAGAGTGACTGATTATTCCATCGAGTTCCGGACTATCGCTGCAGAGAGTGACTGGAACTCTTCCTCCCTGGCTGACGCCTTTTACAACGGACTTTCTGATGCCATCAAGGATGAGCTGGCGGCCCGGGATCCTCCAGGGGATTTGTACGTTCTCATCGCCACCGCTATCCGCATCGATGGACGTATCCAGGAGAGGAGACGAGAGAAGGTACTGACCAGCACTTCCCGTAGCCTTCCACGTCTTCAAGTTTCACCTTCCACTTCAACGGGTTTTCCTACCGCTGCTGCCTCAAGTGACCCAGTTGAACCCATGCAGCTGGGCAGGACCAGGCTGTCAGCTGCTGAACGACAACGGCGCCAAAGGGAGAACTGTTGCATGTACTGTGGAGAGGGAGGCCATTACGTGTCATCCTGTCCAGTAAAAGACAGGGCTCACCAGGAATCCAGAGGGCGCTGGTGAGCCGCATCAAGAACGTTGAAGGTCCCTCTCGAGCACTACTTCATGCCCAGCTCAACTTTAATGGTCTGTCCCATACTGTCGCTGTCCTCATTGGCTCGGGAGCTGACACCAACCTTCTGGATCGGGGCCTTGCCATGCAGCTGGGTATTAACCAGGAACCCTTGGCCGAGCCTATTGAGGCTACTGCTCTCGATGGGCGCCTCCTCTGCACTGTAACCCATCGCACAGTTCCTATTCATCTGGGCATATCAGGTAACCACACTGAATCACTAACCTTTCACCTGATTAATGCACCTCAGCAGCCAGTGGTCTTGGGGTATCCTTGGTTAATTAAACATAATCCACACATTGACTGGAGAACCGGTTCCATTCTACAATGGAGTGATCAATGTCTTGCGGTCTGTCTGAAATCTGCCTTGTTACCTGCCTGCAGCACCCCTTCTTCTAATGAATTCCCAGATCTTTCAGGTGTCCCGTCGGAGTACTACGACTTAAAGGAGGTGTTTAACAAGGTACGGGCCACCTCTCTTCCCCCACACCGCCCGTATGATTGTGCCATTGACCTCCTCCCTGGCTCATCCCCACCCAGGGGGAGGCTCTACTCTCTGTCAGCCCCGGAGACCAGGACCATGGACAAATACATAAACAACTCACTGGCAGCAGGCCTCATCCGTCCCTCTTCATCACCTGCTGGAGCAGGGTTTTTCTTCGTGGGTAAGAAGGACAAATCCCTCCGGCCCTGCATCGATTACCGCGGTCTGAATGATGTCACCATTAAGAACAGGTACCCCCTCCCACTCATCTCTTCTGCATTTGAACTTTTGCAAGGGGCCACTGTGTTTACCAAGCTTGATCTCAGGAATGCCTATCACCTAGTTCGCATTCGGGAGGGGGATGAGTGGAAGACGGCGTTCAATACCCCTAGGGGCCACTACGAGTACCTGGTAATGCCTTTCGGACTCACAAATGCTCCTGCAGTATTCCAAGCCTTAGTGAATGATGTGCTCCGGGATTTTCTCAATGTATTTGTGTTTGTTTATCTTGATGACATCCTCATCTTCTCCAAGTCCGAACAGGACCATGTGCAGCATGTCCGCAGGGTTCTCCAGAGACTCCTAGAGAACCAGCTGTTCGTGAAGGTCGAGAAGTCCGAGTTCCATGCCACTGAGGTGTCGTTCCTGGGATACATAATTTCAGTCGGAAGTATTCACATGGATCCCACCAAGATTAAAGCGGTGGTGGATTGGCCGGTCCCCACCACTCGTAAGAAGCTTCAACAATTTCTGGGGTTTGCCAATTTCTATCGTAGGTTTATCCGCAACTATAGTTCTGTAGCAGCTCCCCTGACAGCCCTCACCTCCCAAAAGGTAGCCTTCCAATGGTCCCCTGCTGCAGGAAGGGTGTTCAGTGAGTTAAGGTCACGGTTCTCTTCTGCTCCCATCCTCATCCTACCAGATCCAGAACGCCAGTTTGTCGTTGAGGTGGATGCGTCAGACTCCGGGGTGGGGGCAGTCCTGTCTCAGCGGTCAGGTAAAGACCAAAAGTTACATCCATGTGCCTTTTTCTCCCGCAAATTGTCCCCAGCGGAGAGAAATTATGACGTTGGAAACCGGGAGCTATTGGCGGTTAAGATGGCTCTCGAGGAGTGGAGGCACTGGTTGGAGGGGGCGAAGAATCCGTTTGTGGTGTGGACGGACCACAAAAACCTGGAGTACATCCGGTCAGCCAAACGGTTGAACTCCCGTCAGGCCAGGTGGGCGTTGTTCTTTAATCGTTTTGATTTTACCCTGTCTTATCGCCCAGGTTCTAGGAACGTCAAACCAGATGCCCTGTCCCGTCAGTTCCAATCCGAACATGTTCCCACACATCCTGAGAGCATCCTCCCCACTAAGATGGTCATCGGCGCAGTTACCTGGGACATTGTGGACAAGGTAAAACGGGCCCAGGCCGACCACCCGGCCCCCAGTGCTTGCCCTGATAATCGTCTGTATGTGCCTGTGAATCTCCGCTCTCAGGTCCTCCAGTGGGGACATTCTTCTCGCCTTGCCTGCCATCCAGGGGTTAGGCGCACTCTAGCCCTGCTGAAGCAACGGTTCTGGTGGGCTACCATGGAAGAGGACGCCAAGGAGTTCATCGCTGCTTGCTGTGTTTGCTCCCAGCACAAGATCGCTCGCCATGCCCCTGCGGGTCTTCTTCAGCCACTGCCTGTTCCTCATCGTCCGTGGTCCCACATCTCGATCGACTTCGTCACCGGACTGCCTCCCTCCGAGGGTAACACCACTATTCTTACTATTGTGGACAGATTTTCTAAATCTGCTCAGTTTGTTCCGTTGCCCAAGTTACCATCTGCCAAGGAAACAGCTGAAATTATGTTGCATCATGTTTTCCGTCTGCACGGCCTTCCCTGTGACATTGTCTCCGACCGGGGGCCGCAGTTCACTTCTCGTTTCTGGACAGAGTTTTGTCAGCTGTTGGGGGCCACGGTCAGCTTATCCTCGGGTTTCCATCCTCAATCCAACGGCCAGACTGAGCGGATGAACCAGGAGATGGAGACTGCCTTGCGCTGCATCACATCCCAGAACCCGTCCTCCTGGTCCAAGCAGCTCCTATGGGTGGAGTATGCTCACAACACACTTCCAAGTTCAGCAACAGGTCTTTCCCCCTTCCAGTGCTCTCGAGGATATCAACCTCCATTGTTTCCTGAGCAGGAGCGAGAGGCCAGTGTCCCGTCTGTCCAGGCGTTCGTCCAGCGATGTCGGCGCACCTGGGTGCGGGCCCGTGCTGCTCTCCTGCGCTCGTCCGACCGATACCAGAGATATGCCAATCGCCGTCGGACCCCTGCACCCAGTTACACTCCGGGTCAGAAGGTTTGGTTGTCTACACGGGACCTTCCGCTCCGGGTGGAGTCTAGGAAGTTGGCTCCCAGGTTTGTGGGTCCGTTCTCCATCAATAAAGTCATCAATCCTGCTGCAGTCCGTCTCCGTCTTCCTCGCTCCATGAGGATCCATCCCACCTTCCATGTATCCAAGATCAAACCCGTTAAAGAGTCCCAGCTCCAGCCCTCCTCCAGACCCCCGCCGCCCCCCCAGCTCATTGATGGAGGGCCTGCCTACTCGGTTCATCGTCTCATCAGGTCGCGACGACGGGGAAGGGGTTTCCAATACTTGGTTGATTGGGAGGGTTATGGCCCTGAGGAGCGCTCGTGGGTCCCGGCTCGCCACATCCTGGACCCCGACCTCATCACCACATTCCATAGGGACCATCCTGATCAGCCTGGTGGGACGTCAGGAGCCGTCCCTAGAGGGGGGGGTTCTGTCACTACTTCAGCCACAATTTAGTTTTTGTCACTTGTCTGTTCCCATATTAACTCTCTTGTCATTTCAGACCCGGCCACTCCCCCCTGCTCTGCACTCCCTGTTGATTACTTCCACCTGGCCTAACCACACTCACCTGCTCCCCATCAGCTATTAGCCCCACAGTATATATACCGGTTCATTCCCTCAGTTCCCTGCCAGATTGTCTTTGTGTTTCATTGCTCTCCAGCCTATTCCGTATTCCTGCCTGTTTACCTGCCCGCCTATTCGTGTTTTGACCCATCCTTTTTGGATTTTGGATTCCCTTTGCCTGCCCCTCTTGGACTTGTTGCCTCGCTACCACCTGGTTTGATTCTTTATTAAACTTTGTTGCTATACCTGAACTGTTTGTTGTCGTGCTATTGGGTTCTGGCCTGCCATTTCGGTACAATCCTGACATGATTTGCACTTTCATTTGTTTGCCCACGTGTTTGTTTGCACTGGCATTCAGAAAATGTTTTTCAGGTAGCTAGAGATGCCAGCATGTTAAAAAAAGTTATGTAAGATACTTATTATATCATCATCATTATGTCCTGTACACTGATGTTCTGGATGAGGTAGACATCTTGCCTTTACCAGAATATTTCCATTTTGGGGCGTTCTTCGAGGGATTTTAATCTTTTTGTTTATTACTTGCATTTACTTCACACCTACAAACCTTGCTGTTACCCCCTTTGATTTGTTCTCATAATTAAAACCTGTAATATATTAACTTAATTCCCTTCTTCCTGTGTAATTTCTACGGCAATAGATTTGTGTGTGATTTGTGATCCAAAAAAAGAAATGTATCCAAATCATCCTTGCAGTTCTGTCATTCTATAATTCACATAAATGCTTAAAATGTCAAACACAGAAGTACTGTTTACAATGATGCAACATCTTGAATGTTTGACTCTCAACACAACTAAATAAAATTCAATTAAAAAAGAAAAACTACGAATAAAGAAAAAAAAATGTGCATGAGCATGTCTGCCTGTTTTGGGGGGTTGTGGGCTTTGCCCGAATAAGCACTGGAACTTTCCAGCATTTCTTTTCCTTTTTATTTATTTTTTGTCTGTGTTGTTTTCTCAGTATTGCAATGCATCACTTGACATTACCCAAGCAAGTTTGAGCTGTAGCGCATCAGCTGAAAGCAATTTGGTCTGGAGCGCAGCTGCCAGGCGGATAAGACTTTCCTTCTTTCGTTTACTTTGAAATGTTCCTTTTTTTCAACATCCAAAATACACAAGGCAGCCAAATTGCTGACATGTGTGAGAGGGGCAGCGAGACTCCTGCATTCTTTCATGCCCCACTATGCAAAACTCCACATTGTTTATTTAAAGAACACTGAACACTTTAGCACTATTAAGAAACATGTCATATAGTAAACTAAAGGTTTCCTCTCAGGAAAAATCCCTGTCAGTTTATTTTTCTTTTGCAAAAAGTTATTTTAGTTTTGACTCACAAACTGCCTGCATTCACAATTAAGCAACAGTGTTGTAACACAGCTTGTGTAGAGCAGGACTCAAACGCGCTCGGTAAACCTGGAAGCGGTGTGATTATTTATGTGTAGAGGCATGGAGGTGTGAGATGGAAGGACTGGACTGTCTCTTTCTCACTAGCTCACAGTGACTCAAACAAGACAACACTATAGGACCCAGGGGTTAGAAAAGTTGGCATTTCCTTTATAGGCTATTTAGCTGCTTTTTTCTTTATTTTTCAGCTTGGTTACCTTTAAATTAAACAAAATGGATTTTATTTAGCTACATTATTTAGAATAATTAAAATATTTTTTTGTATCAATTGACACTGAAAAGAGATGGTTGGAGCTCCATTAAAAAAAAAGAAAAACATGACTCAATATGGCTTCACCTACACCTACAGCATGAAATGTAGCTCTCTCTCCATGGTTTATTATGGACTGCAGTCAATTAGTGAACAGCTAGAGTTTGCTTTAATGCCTGACAAGTGAGGGGCCGTACTGTGACACACCATGATCTGAGTGGAAAGAAAAGGGCAAGTCAGAGGGGATGTAAGGTCTGAGACGCACAGACAAGGAAAAAGGGCAAACGCCTGACATGTAAACCAGGGACGACAGCCAGAAGACAGCCTGTGCGTCAGTGTAGGCGAGGTGGTGGGTGGGGAGGAGGTTGTGGATGGAGGGGGGAGAGGGGATCCCAAAGTTCCCAAAGAGAGGGAGAGAGAGAGACTGGAGGGGCCCGTTGTGAGTGATAGCCCACCAGGGCCTCAGTGCGGCCCGACACTGGGAACAGCTAACCTACCTTGACATGCGTAGGAAACCCAAAACTCTCCGAGCCCGCTGTCAGATAGGAGCCACCCAGAGGAGCCCCGCCACGACTGTGTAGCCCGAGCCCCCGTGCGTCCTCTTTAACTAGCTTTGTTTAGATGAGCGAACGGCGGTGGAATGCTTCAGTATACCTTTTGCAGAAAACCACAAGCACAACAGCATTAGAGCGACATCAGCTTCCCAAAGCGCATGGGAATAAGTCAACTCTGGCTACTGGCAGGATTATAACTGCTGGCTGGAGCTCAGTGTGTGTGTGTGTGTGTGTGTGTGTGTGTGTGTGTGTGTGTGTGTGTGTGTGTGTGTGTGTGTGTGTGTGTGTGTGTGTGTGTGTGTGTGTTCGTGTGTGTGTGTGTCAGCTGGTGCGAGGCCTACTTCACAAAAAGTCCCTTTGATTCTGTAATGCTGTCAGAAAGATAAGAGTAGACAAGGGTAAAATCACTCTGAGGTGGTTTTGTTTCATGTCGGATAAGAGTGTAGTATAGACGTAAAATTATATTAAAGGAATGTGTTGAACTTTGTTGACACATAGCAATGTTCCAATAATCAGCCCTGTTGTTGGTCATTTGGACCCCCAAAGGAAAAGTACAGAGGCATCCTTAAAGCCTCTGGAAACCTGGTCTATATAGATAGTAAAAAGCAATATATGATATCAAATTTGGGTGTCTCAAAAAGCTTTTACAAAAAACCAATTGAAAATAAATGTTCATAAATATTATAAAACTTAGTTACAAAAACTGTTTTTCTCACTGTTTGACAGGACTGTAAACCAAATGTCTGGTCTTTAATGACAATATCTTTCATTTGGATTGATTAATATGCATAACTCTTTGCTTACTATCATGCAACTAGCTCCCCAACTTAAATAGTAAGAAGGATTTTGTGGATTTGGGTTTATAGGGGCTTGAACATGGTTATGACTCTCACTGCAGGACTTGCCAAACTTGAGGGTTGAGACTTTGTGTGACATTTCTGCCAAAAAGACCTATAATTCCATCCATGACTTGGAAGCAGAAGACCAAGTAAATAAGATGGTAGCTGGTGGCTTACTGGGGCACGGAATGGAGCCATTGTTAATATTATTAATAATTTTAGCTGTCACTCAGTGTAGTAGATGGTACAGAAAAAAAATCAAAATATCTAACTTTTTTTATTTTTTTAACTTAATTTGACGAAAGCTAACAGAGAGTAACAGTTATACAAAACAAAAAAAGCTATTTTCTAAATAGGGAAACTGTGTTGTAGTGTATAATTAAATGTACACTCAAAGGACTGATAGTTGGCTGTATAAATACTTACCCACATGTCTGTCTCGGCGAGCAGCACTGCATGACATATGCACACACTGTACCGCGTAAAGCGAATAAATCAAAGGAGAGAATGAGTAAAGGGTGGAGGATGTGCATATGCGTTCCAATTTGGCTGAGGGAGAGCGAGAGTGAGACGAGGGAAGGCTTAAACAACTCTGAGATAAAGCGAATGACGACAGTGTGAAAGAAAAAGGGGGCTTCTCCATCGCAACAGAGGAGAGAGGAGAGGACAGGGGGAGGAAAAAGGATTGGATGTTGGCACGCAGGGAAAAGGCAAGTCTGCGGTAGACTAGTAAATAGCCGGAGGGACAGAGGGATGGAGGAATGGAGCTATCAGCAGAGAAGTGATGAAGGTCTGGGATCAGGCCAAGATAAACACAAGCCAGCCCAGAAGGAGCTGCAGCCCAGCGTGCGCATGCACGCACACATACACACACACACATGCACACAAACACACACACACACACACATGCACACACACCCACACACACACACAAACACACACACACACACACACACACACACACACACAAACGCACACACAGAAACACGCACACACATATGTATGAACTTAACTCCTTTCACACATACATGTACAAAAGCACAAACATATAACACTTAAAGCTGCAAGCACTTTATATTCATCATACAGCCTTATAAACACATGTATAAGCACACCCATGACCGCACACACAACACACACACACCTGCAGGCAAATAAACAGTGTGTACGGCCTCCCAGACCACAACTTCTTTGAGTGCTAAGCTGTGTGACAACAGCCTAGGCTGTCATTTAGACGTCTCATTTCATCACATACTTCACATTAGAACATTTGCTCAGATACCACAGAATAAACATGCAGTGAAAAGAAATGGCTAGGGTTTAATTTTTAAACATGTGGAATAAACAAGAGTCAAGAGCTAGCAGGGCCCTCCCAAAATCCCCCTTAATGTAGTGAAGAGAAAAGTCATTTAAAATGCTACACAATCTCTTACAATGAATAACGAAACTCTCGCTTTGTAGTTCTAAATGTGTTTCTTGCGTGTCTTCTTTTTAGCCTGTATTCGTTCAAGTGTGTTCAATGTGTGTTTGTCTGCACGCACATGTGTCAGTTTGCTTCATTGTGTGTCCCTGTGTGAGGGACCGAGCTTCGTTAGCGTGCTATGAGGCGCGAGCTCTCTTGCTCCGTCTTGTCTCTGACCAACTCACACCCTGAGTGAAACCTTAAAAATTTGCTAAATGTTATCTTAAGCGCGGCATTCAGAGGCGTTTGGCAAAACTGCGGCATGAAAGAGCGGCTGTGAAGCATGTCTGGCTGGAATGCAAAACACACCTTGTGGTCATCACTCTGTCACCATACAGATTTAGGATTTGAGGACCTACCTATGGTCTATGTCTGTGTAATTCCTTTCCCTGCTAAATTCCCGTAATCCTTATTGGTATGTTAATGTATTATTGGCGTGAAGAAGGGTTATTGGTAAAGACAACAACAGCAAAAAAAGCATTAATAAACAGGATATCTTAAGTGTTTCATTTCTATATTCTTATAAAAAAAACAAAAGCCCTTAAAAGTCAGCACTGTAAAGACATGAATTATTTTGTCAAAGTCCACCAAAGTTGACTGAAAGCTCTGTGCAAATTTACCAGTAACTGGGCCTCTGACAGTGGTGTGAATAAGCCCAACAGGTACACAAAGTCTTGTGCAAATGTACCTGCATACTGTAGCTCTTCTAAGAAAACAACAATGTCTGCTGTGGAAGTGTGCACATGTGCATGCGTGTAAGGAAGCTCACCCTTTTGAAGCTCTCCGATTATTAATCTCCGTGAGTGGTGGTCGTGGATGTAGAGGTGGTACTTGTGGCTTGTTTGTTTTATACAAAGAGCAGCCTGCATGCTAGTTCAAAGACACCCTGTGCAGTGTGAGGGGGATGAGAGGATACATAAAAGTAGCACTCAACAACATGTACAGTCTAAAGATCACAGAATTGTTGTCAAAGTTTATCAAACCAAGTGCTACATTAGGGACTCTTAATGGATGCAGCAGCTTGTCTCTTGGAAGAGAGGTGCTGCACGGTAGTGCTACTGATACAAAAGTAATGCACTGTTAAAGTACTCCAGAAAATGAAAATTAGATTTTAATTCTCTGGGGAACATTTCAGACTGCACTTGATTATCTGTTTATGCATTTTTATTTAAATGCATTTCCCACAAACCAGACTTTTTTTAAATAGACATTTGTGTCACCTCAAACTCAATCTTAGGTCTCAGAAACATAGGAGAATTTTTTTTTTAAGGGAAAGCTTCTACCAGACCGCTCCTCACCAATTCAAACATTAATTTTATTATGTCGAACTTGACACTGGACAATGGGAATATTGACAGTCGCGTGTTATGAACGAGCCGGGTTGTTTGAGTATTTTAGCACGTCGGGGGCTCCCAGGCGGGCTGTAGCTTTTGCGAGAGCCCTGTATTGTATTTCTTTCCTGTGCCAGAGCCGTTTCCTGTGGCGGTGCCGTGTCAAACGATGACCCTCTGCTTCCTGCAAGTCGCATGGAGACGGGCCTGCCACGAGCCCCGGGGCCTCACCGCCAGGCACTGAACAACCTCCCAGACCCCTGCTCTTGTCTGTCTGACAGTCTGCTTGCTTACAAGTCATTCCCCACATTGCCCTGTTTGGGTCTCACTATTTCTCAGCCACATCTCTTGTTCTTACAATCGTTTCTAACCTGCCTTTAAGAGTCAGCAATTATAGAGGGTGCTTTATTACAATATTGTTTTATAAATTCTTTGTCAAAATCAAAGAAAATCTCCTCAAGATTCACTACCTGTCCTGGTAGTATCCTGGGTGTGCACTGAAACAAAACCCACTGTTAAATCACAGCCGAGGCTCTGTAAATGGGTATGTTGCTAGCTACGGTGGCCGTTCTTTGTTTACATAACTGTTTACAGAGCCTAGGCTGCATATTGACACTGAATGTTTCAGCTGACACACAGTACAGACAGGATCATGAGGCGATAGTCTGATTTTACTGACAAAAAGTGATTTGTCAACAAGCGATGTTCTGAACAGCTGACTCAAACCTTTAATGTTTATATTACTCCCATTTCCTTCATTTCTCATCTACCTCCTTCTTCCCCTACTTCGGTATTTTCACCTCCCATCTCTCCTCGCCCCCTTCTCCTCCAGGTTTCCCTCTGTCCACACCTCCTTTCCACCTAAGCATCCCTTCTTCCCTCCTCCCTTTGTCCCACTGTCCAGGTCAGAAGAGGGTCTGTCAGGCGTTTCCTGTGTAAGCGGCAGGTCCAGACCACACCTTGTGAGGGGATTTCTGCAGCTAGCTACCGTTAGTGACGCCCTGTAGCAACAAGGGGACAAGCACACTCATGTCTGAAGATATAGACATAGCTACTGTACACAGTGGGAAAATACATGGCTGTTTTTTGGCAAAATACTCTATGAGCACTGTTGAACTTTCTGTCTGTGTAGGATGAAGAGAAACTTGTGGGAAAAATGTAGAAAAACACAACAGTATAGAAAAAACACATTCGACAGGAATTATATCAATGCTCCATCTAGAATAAGCGAAAACAAAAAAAGTGTATTTTTACATATTCTGAATAGAAAATCAGTGGCAGTCAGCGGATAGCCGTTGACCTCCCCTTAGAAGTCAAGTCCCTGTGTTTTTGTGCACCGAAACAAGACGTTTTACATCATATGTAAAAACACCCTAGGGCCACATCTCGGCTTTTCAGTATGAGAAAGCTGTCAAATCATGCATTACCATTGGTCCCCAAAGAAATCAACCACATGACAGGGGGTTAAAGACTCAACCTGGCTGACGTTTTGTAGTGGAGCATGTCAAATCTGTTACTACTACGAGTATAGTTTGCAAACAGCTTATATTAGGTGTTGAAACAGAATTGCTGCTTTTATGGTAACTTGTATTTCAACAGAACTTCCTCACCACATTATAGTTCAACTTTGATCTTGGACAATGTGGCACGCGAGCAAACGTGTGTGTGTGTGTGTGTGTGTGTGTGTGTGTGTGTGTGTGTGTGTGTGTGTGTGTGTGTGTGTGTGTGTATTTGGCACAGTCCAGTTTGTTCCACAGTCCAGCCAGCCTGCCTTTGAATGGGCTTCTCGTCTCCTTCCACTCAAGGTCATCATGAGTACGCGTGTGTATGTGCACGTGGGCCGGCAGCAGCAATAACACACTTTGCCATGCATCTCCGCAACGACTGCTCTTGGTCTTCTTCCAGTCCAGGTCAGAGGCAGGAAGTGAGCGGGGAGAAAAGGAGGAAGCAGAAGCAGCTCTCTCTCTGGCTGCAGGTAGTGACCCTCAACCTTGACCTCCCACCTCGGCCTGCAAGTCTGACAATACACACTCTTGACAAAACACAGATGTGCAAACACGGTGACAACTTGATACTGAAGGAACTGCGTCGTCTGGCAACATAAAAGCCTTTAAAATAGCTGATCTTTCAAACGTGAAGGATATATATATTAAACTTATATGAGTCTTCAATAGATGTAAAGTGAAATGAAGACACTAATATACAGAATTATAATTTATCTTTTTATTATTTGACAACAATAACAGCATGTTGTATTTTTCACTCATTTACATTTACAAGTGGTGTGCAAAGCTATATGGATGTATGGTCTTTGTACACAGTTGTCCCACTTTCTTTCCTTTATCAAACCGTGTGACAATGCTGCAGGTACAACTAGTGAACAAACTGTTAGGACATGAGCTCTGTCCAAAATCAACCCTCAGACCTAACACAGACGTAAAGGTGCCAAACCAGCATCCTCCATGCTCGTGTCTCAAACAAGTGAAACCTTTTTATAGTAGAATTGATGTATCGATGTAGTCTTGCTGTTTTTGAACGGAGCCCATGGCTTTGGAAGGTGCTGCCTCACCAGTTCCAGAAGAATAACCTGCTGCCATGCTTAGCTGGCTCCAGTTTACCCTCGATGGCCAGGTTGGGCTCAGGACGTGGTCTAGAATGGTAGGGGTTCTCAGGGAGGGGCCGCTCGGTCGACACTTTGGTCACCTACCAAGGAAGAGGAACATGGACGCCATGACTTGTCAGAAACACACATCGCAAACACATTGAAATAATCGTGTCCTTCTGAGGACATTTGTAGACCTTATGTGGGGAAGTTGTATATTGTGTAATATCTGATGAGACAGTAAAAATGTGCTGTTTTAATTGGTCCTCTGCCCTGCCTCTTTCCTGCTTGGCACTCTCTTAATGACTTCTGGGTTTTCCTTCACTTTGTCCCTCACATGCTCTCGTCTTTCTACAAGACTAAATATCTCCCGGCATGAATTGGTGAATTGGCTCATTCCTATCTACCTTCCTCCAAAGTTTAATTTATTCCCACCATCTCAGTAAAATAAATAATATTTTCATTTGTTTTATAAACAAGAAACCATAGAAACGGCGTGGCCTGTGTGTGGACAGTCAACCTACACATAGCAATATCTGTCAGTCAGATTTCTGTTATTTTGTTGCCCTGCTCACGTGATTTTATTCCATGAACAAACACTGTGGCAGGAGCAAAGAGACCAGAAAGTTGATTAGAGCCATTCACCTATCCCACGTTTCTTTTCAAAGGCTACAGTAATACATGTCCAAAAAAGCTTTTGACAAGAACAGTTTTTTGGTCTTTTTCTGATTGCTAATTACTGCTTTCTAGTGAGTTGAGCAAGCCCCTAAAAAAATGGCAATTTTATGAAAAGGAAGACCAAGGCAACATCAAATACATGATTTGCCTGCTCATAACTGTAGCTAAACGAGGCTACTAAGCAGATGCAATCAGAGCCTCATGCACAGCCCACAATCAGAATAGAGCCCCCCATCAAGCGAGCTGCTACACATTGTGAATGCACAAGTCTCACCTTAGACAGTTCTCCCAGGTCAGGTCTTTCCCATCCCAGCTTATCAAGGACGCAGTTGTCGAAAGCTTCCTGCGGCTTGCGACAACGGCGCAGCTCCGTCAAATTGGAATAATCCAGACATGTCCAGTACTCCGTGAAGGACTCTGCACAATTCCCCTTGATTTGCCTACAAGGAAGAAGCATACATTTAAATCAGAATTAAATATGCACGGGCAAGATCAAAATGGCCAAGAAAACTTGGTTGCTATGAATGGAATGGAACTCTAGAAGGTGAAACAATTTCCAAATGAATCACAGTCAATCTAAGGTTGAGATTAAAAAATTCAACCTGACCATGTCCAGACATTCATTAAATTGTGATCGATCAGTTGTCAGTTTCCACTAGTGTGAAGATTTCTGAGGTTTCCATTATCCTCCTAAAAAAGGTGTCTGGCAGTTTCCAGAAGCAGCTAAGAATCAAACCAGGTCCCGAGAGCAATTAAAAACTTTTCTCAAATCTTTCCTCATTATAAATAATTACAGGTATTGCTCTTTCACAGTAACTCTCAGTTTATGTTTGGGGTCAGAGTGTCGGCTGTTTGTTTTCGGCTGTAGAATTAAAAGGGCATGTGTTTTTAGAGAAGCAGAAACAATCTGCTGGAACACACAAAAGCACCACAGTCGCTGCATTGGCATCAGGGTACAACCAAAGATCAGTCCAAAAAAACCTTCAGTAAACACAGACACAGCAGTTAAAAGAGTGAAAAACCCCAGACCACTTTCTCCAATAGCCCCCAAGGGCAGTTTCATTGACACAATAAGCTATGTACTTATTTTAAAATGAATGACTGCTTTTCTTTTGGTCATTTTATAACAAAAGGAGCTCGGAAACGTGAAACAGAGGTGTTCCCTACATCATAATTAAGTCACCTCGTTGATTTATTTCAAGATAAATAAGCATTTGGAGAAAAGTCTGTTCCATTTTGAGAAAAATTAAAATGAAGATAATACATTTAAAAGCTATGCAGGAATAAATGCTTACTGGATAAGCTAAGATAGTAGAAATTATACAGAAACTTCTCAGAGACTTTTCAACACAATTGAAAATAAGTTGAGAAATCTGGCAACATCCCAGGAAGGTTCAAGTATGAATGAATGAATAGATTTTTTTAAATAATTATTGTGACATGCATTAGTACTATGCTCACAAGGGCTTACAAGACACCATTATAAAACACATAGACAGACCAGAGGTAAAGCTTGAGTTTACTGTGCATTTTTTTGCTTTCTTAAAAAGTGCAAAGATATGTTGTTTACAATCATCCCCTCACAGTTCTGTTTCAACATGTAGCCTAGCCCAATGTGCAGGGTCTTCTGTGTTTGTGTGTGGGGGAAAATGTTTTACCCTCATTTTACTTTCCATTTTTCAGGGTATTTTGGAGCTTTCTTCATGTGTTGACATTTGCTAAATATTCACTTAATCTTGTGCACCATTTTTAACCCATATCTTGTAGACCATCAGAAGACATTTTACTCAGCTGTAAATTCTCACCAGTTAAGGTTTCATGTGGAAACTCATGTAGCACTCGATAAACATGCTATACATGTCTGTCCTTAGTCTGGATCAGTATCAGCAAGTTATCTTGAACCCTGTGTTTCTTTATCTGTACATTAATGGTCAGGCACCTCCACCATAGATGGTGCACTTGATCTTAATTCTCTCTCCACCCTTTTCTCTCCAAACCCTTGCATATATAACATTCTATTTGGCTGGGGAAAAGTGGCATCTTAATCCTGCTTCCGCCAAAAACCAATGGAATGGAAAGCTTATTATGAGGACATATTACAGAAACCAGACATCCAAACTCTGAAATGGTCTTTCTGTGTAACCTCAACAACTGTAACCCCAGGAAGAACAACTGTCCAACCGTGGTATTTGTGACCTCAAAGCACATTTTCTACCCACATGTCTATCACAGAGGGTAGAAATGCGAAAAACTCTTCACCACAAACCTCTACTGACCAGGGTTTCCCATGGACTCTCAAACTCCACACTCTCCAGCTGGCTCCAGAGTGCAGCCACATCTTCAATCCTTTGCTGACCACAAGGCACACTCTTGCAGATGACACTACTGTGGCAGCTTTCATGTTCCAAAAATAAATATATATTCTACCTAATCACTGGGTTTCTAGTCTTAATTAAATCTTTCTTTGTACTTAACCTCTAAAGAAAACACACAATATGTCAGCCCTTCTTTAGGTGATTGTTTCAGACAGGCAAACCAGGAGTATTTGGGAACCAACAATCCTGAGTGTGAGTTACCTGAAGAAGTTGAGTGCACACGCGTTGACTTTCCTCCCTTCTTCTAGACACTTTCTGGGGTCTTTCTCCTCCCAGCGGCAGAGCATAAACTCCTTGTTGGGTTTGTCACACTGAGATCCATAATGGTGGGCAGCAGCCTTCAGCACAGCAGATGACACATTCACCTGGACAGACACAAGGAAAACAACAAGTCAGTAAGACAGCATCTACTGTAATTTCTGAAGAATAGGCTTATTTTCGACGTAGCCTGAGGCTCTATTAAGACTAGTGAGACAAAAGAAAAATGTGTTTGACCAAAGATTGCAAATTAATTTAATATTAATCTAGAGTAGAGACAGGTTCAGTTCATCTGTAACCTAACTGGGAGCAGCAGTAGAGTGCTAACCTGGCTCAGGTAGTGAAAAGAACATCGTGTGTAGCCTACTACATATAGTGTTTCCTAAACTTTGAGTTTTTTTTTTAATTATTGAAAAACAGACAGTGATATGAAAAGGCAGCTACAGAGGTGTTACGGGATGCACGGATTGTACTGATCTCTAACTATCCTTTCACCACATACTTGATGGAAATGTTTTATACAATTCATACTGCACTTTAGGCAAATCCTCCTAGTCTCACACACAATAATCATTAATCTGAACAAGTGAAACAATTAAGTATATTTTTTTTTAAATCTGACTGTTTCTATTCAATTAGAAAAGCAAACACAATGTGTCCTTGGCAAAAACAACAACAAGTTGTACTTCAAATGTGTAAAACAGCACAACAGTATGAAGTTGGTAGATGGTAAAGGTATTTTGCTTTAATTAAAAACAATATATATATATATATAAATAGCCTATCAAACGACTGATCTTAATCGAAACCTGTGTCTGCAGGCATATTGTTTATATGATCCATGAAGCTCCCATGTTTGTTTTGAAAGGACACAAGCCGCTGCCAGCTAACACCTGACTTCCAAGGACATGAACAAGTTCAATGTGTCAAATAACACTGCTGCAGAGTAACTGCACACTTACACTTGTTTTTTTTTAATATAATCTGAATTAAATTACTTAAGAGTGTAGAGTACTGCTGACAATGTCGACGAGTACACTGCACAAAGTTTACGATGGTTAACAGCCAATGAGCTCCTTCGTATAACTGCATATCCCTCTAACGCTATTTAATATGGTTAATGTAGATATTATAACGATGCCAGGATATATACCAGCTTCTATTGCATTCAAAATGATTAGCTAGACGGTCTATTAGCGATCTAAGTTATCAGAATAACTATCATCACAAAGTTATAAGCTACTGACTGAACATATCTTGAACTATACAGCAGGTAGCTGTAGTTAGCTGCTAGTTAGCTAGCATGCTCTGTGTTGCTCTGACTTTGGCTCAAGCTGAAACAAGGACCGCAGCTCACCTCATCCACGCTCAGCTCCTGCTGTGTGGGAAGTTCCAGGTTGGTGGGCATGGCTGCGCGTCTGCACAGTCAAGCAAACGCAGAGAAATCAAACACCGCAGCAGAAAAACACACACAAATGTCCTCGTCT
Organism: Ammodytes marinus; assembly: GCF_949987685.1. Taxonomy (NCBI): domain Eukaryota; kingdom Metazoa; phylum Chordata; class Actinopteri; order Uranoscopiformes; family Ammodytidae; genus Ammodytes; species Ammodytes marinus. The sequence goes on from NC_137222.1 coordinate 13,502,047, forward strand.
GGCTCCAGGACGAGCGACGAGGCCGCGGAGAAGGTCAGTTTGCTTTTTTTCCTGCGACTACTGTTGCCAGCTGGGAGGCGCGGGCTGATGACGCAAGCAAGCAGTAGGGCCAAAACCGGGCATGCGCACTGGGTAGATTGATAGCAATACTTTGGTATTCATCATCCGCGAAGGGAAATTATTGTTTTGTTTCTGTAGCAAATGATAGCAATAACCAAAAATAAAAAGATACATTAAAAGAGTTAGGGTTTTGTAAAATAGATTTTTTTTTATTTGTAGTTGCTATTTGTTTTTTGTCAAGTTGAAGGAAGAAAAAAAGTATTAGGCCCTATTAGTTAAAATAGTTAACATGAAAAAACAGTGACGAAAAATCCTTTTGTTCTTTAACGCTTTTAGTTGTCTCGGGGTCTCTGTTGAACGCTGGTTGAACGTTGCTATGGTAACGGCAAACTCTGCTGCTGTTGTGCTGATATCAACATTGAATCCGTGGTGTTTATTTTAAGGAGAAAGGGAAAGACAGATTATTGATGGAGCTAATCGGAATCACCTACAAAGGAGATACCAAAAATGGCTGGTAAGTGAATAGGCTATGTCTCTTTCATAATAACCTTAAAGACATTTGGCTGCTAACATAGATAGCCCACTTAACATCATAATTTTAAGTTAGCTGTCCAGAAAGAGAAAAAGTTGACAAATCACTGTGTGACCATCTTTTCTCTCTTCCAGTATGGATGGAAAAGGAGAGTACACCTTTCCCTCTGGGACCAAGTATGTGGGAGAGATGAAAGATGGTATGTTCCATGGCAAAGGAGTGCTGCACTTTACAAATGGAAGTGAATACACGGACACCTGGGAAAACGGCAGAGCTAAACAGGTGTGTGTGTGTGTGTGTGTGTGTGTGTGTGTGTGTGTGTGTGTGTGTGTGTGTGTGTGTGTGTCTGTGTCTGTGTCTGTGTGTGTCTGTGTGTTTCTGCTTGCATGCCAGAATATATATGCAACCATATGCATGACTGTGTGTTTCACATTGGTTATAGTTGATATTACATCTGGTCCCTTTTAGCAATCACTCACCATTATTGTCGTAGTTATAGGGTTTCTCTCCTGTTTCTTTCCCGTTGCGTGAAGCTACGGTCTCTCCTGCCCTCATGCAATCTTTCACGGCTTTTACCACAACAGCGATCACTCCAATTATTATCATCATTTCAGATGCGGTTCATTTGAAATGATAGCAGCTCTGAACCGTGACCAAACTTGGTCCAGATTACCCTGCACCTGCATCCATGCCCACTTCCATTCATAACAAATCTGAACCATCCACTAAACTCAGAAATTAAATTATATTCCCTTGCACCTTTCTCTTCAAACAATAAAAAAAAAAAAAATTAAACAAGTGAAGGTAGTGATCCTGGAGATCAGCTGTGTTTGTCAAGTATAAAAAATCTCCAAGATTCTAGTAATATAGACTGTGTTTTTATGGAAATATTTCAGTTGAATTGTTATTTTCACTCAATTTTTTTAGCTGACTCACTGTCATGGCTTAAAAACTAAACTTTAGTGGGGCTGAAACATCTTTAATGTTACCTGTATTTCTCCTACAGAGATCAGTGCTGTGAAAAAAGGTTCAATAGAGAAGATGCTAAGTCTGGCAGATATCACACTTAAACCTCTTGCACTCTCTAAAGCACGTACTTCTAACTTAACTAGAATGAATGCAATTTGTGTGATTACAAATTCTATTGATGCTAAAGGGAAATTCTGCAAAATTACTAAACAAATTGTGTTTATTCCTCACAAGAACATGCACAGGCACACACACACACACACACACACACACACACACACACACACACACACACACAGTGTGTCACAGTTCACTCAAAAATACAGACAGAAATATTTTTCCACTTTAGTCTAGTGGTATATAACTTTGCAGATGTATTTTGGCTTTATCGGCTGAGGTTTAGAGATATCCATCTCTTAGTTTCTGCCTTTATCCAAGGACAATGGAAGAAAATGTAAATTCCTTTGCGGTGCTTAAAGCAGTGAAAAGTGACGTTTGGAAAACCTCAACAGCAACTTATCTTTCCAGAAACCATGTCTGGGATATTTAGAATAACCCCTAGACCTTGCTTTCAACAGTTTTCACCGGAACTACTTTCTGCCAAGGAAAACTGTCAACAGTGAGGTCTGAGGATTATCTTGTGTGTTCCTGCTGCTGAGTTTTTTCAAATGTAATTTTTTTAAACTGCTTAAAAAAAAAAATTAAACTCCAAAAAAGTGAGACGCCATTTGAAGTTAGTGGGAAATAATGTTTGTGTGTGTGTGTGTGTGTGTGTGTGTGTGTGTGTGTGTGTGTGTGTGTGTGTGTGTGTGTGTGTGTGTGTGTGTGTGTGTGTGTGTGTGTGTGTGTGTGTGTGTGTGTGTGTGTGTGTGTGTGTGTGTGTGTGTTGGGGGGAGGGGTAATTTATGACTGAAAAATGAGGAGGGTCTCATCCCTGTGCTTCCTCAAAAGGGTGCGTCTACCTTTGCCGATGGTCTTCAGTGCACAGAGGAGGACTGGGACTACTGCAATGGTATCGACAGGCGTTTCTACAGTGAGAGGTGCAATGGACTCAGACCTGCAGGTTGGAAGTCATTTATCTGCTCGATTATTTCCTCATTCTATGCTTTCTTCTCCATCCCACTCCTCCATACTTGATGAACATATGGGCATCGGCTCAAAACAACACGTTTTGTTATTTCATATTTCAAAATCTCACACATGTTTTTTTTTAAACTGTCTTTTTAATTTATTCCATGTTGTATTATATGCACAACAATTACAGGAGCCGCCTTTGGCAATGAAGTTCTCTAGTCCCACGTTGTCTCCAACAATGCAACATACACATTGAAAAAAAAAAATTGTATAAAATAAAAAACAGAATAGAATACCGTACAATAGAATGATGACGTACAATAGAATATCATACCCTATATAGTGTGATTTGGGGGAGTATGAACAGGTGGTATGAATATAGGAACAGATGTTATATAAACATGATGTAAACATAATGGAAGTGTGCTGAGGTCAGGAGTTTAACCGTCTTACTTACGGCCTGCAGGATGTGCAGCTGTCCCTGAGTCTGGTGGTGTGAGAACGGATGCTTGCGGTACTGTCTACCAGCAGCAGCAGACAGAACTGTTCCTAGGTTGATTGGACTATTTTATAATCATGTGTATATAGGTCCTCTATGGATGGCAGCTCTGTCATACCAGGTGTTGATGATGGAGATCATTGCCACAGGGCCATAGTCTGTAAGGCGTAAGGAGTTTGTCTTTTTGGGGACATAGACTGACAATGGTGGCTTTTTTTTAACATCTGGGGACTATAGACTGGACCAGTGACATTTTGAAAAGTTCTGCACACATCTGCCAGTGCAGTTAATCCTTTTGAAGGATCTGGTCTCACATCTGCCTCAGCTGTGGAGTTGTTCTCAAAACTTAACATAAAAAGTGTTAAGGTCAATTGGGAGAGAAGCAGACACTTCCTCGGCACCGCTCGTTTTCCTGTTAAGAGTCTGCGATTGTTCTTAGTCCAGAACACATGTTTCTGAAGTTGAAGCCCCTTTTACTTGGACTACTCATTTTCCCTGAAGTTCAGTCTCTTTGCACTAACAGCCTCCCAACGTGTGTACCTGGACTTCCTGTACTCATCCAAATCACCTGAGTTGTAAGCGTCAGTCTGTGCTTTAAGTTTGGCACAGAATTCCCTGTAAAACACCAGGGCTTCTGATTTGGTAATGCCAGTGCAGTACTCCACAGCACTTTGTTGTTGACACATTTTGCAGAAGTTATTTTACAGGATAACCAGATCATTTAGTATTGACAAATAGATGAATTACACGCCACTTTATACGGATGAAAAATCCACCAGACATCCATCAACTCATAATGTGAAAGCATTCACAAAAAAATCTTCTTGGAGCATAACAACATTAACCGCAGAACCACTCCTCTTCCAGCTGATAATAATGACTTGTGACAGAAGTTAGAAAACACAATAAGATCAATATAAAAAAGAAGCTGCTGTTTTTTGTTGACACAGGAGAATCGCAGCTGACTGACCCACATCCGCCCCGTGACATTCCAGATGGATGTTACGATTGTGGAGATGGTTTCTATGACCCCGAGATCAGAATCGTCACTTCCTACACTGGCAGATTCCTCAGAAATGCAGGTGAGACAGAATTTTTTTTTTTTTTTACTGTGGCATTTTTGCGACACCAAAGACGACTGGCCCATTGGAAATGTGTACACACTTAACCCTTTACTTTGATTTATAATAATAATTATTTGCTATTAATTAATGGTTACCTTCCAACCTGGACATACAGTAATTTGTGAACTATGTACTCACTTTTAGCTTAGGTGACCAGATGTGCGTATTATTTGCTTCAGTGCACTAGCCAAATATAAAGCAGGAATTAACTGACAACATCAAATCAAAAACCTTTTCTTCCTTATTCTCACCGCTTATTTCACATGAGTTTGTGCACTAATTTTTTCCCTCTAATTTAATGCCAATTTGGCTCTGTCTGTGTGTTGAGTAATATCCAGGCATATCAGCCTGCCGCGCCAAGGAAAATTAGAAAAATGAAAATCAAGAGCAAACACGCATTTCCATTTCTTAAGTCAAGTGTACAAAGTTTGATGTTCAAATGAAGCAGCTTGTCAGTGATAGATTGCTGTGTGTATTTAACATTTGTTTACGGTGCTATTGAGTTAATTTATGTTTCTAGGGCCATTTACAAAGAACATGATATTTCCAAAGAGAGTGGTTTGTTTGACTCATTTACCAGAAGGTGTCTTCTAAAGTGCCAGAAGGTGTCTCCTAAATTGGCATATGTATAGAGATGAACAGATGCACACGGTTCAATGCTGATTGGAAGTTGACTCCTCATGTTGATATTCTATGTTATTATACAGCTGCATTAGTGCTGAGGGAGTCATCATTTCGGCTTTGTCCTACGATCTACAAGATACTAGTTCCATGTAAAACGATGTCTACTTCTCAACAACTAGACTTGGCCATGGAAAAAGCCTTTAAGATTTTTTTTTAAATGTACTAAACCTCTTGTGTCGAATTTGTTTCAGGCAGGACCCTTTTGTCTTTGCCCATTTTACAACAACTGCGTCTCTGAACGCACAGAGCGTGGCCATATGGGAAGAATTTGATTAGAGTGAACCTATGGAGTGATGTTAAATGGATTATCCCTGGATTCTCTGACAGAAGATTATTGCTACAAGTCATCTGATAAGCACGTTTTCCATTGGTTGTTGCAGTCATTTTTTCGAACGTTCCCTCCTTTTGTTATTTGTCAAAAAGGGGGGGGGGGGGGGGGGGGGAAATGCAAGACACATTTTTCCGCTGAACGCGTGCCCAGTTTTGGAAATTGTGATTTGAAGTGAATGCGGTCTGTCAGGTGTCCAGATAGGAATTCCCAAATTCTGACATCCTCATGCTCGTCATGTCTCCCATGATTTTACAGCGGTTGGCAATGTTGTGAATTAGGCAGTGGTTCATGAATGCAGTTTCTTAATACATTGCTTTTTTGCTGTGCATCGAAGGTGTTTGCCATTTCTATTTTTATTGGTACAGTACCTGTTGTACCTATGTTGTACACTCTTGCAGGACTCCAGTAACTGTGCTTTTAATCAGATCAAATAAGATTTTGTTTTGGTATTCTTCCCCTTCTAAAGAAATCAAGACAACTTCAATGTCTGGATTCTCGCCCGATCATTCCGGATCCTGTTTCATTTTGAACTTCGATTCAAACGACTGTTTTTAACCTTACAAATGCAGACATGTGTCTAGATATGATTTCTGGACGAAGTTAAAGGTATGACTCACAAGCTCCTTGAGGCAGACAACTTGTATTTTTGGGACAGAATATTTGTATTCAGATGAGCTACTTGCAACATAATACAGATTAGTTCCACAGGCGCACACGTCTCATTTACATACGTGTAGACACTAAAAGGGAAACCGAGGAGAAGAGCCACATCCTCTCCAGATGTCACCGGCATGTTTTAAGAGGATAAAAAAATGTTGCTTGATGCGGGTTGTTCATCATCATTACAGCTCTGGTATTGATCAGGGGATGGATAGGGGGAGAGAGAAAAAAACAGAGAGAGAGGAAGTAAACAAGAAAGGATAAGAAGGAAATATTTTTTTTGGAGATGAAAAGAAGAGGAGCTGAACACTTTCCAACAATACTCCGACTGTCTGTTTTGATTTTAAGTAAATATGGAGTCAAACAGGAACATTTTACATTTCAATTGACCTTTTTTAGGCAGTGTTTATATGCAAGTGTGTTGAGGGATGAGTTGTGTATATATGTGGCTTGTGCTGTTTATCACATACACTACTACGCGTATGCCTGCGCGTGCTCCCCCTCTGGTCTTGGTGTGCAAGTCTTGAGAAAAATGCTCCTGTGTCCTGTGTATGGATCTACTTTTCAACCCGGTGAAGGCACATTTGTCAGAGTGGGTGTGAAGACACAATTTATGGCCTCATAGCTTCCGCCCAGGATGAGGACAGAGAGGACGATGGGACACAGGGAAGACCCACCCTCCCAGAAGGGGACGCTTGGCTTCTGCAAGGAAAGAGGAAGGAGCTCCATGTGCAGCCGTTTACGACTGGTGGATGTAGAACTGTGAAAAAGACAAATAGAAAAGATGCTAAAAGTGATGCGTATATGGACCTTGTTCAAAGTGAGAATGGTTCAAGTATCACCCCTCTTGAACTGAACGCCGTTGCTAGGAAATATCAGACTAAACTTTTCTAACTCAGAAAAATGTAGCTTTTGCCAAGTACTGCCCTCCTTAGTTACAGTTGCTAACTTGGACAAACAGTCCTTCTTGGCGTAGTGCCAAGGAGCAAAACAATAGGATCTGTTGCTAATATTTCCCAAGAGGTTGATGGAGTTATATTTTTGGAGTTGAACTTTCTTGTCTCGTCAGTCGCCTGCATGTACGAAGGGACATCAAGAATACTGGTGCAAGACATGCAGGATGATAAGAGGAAATGGATGGTGATGAGAGTTATGACATCACAAATCACAACTTTCATACTAAACTGTTTAACTAACATAACCTTGTACAATAAGTTCAGAATTTCACAAGGGGCTTTAGCTCAGTTGTAGAGCAGTTCGGTCGGCCACTACTGGTTGGATTCACTTTAGTTCCGAAACACAAGTCAGCTTGGAATTAATATCGTTCGACAAATGGATGTACGAAACCAACCCAACAAAATACTGGCTGGCCCTATTTGTGGCCTGCTCAGCACTTTAATAGAAACTAATGTACATTAATAGACTGTGACTGATTCAGATTCTGAACGGTCCCCTCGGCACGTCCTACATAAAATAAACTCATCGCAAATTTCTCTTCACTCATTTCATTGGTCTTGGGCGAGGACCAGGGAGAATTTACAGGGATCAGAGCAGCAAGTCGTCACTGGGTGTGGACTAAAACTATTCTACAAGAGAAGGGAGCAGTCTTTTTTAAAGGACAGATGATGAGAAGTGCCCTTCTTGGCCGACACATGAACCCGTTGGGCTGACATCGGTCATCGCTTTTCCGTCATCTTGTTCAGGAGGAAATTGTTTTGAAAAACAATTTTCCCCTTAATTGTCAGTTAAATTTGTTTTATGATTTAGATTTAAGGAAAGAAATGCCATCACTCGTGGATTCATGATTTTGTAGCTTTCATAGCTATGATTCCAAGTTCAACTAGCTGCTCATTTGAGTTTACAGCCTTTTAAGGCCGGCAGTCATATCATCATCCAAACCAAAGGTTCAGTGATCCTTAGTAGATTTATGAACAATGTGTTGGAAAATAGTCAGGCAAGGAGTCAAGACATGTCATTTGGATACAGCTTCGCCTACAGCAACACACAGATGATGGAAATGAAGGTTTGAGTGTGTGTGTGTGTGTGTGTGAAAAAAAATGAGTCAACATGTCAGTGCACTGCAAAGCATAGTCAATGAGCTGTCAGAATAGTCTATCATTGTTTTCTCATTATCTGTGGCTGATGGCAATACGAATGCTGCTGATCTGTCACGTCACGTGGCTCACTAAACACTTGTTGCCAGACATCAAGTGTGTTCCCACTCTTGAGTTAAGATGAAAAATATGGATGGCTTACAGGAGAGAAAACCTGTCCATTTTGTGGATAATTGAGGGAAGAAGCGTGTATGATAGACACAAAAAATACAACTGAATTTCAGCTGCCTTCCTTTTAGAGCACTAAACTCTGCTTGCTAGGCAAATACTTTAGTTGTCCAGTTGCATTTTTAATTGAGATTTGAGATAAGAAAACACATTTTCTTCTGTTTACTGCCACCCCACCAGCACCAGCGTGAGTAAAGTCATCACACTTACAACATAATGAAATGATCACTGTTAAATCTGAAACAGAAGTCAACAAACAGGAATGGAAAAAGGCGATTCTAATCCGCTTTCCACCAAACTGCCAGAGATGCTTGATTGGACTTAATTTGTCATTGCTGATGAAGATTGCTTCTTAAGGTGGAAGGTACAATGATACACATTTTCATTACTTTTCTAAAAGTGTAATTAAAAAAGAAAAATGTTGAGGAGAATGCCACATCTGCACAATCGAATATCCACCACTGACAGATTGAGCGTGTTATTACACACACACACACACATATCACACACAAGATCAGTTGTGTATATTGTCTCTTGGCAATAGGCAGCAATGCTCGGCAGCAGCTCCAGCAGGGGCCATGTGTTGCCATATTGTTTGTAGCACTTTCCTGTTTTCTGGAATAACCGCTTCCCTTTGAAACAGCGCGAGAGAGTGAGAGAGTTCCACACTGCAAAACATTCCACTGCCAAGGAAAACACCTCTGGTGACCAAACCACCGCCCCTCCCTTTGTCCCTGTCCAGCCGAGGTGTTTCACAGACAGATAAAATCAGCCGGCCCTGGGGAGTGGAACGTATCCGCACGCTGCCTTTTCCTGAAACTCTCATTTTTCAAACATCTTTTGTGGAGCAAATTCACCATAACACAGGATTCACACGTTAATCCCGTGAGCTATGGCAGAGGGATTATTAACTTTAGAGATCGGCATCTCTACTTCAACGCTAGAAACACAGAAAAGAAATGCTGCTGTTTTTCTGTGATGTCATCAAGACACAACGCCAAGGGCTGCTCCGATTGCAGGGGAATTGGAGACAGATGACTTATACGTGTACATTTGAATGTTTATCTGAGCTTTCACATTTGGGTAAGTTTGATTTCACAGTGGGAACCACCAAATGTGCTTATATTAGCACACATGACCCTGAGTAAGTCCAATAAGTCAAGCTCCTCGTCACTGACAGGGGACCAGGGTCAGTGTGTCTCTTGATGTCGTCGCAGAGAGTCCTCGATCTCCTCTTTCTGTGAATACTACACCATCTTTCTCCATGTCTCACCATCAAATCCAGCAGAATGCAATCATTATGCAAATCACTACAGTGCAAGAAAGGTGATTCTGGCCTATGCTAATCAAGCAAGTGTGTCTCTTGTCTTTTGTGTGTGTGTGTGTGTGTGTGTGTGTGTGTGTGCGCGTGCGTGCGTGCGTGCGTGCCTGTGTGGTTAAGTGTATGTGTGTATCTGTGTTTGTGTCTTAAGTCACAGCCATTAGGCTGGAAGGAAACACTTTTCTTGCTGAGTGTATTTTAAGGATTAAGATAAACAGACTTTAACAAGGTGCCATTATAGCTTCCACATACTCTCTCTCCCATGTGTGTACATTGCACAAAGGTCACCCATGCAGGTGGTTACAGTCCAGATGGATACATATCTATTTATAAAATAAAATATAAAGCTTAATAAACAACTGTGTAATGTGCTGGTCATCACTGAAGATTATTTGCCAGCCGTTAGGCCCTCTTTAGAGAACCATGGAGTAATATTATTAGATTTATTTATTTGTGTTAGTCTAACATCCCAATTCACAGGTATTAAAGTTAAGTGTAGGCTATAGACCTGCGAAACTATTTTATTTTCAAAAGGAGGGAAAAAAAGAAACATATCACAATTGTTCGTCCTCAGATTGCAGGAAATACAATTAAACAAACCAGCCACCTGTACCAATTACACGTGACTTAAATCCTGAGATAAACGCTTCTGTACAATCTCAAGAGGGCAGAATTACAGCGAGTATGAAAATGTCCCCATCTATTTATCATTAAGGCGGCTCGTGGTGGCTCTGCGGCTAATTGGGGGCAGCCTAACGTCTAAGCGCAGCGACGTATAGGCGTCAATAATTATCTTCTAGGCCTATATCCACTCACGAACGTGCCACAAAGACTGGTGGAAATGTTTGCAGCTGTCCGCGAGTCCGATGGTTAAATTGACCTCTCGATCAGAACAGGTAGAAAGGAGAGAAAAGAGGAAAAGGAGAGTGTTGGGGGGTCCTTTATACTTGAAGTGGCTGTTAGTGTTGACGCCCATCGCTGGCAATTACACCCAATCATGAGTCCGAGAGCTGGAGACCTGCTTCCCCGTACAAAGGAGCCCTGCGCGCGGTGGAACCTGCGGGTGAGGCCCGCAAGCCGCTCAAGTGCGTGCAGCTGCGCGCGCGCGACAGTCAACTCTCACTTCCCCTGCAATTAGCTTCTCGTTTCAGTTTTTAACAATGAAAAATTGGTTTATTATCGGCTCCTCTGGCAGTCGTTTCGGTTTAAAAAAACAGAAAAGAAACAAAAAATGTCAATTTTTAGTGCGTGGTTATTATTTATTGGTGTCTGAAGTGGCTCTGAGAAGTTATTTTCTCCTCTAATTGTCAGGCTTATCTTGATTTGACAAATTTACCCCGACTTGAATGGCACTTGGCCCTTTTCAGCCTCACACGAAAAATGACCCGTGGTTTAATTGCAGGCCTACAGCTCAGTGATTATAAGATATGTGATTGGAACGCTTCGAGTTAGTTCAACAAAATGAAAAGGCTATATACAGCTCCTCGGTGTGTGCACCCTGTAGGCCTAATCGGCTATTTATTTTGTTATTGTTGTTTAGTGTTTTAGGCTATAAATAATCTTAAATCAAACGTCTAGGAAATCAATTTACTTTTATTCCAGACTTTGTTTCCAATATTATTAACGAAATATTCGTAATCATTTCCAAGATAATCTTTTCCCACAGATGACTCTGAACATGAGTGGATTGTGCGGACCTGTCGTAAAGCTTGGGATGAGGTTGTTGGCGTTGATCCTGAAAAGTCTGTTGCAACCAAGTCCTGAAGAGACCAACAATGTCAACTGATACATGTGAATAAAACACCTCTTTAAGCACATGTTGAGTATTAACACAATACCAAATGTTGATTTCTGTCTTGCATTATATGTCTTTGTGTGTAGGACAAAACTGAATAAAAAGCTACATGTTATATTTTAGTGTTTCTTTTGATGTCAGGACTTATTTTTCTTTTTAAATCATAATATAAATGAATACAAGTATATTGCATTCTTCTTTATTTCCACATGCTTGCTGTGTGTGTGTGTTTGTCTTTTAGAGAGGGGTTAAAAGCGTCTTTGAGAATTTACAAGCAGCTCAGCATAGATCCCCATCTGTCATTCAGTTTGATTAAATACACAGGGATGTAATGTACTGTTTGTTGTTTGTACTTTAGTTGTTGGTTGTGCAAACAAATCACTGTAATTTGAACTCTATATGATGTCCCCGGCAAGTCTACCAACTAGGAACATTTACTTTCTGCCTATGTATCACTTCCCCCAGGGTTAATAGTCTAATGCAGCTTCTCCATAAAAAAGAAAAGAAAATGAACTTCAAGTGTTTTTGATTTGTTCTGATTCTAATTCCGATCCCTAAAATTAAATTGATTCGGAAAAACAATGATCTGAAAATGTTCAATGTTAGTTAACAGTGTAGTATTGATGCAATTTTCATCCCAGATACTTGCACATTACCCGACAAGTGTTGCTGCATACAACCAGGATGATATTAAATTATTATCATGGAAGTGTGACATTTATTGTGTCGTTAAATATGATGCTCTATATTTGGGCTTCATGCTGCAGTAGATCGTCAAAGGAACATGTATCATTTAAATTAATATGTTGGTACTAAATGCATGAGATTAATAGTATGTGATCCATGCTTGGTCTCCAAAACAACATGTTTACAAAGGATTTATTGCTAATGTGAAGGTAACATTGACAGGGTCAAGTTGTACTCATTAAAGACCAAACTACTCTTTATCGTAATTAGTAGAAACTGTCTTTAGTGGGTGACATGCTTTAAGGGTAGCAGCACTTTCTCTTTCCCACGATGCTCCCTTTCTAATTCATGGCAAATACACATTCCAAAAACAAGGCACACTTAAACCCATGCACACACATACTATAGGATGTACATTGCAAATATAAGAGTAAATACACCACAATGAAATAACTAAATACATATCAAACCACAGGCACAGGAAGTGACACGCAGATTAATAATAAAAACGTATTGAAGATATGATTACTTCATATTTATTACATTTAAATGTATGTCATTTTAAACATGCTTTGTAGTTGAGCCTAATTTAATCTTTATGTCCTGTGTATTTATTTATTTTCCTTTTTGTCACACGTGGTTTGGGAAAAATAAGTGAATTACTCACTTATTCATCTATATCTAAAGAAAATGATCCAAATGCACAAAAATATCACATTCTATTTTATTGCATTTTAGTACACAAAACATTAATGATGCACAGTCTATCAAATAAACTTTATTGTTTCATTTAATTTCATGTTTTTTTAACAAAACAAAAAACAATTTCAGAGGGGAAAAAAGTGCTTTACAGGGATTAACCATCTCAATAAATACAAGGACATTGAGGTTGTTGTTGGATCCTGTTTTTCACACAATGGCCATGGCACTAAAATACAGATGCACACTCTCTACCCCTGCCAATACACACACACACACACACACAAGCACACATACACACACATACATACAACCCCAGTCTGTTTCATATTGTCAATATTGTACCAATACACCAACACTCCCACTCCTTGTACGGAAGACACTCACACAAGAAATTATAAATTAGTGACAATACAATTATTTGGAAATATAAAAAACGTGTAACTTACAACATGTCATATTTTGTAGGAATGTATAGTTTGAGTCCCTCTGTTTACCAGTCCATTTAAAGAAACAGGACAGTATTTGTTGCGACTTCAAATCTGTTAGCTCCTGCTTCTAATATTACAGCCATAATTTAATAACACACTAGCCCAAACGCTGTTTTTCCTTCATGATACAAGGTCGTCTGGAGACATGTTTTAGCATTTTCTTCAAGTAGAAGATTTTGAATTCCTGGTAATTTGTTCAACACCATACATTTTTTTTAGGCACCCAAATCTTTTGTAGATTTTGCGTCAACATCTACAGTTTATTTTTAATTATTTAAAAGATAAGGCACACAATATTTTCATTCAAAATTCTAATTCTACACGTCATTTCAGTGGAAAATTCACCCACATGTTTTAACTGGGATGTTTCGGATTTATTTTTTAAATGACATAAAGTCAGTATGTCCCAGAGAACATATTTCAAGAGTCAACATATTTAATTTACATGTAGGTTTCCTTCATGGTCGCTTAGAGAGAAAAACAAAAATGGAGGGAGTCTTACCTCTAATGTGGTCTATTGTGTGTGCCTGGCACTTGGGCCACAATGACAGTTCCCTTCTTAAAACTTTTGCCTCTTTGTTTATCTTCAGTATTGTGACGGCACTCGAGAGGCTTCAGTCCTGCTTCCTTGGTCAGTTTCATCCCTTTCAAAACCCCCTCCTCCGCCTTCCAGTCTGAGGGTCTGATGAGTAGAGAGTGGAGGATGCTGTACATGTGAAGCCAAATGGGTCCTTTAGGTGGCTTAAAACACAGTCAGTGAGTTCCTTCTAACGATAAAATGATTCACGCTCATTTTTTCGACAGAGTGGCTGCAAATGGGGATAATTCCTGTCCTTAGAAAGAGGGATGGAAAAAAAAACATAAGGACGGATGTATCTTAGTTTTTTCCCCAATTTCTTCTGTTTCTTCTTGTATTTTTTTCCGAGTGGGCCTGGATCCTTTAAGATATTTATTTTTTCTCCGAGATGACTCCTTCGTGACCTCGCTGTCTGTAGACGTCAGTGATGGGAGATCAAGAGGGTTAGGATCCGGATGTCTTGGGGTTCATTGGGGGTCATAGTATAGTGGAGCGCTAACGGCTGAGGGGGAGCTGGGGCAGCGACATGGCCTGGTGAGGGAGCCCCTGATGAGAGGTCAGCATGGAGAAGGGGTGACCTGGAGAGTGCAGAGGGAACACATAGGAAGGATTTGAATCATGAAATACACCTTACAGTCTCTTTAAAGTTGCACTGCGCAGTTTTAGGAAAAGGGAGATTTGTTTACATTTCAGACATCACAGAGCCTGCAGTTAGTTAACATAACATATTTCCTCTACATATTATTATTAAGTATTTAATTATTATATCATCATAACTCAAAACAAAAATTATTTTGATAATAATAATGTAGGACTACAATATGTTTGTGAACAAAACTATGGGCCGGCTGCTGGAAGCAACAACAGTAATATAGTATCTTTTAAGGTATAGCTTTTCTAACTTCAAACAGTGTTCCAGGGATACATTTTTCCTGTGTGAGGAAAGTTTATTTATTTAGTTATGAAAATATATTTTAGAAACTGTTAATTTTTCTGACACACCCAAAGTTACATAGTGCACCTTAAAAATGTTCTAACTAAGAGCTGAAAGTTTTATGTGCCTATTTGCCCGCACAGAAGTAGTACACTTTTCACTCACTGTCGATGTAGCCGTGAAGGGCTACCATGCGCGCCCGCTCTGGACTGCCAAAGGGAGAGTAATGCAGCTCATCGGGCAGGGACGAGGGTATCCTGGACTGGAGATGACCTTGGGGGGGCCCACTGTGCTGGGGTGTGTGCTTTTTGTGTCTTGCTCTGCAGTTTTGAAACCACACCTATGAAGACGCAATGTAACCAGACATCATGTAGCTATATTATATATTATATTATATATATATTATAACAGTACAAAGGACAACAAATTATAAATTACAGGCAATACTGCAAAAATACACTATGAGTTGGCTTAGCTGAACACTTTATTATAATGCTATTACAGGCGGCTACCACTGTACCATATTGGTGAGAAAAATAATTGTGTTAACAGAAGAGTTTGGATTGTTGGGTGCTGCTGACCTGTATTACTCTCCTACTGAGGCCGGTCATGTCGGCTAGCTTCTGTAGCGTCTGGGCGTCTGGGTTGTTGTCCTGGGCAAACTGGGCCTGCATGATCTGCAATGTGGGAACAACACATTAGGATAAACAAATGAAATGCTGCTGAAATCAGATTATGATGAGATTGCTGTGCGCACTTACATAATAGGCTGCACATTTTATTTAAAAAGAAGTTGGTTTTCAAGGTTGAGATTGATGCAATGTGTGTTTCTGACCTGTAGCTGTTCTGCAGTGAAGGACGTCCGCGCCCTTTTGGCCGGTTTGGGTTGACTGTCTTGTTCCGTTGGTACTGCTCCTTCTAACGTGATACCATTTCCTGTGAAAAACATAACGGAAGGCACATGAGATGACAGACACATGTGATGTGAAAATGTGAAATGACCACCATAGCCCCCGGTAAATGTAGTTGTGATCAAAATGTTACAGTCTTGAGTCCTTAATGTAACACGACGACCTAACTTAATCAGTATGTGGGCTTACATCAGAACTACAGAGAAATCAAAAAAGAGAGCTTTCCAGGAATTTGGAATCACCAATAATATCAAAATTAGTGATATAAGAAATGATGAATTGTAAAAAGGTGATTGATGCAGTCAAAACAATATCAAATGTATGAATAACTATGTATATGCTGATTCAGAATAAACCTCTAGATTTGGGAGGGCTGTTGAGCAAATATCTGGCCAATAGACGGCCACAGAGCAAAGCAAATCCATGCAGCACATCTGCCAAAACCACCATGCATGCCATGCGCTCACCACTCTCTGCCGCTCGTTTGAGGTTCTCCACCATGGTGTCGTAGTGGATCCTACACAAGACCTTCTCCTCCACCAGGCCAAACTCTTCTCCCGTGGACAGTTGCCTCTTACACGAGTAGCACGCAAAACACGCCAAGTGGTACGCATTTCCCCGTGCTCGGCGCACCCAGTCGCTGGCGAATATCTGCCGCCCACAGCGGGCACACTTAGTACCAAACCTACTGTGAGGGAGAGAGAGAAAAAAGGGAAACAGAGGCAGAGGAGGAGAAAACAAAAGGAGGAATTAGTGATTTGTTGATGGGGGAAAAAGCAACATTTTGGTATAGGGAACAATTGCAGCGGTGGATGATCTTTTAAACGTTAACTCAAGGCCACTTCCAAATAGTACACACACACACAAAGGGCTATGAAGTGAAAAGTTGACCTCTTATTTGATAATATTTTGAAAGAGCTAAAAAAAATTTAAACTTGAAGTTTTGGCAGAACTCAGAAGGGTTTAACGAAAAACCCTTGGAGGGGAAAGGAGGATATGGCCTCCAGAAAAGTGCCCAGACTGCGGCTGCAAGCCGAGCCTTGAACGCAAACAAACCAACACCTGCAATTTCCTGGCTGATGCATGAAGGCCCTGACATGTACACGCATACACACACACACACACACACACCAGGGGAACACACAGACGCACATGTAGATCGGGGTGGCGTCACACACAGTGGAAGATGAAGGAGAGACTCGGATGACATCACTTTAGATCGCCCGCTGTAACTGATAGCAACAGTGAGGTCAGGCGGCATATAAACCCAAACCACCTGACTTACTGTTCTGAATAGGTGGGTGGCGTGGGGGGAAGCTGAGGGACACAGACGTAGACGATGAAAGATAAGGACAGAGGGGTAAGTGAAAATGATTTTTTTTAAGTCAGCAAATGCTTTGATACAATCCCCCATGAGCTCAAAGCAAGATATGGTTGTCTGAAATACACTTCGCCTCGTCATTTGAAAGGTTTTAATGGGATTGAGGAAAAGAATGAGACAAAAAGAAGGTTCGAGCAGAGACTGGGTGATGAATCCCATAGATTTCATTGCCATGCCCTAACATTCATAGTAATATATTGTACATGGGTGAGGTGAAGGCTGATACATCAGCTAATCCTATGAAAAGACCGAAAGCAATAGTGCTTAAGACACTCTATCAAAATGTATTGACTTCACTCAACCCTGTCGGTGACCTAAAAAAAAGGGTCACAAATACATAGTTTCATCTTCTTTGGAAAAAACTGTGTGGTTTTCCCACAACAGCAGCATGGCACTGTCATTGCAAACCAACAATGCATTTGATGGGGGACTATTTTCAGCTGTGGATGAATACAGGTTTGGTGTTTTTGCAAGTAGGATATGTACAGCAGCAGGACTCTCAACACAAGCTCCACTGCACCTTTTTTTGTACGGCTCATCGATGTGATTTGAATGGTTTTGAACAGACAAAAACAATGGAGGTCAACAGTAGAGAGTACTAATCTATACACTAAGAAAACTGTATTACTCTTTTGTTGGGTCTTTTAATGGGATTTGTTGAAAATAACTAACCCTAACCAAATATATAGGGTTCACTGAGCAGCTGGCATCCACCAAAAATCTCCTCTTTTTTAAAATATTATACAAATTTCCTGTTTCACACCACACTCGAAATACATTAAGCTCCTCGTTTACATAGCACATCAGGGGTTTAATGGTTGTAAAACGCTCTGGGTTTGAGAAGGTTATGGTTGGGTTAAGAGCCATTGTTGAGGGTCAGCACTGCAGCTGCCAATTCTGGTGAAGGAGGCAGGATTTCTTAACAGCCATGGAGAAAGCACTGCCTCAAGGGTAAATAAAACTGGGGGGTCAAAAGGAATAACAGCAAACTGTACAGTCTTGTTTAAGCTAAAATTAGAACCTCTTCTATTGGTTGCTGTTGGACTGTTCCGTAAAGCAGGTTCAGACACGGATATTGGGTGTTCATGGCTAATTTCTGAACGTTAATAAATGCAGCCACTTTTTCTTTTCCTCTGCTTTAAAGGGGGAGTCAGCAATTCTGAAGAAAGCTTGTTGTCAAAATGAGTGGATATCTCCTCACGGCCCGCTACCTGTCCGTACCGTGTGTGCGCTATCAAATGTTCTAGTGTTAATACACAGCCTAGGCTCTGTAAACGGGCCTTTGGTTACATAACCGTTTTCAGAGCCTATAGCTTTACAGAACCCCAGCTTTTTTTGTTCAGCACCCACAAGTTACGGACAGGGAGGATATTCACAGATTTTGACAAAAAGTGATTTTGTCAACAAATGTTCTCCAGAATAGCTCAGCATATTAACCCACCTTTCAGCAAAGGGAGCAGAGATTAAGTCCAACAACTTGTGTAAGCATGGCCTCACAAATACCAGGCAAATTCAAAGAGCAGTCTACAGTTGAAAGGTATGAAGGAGGGCAAGTACTGGTGGGGGCATGATGAAAAGAACAGACATGGAGAGAGAGGAAGTAAAGTGGCTGATGGAAATGGCAAAGTGGAGAGCACCAATGGCAGCGAGAGAGCAGGGCGACAGAGAGCACGAGGGCTGCCAAGTGAGTGGGTTTGGCAGTGCATCAGTGCACTCCAGTCCACTCTATCTGGGATGAAAGCATACTATAATCCTGCCATCTCACAAACTCGTACCCCCCTCCTCCTCATGCACATAGGCTCAATGGCCAGTAGGTTCATTTCCCTGCATGTAATGTAGTATGGTAGAGAATATGTATAGGGTCACCATTAAAACTGCTTCTGTTTGAGGATCTGTCCCTATATTCTGCATCTGTGTCTGCCTTCCTACTGTAGCTTTTATTATAATCGCTGTCGAGTAAACTTTATTCTATTAAAAAACAATGTTGTCCAAATAAAAAACAGAGCATCTGCATTTTCCCAGGTCTGGTTCCCCTCATAACAAACAAATTCAGTTGAGCATTAGAGCGCTGAAACCACTAAAGGGGGGAAAAAAAGTCCTTGTGGTGACCATGGAATAAATGTAGCTGGCATAGCACTTACAGAGGGGGCTTAAGTTGTCACAGATATGTGCAACTTAACTAACGAAAAAAAAACTCAAAACATTCTCATAACCCCATAAAGCCATTCCGGAGACAAATGGACTCCCCAGCTTATACTGCTGCTCTGCAACCTAGCCTACATATCGTTTGGGATTGTTATGGAGAATTCCAAGGCTGCTCCTACACAGTCCAGAGGAAAAAACATTGTGGAAGACTTGCGGCAAATCCGGCATGACAGCTTGTCAGTTTCATGCTCTGAGACAGAACCCAGAAAAGCTGCAAATCATCCCTTGTTTTAACCCCCTACCCCTCCTCCTCCATCTTCATCTCTTTGGACCCCTCCCTCATTCAACCCTCCTCTTTTTTTCTTCTTTTTTTCTGTTTCTAGTTTTGTCTTTGTACCAAAAACCTGGTGTTTATTTTGGAGCAATGTCAGTCCTCTCCCCCCCCCCCCTTATATCACTTGCAAGAGGGAAAATCGTAGGCCTACACCGCAAAACTCCCCCACCCCCAGACCTCTCTTATTTGCTGCACTTTTTTCGTCTAATCTTTACTTCTTTTTACAGTAATTCACCTGCTGCTGAAGTAGGGGGCTTGAGAAGGTACATGTTTTTTGGATTATACTTCTGATGTGCTGCGAGAATACTCTAATCTCTATTAGATTTGTCCTAAGAGAGTTGTCGTTTGACTGTAGGCTACATGCGGTTCGTCCTAGGCCCTTCAAAATGGGAATCTAAGATGGGGAAAAAGAGAGGGAAATTGATCTAATTACTTAGCAGACAACTTCTTTTAACAGATTGAACACATTATCGGGCTTGAGCATATTAACCCGTGCAAAAAAATAAAACCTTGACTTTTTTCTCTCTCTGCGTTCCTTGAGCCTGCTGTAACTGTGAACCCAGTTTTTTTTGTAAAAGCCAAACTGATTAACATATTGTATTTGCCTGATTTAACTGAGCAGTCTTTATCTAAATGTGTAGGACTGTGTGTGACATGTCTTATTATCATTTTCATTCAGGCAGTTCTCAGAATAAAACTCAAATCACTCTCTCTCGTGTTTGTTGCTATGGAGACCTAATCAGCTAACCAGAGGTGGGTTGATGACTAATTATTATCACAATACACACACACACACACACGCACATGCATGCACAAGCACACATCTCACCCACAAAGTTCCCCCTACATACATGGACTCTGGTTACACTGTCAGTATGTATCCCAGGGTGCCCCTGATTAGTGCAGCAATGCAACTTCCTGTGTGGCCTGCAGATCACGGACCAGGATGAGGTTTCTACGGAGCGGGGCGAGGGAGGCGAGGGGGGTCAGAGGAGGAGGCTGATAAAGAAATGGTTTCGCATTTGTGTGTGTGTGTGTGTGTGTGTGTGTGTGTGTGTGTGTGTGTGTGTGTGTGTGTGTGTGTGTGTGTGTGTGTGTGTGTGTGTGTGTGTGTGTGTGTGAAGAGAGAGAGAGCAAGTCCCTGAGGCCTGACTTGGGTTTGAGAGGCACAGCATGGACTCTGTCCTGCCCTCCCCGCCCCCCTATCCCGACACACACACACACACACACGTGTATATGGAGGGAAACCCACTCTGATTTCCTGCTATTACGCCCCATTAGAGCAGCTGTCAGTCCAAAGCCAGATGAGAGGCTGACACAGATGAGGGAATATCTCCAGAGGTTTGAAACCGGCCCAGAGGATCTGGACTCCTGGCGGTGTTTAGCCTAGTTAGAAACTGGCCTAAACCCAGATTACAGTTTATATTTACAAGAGGTAACCATTGAACAGGGCCCAGTTCTGCAGAAAAGCTCCACTGTTACCTAAAAGGAAAATCTAATCTAAACCTACAAATATTATTATGAGATCAGAAACACTTGGCCCAGGAGCTACAGCCTTAGTTTGTAAAATGTCTGACCTGCTCTTGACCTTCAGTATATCCAGACTATTAAAACAAATGTATTACCATTCCACTCTTTAGAGTCAACCGAAGTGTGCAGTTATTCCACTGCCGTGTTTTTTGTGTGCCTAAAAAGGCCTTGAACCTTCGAAACTAGTTATACATTTGTAGTTGTGCATCATGTAAGCAGTCAAAAGTGTTGATGTATGAAACTAAATGCATCAAAATCCTGTTGTTTGTAGCCTACCGTTCATCAAAAATAAATGACCATTCGAACAAATGGATAAATGAATCTATAGATTTAAATGTAGCTGTTAGTAGGGGAGAACGGGGTAATTTGTCACACGGGTAGGTTGTCACAATCGTTATATCTCGGAACCAGAAGGCACTGTCTGTTAAATTTTGGTATGTAAATATCCACAACTGGGATTAGAGGTCACCTACATAGTCTTCCTTGGAGTTAGACTGCTGCATTTGAGGTGAGAGGACTGTTAGTGTTTTTCATGTCAAATTGAAAATATTTAGCTCCTCAGTATTTTTCTTCTAGGCTTTTACACAATGGGTTTATAACAAAACACTTGTTACCCTAAAAAAGTGTGAAGGGTAAGCTATAGTTTAGATTACTTTTAGCAAGCTAATTAGTTGTCAGATGGTTGTTGGCCTTGATGCTAGCAATAAATTCCAGTTGGGGTTGGTCGTCACATTTTTTGGGGGGTTGGTTGTCACATGTTATCCAAACGGTGCAGCCAGGAAAGGAACCCAATAACAAAAGAAAATGTCAAGCTGTATCCTCACTGACACCCCAGAGAAGGAGAGAATTGAGCAGGAAAGGCAGCTAGCATGCAAAAGAGAAAAAGGGCAACAAAATCAAAACGACCCAGTGCATCCCAAACTAGACCAGTTGCCAAGGCTACTGCTAGTGCACTCCACCCCAGCTGGGGAAGAAGAAACAGAAGAGAAAGAGACAGGAGGATTAATCTTCATCAGATGACGAGGATAGTTTGTGTTTGGTTTGTATGGAAACGTTCTCCAGCACCCGTCCAGGGGAGGTAAGGGAGAAGTGTTGTATGTGCAACCAGTGGGCACACAATCTCTGCTTAGTTAGAGTGAGCAGACCCTACATTTGCCATCACTGTAACTCAGATAGTGAATGTGTGTATCCTAGTTGAGTAGGTTATTATTGTTAGACCTATTTGTTTTGTTCTTTATGTTGTTACATACAGTAGGTTGGTCTTAATATGGATTTCCTTTTTGTTAATTCCTTGCTCATTTTGTGTTAAGATGCATAAAGTTATGTAGGCCTATTTTTCAACTTGACAATGAAATTAAACTTTCAAATGTAGTTCTGCTTTCTTGCCTTCTTTTTAAGATTTTTCCCATAAAGATAACATTGTGACAAACAACCCCATAGTGTGTGACAACCGACCCCTTGATGGGGTTGGTTGTCACAATGTGTTAGAGTGTCTTTGATGATACATTTCCTCTTTATTACAATAAGTTAGAAAAAGTGAGGGTTTCACATTTCAAGCCAACAATTCTCACTAGAGTAAAAAGTGTGCCCCGGTCTCCCCTATATAAGTATTTACTACACTAAAGCCCCTGCATTTTCCTGGAGTCTGAAGCTAAATTGCTACCCCACTAATAAGCTCAATAGGTTTACCTCACAGACTGCATATTTATATATTGTATTATCTTCTTATATTAATATTATTATATTATTATTTATTTTTTCCTCCTCCATTATAATAAGATATGCCCTTATTTACGTAGTATTACAAATTGAATTACTAAGACGCTGGAGCGTCACAGTGTGTTTTTAAATTACAGCAAACAGGTAAGAGAGTGGGTAAATTAGCTTCAGCCAAGCTAGCTTGAGTTAGACGGAGGTAGCTGCAGTTTGGATCTGTCTTGTAGTAGTCCCTGCACATTTTACATGTTGTTTTGCAAATGAGGCATGTTAATGGCTTGATCATGTCAATTTTGTAAAACTTTGGTCGCTGTCGACTAAATTTGAACCAAATATGTTCGTACTGCATTTTGGATATGAATGGCAAAGACAGGCTAAAGCCGAAACTGTGTCAGCAAAAAAGGTTTGAATGTGAAGCTGTACGTTTTTTTGTTTCTGCAATTATTTTCTCTAATAACAAGTAGCCAAATGGAGCCATACTTAGATCAATAGTAGAAAACAATACGCTGCTTTGCTTTACCTTTCAAAATGTATGCAGGTACCAATACAGGTAAGCCGTATGCCTACACTGTGGAACATCTAATCCTGGTGGGTCAACAACTAGTGTGAACACATACTAAGTATCGCTTCTATATTCAGACATGGTTTTTGATCACAATCACTGCACTTTATATAATTACGGTGTAGGATTTCTCTGATTAGAATATAATACATGACGCAGTGACAGCTATGTACATCTGTTCCCTTTTTTTATAATGCTCTGACACATTTTAAATCCACTCTCTATGCACATTTAAAACTGGCCCAGACAGTCCGGGGGAGCAGTGTGAGGCCAAGAGGTTAATGGTGAAGGAGCTTTTAAATGGAGACGGGTCAGGTAAAATATTATTATGATGTGGTAGAGCAAACATAAAAATCTCCATTTTGTGCAAAAGAAAAAAACACAGAGCAAAATGATTGGCATCTGCTAGACGTACATAAATAAACAGAGTTCTCAGTGTGTGTTTCTGTGTGCGTGCAAGTGTGTGTATACTTTCTTTTGAGCTGTGAAAGGAAGCAATGTGTACAGTGAATCCATTCTAATATGTGCATGTAAATGTCCCTTATTTATGTTTTCATATTTAGACTTGTGTACGTGTGTAAGTGGGCACATATTTTCCTGAGTGTGTGTGTGTTTTTAGTTTGGATAGGAGTCACATTCAGATCAGAAACATGCTGACCAGGCACTCGGGGCTGTCTAATTGCTGGTCTGGAGGCCTGAGGGGTCTGGGGTGGAGGACGACTAATTGCTGGTGATTATAAACCTCAGAGCGGTGGCTTGGTGTCCAGTTTCGATCAGACAAACACCAAAGCTCACTCGCAGCATCGGGCACTCACACATGTGAACACAAACACACACACACACACACACACACACACACACACACACACAAGCTGTGCACCAACGGGCAATACATACACCGGCTTCAGGCTATGGCACACCATTTACCTACGTATATGCTGTTGCTGGTGTGAACCCCATTTAACCTCAGATACCACACACACACACATACGTGGTCAAAAAATGTGAATAAAAATCTATGAGTTCAAACACCAGTTAAGCAAGACTTATTCCCCCCTACATGTAAACACAGGGAAAATGTAAGCAGCTAATTGTCAATTCTTCCTTGAATTATGTATAAATCATTGAAGGTGATTTATGTGAATTAAGGTGTGTCAGATAAGTGAAACATTTTGAAGGTCAATTCTTGTTGCTGAATAAACAAACTTTCCTCACAGGAAAATGGGACCCCTGAAACACAATTTGAAGTTAGAAAGCTACCTTAAAAGTTATTGTTTCACTGTTGTTGTTTACAGCAGCAGGGCCCACAGTTTTGTTTACAAGTTCATATTCTTACTGGTACCAGGTGCCTTAAAATAATTGTAATAGTTTTGATTTATGGTGATATAATTATTCAATACTAAGAATAACATAGAAAACGTGTTTTTAAACTAACTGCAGACTCTGAAAATGTTCAAATCAGCCTCCCCTGAAAGTGCATAGTGCACCTTTAAAGGGACTCTTTCTCTGTCTCTCTGCCAACATGGCATTGTTCTCAAATTGTTTGTAGATGTTTCACAATTTAGTTTCGTTATTTGTTTTGCACTAGAGTCTGAAGACTTATTTTTATTTTACTTTGGGTGATTATGATGAACTCCACGTTATAGATGACGCACAGTAGAAATAGAATAGAATATCAAAATAATTGAAGCCTAAATCTCTGTGTTGTGTGAGTTTCCATGCACTTAGCGCTCTGTTTGCATATGAGGGACTGACTAAACTCAGATAGCCACACACTCAAACGGGCATATCCGGCGATTTCCGCTTGTTTTTACATGTCCCTCTTGCAGATGATAAACAGCCAACGCGCGCTTCGTGGCACGTGGTGTACATACAATGAGTTGTGGCTGCTCTTTTTTCTTGCGTGATAGTTTATTATTAGGCGGCCTATATTGGAATACATAATATTATGTCCGGGCCAAATAAAAACAGATCCAGGATCTGTCTGATGCGACATGGCCCACGAGGAATGAATGACAACAAAAATCTCATTTCATTGCGCCGTTTAAAATGGTAAATTATCTGAATTGAAATTTGAATTCCCCAAAAACATAGGCTACATTATCTCCATAATACCCCTTTTTAGTAAGCCTATAAATATATAATTATAAATAAAACACAAACATTTAATCTAGCAGGCTAGACATTATTTTGCAGCAAGGCCTAGAGTGGATATGTTATGTTTTGAATAGCCATAACAAAACTGCGGATCTTTCAGCTGAGCACTGTAGTTAAGGACTTTTATTTTGTTACAGCCTTTGAGAGTTTTTGAAAAGGTTTTTCAAGAACCCATGAGGCAACCCGCATCATTCTCAAAGGAAGAGTGTGTATGAGAGAGAGAGAGAGAGAGAGAGAGAGAGAGAGAGAGAGAGAGAGAGAGTAGAGGGGAGGGAGGCTTGGTGTTGGCAGAGCAGACACTATATTTTGAAAACACGGTCATAAACTTACCCTACCTGAAATAATCCATTTTACAGAAGATCTCTTTGTTTTTGATGTAGCAGCTGCTGTGCTGACGCAGCGACGTCCTGCAGACTGAGCACTCCAGACAGCGCACGTGCCAGATCAGGTTGTTCACCTGCGAAGAGACAACGTCCGTGTCAAACACACACACACAAACACATTTACTATCTATGACAAACACACACACAAAATCACACATGCGCACTGATGACAACGCTATACTACACAGTGTCTGTGTTGTTGATAAATGGATTTGTCACACTTGTAGGCCTACGCGTTTTAAAATGACTTACATTTGAAATGATATTCAATAACACTTTAAGAACATGATATTTATCATTACCTCATGCTTACAAAACTATAGGTATGTATAATTTCCACATTTAACAGTGATGCATAATACTGGCCTGTATATGTTTATTATTATGTTTGTCACTATGGTAACATTTCATTCTCAATAAAGGATATTGGACTTTTAGTACTTTGTGGCCTAACTGTGACATTATACTGTATATACTTTGGTGCAGGAAAGTTGTGTTTCTTTAGCCTAATAAAACTAAATTTTTACCTAGACTCGTTTTTTTTTTGTCTCAGGAGAACACCCACTTAAATCCTACAAAGAATAAGTGATTAAAATGGTTCCAAAAATGAATGCTTAGAAACAGTGGAACCTGAAACAGCCTATTTGGGCCCTTACTAACGTGCACTTTCAGTATGTTCGTTCAACTGAAATGTAAAAAGAAAACATTTTCAGGCGTGGAAAACAAGTGGCCATTCTGTAATATGAAAGGATATATATCAGTGTAAATGTTTATCATCTCGATGAGTTTTTGTCTAAAAAAATATTCTTCATGAAAATTAAAATGGGCATTTTAGGCTACTGGCGAGAGATCACAGGGGCTGTCTTTATAAAATAAACAGAAAAGGTCCAGATAATGTAATCGAGATCTCGTTACAGTGTGTGCTCCGTTAATTTGATAAAACGTGATTTTGATCAAAGTGAAGCTTATGACCATTGTGCTGCTCAATGAGCTGCATATAAAAAACATTCAAGACTTTTGATTTTAAAAACATCATTTCGGTAATATGGACCATCATTTATCGTAGGTTAACCTTTTTAGGATTATACTGATTTATTTACATAGCCTACATTTATTTACAGCACCGGCCAGAGTGAAATTTGTGGGCACGACAATTTACACATTATTTTTAAACAAGACAGGATAACAACCAAAAGATTATAATTAAAAGATTATAAATAAAAGACATGCTATTTTAATGTATTTTGTAAGAGCATATTGCCTATAGTGTATGATCAACGTGGTCTATTTTATTTAGACCTATTTATTTTTTATTCATAGTTTCCATACTATTTTACAATATTTTGTTTCAGTCAGCTGTACAAAACAGTTCAAACCACACTTCCAGATAATATCCTAATAGGCCTGAACATGAAACAACAATAAAAAAATAAAATGTCTAATTATGAACCATGAACATATTGTATACCCTGTATATATATTTTGCTTCAATTAATTATTCTGAATAAAATAGCATAACTTTCACAGTAGGCTATTTCTCGTCCAAACAGTGTTTTCCCTTTTTCTTATCTGCAGAGCAAAACAGAGTCAATGGACTAATAATGATCTTCACACTTCCTGACAAGCGCACCCATTCGCGAGCGAGACAAGACTGCTTTGGTTTGGAAGCACGCGAGCCCACGCGTATTTTGACACTGACGCTGTTAAACAAGTAACAATACCAAAACATCCACGTTGGGACCCAGAGCTCGTCTGACGCTGTGTTTTTTGATTCCTAACATTTTTGTCGTTCAGATCATTTCGGGTAAATGCAGAACAATCAACTAGCCTAAGTGTTTATGTTGTAACTGCATATAAGTATAGGCCTAAAGGCGATTAAAACATTCAAAATAAATGTATTACAATGTTAATCTGTTGTCACAAGTGATTTTTATTAATTAATTTATTATTATTATGATATTATTATTAAAACTATATTATAGCATAGCTGGTAGGCCTAGTTATGGGTGACATACTTCTTTTTATGTATTCTAAGGGTCTCATCTCTCTCTGCCGGTTTCTCTCTCGTAGAGTGTAGCCTAAATGCAGCAGCAGACCTGTCCAAAACAAAACAGGACCAGGGTCAACATGGCACCCTCCTTCACTCGCCTATATTCGTCCTATGTGTAGAAAAAAAGTAGTTGCTGTCTGTCCATGTTAATTCCGTTTCAAGCGTAAAAATAAAAACCATGAAAACATAGTGAACAACCCAAGCATAACACTATAGATATAAGATAATAATTCCAGCCTGATTTAGTCGAATTAAGGCCAGGGTGCATGTTCGCGCGGTTGGCCTCTCTCACCTTCAGTAAATATCTGTCCAGGATCTCCTGCCCACAGCTGGCGCACACGTTCTTGCCGGTGGAGGGCACCGAGCTGACGGTGGAGATCGGCGAGCACACGGAGGGAGTGGACGGAGAGCCGGGGGACGAGTGAGTGTCCTCCCGCTCCATGGTGGTGGACCGCTGGGATTCTCCGTCCGAGTGAGACTGCAAGGGGACATCAGCAGCAAAAGCTCAGAAACACATATAATATTCCTCATCCCCACACACACACATACACACCCACACACATACACCCACAAACAAACACACACTGCCAGTTTTCCAGATGCATGTCGCCATCTCATGATGTACTAGGCTAATTTGTTGCAATGCGCGCATTTGTAACAAATAAAAAATAAAAATATATGTAAGCCTATTTGCATGAATCCTTACTATAAATCCATATTGGAAACAGACGAGCCAATCGGTCAACAGCGAGCAATAGGCGAACTGAAAGATCCAGACATTTTTCCAAAAGCATACATTTAGGCAATAAAGCTCTCACCATTGGCGTGTGTTTAGAGTCCACGCCGCAGCGCAATAAAGCTCCCGGTGTACCCTGATGCTCGGCGGAGATCACCTACAAAACAACGTTCAGTGAACGGCAAGTCTTCATCACTTTCCCCGTCTCATCGTCAGCTGAGAAAATCCACGGGAGACATTTGCAGACAGCTCTCCAAGGCTACTCCTATATATAAGTAAGTCCTGACAATAAACCCCCGGTTGAAACTGCGTTAAAAGGGCCCTCGCAACAAAAGCCACATTTTAATGAAGCTATTTCAATTTGGATTGATTTTTCCCTTCCCCTTAACCCATGCCTCTCGGAATAATAGTATTTCCTTCGCAATCCAGGACAAGAGAGTGGACGGGTGGGGGGGACAACTACCTGTAATTACAAATAGCTTGAAACGCTGTGGATAAGAGGGACCCGGAGTGTCAATTTCAACTGTCAATCAGCAAACGGCAACGGGTCACCCAAAGAATTGCAAATTTGATTTTTAATGGCTGTAATTAAAATCCAATTCTTCTCGGGCGAATTGGCAAACGCTCGAGAGGCTCGCGGACCGCAAATCACGCTATTCATAACAGAGAGAGAGGCGCGTGCCTCTTC
Source organism: Ammodytes marinus (assembly GCF_949987685.1). NCBI lineage: Eukaryota > Metazoa > Chordata > Actinopteri > Uranoscopiformes > Ammodytidae > Ammodytes > Ammodytes marinus. Next base: position 13,531,359 of record NC_137222.1, read on the forward strand.
ACAGCGGCTGGCGCGTGCAGCTGATCTCAGTACACAAGCAGTGATTCTTATGACATCACAGATGGGAGACAAAACAAAACTCACGCATGATGCTGCGGGCTGCAAAAAAACTGCACATTTCTGCGTCGTACGGCAGGTATATAAGTCCACTGAACGTTCAAGGAGGAAGTTGGGTACATTAAAAAATGATTTAACATGGAGGCTACTTATTGCGTCGTTATAGGCTACCACATATCAATAGTTGTACGTCATCACATCAAAAAGCTTATTCAGCCTTAGCCAAAAAGTAAAGGCCCATATATGGCGCATAGGTTATACGTCTCCAATTTGACTTCTACGCACAGCTGTTTCCAAAGTGTCAGTACCTGCTTCGTGGGAATCCCTTCGGACAGAATCTTGTTTCCCTCTGAGAGAGGGGACAAAACCTCATTTTTCCAGTACATGAACCCCCTGGAGTCTCACAGCGTATATAGGCAACAGTGTCTCCAAATTCGGTGCGTAGGATCAGGAGAAGATTTGGCGATGGTCGTCAAAACTTGTACCATCCGTACCGTGCATGGATTCGAGTGTGTCTCTCTCTCTCTTTGAGTCGCTGCTGTGCGCCACTGACACAAACTGCAAAAGTTATGAAGAGGCGAGGAGCTCCGTAGAGAGAGAGAGAGAGCGAGCTAGAGAGAGCCTTATTTGGAACAGAAATGTTTCTTCTTTTCCTCGTGTCCCCCTTCTCTCCACTTTATGCTATATGGGAAGACTAAAGGAAGTGAATCAATTTGAGGGGTTGGCAGCAGCTTTTAGTCCAAGGCTTTCATAGGTGCGGGCGAGAGACTGCAGGGGCTGCGAAGTCGACGAGAGCGCAACAAGCCGAGTCTCCGTAGTGAAAGTTTGTGCGGCTCTCTGGCCTGCCTGCCTTATAGTTAAAGAAGGGGGAGGGCGAGGAAAGAGTTGAATATGCGTGAGAAGGGTGGACACAGTTGGAACAGTTATGACAGAAACTTACTCAAACTCTGCTGGAGTGTGTTTGATATCTCAGGTATTTCTAGCGGCAGCCAGAGAAAGGGGGGAAACTAAATTCCAAGTGTGAAATTAGAGTTATTGATATAATTGCCATTTATCTGTCAGAAATATACGAGCAGAGTTCAGTATATGCTGTAACGCAATAATTAACGTTTAAAGGCTATACTGTGAGATTTAAAATAAACTTTTTTTATAGAAAATTAATGCCTCAAAATAGTACGAAAATCTTAATGCATTTATTCAAATTCCAAAGTTTGGTCCACGCTTCCATGTTTTTTAATGCTTATTTTCGTCATGGTTTAATTTTTTATATATATATTAAAAAGCTTTTTCTTTGTTTTCGTTGTAACAATAAAGCAATTTAAAAATATAAAATGAAGGTGAAATGTTTGGTTAACAATTTTTGTGTAATTGTATATCAGGGCAGAAAAATAGCTATAAAAAGATTATCATGGATTTAACAATTAAAAAGACAGGTTTGTATTTTAATCCATGTGGAAAAGTCTCATGACACAAAACACAATTTATTTTAGGCTACACAACCCAAACAAACAAAACAATTACATAAAAAAAGAAAAAGAGAATAGGCTGTTATTTGTTTTATATCTGTGCGTAAAAAAACAACTCACGAATTCGGTGATTCAAGGAAAGCGAAGCCTGATAATTACAGGATGTGCACGAATACACACACCGGTTTGAATGGACGTGTCAATCACGTAAAATTAACTAAATGTATAGGTCGGAAATTATCCCATCAAAATAAACCAGACCTAAATAATTAAGAACCGTTTCAATCATCCAGAGTAGAAAATGAATTGAAACCATGTTATCAATTGAATAGTCTATGTATTTTAACGAATAGGCTTTTATTATTTATTTAAAAATAGATATACACACATTTCAATGAAATCATTAATTGGATCGAACGGCCATCATCAATATTCAGCAGTCGGGTGAATTCTTTAACGACAGCAACAAAGACATTTAAAGAAAACAAGACTGTCGGATGTCAAGAGGTAGGATTTGATTTCTTAGGTGCGCTCGAAAGTATAATGCTCTTTCATTCCATCTTGTAAAACGAAGTCTCTCGCTCTCCACCCCTGCTGCAGCTAGACTAGACAAAGATGCGATTGAAGCCTTCTTTGTAAACTCTTTAGACATCGGCTATGCATGACCTTTGGTTGGTAGATAAATTCTTCACGCAAACAAAATTCGAACTATCATTTCACCGAACTATTTCCTCTTTCTTTTTGCCTTGAAAGGGATTTCTCATACATTCACGCACATCATGTCACACCTGTAGGAAAACACGACTCCGATCAGATCGAAAAGCGGTGCGTTTCATTATGACAACGCAGAGGAATCAATAAAGAAACGATACATTTTTTAAAAAGAGAATGTTTCCACATTGAACCCATATGCTAAAAGTCCTAGAAAATATTGAAAATATTTGCAGCTTGATTGCGCCCAAAAAATATGCAAAAAATTAATAAAACAAGTCAATATCCATCATGGCTGGAATGGAGGGGGAGAAAAATGAATAGAAAACAGGGCCTCAGAACGTCCTGGATGCTATAGGATTATCATATTACAGAAAACATTCAGACATGAGGGTTTATCATTGCTGACGATGGTGCAGCCTAATTTCCCTGGTTTGAAAAGCATTTACAATATTTCAGGACTGCATTTTTCTAACCAGATAATAATGGAGATAATAACGGTTGTGATACTGGTGGGGTTTTGCTTTTACCGAGCAGTCCTAAAGTCTTGCATTAATGAGATGCAGATGGTTAACAAAAATTCTTACAAAACAATACCAAGCACATCCACAAAAACCTGGGGGACTGAGCATATTGAAATCAGGCTAATAAAGACAAGTAGCATTGCCTTTAGGGGGGTGGGAGGGGGGGGGGGGTGACAAAGAGAATGTGAAAGGTGGCACACAACACACTGAAAATGTGATATTTAAATGCTTTTAATAATAAAAAAATTAAAATAAAGAGACTGTGGCAAGGGGAATTATCAAAACTCTACACACCACAACAATACAAACCTGTTCTTTGCATTTATTACTCTTCATTGAAGTCTTATAATAAAGACTCTGGGGAAAAAAAAAAAAAAAAAAAAGATTTCACCTTTTAAATTATGTGATCTGAGAGTAAAAACACGTCAAAAACAATAGAAGAATCAGCATTTAGACCTTTTTCTTTTTCCCGTTGGATTCACCTGCATTAAATCTCTGCAAAAGTGAGAAAGCAGACTCGTGTTCCAAGGATCCAACCTGCACAGCAGTCTGTTTACGTGGCATACGTTTAAGACTGAATAAAAACTGATCCTGTGTAAGCCAAAATAAAAAACTGAAACCACATTAGGTACAGTAGTCCGTGATTGCTGCGATTACTCCCCAAGGAGTTCCACCGGGTTCTCAAAGTATTGTGACAAACTTCAAAACCTGTTAATTCCCAGATAAGATGTGTATAGTCTTTATAGCATCTGAGTCTGTTTGCATGTATGTATGTATGTATGTGGGGGCTGAGGTGTGTGTGTGTAGGTGTGTGTGTGTGTGTGTGTGTGTGTGTGTGTGTGTGTGTGTGTGTGTGTGTGTGTGTGAGGGGTGTGGGGGGGTTGGCCCTCCAGAATGAGTGGGAGAGGATGGGTCATCTTCTAAACTTGCGGAAGGGCCTGCTCTGGTTATTGTGGTGTGATTTAGAGTAGGGCTCCCAGCGTTTCCTCTCTGGCGGTTTGTTGTAAACGTAGGCGGACGGGCCCGAGTGGTCATCATCCGGATTCTCCTCCATCATCTGGAGCTTGGCCTCGATGGCGCGGATCTTAGCCGTCGTACTGGAGGATTTCAAAGAAAAAGAGGAAAAAAAAAGAAAAAGAAAAAGGAGATGTTAGCCGTGAGACTGAAGGGGGAAAATACCAGTGTTGGTTACTGAGAGATAGACAGATCTCTGCTATGGCCTAAAGTGGGGGAATAGAAGAGGAGGTATTAGCACTCTTAGTAAACGGGAGGGAGCCGATGCAGTGGGGGTGGGAGCACGAGCAACAGATTACCAGTTGTGCTGTTGTGAAGTTTGCAAAAAAAAAAAAATGACAGTGCAGGCAGGTGGGTAGAAGAGTGACAGAGCGGATGAGCTAGAGAAGAGTGTCACAAGTGTCCAAAAAACAGGAGAGAGAAACTCTAGAAGAGGCATCAAGGGGGGAAAATTGTGTTTATATTTCCCCTCTTGCGCTGTGTGGAGAGAGTCATATTTGAATTTTACACTACAACCAAAGTGTGGAGGCCGATAGCTGATAACTTGCTATGCACAATTGATACAGCGTGCACAAGAGGCCCTTTTACTGACTTAACAGCTCCATTTGACTGGTGTACTCAGTGTGTGTGTGTGTGCGTGTGTGTGTGTGTGTGTGTGTGTGTGTGTGTGTGTGTGTGTGTGTGTGTGTGTGTGTGTGTGTGTGTGTGTGTGTGTGTGTGTGTGTGTGTGTGTGTGTGTGTGTGTGTAGACAAATGTCAAAGCTATGCAATCGGCTGTATTGACGTTTAAAAAAAGGGTGATCGCAGAGGAGATAAGAGGCAAAAAGTCGGCGATTATCCTGACCAAAAAAAATTGTAATTACCTATCATCATCACAATACTCTTAAAAATGGTTCTAAACCATAATGGAATCCTCCAAAAAACGATTTTCTTTGTTGGGGACACGACGGGCAGAGCCACAGGTTTAGGACTTATAGGAATGACTTAAAGATGCAGCACCCTCTTGAGGCAACTCAAAACAAATCAGGTAATCAATATAGTACTTTAAGTTAGCGAGCTGGACGGCCTTTTTCAAGTAACTCATAGGATGATATTGACAATTATAATCAATTCAATGGAACATCACCAGCTCGCTAGCTGGCTAAGAGTGGACATACTCTGAGAGAAATGAAGAAAAGGAGCAAAAGAAGGAGGGTAAGACGTGTGCTTTGTGGCGCCCACCTGAGGTGGTTGGCGGTTACGGCCCCGTCCTCTGCCCCGCCGCTGCATGACGGCTCCAGGCTCGGAGGCATCGTCTTGTCGTTGCGGAAACCTTCAAACCTCTGGAAGGCGAGACAAATGAGCCACACACACAGTGATGGGACAGAAGGATGGAGAGATAAACAAAGGGGGTAAAACAACAGGCAAGAGAAGACCATTGTGCAGGGAGACAGAGACACGTCGATAAGTGGCAGAATACACAGTAATAAACAGAAGCAGACCGTCAGTGGGATCAACTTAAAGCTAAATGTCTTGTTGAGACCTACTGTAGTAGCTCTTGTCTTTCTAGATGCAGAATAAACAGTCAGGATCAAATTGCATCTAAAATGTGTCTAGTGACCAATAAAATAGGAATTTCCTGTTCTGCTAAAGACAAGTAAACAAAAAAGCTTAGTGCATTGCTTGAGTTTCTCTAGCACAGGGCTTGTGTCAAAGTGAAGACAATTCTGTCAGAAGGATCAGATAGAAACGTGTTCTCAAAGAGTGTTTTGGGTACAATATTTAGATAGAGTTCCGTGCCAAGTTTTAACAGGTAACCAGTGGAGGAAGAAAAGTAGAAGTAGAAAAATAGCCCCAAGACATTTAGAAAAACCATCAGACCTCCTAATAAACACTGGCAGCAGTTCTCCTGGAGAGCCAACTCCAGCTTCCTCCCACAAACATCAACATTATTAAGCTGAAGTATAGATTTTTTGTTTGGGTTTGGTCAAACAGAACGGCATACTGAGCAGGCCTGCGTTTGCAGCTCACAATCACAGCCTTAAGGCACGAGGGGAGGATAAAGAGGGAGCCGCTGCAGAGCGACAACCAACGTCCAAGCACTCATTGCTTTCAAAAGCACCTTCCAAACATCTCCACCAAGCCAAAACAGAACTCTCCAAAACCTGCGAAGAAGAAAAAAGGGAAAAAAAGAAAAGACAAAAACGAAAACAAAAGGTCACATAAACATGATGGGTATGAGAAAAACCACAGCACTTGGTATGACAAAATGAATGGAAAAATTATGCACACAAATCAGTAAATGTACTTTACATAAATGAACACACACACACACACACATGCTCCAAAGAAACAAATAACATGTATGGCCAAGAATAGGTCTGAAACAATGAGCAGTCCACCAGCCAGGACCCTTCCCTTCCACCTATTCCTAAAGGCACGTAGCTGCTGGAATGCATATGGATCTACATGGACCAGGCCAAACCTGAATCTGTAAACAATCCAGAGCTCTAGCTATGGGAACGTTAGGTTTAAATGTTTGTAGTTGTTCGATTACATTTGAAACAAGTGTCTAATGTGTGTTTTGCGGCTAAATCATAGATACACTCACTTGACGGTTTAATTTTTTTTATAAGGGGTTTACAGAAGTTTTTTCACGCAAAGATAATGTACCATGCATAACCTGATAAGAGACAGAATGATGCAGTAATGAGTAATGACACAACTGTTTAACTGTTGAAAAAGTCGATTTGAAAATGCCATGGGATGTTTGGTGAAGAGTTCTGGGGGAGGGGAGGACATAAACGCTCGTCAACGTGATCTCCTCTCTTTCAAAGACTGTAATAATAAAGTCAAGATGTACGCATGGGGGGAAAAAAAGACAACAACTGCTTCACCACTGTCTCTGACTCACTCATCCCAGCAGCATGTGACTTCTAGGCTGGAACCAGTGAAATTATCTTCAACATCAGGTTTAACATGCCAATACATTTTCTACTAACCAACTGGGCTTATAGGCGCAGTAAAGGATGTCAAGGAGTTGCTTTGATGCTATACAAAAAAGGGATGGTCCAGTCCCAGCTGCCCAGACTAATGCCCGTACTGCCACTTACTCGCTTCCTCACTTAAAATACAAAACATTTTCTGCCGGACAGAGTTGTCGATTGGCTTTAATGTGTTTAAAATTCCACTTACGGAGGCCTAGTACTACATCCGGTATGGTACATACAAAAAAAAAAAAGAGGTGCAGAAATCCAATTTATTTTTTCAAATAAAAACTACTTGTGTTATTTATACACCAAAACCTTTAGCTAAAGCAAGTGATGATTTTTAGGAGAAATTCCGAACTGAGGACTGGTGAATAGCACCCCCAGCTACTAATACATAGTTGAATTTGAGAAAACTCTATATATTCATAGTAGAAATTAATGGAGGCCACTGGCAATGTGTAAGGGAAGGGCACACAGCGCGTTGACAGACACAGTGACTTAAATATTAAAACCTTTTCGCCCCATGACACAGATGTCCTGGTAAAAAGCAGCTATAGGTTTAGAATGGAATCAATGACCACAGCTATCTTTGGTTGGAATGATGGATTTGAGCCAAGATACTATGAATCTATGAGCAGATTTATCCTACAAGGTGTTGTCTCAGAGGCGGCAGCATTGACCCTGACCTCCCTCTACTCTACTGTGTGTGTGTAGGGCGTGATTCGTCTCTATACAGGATATCCCTTCACCCATTGCCAGTAGGCTGTCTATTGTTAAAGAGACAAGCATTAGGTTGTGCAGGGATCCCACCACTCTGCGTAAAAACTGACTGCTGCAGTGATAATGCTCAAATGAAAATCAACAAATGCTTATCGTCACACAACACAGACCGAAAATAAGCTTTCAAGATCGACCCTCGAATAACTGGTGGGTTCTCTAAAATCATTCGGCTATCTAAGGCAACAGGGACACCGGTTCCATGTGTTTTTATTTATAACTGAAAGACGATGATGTAATTTATCTAAACGCATGGACTAACGCATATTTAGTCCATCAAGAGGCACATCACTTTTATATAGGACACGGTCACAGTGTCAACTGTGATATGCCTTAATCCAGCATTAGGATGCATGAGACTTTTCATTTAGAAAACAAAGTTTGACACTTACCCTCACCTGTGCGTGCGCCCAGCGCACAACCAGCTTCTTGGACAAAGCCAGCTTCCCATTTAAACATTGGATGGCCCTTTCTGCCTCCTGCAGACAGTCACACACAGAAGAAGAGGAAAAGAGAGAAAGAAAAAAGGAACAGATTTTTTAGAATTATGATAAAAAAAATCAGCCTTGATTGCAAACGAGCCATTAAATAATTAGTCTATACAATATTAGAGAGATGGCAGGAAGAATAATGGATGATGATGTGCTAATCTTATAAGTGTGTGTCTTTGTCGGGTGTTGTAGAAACCGGATGTGTGAGAGTATATAATTTTGTCTAATCAAATAAGTTAGTGGCTTTGATGCTTAATTACATTAATGAAATGCTTTTTTTTCTGAGTGTGCGAGTGTGTTACATAAACACATACTTCCTCTGTATAGTCCTTTTGGGAGGGCTCCATGTCGCTCTGATAGACACTAGCTGTGAAACTAGATGCTTATCACAATCCCCCAGGCTCCCTCCAAAACAAATACTGCCCGCTGAGCTGAACCTGTGAAGCCGAGCGGGCTCCCGTTTTTAGTTTTTTTTTTTCCAGAAATATGGTCCACTTCAGTTAGACACTAAATGAGGTCATGAATGTTTGGAGATGTCTCATAAAGCTTTATTAGTCATTTTGGCATTTTTACACTCAAATGAACGATTGTGTGTGTGGCTGTGGAGATCTTCTCATACTCTACACATGAGCAGAACGTTTTCAGTAGAGATGAGCCGTGTAATACCAAAATTGCAGAAACAGAAATGTTTAAGAAGTAAGACACAAATGTAACATTTGACCTGATCTGGACCCGGTCGCAAAATATATTTAAAATAACAAAATCACTGAGTCACGTCACGTATCATGTCATGTAAAAAATAAAATAAATAAAATAAAATCATATAAAAATCTAAACTATAAACATGTTGCATTGCACGTACCTCTCTGGTGTTGAAGTTGACAAAGCAGTAGCCCCGTGGCTGTCCCTCCATAGGCCCAGACTTATGAAACAAGAAGTCAAACTGTTTCACATGGCCAAACTTCTCCAACAGCTTCACCAGGTGATACCTGCAGACGGAGAGGGATCATGTCAAAAACAACACAGAACGCTACAGGGAGAATACACAGAAACAAGAACAGAGGAGAAGATCAAATGAAGAGGAAAATAGTATATCATTCTGTGAAGGGTTCTTATAAGAAATAACAGCATGACAGAAATAACATACTTTTATTTTGTCAAAATAAAATGCCCAGAACAGTATATATTGTGGGTCAAGCTTATAAAAACAGCCATTACAGATCTGCTCCGCACTGTATTCGCCAGCGTACAGTCTGTGAATCTGTCAAGTGGGGCTAATGAGAATGGCAGCCATACTCTCCGTGTCACCTATTTAGCAGCAGGGCCAGCTGCTGTGGCAGTCGAGTGACAGTAAATCTCTCATTGAGACAATGCTGAGGATACAGTAGCGGGGTAACAATGAGGGAATAAAAAAGAGGAAGCATCAAATCCCCCCTGAGCGCCGAGCTCCGCCCAAACAAACATCCACTCACTGTGCGGAGCAGCCTGCGAATGTTGGGACCCCACGAACCAACATAGAAATGTGCTCATTGCAGAGCTATGCAGGGCGCTGTGAGGGATTTGTATAGCTTTGGCATGTAACTGACCACTAGCAAGCCATGGGAAAAAAAAGAGCTCAGGGTCACCTGTAGACTGTTTTCACTTCTGTGTTGCTTTTGAATACAACCAAGTGCTGACTGAATGCTTTCAACACATGCTCAGTAGCAGGTGCTTTTCCGTGAACTGTCAAAGCTCCTGTGCACGGTGTGATTTATACGTGCAATATTCTTATTTCCGTGTGAGCAGAATAAGATATATATCCTGCTCTTCCACTGAAGTGCAATACCATGTACAGCAGCTGTAACCAACTATTGTTTTCATTATGGATTAAAAGTTATACAAAAAAACACAAAACTTTCCCAATACCCAAGCTGACATATTCAAATTGTTTCTTTTCTCTGATTATCAAAGATTCACGTAATATGGATGGAACCAGAAAAATGCAGACATAAATTCATCATAATCATAGGAACACCACAGGTGTTATAATGACATTATTACCAATTGCTCAAATGGCCAAGTGAGCCATGCCAGAGGGAGCAGACGTGCACAATATCATTTTTTAATTTAAACCTCCCTGCTCCCTTTCCTTTTGAACATGATAAAAAGTTTATTAAACCATAAAAACAAAACCAATGCACAAACAAAAGAAATCATGAAATGCCTTCCTGTGTTTTCGCTTTTACCTTGTGTGACGGTCCAGAACTCGGACTGACCCCAGGTGTTTTGCATAACTGTTCAAGAGGAATCAATGCTTCGAGGCTTTTATTGTTTAGTCGCATGTTATTTTTAATCTTGAAGTGGTTTGTGTGTGTGTGTGTGTGTCTCCGCAAAAATGACTATGTGCAAGCGTGCATCTATGTGTATGAATGGATGGGATGTGATGTGCGTCTACAGGTACAAATTGTACAATTGTCTTCCACCTTTCAATGACTCCCTGGGGGGCTTTAGGCCAAAGATCATTTCTGCCTTTCCCAGACAACACCCTTCAAGCCCTCCGTGTGACAGTGGCCTCTGCAGCACTATGCTCATATGCAAAAAGAAAATACTGCATTAAAAGTTCATATTACATTTTCTGAATTAAATTACTCAAATAAGTATTCTTTGCATTTAATGCACCTGTGAACTTCTGATCAGCAAATGAGAAATGCAGTCAGGCAAAAGTAAAATGCAAAAATCTCTTAAGATGCTGTAAAGCACTAAAAGTTTCCTTTTCTGTGCTGCCTGCTATATATTCAAATAAATGCATACTGCACTTCATGTTTGTGCAAGTGGGTAAATGCGAGACAAAATAGATGGCTGACACTCTAGGAACATTTTTGGATGCTGGGGCGAGCTGAACCACAATGGACAGCTACTCGAGGGGGCTGTTAAAAGCACCGGAGGAAGAGGAGGAGAAGTGGAGGGTGGGAGGAGGAGGAAAGGGAGGGAAAGGTGGGGAGAGGAGGAGGGAGAGTAAAGTTCAGAGAGGGGATGTTGATGGTGAGGTGAAAGGTGGAGGAAGAGGAGGAGAGGAGGCCAAAAGAAGAGAGGAGGGCGAGGAGCCAGGTAGGGAAAGATATAAGAGCTAGGAAGCAAAGACAAGGAAGGAAGGAAAATGGAGGGGGCTGGTGCAAGTGTCCTGTCCAGAAAAAGACAAGACAAAAGGGTTCAAGCAGAGAAGTGCAGGTCAGAGGGGAAGAAAATGTAGAGAGGTATAAATGTATTTATACTAATGAGAAATCCCCCCTCTGAGCAGCCAAAAGCATAAAAACACGAATACCGGTATGTGGTGCAAGCTCCGGTTACACCTGCAGGCTCTGACAGTATACGATGATCAATGGTTACGTTCAAGATTATTTCAGTGAAGAATTAAAAGAGTGGGAGGCCATCATCTTTAATTGATCATAGAAAAGCAGCAGCAGCAAGACCATTACAGTTTTATTTGCATAACAGAGGAAAGAGAGAAAAAAAAAACGTTCAGTTAACTTTTCAAAATCATATGCTTGGAATACTGTTATAACCATTATTGCACAAACACACATGCAAGAAATCTATCTTTCTTACAAAATAAAAGCACAGCCTTCTTACCTCATCGCACCCTAATCGATCTAATGCTTTGCACTGTCCAAACCAGAGCAGAACTCCACAAAAGCAAGGAAATTGAGGCCAAATACGACAATACTTTTACTCTAAAAATCTTTCTATTATATAAAAAACAGGTTCAATATATTCAAATTAGCCAATTTTGCTTCTTAACATTAAGGACATATTTCTAATGAATAAAATAAAAATCACTTTACATACAAAAATTCTTGGCCAGATTTGATGAGCAACAAACCTGTAGACATCTTTAATATGCTAAAACTATTCATTTAATATTTTGAAAGAAGGGGGTGGCAATGTTTATTAATAATCAGCACCTTACACTTCAAGTCTGCATTCCTCCTCTGCATCGAGTTTTGTTTGGGCTTACCACCGGGACAAACAGGCTCAGGGAGTTCTGCGTATGTTACACAGGAGCTAATTAATCTTCCCAATCAGCACCCGGGGGCCACGGGCATTTCTCTTGTTTTCTCCCCACATACTGTGAAGGAGCGGACTATTTAAGGAGAAGTAGAGCAGAGCAGGGAAAGGGGAAGGAAACGCCTGTCTAGACGCCCATCAGAGCTGCGGCCCATACATTCTCCAGCAGCCCCCAACAGGCACAGGCACACACACACACACACACACACACACACCCCGAAGAAAGAAGAAAAAAAAACTGCCTTCTCTCCTCCATTGGAATATAATGTTGGGGCACAGGGTCCTTTAGCACATTCAGAAACTCAACTGCAACACACATCCCAGATACAAAAGTACTAGCAATTAAAGGATGTTTCCATTTACGTGTGATTTTGTGTCAAGTGACACACACACACACCTCTGTGGGTTGAAATCTGCACCCCTACCAGCTGCCACCCAAACATCAACTGTGTACTTAAACATGCATTCATGCACACACACACACACACACACACACACACACACACACACACACACACACACACACACACACACACACACACACACACACACACACACACACACACACACACACACACACACACACACACACACACACACACACACACACACACACACACACACACACACACACACACAGAGTAAACAGGGCAGGTGAGTGAAGAATGATGGCTGCTCCTTAGCAGAGCAGGTCTTCACGCCTCGCTGCCTCCCTTTCACACACCCAGCCTCATCTGCTCAGTCTCAGCCTGCGACACACACACACAAACACACACACACACTACGCACATGGCGAATCAATCATATATGCACACACAATGCATCGCCTCTCCGTGAGGCAGAGCCAGTAAAAATGCACCTCAGGTTCATAACATGGGTGGTGTCACAACAGCAACACTCAAATTGAACACTTGTTGCTGCTAAAGCAAAAAAAACTAAACTGTCGTTCAACTGGCTGGGCCACAAGCTTGAATCTGGAGATTTGTACTTTTGTATCCTTTATATCATGTGTGATGACTGGAGGTAGTAAACAGTAATAGTGTCTCACAAGTAGTTTGAGCAACACATACAGTATATGTATACAAATCAACAGTTCTACACTCGATGTTAAATAACAAGAGACTGTCAAGGTGAACACCTTTCCAAATGGCTGAAACCAGTAGCGGGTTTACTCACTCTGTGATTTTGGGGTCGATGTTGCCTATCCACAATCGGTTTCCATCATGGGAGACGCTCTCTGAAATAATGGAGGCATTTTCCACTGACCCCGCAGCTGACGACATGTGTACTCTGTGGGATGCGGCAGGAGTAGAAGATAGAGAAGGTAGTTTGACTAAGAAATGGTTGCCATCAGTTAGCATTTATACTCAGCAGTCAATAAGGAAAAAGTGAGCCATTCATTGGAAATATTGCATCACAGGGTAACTATATCTCTCTGAGCTCTGTGGCTTACGTGGCTGATCACAAACACATCTGGAAAAAGGACATACATTGATCAGAAAAGATCAGGCTTATTTTTTTTTAACTGTATCATGTTTAACCACTGAGACATTAAAGTGGACATGTCAAACAGTTAGGTCCACAGACATGTGAGTGTACAGTGTCACAACACTGTTAATATACATATTCTTGATTCTAGTAATCATTGTGAAAAGAACCAGGAAATGATGTAGGGTTATTTGTTTTAATTCACCTTGTCAGACGAACTTTTTTTTTAATTGTAAAACACCAACAAACAAGCGAAGCTTTCTCATGGGAGACGCTTACATGCTACAACAGGCTAAGGTTAGCTTAGTTAACCGCAGGTTTGTCCATTCGCTCCTACCAGTGAGCTATTAGCTTTAGCTGGTAAGAATTGATAGTGTGAGGTTAAACACGTGTAGGTCATCCAGGTAGTGAGATGTTCAGGCTGTGCTGAGCTAAATCTTTCCACTAAACGGTTAACAGTCCGCTTCAGTCGAGCAGTGGACTGCTAGCAGCGAGCTAGCTCAGTTAGCATCAATTTACCTCCTCGATCTGTCAAACTTCCTCTTAGATAGGGGCTCACTTCTTCCACTTCCTTTTCTGCGGATCCCACCTTCGGGATGATTCAGTTACGTCAAAACGTAACACTAATCATCTCAATCAATTTGTTTTATATATTTTTTCCTCCTACAAAAGTGAAAAACTGAGCTATCTCGAGCCCTGCTGCCGTCTGACAACAAAGGCGCGGGATGATGTCGTAGCTTGTTTAACCGTACGCGGACTCGCGAGGATGTGCTTGTTTTTATGTGTGGCATCTCCCGCATTTACCTCCTCGACACATCTCGTAATCTTGGCAGTAACCCCGCTCACTCGGTAAACCCCGTGTAACATTTCAAACACATGACTGGACTTTGCAAAATGTCGACGCGTAATGATGTCGACACACATGTTAAATGTGGCTTTTTCTCCCGTAGCTAACATGCTCCTCTGAAGACTGTACAACTGCAAGTAAGTACGCAGTTCTTTTTTAATTTAATTTTTATTAATGGCAGTATTGTATTTAGCAACTACGCGTTTGTAGTTCATGTTTTCTCCCGTTGAGCGTGCAGAATACGACGAAAATATAGGCTACTGTATATTATATGCACGCCCCCATAACAGCATCGACCTTCACGCTTATTTACCAGTCTAAAGTTGTAGGACCAGTCAGCTATGTTAAATATGTTTGCACTGTTGTCAATAATATAGCAATACGCATGTAGAGCCTTTATTAGTAGGTCCATGGTTCAGCCTTCTGTTTCATGCAAAACTCCACTTAACAAAACCGCTCTGAATCAACAGAATGACTGGCATGAGAAGAAATCATTTTCATTGTATGAAATCAGACACACCGAGGATGCACTGAGATCCAGTCAGTCAAGCCAGATGCCCACATATTGTTATTTCAATGATTTGTTTACCAGTTACAGCAAATATCAGACGATTGACGGATTAAATAGATAATAATCAGCTAAAAAGTAAATTGTCTAGCAAGAATTACAAACATTTGATGGTTAATGTTTCTATATGAATGAAGATACTTGACTATACTTACGTTCTGTAGCATTTGAATCCCAATCACCCATACACAAAATAGATCAGCTTTATTGATCAATTATTATGTGTAGACATGCAAGGGATTTGGAATAGTAATACAACTAGTGCAAAGACAAATAAATACTGAACATGGAGTGTGTGATTGAATTTATGTTTGGAATTTTGGACTGCTCACTGGACATAAAAAGGTAGTTTGAACATGTAACCTTTAGCTCTAGGAAGTTGAGAGACCATGAGTTTCACTATTTTCTGCCACTTTATTGACTCACTCAAATAAAAAATAAATGATTGAGCGGTTCATTGAAATGTAAAGTAAGCATTGGTTGCTTAGTCTCAACTGTTTGTTTGAATGGGCAGAGCTATAGGCGAGAATGATCAGATAGCATTCTGTATTATTTTCTGCTCAACCTGTAAAGTGTGCAAAAGAGAGAGAGAGAGAGAGAGAGATCATGCGGGCTCACCAGCTGAGGTGTGTGGCTGCAGCTGCTGCTGTGTTTGAGACAGACAGGATATGAGGCTACAGTATCCCACTGAACACCTGTGCTACACTGTTTCTGCTCGACTTCCACTCTAAAGAGATCCGTCAGCGTCCCACATCTCAGCGTATCTGCTCCGCCACAGTGCGCCGTATCGCATCAGCTTGTCAGGAAAGCTGCCAGCCATGCTTTTAGCCTGTTTAAGGGTTTATATTGTAGGTGGTGGTCCACAGGCTAGCCTAAATATTGTCATTTGGACTATGTTTGGATTTTTGGTTAATATCTGGAGTCATTGTTATTTTAAAACCGGGAGTTAGTGGGTATGGCCTTAGCAACCATTGCAGACACTTTGATCAGTATTGTATCTGGGATGTTTGGACCTGAAATGACCTGAGGAGGAGTTTATACAATCTACAATTATTGCACAAGAAATGCATTTTAAAAACAAAATTGGCCAAATAAGTAGAAGTCTTTCCTTTCCTTTTCATTTGAACAATATGTATGACCAGTAAAAGATCAAGTAAGTCTTACATTACATGTAAAGGAATCTGTCAATATCAGTCATTATCTAGCTGAAAGTACATGAAAACATAGAATCAAATGCTGTTCTTTCAACATTCTTAAACATCTGGATAACTTTTGATCTCCTATGATGGCAAGCAGTACTGTGTTCAGTCTTGACATGTTCCTATTCACACATATGAGTGTCAATTCACTGATCCAGATCGCAAAAAAAAAAAGAATAAAATACCTCGATCAAATCACATCACCCAACATTCAACTGAATCCTGAAAGTTCTTGTCATTCGCGAGTGAGCAAACTGTCTGTAATGCAGCTGTGTGGTTTGTTTTCCCTAACAGCTTACAGTTATAAATACACAGCAGACAATAGAGCATGTCAGTCAGGCTGTTGCACACCGCGAGCCGTTCACAGCCACTGACTGTGAAAGACGGGGGCTTTAGCGTGTGTTTGTGTCTGTGGGCTTGGATATCGCAGAGATTGTCTGCGCTTGTGTGCGCGCCGAGGTTCAGTGACACAGTTCACACACACACACACATAGAGGGCCGCTTTACGAGGTGGGAGGTGGTTTAGTCTGTGGAAAAGGAGTGTTCACACACTCATATTGTTGTTTTATTTTCTTGAAAAAAAACCTTTTTGAATGGGAGTTTCCCCTTCAGGAATGCTCCTAGAAACTGCGTGGGCTGTGAGTGTAGACTGTTTTGGCCTATGGATTAGTGCGCGTAAGAGGAAGAGAAAAATAATGTTTGTGTCTTAAGTGTAATTGCATGTAATGTAGCCTGTGTAGAGTTGAGTGCAGGAAGTTGAACTGCCTCTTTTCTTCCTCCTACTTTGGGCTTTGAATTGTCTGACAAATGTTATTTGAAATGGCATGGTCTGGGCTCAAATTTCGAAACCATTTTCCGTTTATCAGTCAATAATTTTCGGAGGAGAAAAAGCAAAACAATTTTCCTGTTTCAGCTACACCATTTTCAGTTTGTTTTTTTGTCTTACTTAAAAGAAAATGCAATTTTTCTAAGTAGGAGAGTTGCTCAGACAAAAATGCATCACCTTTTGGCTTTCAGAAATGGCAGCAGGCAGTTTTCATGATGTCTGGCATATTGTTGACCAAACAATTCATTGATTAGCATAGAAAGTGTTCTCAGCTCCATTAGGTGCCCTTTACTATTCAGTCAGGCCAGCGAGCCAGCCATCACAATACCGGAAACCAATTAAAATAACCTCATCGTGAACCCGTTATTAATGTATTAATCACATTCGTGCTTCTCCTGCTGTGGCATGCCACATTCTCTCTATGTGGAAAAAAGAGCTCCATTGGCAGATAAATGGATAATGAAACTAATGAGTAGTTGTAATCCGGGATCCAAGTGTAAGCAAAAGAGTCACCCCACCACCGACATGCCAAACACAAAACTGAAAGTTGCTATTAGTCATAACTTGGAATGGATGGAACACAGAGCAGGCAAGCTCATAGTTCTGTTTAACTGTATTGCATTAAACAGACAGGTGCTTTTTGTTATTTTGTCCACCCCACCCCAGTATAATGCAATACACGTTTTCAACAGCACCGCTATATCCACAGCCTTCCAACAATGGCAATGATGTTAATACAAATACCATTAGGCTGGATTTATTGTAGGACTTTTGGAGTTGGAGTGCATTTGTTTCAGCTAGAGGCTGCAAAGAGATGTTGTTGACAACGCAAAGAAAAGATAGGGCCTGACTTGATTGAGTTCTAAACTTATTATAAACTTGTCAAGAGTAGAAGAGACTGGGGCGCTCCGGTGGCGTAGTGGTCGCGGGTTTGAATCTGACCTGTTAACCTTTACTGCATGTCATCCCCCCTCTCGCTCTCTATCTACTTCAAACAGAAAAATAAAGGTTAAAACACAGAAAGAAAGAAAAAAGAGTAGGAGAGACTATTATACTGTAGAGTTAAACAATATATAGGCCTACCTCCTACTGGCTGATATGAAATTTTACTCCACCCTTAGCTGATATGTTATCCATTTTCTATTCTTATTGAATCATATAATTTTGTCCCTCCTAACCATTGTGTATGCGTTCCCCTCTAACAAACTTTTTTTTTTTAAATCTGCTCTCACTTCTTTTCTTGACAGTTATGGCTTTGAATCACCTGAGCCTGCTGCGGCCACTGCTGTGTCAGCACTTGGCGCGGCAGCTCAGGTCTCCCCTGGCGACTGTCTCCAGGGTCCGTGCCCCGCTTCTGTACCCTGACAACGCCTGCCACCCCGCCGCTACGTGCGCCAGGCTCTATGCCACCAAGAAATCAAAAGGTCAGTGAGGTCATTCCATAGACTGGGGTAGGGCCCGACCGATATTGATTTTGGAGTGCCAATGCCGATTATTTTCAGAGAAAAATTACGATTACGATTTAATCGGCCGATTAAAAAAATAAATAATCCCCAAAATATATATTGAGAAAAATTACTTTTTTGAACCCTTAAATATATATATACCTTTTACTGTTGAAAATATGTACAGGAATGTTTTCTTTATTGCAATACGCGTTGTCTAAAAAATTAAAGTGTAACAAATATGTCTAAATTCAGACATTATGCATTTTATCTTACTGCACCCAACCCTCTGGAACTCCCTCCCCCCCAAACATCAGCATCGCAGACTCGATAAACTCATTCAAAAGTCAAATCAAAACTCACCTCTTTAAGGAAGCATAATGACACCTGACTCCAATTCAAACTCCATTTTTTTCTGATATTTTGTTTTCTTTTTCTACATGTATGATTCTCTATGATGTAAAGTGTCTTTGAATGACCTCCAAAAAAGCACCATATACATTCTATCAATTATTATTATTATTAACAGTCAAGCGATGACCAATGCCTCTGCTATTGGTTGCAGGGGGAACTGTCAAGTGTAAATTAATCCAATGTATTACAACACATCTGCTGCTGCTGTAAATAGGCTATAGCATTAATGCTATTCATTTAGGCTACCTCCAGGGCAGCAATACATTTCACACATGATTGCTTGAAAAAAAAAAAAAAATAATCGGCCAAAATCGGCAAAAAAAAAAGCCGATAATTCCGAAATATGCGATAATCGATCGGTCGGGCCCTAGACTGGAGTGGTTCACGTGTTGTGTTGTCCAACCTTTTCTGGTTCTGTTGTCACGGATTTGGCCTTACTTAAAAAGGTGTTGTCAGCGATTCTGGAGAAAGCTTGTTGTCAAAATATCTTCTCACGATCCGCTACCCTTACGTTCCTTAAGAACCGAAAGAAATCTGGTGTTAATACACAGCCTAGGCTCTGTAAACGCGTATGTTGCCAGCTACGGTGGCCCCCTTTGTTAACATACTCTTTGTTTACACACCAGTTTACAGAGCCTAGGATCACACCTGATTTTTCTTCTTTTCACATACAGTACGGACAGGTAGCGGATCATGAGGAGAGATTCACTGATTTTGACAAATAGTGATTTTGACAACAAGCATTCTCAAGAAATTGCTGACTCCACCTTTTAATTAAATATCATTTGTCTTTGACGTGAGTCCCTCCACTTTCCCTTTCAGCGCGTTCATTGTTTCTCTCTTTTCATCTCCCCAGCCAAGGCAAAGGGCCAATCGGCTAAGGTGAACATCAATACCACTCTGGTGGAAGACATCATCAGTCTGGATGAAGTGAAGGAGGACATGACGGCTGTGCTCAACGCGCTCAAAGATGACCTCACTCGAAACCTCAGCATCCGAACCTCGCCAGGTAGTCAGCACTTCTCTCATGATGTGTGCATCTGCCTTTGTCTACTTAACATCGTGCTATATTTGTCTCTCAAGCTTTAAAGTCGCAAGTACAGAACTGTAGAAAACGCATGAATAATACATTGACTCTCGAGTTTTAAATGTTAATCACTTAAAGGCATACTATGGTAAATGGACTCCACTTATATAGCGCTTTTCCCTGGTTTTTCACAGACCAGTAGGCGCTTTAGATTGTTTCATATAGGGTGCAATCTAACTATCGGGAGCAATTTAGGGTTCAGTGTCTTACCCAGGGACACTTCGACATGTGGCAGGGAGACGGGGGATCGAACCACCGACCCTACATCCCAGTGGACGACCGCCATACCCACTTCGCCACTGCTGACTATGCAGTATATTCCTAAAAACTACAAAGTTTAGTCACACAACAAGAATCCCTCGAACACAATACTCTCAATGATCACTTATGCCCCAATAAAATGTGTGGTGGAGTGTTTATCTTAAGCACAGTTGAAAAATGAAAAACCTAACAACACCACATGATGTATGTACATGGATGGTGCATTGTCAGCTGTCATCATCGATGCCTTTCTTTCTTAACGGCACTTTTTTAAGAATGTATGCATATATAAGTCAGTAAGTCTCTTTCTGTGTTTGCATCTACCTGACAAATCGCCCCAGGGCTTAGAGCCCCCCCCCCCCCCATGACATTACCTTGACCCCAGTTTGACCTCTGTTTCCCCAACTACATCCAGGTCATGACCCCTTGGCTCTGGGTTCTAACAAATGGGGGCTGGGCAGAGGTGGGGTGTGTAATGGAAGCTCCCTAGGGAGGAGGCAGCCGCCGGATTCAGACTTCAAACTTATAAAGTGTCTGAGGGCTTTTACTTCTTTTTTTCCTCCTCAGACGAAAAAAGTGCACTTTCTCTGACATTCGATCCGCAGCATGTGCACTCTTTAATCTTTTTTTTAAAAATATATTTGAATGGATAACACCTCAATGTCTTGTCTTAGTGGATTTCCTCCAAATGTTTTTCTTTGGTTCTTCATATTGTTCCCCCCCCTCGGCTTTTGTCCTTCCTTTCACTCATCATTCAGCAATTTTATCTGGGTCTGAATCATAATTCTCATATCTTCCATCCCTCCCTTAATCCCTCCATTACTTACTCTTTAAAAAAGAGAGTTTTTCTCCAACAGTTCCCAGCCTTATAATACTTTGGCCTCAACTCATGCTTTTGAATTCAGATTTCTTATTGACCTACAGGGAAAACATTTGTTCACAGGGCAAGAATTTTCAAGACTTCCCTTTCTACACTCCCTCCGTCTCCACAGTCCTTCTTGCGTTACTTCTTGTCATTTTTTGTGTCTCCTTTCGGTCCCTCCGTCCTCCTCTCCTCTGTCCAGCTGCACAGTAATCCAGGGAGGCAGCAGAGCTTAGAGCTGACAGAGATGAGATGGTGGAATGGGATGACGTCAGCTGTCCGAATGTGTGTATGTGTGTGTTTCTCATGCGAGTATATGTGTTTGTTCCACGACTTTCTCATCTGGCTCTAATTAAACTTATGAGTGTGTGTGTGTGTGTGTGTGTGTGTGTGTGTGTGTGTGTGTGTGTGTGTGTGTGTGTGTGTGTGTGTGTGTGTGTGTGTGTGTGTGTATGTGCTGATATGATTGTATGTATGTGCTGGTGTGTGTTGCCACGAATGCATACTGTATGTGTGCATGTGCTTGTTTGCATGTGCCAACTATACCGTATAGCAGGAAGTTAGAGATGTATGCAGAGAGAAAGCAGCGATTCCCCCCCCCCCTGGTCACTTTATTGTGGTTTGTCAGACACAAGAAAACTAGCTTTGACAGAGTAGATTGAGACATTAAAAAACAAAACCTATACCGTAATATTCTTTCAGGCAGCGAGGTCTTCCAAGTTGAAGGTGAGAGGTTGGAGATTAAAAGCATAGTTTGTCTTTTTGGGAATGACACATTTGCTTTCTTGCCCAGAGTTGGAAGAGAACAATGAAACCATTTTAACGTTTATCACCACTCATGTCTTTTTGTTGAATTTATGTCTACACAGCAAGCCGGTTGGCTTAGCCTAACATAACAAACAAAATCCTACCATCACCTCTAGGGGTTACTAATTAACACCTCATATGTCTTTTGTTTAATCTGTAAAAAAAAAAAAAAGTGTAAATGGCAAGTTGCTGGGCCAATGACTCCTCGGATTTTCCGTGACTGCTCCTGGTCAAGAAATAGTTCCCACAGGTAATTATCACCACACTCAGTGGTTCACCTGCCTCCCATTTCTGCATGTTTCCGCTTGTTTCGGTTTTTTTACGGTCCACAACTTTACTTTTTGGATTCACTCTCACTCATGCTCTGCTCTTGCCATCTTTTCCAATCGCAGTGGGTAGCTATTTCAGCAGGAAGGCTCTTAAAAACAATCTGTACTACTTTTACACTATAAAATACCAGACACACAGACAAAGTTTGCAAACATAGCGGAGAATGTAGCACCTAACAAGCCATATACTTCCCTCAGGAGTTGGTGGAGACCAAAGACAGAATAAAAATGTTTAACTTGCGTTCGCCAGGTGGTACGACACACAACTGCTAATGTTTCTATGTAACTGCTAGTGTCTAATGTGTAAATAAACAATGCTAACAAGTTTGTCATATCAACTGAAAAGGTGCTGATATATCAGAGTTTGTTCACAGTTTGTAACGCTGAGTGACATTCAAGCTAGGTGCAGTTCAAACAACCACACAGAGACCACCTCGATCTGGATCCAACTTCTAGATAGAGTTGAGCTGGTACTGTATGTATGTGGTGATAATGACGAACAGACCAACCACATGATGCTGGCACATTTATGAATCCTAAAGCTAAACTTACCCAACTATTACCCACATTTCTGCTGAAAAAGAGCGACCGCTCATCCTACGTGTTACAGCCCCAGGATATGTTGCTTTTCTTTGACCTTTTACCAGCTGGCTGATGCTGAACACAGATAATGTCCAGCTGCAGTTATCAGCATACACTTCTAAACAACTATTTCTTTGTGAGCCTTTTGTGAACACCAGCGTATGTAGTGTGAGTAAAACATCCTAGTGCAGAGATATACAGGCTATATGAATGTGAATATTGATTCATTGTGTACATCTCAAGGTTTACGAATAATCCAGCATGTTTAAGGCCTCTAGAAACTTGGTCTAATCAATGTATGATATCAAAGGTGGGTGCCTCACAAGGCTTTCACAAAAATCGTATTGAAAATCAATATAAACATAAATATTGATTAAAAACTTAGTTTAAAAAAACAGCTTTTTTACTGTATAGACCTTTTGACAGGACTGTGTTGGCGTGGCCTCCATGGCAACAGTCATTGTTTTTTTTTATAGAATGTTTGGGCAGAGAACTGCCTTGATTGGTTAAAAATACTTATTGTGTCATAAGAAACAGAGCAGAGCTTGTCTCATCTTAACCGAATTTCTGTAAAGTTTATTAGATTTAAATGTAACAATATCTTTAATTTGTATTGGTAAATATGCCGTACTCTTTTCAGACGCTTATAATCATGCAATTAACTCCTCAAATTACATAATTAGAAGGATTCTGTGGATTTGGGTTTACCTGGGCTTTAGAGTTGGATAATTATCCACAAAAACTACAAAAAAATGTAAAAGTGTGTGGAACATTTATATCATATGTATTCAATTCTATAGTGTGTGTCATTTTTTGATAAAGAATAATTTGGCAAGGGCTTTCTCTGGCATCCTCCTCTGGCCTACCTCTTCTCTCTCAGCCAACCGTAGCCCTCCTCGCCCCTCGACCTTTTCTAGCTGGGGAAATGACTTGTCTGTTTGGTCTGTCTGCCCTCTGAAAGTACTAACAGATGTGTAGGTGCTCATTGTCAAGGCGCAGGTAACGCAGACAGACAAGCAGAAGGTCACTAATATGAACAATGAACATGAACTCTGTGTTATGAACTGCGTAATGCACACAGGGGCACGGACAGCTGGACACGCAGGTTTAGAAGCTGTACACGAATGGATGTTTGACGTCAGCGAGACAGACAGAATAATTGGCAGGCAGGTAGACGGTAATCCAGTTGGGCTGCAGTCTTTAAAATAAAATCTTATCTCACTCTGACCGGAACATCTATTTTCTTTTTCTTTTTTTTCTCTTTTTTTTTGCTGCCCTTGAAGTCGTATGATAAATTGTTCATATAGAGAAAAATTACACCATCGGCTCCCCCCTCCTCCCCCTTCACCTCCCTTTTCCACACACACCACCAGCACAGCCCCCCAATGGGCAAGCAGTGAGCGAGTGATGTAAGGCAGAAGGTGGAGAACAAGGAAACAACTGCGTCTGAGGTTAGCCAGATGGGAGGAAAGGGAGAGAGGGGCGGGTGGGCGAAGTGAGGGAGTAGAGAGAGCGAGAGAGGGAGGAGGGGACAGAAGTCAACTCATACTGGCAAACTTGACCTTTGCCGCTCTCTGGTTTGACAGCGAGGGGAGACAATGGATCATGGAAACTCTTAACAGGCTGACAGTGATCTCAAATTTTTTTTTCTTACTAATGCAATTTGTGGCTCCTGCTGCACATCCATCCATCTGTCTGTCTGGTTGTGTATTTGTTAAGTCTGATGATTGACTGTATGTTTTTCCTTTCATAGTAGCTCTGCATGGAAACATTGTCGTCAAACCGGAAAATCTACCAAACCACAGCTCGTCCGATGCTGGATTTTTGGGGGCCGATATTGATTTTATATTTGTGAACGCTTGTTGTCAAATTAACTTTTTCTTTTAAATCAGTGAATATTTTCACACGATCCGCGACCTGTCCGTATTGTGTGTGCAGGAAGAAAAATAAATCTGGTGTTAATCCACATCCTACCTTCAGCGCACACTTAGGGACAGGTAGCCAATTGTTAGGAGATAGTCACAGATTTTTGACCTACAGTAAAATGATTTTGACAACACACGTTCTCCAGAATCAGTGACTCCTCCTTTTTACAAAATAAATAAATAAATAAATACACTATCTTGTTTAACTTTCACTATTTTACATAAATGCATTACACAAACAAGCATTTTGTGATGAAGATTTGTCTTCATAAAGATATTTTTACAGATAAACAATACACTTTATTGTCAAAAACAGCAGCAACAGTTGATAAAAGACCACATTACATTTATATTTTTAACAGTAGGGGTTGACATGTTAACGTTTTTGCAAATAACAAATATATGCAAATATAGGTATACATATAACTACAAAACTATTTTCAATGTCACGTAAGTTTATAAATGCTAATATATTCAGTATTGGTTGATAAAATTGGCCTGCAGATCTCTGGATGCACACAATCAAGGTGACTGCATTGCACATGGCAGCAGTAAAATTAAACTTTAAATTGACTATTTGGGTAAATAAATTAAGTAAATAAAACAATTGCATGTATCCGTATTTGTTTAGGAGCTCTGGATCACATTGTGGTGACGACTCAAGATGGGAAGTTCCCTCTCAACCAGCTGGGGCAGATCTCCATGAAATCACCTCTGCTCATTATGGTCAACATGAGCGGCTTCCCAGAGGTAAGACTGACACACACACACACACACACACACACATACACATATATATATATATACACACACACATATATATATATATATACACACATATATATATACACACATACAAACACGCATGGACATATCCTACGAGTATCTGTTTGTCTCACACAGACAAGCAGACAGTAACTTAAGGTTTTCTACAAATAATCCAAAACACAGACAGATAGATGGTATCCACAGAAGGGAAACTGAGCCAGTCCAGAACTCTTTAAGCCCACATCTCTGTGTAAATGTAACCCGATCTTGCTTCTCTCCGTGTCTCAGATGCTAATTGATTGATCACTGGGGCCAGCCCTCTGTTCTGGGGGTGAAAGATATAACAACCTAAAACTGTGTGTGTGTGTGTGTGTGTGTGTGTGTGTGTGTGTGTGTGTGTGTGTGTGTGTGTGTGTGTGTGTGTGTGTGTGTGTGTGTGTGTGTGTGTGTGTGTGTGTGTGTGTGTGTGTGTGTGTGTGTGTGTGTGTGTGTGTGTGTGTGTGTGTGTGTGTGTGTGTGTGTGTGTGCTGTCACAGAATAGGAAATGACCTAATTTTACCCCCAGGTTAGGAAGGAATGGATTATTTTTCTTTTTCTCTCCCTTCTTTTCCTTCTTAGATGATATAACACTGTACTAATCAGAACACCAGAAATAAACCTTGTCCATGGGGGCAACTAACATTGTAGTGACCAGACCTTTCTGCTGGTCTGGATTATCTAAATGGGCTTTTTTCCTTTGAGGGGATTTAACACAACATGATGCAGTCATACATCTATGACTGATGATGTAGTTCTCTTTGGTCTCATTAGCCATGTCATCATGTTTTTTTTTAATAGCTTCTCCTCCTCTCATGATTCAAGTTCAGATGTTTCATTTTGAAACTACACAGTTATATACATCCTATAGTGAAACGCTTGTTCAATACCTATATGACTGAAATAGTCTTTGTGTAAATAAATAACCAAAAGCAAGAGACATGTCTGCAGCATGTAAAAATGCAGAGATGAGGTGACACCTTCCTTCCAATAAGTATACATGCAGATTTACATGTCAAAGACAGTAGGGAACCACTTGTTTGGAGAACCACCTGTCGGTTACAACAAAAAAGAAACCATGTTCCACCACGTTGTATTTTCTTACCGGTCACCTTTTGTCAACCTGTGTGACGTGTGGTTTCACCTCTTTGTTCACCTTGTTACGCTTATCACAAAACAACGTGCACAACTAACTTTTTATCAGCATCTCAAATCTGGAGATCCAGTCTTTAACCTGAATCATGCTGAATAGTCTTTATGAGTCCCATTTCCTTCCCAGAAAAAAAACTCCTGACCACAGACCACACACACGCTGAGAGACACGCACACACACACACACACACACACACACACACATGCTACCCTGTCATACCCTACTACGTTACCCATGTCCCATTCAGAGGTGAGTCCTCAGTACCCAGAGCTAATAGGCTTATAATGACGCCTATCCATTACCAGGCACTCCAGAGGCCCTGCCATTGTTTTCCAGTCATTCATTAAGAGTAGCCTGGGAAGGCACGGTGGAACTTGCAACAACGACCAGCATGCTTAGATCAGGAGGCAATGTGGTTGTGTGTGTGTGTGTGTGTGTGTTGAAGCATCCCACCACTTTGTTCGTAACGTGTTTTCTTCAGGTCTCCCCCCTTTTTTTTTTTTTTTTTTTTTTTAACATGCGGGAACGCACACACACACACACACACACACACACACACACACACATTCCTCTTTGCTTTGAACCGGGTCCATCGTGCGTTTGATGTGAAACTTCGGTATAATTTCTCTTCCTCTCCAACATATTAACCAGAACCTGCACGCTACTTTTTTCTTTGCACAGAAATTCGGCTTGTTTTTCCATAGCCACCGGAGTGGTCGTTCGGGGAGGGGAAACGCTGATGAATTTGATGCTGAGAACAATCAAACATAGGTATGGGCTGAATCTATCAACCCCGCTCTCAAAGAGATGGACCAGAGGGCCTGTGCTCCGGATGACTTTAACAAAAGGAAAAGAAAAGAAACCTCATGAATTAATTTAACGCACACAAACAAAGCCCTTTAATCTCCCTGCCATTTCTTTTCCCCAGCGGAAAAGGCCAGAAGGAGCTGTCGAGTAAGGGGAGTAGAGTAGAAAGGGGTAAAAAAAAAAAAAAAAGAGGAAATGTCATGCTCCTTTCCCTCACATTGCACATTAGCACACTTTATAAAGCCCAGCTAAGGGGATTGTCATGCGGTTTCAGCATCGGTTTTGAGGAGTGTGCCTTTGTTTTCAGTCATTTAAAGGATTTGGCTTCCTCCCCCTTGCCTGCATGCACTGTTTAACTGTAGCTCTCTGCTTCTCGTGTCGTATTTGTTGGACTGAAGGATTGTGTTGTACATGGTGGATAAAGTTTTTATGTTTCACATATGTCAATGCTGTTTTAATATTTCCCATTGAGTCGCATGCAAGCAGCTCTCCTTTCTGCCTGCCTGCTGTCCTGCATGCCTTCCAAACAAATATGAATACAATTCCAAAGAAGCCACTACATCAACTTACTGATATTATCAAAGTATTGTGTGGCTGTAGACCAACACTCCTCAGGAACATTTTTTGTGTGATCCTGTGTTGTGTTTAGATATTATTCAGCATTTGCACCACAGCTGCCTGCCTCCCCAGCCAGCGTCCACATTGACATTGGATCTTTTGTTCCCTCCCAACACTTCTTTCTTCTTTCTTTCATTTCCCTCTGTTTATATTCACCCTTTACAAAGATGACAGGTGGTGTTTGGGAAAAACAATATGCATTTTATTTCTTCCTCGATAAGACATTTTACATAACGTCGTAGTAGATGCAAATGTTTTTGTTGTTTCTGTTTTTATTTCTAGTGATAGTTATTACAAATCTGTCTGAGGCAGGAGTTATCCTGTGTCCCAAATCCATGTTTATTTTATTTTATTATTAATTAATTAACTTATGTTGATGTAGTTGCTCAATGCACAGCAGAAACATACATGTTCCCTTTTGTCCTCAATGTGAATAAATGTGTCAGTTATTCATTACATAGTATTATCCTTTTTATTATAAAAGATCGGTCTTTATGGCTTTTAGATTTATAAAAAAAACAACAACATGCAAAAAAGTCATAATGAAATTGCCCCTCCATCATGTCAAAAGAAAGCACACTTATCTCTTAAAGACCATAAGGATGGCAATGCCTTTCATCACCTGTAATCTTAATGCTCCTGACCTCCTGCCTTCTACCGTATTGATTAATTCCATAAGGGTTTAGACCTCCCTTTCACCCCCGTATAAGGTAATGAGCTGGCCACCTGCAAAGTCTGACTGCATTACAAGAAAAGTGTTTACTCTATCTTAAAGTGAATCAAGTTCAACATGTTCATGTGTAATTATGATTGAACCCATCACCTCAAGAACAGTCCCCATTTTCCATCTTTATTAACAAGCCAAAAGCTGCTTTCATATTGAAAGGACCATTCTAAATAAATAAACACATAAAAACTCAAAAGCATGTGTGTGTGTTGTGTCTGTGTGTGTATCCATATATCATACACAAGCACAAGCAGACTCTCCGGTGAGGTCACTGTGGGTCAACGCCCTGCCCTGCAACCTCTCAGCTCTGTCCCACAGGGCCAAGCGCTGACAGTGGCCCAAGGCACTTCCAAACTGCATGGGCTTCCCCCGAAACACACACACACACACACACACACACACACACACACACACACACACACACACACACAAACACACAAACCACACCCAAATACACACCACAACACCTTAATGATTGCCAGCTGGAGCTGAGCCACTACCTGAAGTTGTAACACTGTTTTTCTATTCACACTAGTGTGTGTGTGTGTGTGTGTGTGTGTGTGTGTGTATGTGCGTGTGTTGTTTCTGTGTGTGTGTGTGTTCCCCCAGGCTACAGCGGCTGCCACCCGTGCCCTGAGAGAGAGTAGCATGAACCTTAACCCAGAGGTGGATGGAACCATCATAAGGGTGCCCGTTCCCAAGTGAGTCTGTTGCTGCTGACACACACACACACACACACACACTTTTCTGCTTTTAGCACTTTCCTTCTTTTCAGTCTTTTCCTTCACTTTTACTTTTCATCTTCCTCCCACTCCAATTGTTTAATACAATTATTTATATATTGTATTGTATATATATATATACTTTTACACCCTCTGGAACAATTCTGCGATTTTGATCAATCAATTTCAAATTTCAAAGTTTTATTCATTTTTAAAAATGTATGTAGACAGGATATATCCTTTGAAGACATCTTCTTTTATGCTGAGTTAACCGGTGATAGGCATTTGAAATGATGTTTTGATATGCTAAAAAGGCCATTTTCCCAATGCTCACAGCATGACCTTACACCTAAGTTTCACCCATCGTTTCCAATTTCTCCCCATTAATAAATCCTGTGGTCTGAACTGTAACTGACAGATTTTTTGACTTGAGTTTGTAAATGTATAGGGACCCCCAGTGTGTTGAAGGGACTGCCTGTCTCCTCACACTTCACTCTGTCTAGACCTCTCCCTCTGTTTCTCTCTGCCAAGTCAAACAACCACACACACAACTATCCGTCACTCACTCACTAAAGCCCTCTGTGTGTATATGCAGTATGTTTCTTTTTTTCATTTTTCGTCATATACACACATGTGCACGTATCTATACATGCATAAATTCCGGCCTGTGTTTTATGTGCGTGTGTGTGTGCGCGCGCACCCCAAGGAGCAGCAGGTGTTAGTCTGGCAGAGGAGGGAGACAAGAGTCAGACTGCTTTCCCCCTGCAATCAGTCTCTGCACGCTCCAAGCCTCCATTTGCATTTCCAAAGAGAAGGCGCTCCTCTTGATTGGCCCTGGAATCAGTAATTAGGCCGTATTGTTTGTGGTAAATAGACATTGCACTTGGATTGTTTGCAAATAGTCCCCGGGGCAAAAACAACGAAAAAATAAGCCAATTAAGGACAAACAAAGGAGAGTAAAAAATGGGAAGTGGGATTTTTCGGAGTGATTAACAAATGCAAAGTGAATACAAAGTTGTTGGGATGATGATGGACATCTCTGCTCTGATCGAAGACCTCGCAAAGTGATTGTTGTCAGACGTAGAATAAGGTAGGTTTGTTTGTTTGTTTGTTTGATTAAACCATAGTTTATTACATTTTTTTGCTTGACAACATCTTGAACATTTTCCCTGTTGTACAAACAAAATCATCCTTTGTAATATCTTCAAACTGCATACAAAAGAGCATGGCGTGTGCGTGTGTGGGGATCCTTATACTGCATAATCCATTTAACTTGTCTCCTGGGGGGTCCTTACCTTCTGGATTTCTTTTTCTCTTTTTTTTCTGTCATCTTCAATCTTACCTCTACTCCCTCCACCCTTTGCCCGCAGAGTAACGCGGGAACACCGAGAGAACCTGGCCAAGCTGGCCAAACAGCTAGGCAACAAGGCCAAAGACCAGCTGAGGAAGGTGCGGTCTAATTCTGTCACGCAGGTCAAAAAGGCCAAGGAAGGACACTCGGAGGACACTATAAGACTAGTAGAAAAACAGGTAAGAGAACAACAAGTGCATTTCCATGTCCCAACTTGTAAGTAGAGCTTACGAAAAGACCTGAAACTATTGTAACCGCAGCCCAAACGCAGCTTCCAAGGCCCCAATAGTACTGTGCAGAATTGTAACTAAGAGCATGAAGTCATTTCCTTTTTATAATTCATTTCCAGTGGTAGCATGTTTTACTGTAATTTTCCAAAAGCAGCACCAAAAGTGAGAAGTTCATAATGAGTCGGTTTCACATTCTGTCACATCACAGCTGTAGGTATTGAATGGAGCCCCCAAAACGGTGAATTCAAAATAATTGCACCTTTTTTTTCTCTCCATCTCCCTCCTCGACTGTCTTCACAGATCGGGCAGATGTCGGACAACATCTCAGCGGACATTGACAAACAGCTCGCGGCCAAGACCAAGGAGCTGCTAGGCTAACTGTGACTATTCAAAGAGTACTGGATTTAATTATTAGTTCATTTTTTGGGGAAAATTGTATAATTTGATTGTAGCCAAAACCTACAGATGGAAACACGTAAAGGAAGCTACCCATCATTCATATAGTGTTAATAGAAGTGACTCATTCATGTTGGAGAGGTAGCTTTTGAATCCCCGCTCTCATGAAGAGTATCAAGCCTGGATGATATCTGTTCTTTCTCCGTCAGCTCTTCAAACAAAAACATGGCGCGGAAAAACAACATCAACGACAGACTGCCTGTCACCTCCCTCCTCCCTTGTTACTCTTCCTGTCTTCAAACAAACACTGAGCAAAGGGCCCAATGGACTTTTAATGGGATTTGTGGGCCTCCCCCTAATCAAACCCCTTTGCCACAAGGGCTGTCTGTTTATATAAAACAAGCGCACCCGTCTGAATGTAAACTGGCTGCGGGTTTAGTCCTGGTGGCGAGAGTGAGAGAGAGAGAGAAAGGGAGAGAGGGTTTCTTCCAGAGAGACGCAGGATATCATTAGCGTGTTGCCAAACATTTGTTTCGCATTGATTCTTGATAAAAAATAAATAACACACACGCACTTGCAGGGGGAAAAAAAGGCCTTTTAATTTCTGCCCAATGTCTAGGATTGATAATACGACTACTCTCTCAACAATAAAGTCAGGGAATGTAACATTATTGATGAACTCCATTAAAAGAAACACTGCTTTGTACTATTGTGCGTCATCTTTCTCTCTCTTGTTTTCTTTTCGTTTTTCCCCACTTTTTGGTTTTGAAGTCGCCCCACTCCTCCATTAGTTAGTTTGAGTGATAATGGACTTTTCCTGTGTACGACCTCCGGGCCCAGGCTGCTGGCACCACAGTTTGTCCATTAGGGAAAGAGACGTTTAATGTTGAGAGCTGCTTGGCCCCTCTCTGCCTTTAAATAGCTGCACTTTTAAAAGCCCCGGTCAGAGAATCGTAGAATGAGTTGGATCAACAGACAAAGATTTGTTTGAATGGGAAACGTACGCAGCGACCAACACATGGCTGGGCTTTCATCTCTCCGCTGTTTACACCAGCTAGAGGCTTTCCGTTCTATTATGTGGTCGGTGTGTCCACGTCTTCAACGTGATTTGTTTTGCTTCCTCTGCTACTGGTCGCCGGCAGCCCACATGGCAGACAGGTCTAATTAAAAAAAAAAAAAAAAAGGTTTGCCCACCACACACTTGCTGTCATAGCTGCCCATTCATTTGATGATTAGAGCGCTGCATCGTTGCAAACTACTAATTTTAATTTGTCGAAATGCTCGTCTGGCTTCTTTTAAAACGGACTAAATGAATTGG
This sequence comes from Ammodytes marinus, assembly GCF_949987685.1. Lineage (NCBI taxonomy): Eukaryota > Metazoa > Chordata > Actinopteri > Uranoscopiformes > Ammodytidae > Ammodytes > Ammodytes marinus. The sequence goes on from NC_137222.1 coordinate 13,564,178, forward strand.
GGGTGGGAGAATAGTGACGATACAGATTCCCATGGTGGTTTTTGTCGTCTATGTTGTTAGCTGGTAGCGGCGTTAAGTTGCACGCTACAGATTGTGGCTTTAATACATTTGCCTTGGCCCTCTCTCTCTCCCTGACTGGCTTTGGCTTTAATGGCCTAAACAGACAGAGTCATTGGATAAACAAGAGTTTAGCAGAGGAGTGGCTGGGTCCGAAGCCGGAGGAGGAGGAGGGGCGGGGTGAAAATGGCAGGTTTTTGTGGTGATTCTGGGTCCATATGTCAGCAATTTGAGGGCATTGTGTACCTTGGCCTAAAACAGAGGCTTCATGATCGATGGAGGGGTGAAAAATCTCCCAGGTCCCTGGCGCAGAACACAGGCAAAGTACAAGGAAATTGCTTTCAGCTGATAGCTTCATTTCGGTTGACATTTATCAAGTGAATTACCCCTGTTCCTTTCAAATGTTTACTACTACTACTAGCACCGCCTTTTGACATACGTACGTGTATGTGTGTGTGTGCGATTGCGTTTGTGTGTGAGCAAGAGAAATAGGGGGTTGGTCTTTGTGGAAGTTCTGCTGTGTCCTTTGGCGATTCTTCACAAAAATATACAAGTCTAAATGAGTTCAGTAAACGTTTGATTTGACAGTCCCACAATTTGAACTTACAGTGTTAACTATCAACAAAGCTGCGTTCTTACCTCAAAAGGCCCCAATAGGTGATTCTTGCCTTAACAGAAATGCAAATCTTTTTAAAGCAAGACTTTTGCTAACTTTTGCTTATAATTTGTAAAAGTTAATTTACTGCAAAAGCTCTATTTATGGGATAATGGTAAATACTAAAAATGCGATGTAAACGTAACTGAAGCATATTCATAAATCAGTGAACTGACTGTGTACTGTCAGTTACACAGCAATATCTAAGTGAAGTGTGCCAACATAAAATACAGGTCATACCAGAGTCAGTGAGGTTGAAGCAGCCATTCATTCCTCAAGTCTATTACATTTTTGCTAGAGAGCATTTTAGTTCTAATGAATTCATTACGTCTTCTTTCTAAATAATCCAATTTCATCCATTTACTGAATTCAAGAAGCACAAATCCCCTCTCAGATATGCACCTCCATTTTAAAACATTGTACTTCTCAATATCTCCACCTTTCATGCAGATCCCTCTGTTGCAGTATTCATTTCTTTTAAGCGAAACTCGAGACCAACATCTAGTAGCGTACACTAGTTTGCCAAAAAGACCAACATTATTGTGTGTGTGTGTGTGAGAGAGAGAAAGTAGGCAGAATACAATGTATATATCTATGATTCCCCCTCTGCTTCCTGTCTTCCCTTTGTGCCGCCTCTGTGTGATTACACTCTGAGCGTCAAGTCGCGGTGCTCCTGCAGCAGCTGAACTGCTGAGGAGGCCTGGAAGCCTGAATGACACCAGATCCTGACCACTTCAGCACAGACGGCTTTGAATCGATCCCGCGTGCGCACACACACACACACACACACACACACCTCCCATTCCCTCCTTTTCTCTCTCTCCGTCTATCTCCCTTCTCATCACCTCTGGAGTGTTAAGAGCATCAGAGTGCGAGAAGCCACCCTGAAGATCTCATCAAGGATCCAATCAGTGCGTGAATACGAAATGCACTCTCCTCTTGGGATGCGATTATGGGGGGGCGGGGGCGCACACACACACACTGAGAGAGAGAGAGAGAGCCTGTCTGGGGCGAAAACCTCTGCATATGCAAATTGTACTAAAGGCCTAAATGGATTTGATGTTCATAAGAGTATCTCTGACCGCTTCAAGAAAGAAAAAAGAATGTGTGCAGATTAGCCCATTAATATTTATAGATGTAATTGGTTGAGCTGTGTGTGTGTGTGGCGTGACGTGAGGCCCCTCGCTGTGTACTCTGGTGTAATGCAGGCCACGTTGTAGGGCCTTAATCCAGGTGGGTGCTCTTACTGCCTGTAAAGGGGGAAATGGACGGCCATTTTAGGAGGAAGCTGGATATCCTAATAATCAGGTGAACTAATAGCGGGCGGTGAGAGTGTTTCCTTCCGGAGCTGCTGGCACGTCAGTCATTTTAGCAGAATTGCCCCTGTCTGGTCTGCGAGCCATTTTAACTCAACTCAGTGGAACGTGCGCTCTCCTTTTCTCCCCCCCCCCCCCCCCACCCCCTCTTTTCCATGTGCATTTAGAGAGGACCACACGGGGCCCCCCTTTGGATCGCCTCTACTACACCCCACGAAGAGGCTCCCTCAACCATCGTAGGGGACCAGCCAGACGCTCCAACACACACACACACACACACACACACACACACACCTCCTCGCTTCTCAAATCTGAACAAAGCGTTCCTCAGTCTAAAGTGGTTAAACTGTCATTTCAAATCGTCTGGACATCGTGATTACCGGCATGGGAGGAATTATATATTTAGCTTTATGTCCGTCGCCATTTCCTCCCCCCCGCCCTGATCTGAAGTGACTAGCCAGTAGTGCCCTCGATATTACTATCTCTGAGGAGCTTAAACCTTCCCCCCAGGAGACGAGTGTAATCAAGGGCTGCCAGCAGGAGAGAGAGGGAGATGGAGGGAGGGGTGGAGGAGAGGGGTGGTTGGTTGGTGTTGGAGACCTGTATTGATGGGATGATAGAGAATTTAGAAAAACCTCTCTACATGTAAATCATGAGAAAAAAATATCTCTTTAACTCTCTTATTTCATAGAAAGAAAGAAAAAATGAAAAGAAGTAAAAATATGTCTGGTATGACCTGATGGTTGCACATAGGCTAAACTTCTTTACACTTTTGCTAGTGTAATATCTATGTAATAGTATCATCTCCTTTTGTTGTAAAACTTAAGTAGACCATAACCAAACTGGACCAAATACTGGTAGTTAAAATGTTTCACGTCATTGCTGAGACAGGTGAAATTGAAGAGAATTTGATCAAATACAAGTGATGCCTTTCTTTAAAGCCCCTTGCAAAACAATTCCCATCGTGTGCAAAAGTCATGTTTTCTTACTGTGAAACTTGTTTTGGAAAATGTTCTCTTTATTCAGATTAAATTCAAATATTTTCCCATAGGCCTACAAATCCAAGTGAGTTTATGGACAGGAAAAAGGAAGATGGCAGAACATTTTTGTTATATTTGCACTCGAATATGTCCCCATAATGGCAAATTTATTCACTTGCCAACAAAGAAAAGTCTTTCTTTCAGAGCTCAATAAAAGACGAGGGTGATATTCAAATGGAGATTTTTGCAGTCCATTAAATGCTTCAGGAAAATTCATCCCTCATGGATTAATAAGCAAGAGAGAAACACACACTGCACAAATAAGGAGTGGTGGAAGCTGTTAAATATAAATATAAACCAGCAAACATACACAGACATGACTTTCTTTTAGATTATTTTACTGAGTTATTGGTTTTTTTTTTCTAAATTCTTTCCACAACACACTGATATAAACACCCCTCCCCCCTAACATTCAGGATCTCATCCATCCTGAAGAGGCTCATTCATCCTTAATAACGTCACCACTTGCTCATAAATAAAAGTGAGCGTTAGGAAAGCAGATGAACGCAGCCAACGGATTGGACAGGAAACCAGTTAATCTGAAATCCAATCCGGCCCCGAGTCGAGAGAAACCCGGCTCAGCTTTGGCCAACCAAGGGCCTGGGAGGAAGGAAGTGAAGGACTCAGGAAACAGTGTTCATAGCTTTCACCAGTCAAATCCATCACAGTGCATGGTGATGGAAGTGTGTGTGTGTGTGTGTGTGTGTGTGTTCGCGTCCCTGTTTCACCACTCATATCCATCACGGGGCTCTGTCTCCAGGCCTGGGCAAGAGAACTGCTGGGGAGAGTCATTAGAGGGGCTGGGCTGCAGGCTGCCGCGCCGCACTTTAACTAAACATCTTTTCCATAAAATAAATGCTTCCAGGTTAGCGTGGGTCCCGGAGAAACCCAGGTCACCTCGCTTCTGCTGCCACTCATCTGATCCCAATTACCTAGCGAGACCGGGTCAGAGCCTGCAGAGAGTGAGACTGCATGGGGGCAGACTGGAGTGGTGTGTTGTACGAACTGTGACTATTAGCAAGTGTGTGGCATCCTTTTGGGCCCACATTAAGACATTGCCACCCCTGTCCTCCATGTCACTGTGCAACTCTGTTGTTCTGAAAAAGAAAAAATAGTCATCTGTAATTTGATACACGCCATAGCACACATTAAATTCACTGTGGTTCTCGCACTTAAATTTTTACCTCTTTTTTTCAAAGGTGAAGTCAGCCATTCTGGAGAATATTTGTTGACAAAAAGGGATTTTTTAGTGAGTATCGCCTCACCATTTGCTACTTGTCAGTACTATATGTATGCTGAAAAACAATCTGGTTTTAATACACAGCTTAGGTGCTGTAAACGGGTATGTAAACAAAGCCTGTTTACAGAGCCTAGGCTGTGTATTAACATTGGATTTGTATTCAGTGTACACACAGTACGGACATCAGCTAATTGTTTGTTATTTAATGATTTGGACCAAAAAGGGGTATGGATAACAAGCATTCTCCAGAATTGCTGTCTCCACCTTTAACTCATATATATAAGTGCTTAGTGTGAGTGAGGGTTTGGTGTTTAGCTCGAGGACATTTAAATGTGACAAAGCTTTTGCGGTGATTAAACCTTTGACCTCTCTGCATTGGGAATCTAACCTCTAAGCACATCTATATATGCTCTTACTATTTTACTGCATCTCAAAAATAGGCTTGAAATAAACAGCCTGTAGGGCGAGGCACGTTTTTGTCTTTGCATGGCACCTTTCAACAACAAGACATTTTGAATCGCTTTACATGTGTCTCAATCACTTGGCTCATAACATATCTTGTCCATCCGTCCACATCATTTATTGTCATGAAAGTACACTGTCTAGTCCTCTCCTGTACCTTCAATTTATATTCACTTTTTTGGATGTTTATGCTGTTTTAAAGCATCATTACTCTGGGCAGGTCTCGCTCACACCATGTTAAAGGTGGACTCAGCAATTCCGGAAAATGCTTTTTGTCAAAATCACTTTTTGTCTAAATCAGTCAATATCTGCTGACGATCTGCTACCTGTCTGTACTGTGGGTGCTGAGAAGAAATCCAGTGTTTACATACCAGTTTACATAGCCTAGGCTGTGTATTAACACCAGATTCTGTTTTACAGCGCACATGCAGTAGAGACAGGTAGCAGACCATGAGTTATTCCCTGATTTTGACAAAAATCATTTTGACAACAAGCGTTCTCTAGAATCACTGACTGCACCTTTAAAACATGAACATATCATTATAGCTGTAACTGCTTGCTTGCTTGCTTATCTGCTTTGTTTGGTAGCGGTATTGACAGACTGAATGTACAATTGTTGCATCTGTTTCAGCATACATTAACTTCTAAAACCTGTCGGACTTTACAGCTGCATTAGAGCTAAGTAAAAAAAACGTTTAGTAAGACTGTAGAACACAACATTTTTGGGGTAAGCCAGCACCTTCATTATATCCAATGCCAGGTTTCACTCTCTATGTTCCATGCTGCATGAGAGTAACCTGACCCTGGAGGAGAGGAAGACTCGATCATGGTGATATATACATGCTTGTGTGTGTGTGTGTGTGTGTGTGTGTGTGTGTGTGTGTGTGTGTGTGTGTGTGTGTGTGTGTGTGTGTGTGTGTGTGTGTGTGTGTGTGTGTGTGTGTGTGTGTGTGTGTGTGTGTGTGTGTGTGTGTGTGTGTGTGTGTGTGTGTGTGTGTGTGTGTGTGCATTTACATCCATACATTATTGCATAATTGTTTCCCGATGCTCTCCTCTTTCCTAGAATATTAATTACCAAATGATGAAACCCCCTCTTTGGTCCGGGAGGTTGAAGTAGGAAATGGGGGCCGCACATGTAGGAGAGCGTCCCTTTTGATGGGGTTAACTCTCATTTTGTGTGTGTCTGTGTGTGTGTGCCTGTTTGGAAGGCTGCTGGGGGCGATGGGGACTGGGCATAGCATCAGCTTTGTCAGGGGGAGTTAAGTTTCGATGGGGAAGCATTTTTCTCAGAATGGAGGATGAAGATGTTTTGGACAGCTGGACGGAGAGATGGCTGGAGCTTTTTTGGCACAGGATCTCTCCTTTTTCTTGTACTCTGAAGAGAATTATCTTCAAGTAGAAAAGAAATTAAGAAAGGAGCACTCTGAGATCAGTACCATACATCTTCTGATGTTTTTTTTTTTGTTTTTTTTTACCAGGACACCTGTGTAAAATATATTTTTCAGCATGCCCTTTTCCAGGTTAAATAAAGTTAGATATAAGTGTACAAGGACAAGCAATCACATCTAAAATCTATGATATTCAGTGCCTACAACTAAACTTACATTTTACCATCTAGCATCAAACACTAGTCTGTCGCCACGAAGAAATCACTCTGGCCCAAACCATGGAGCTAACAATTTTGGAGAAGAGGTGCCATGAGAATCAAAAGAGAATATGTTCTAGAATAGATAGAATAAGATCGTGCCTATACAATGAATAGAAGAAAATATATAAGCGAGAGAAACAGAAGAACCCTACCTTTTATCAAATTATAAATAAAAAGAAACATGTAGCAGTTTTCTTTTGCGCTGTGACATTTTTCCCTTAGAACCTTTAATTCCAAGAAGATTTCATGGATTCATAACTAGTCGACCTCAGAAACACTCTCACACTCAGTCTGTATTGAAAGGAGGACGGCACCATCTAGTGAAACCATGATGTAAGCAGAGAGAGAAACTAAACCCATGCTTCTGTTTTAACGGCTGAAATAAAATGCTTGTGAAGAACAAGAATTACAATAGCTTGAAATAAAAAAAAAGAACTGTTCTGTGCATATTATAGTAGATTCAGTTAGTGACAAATGTTCATTTTCTTCTAGACATCCTGTAAATACTCCCCAAAACCATTATTGCATCATCAACCACTTCTCTTCTGTTCATCAGAATATTCCAGACAGACAATTGGTATTTTCCCATGATTCACGTCACCTACTGTTATCCATCAGAGAGTATAGTCCCAACATGTTTGGTCTCAATGAAAGCGGCCTTAGCATTTGTGACAATGTTTGAACAAAACATGGAAAGTGCATTTTTCTGCAGTATCGATGCTACAGTGTAAGAAAAGGGGGACATATTGTAATAAATAGTATATACCTTTTGAAAACAAAGCAATCAAACATGACAATGAGTAATGCTGTTGGTGGTTTTGTTTTTCAAGTCTATCATTGTTTTCTTTTCAATAACAATACAATATAGGCACAATTAAATATGTAGTTTTACTCAAATCTAATACACCACAATGCACCAGTATATAAATGCATGGTATAATTCTTTCTAATGATATTATTGTATGACATAAGCCTTCCCCTGGGTTTCTCTTCGCAGGAGAATCTGAGTAAAGAGAGAAAAGTCTCGAACGTTTTTAAGTATGATTGATGGTAATTTTTCTGTTTTGTTAAAGGCAATATGACGTAAGGTGTATGAGCAACTAGAGTTGTTCTAGGCTGTGTATAGTGAGTCTGGCTGTGTTTTGTTGTTGTAGTTTGTGTCTTAAGTTGTGAGCAGAAAAACAATGAGCTGATGGATGCTTTAATGTTCCATTAAACTGAGAGGCATTGCTGAAGTGAGCGATGATTTTACACATAATCATTTAAACCAGTTATCATAAATACTGTATATAGATTAGTGCAGGGTCAGGCTGCATCTGATATATCCTTGAATGCCCCTGCCACGCTCCATTGGGCATAATACTGCAGAGTAAATATATGGAGGCTGTTCTACAATTTTCAGTGCTCGCTTTTTAAGGCCAATCATACTTCTCATACAGAAAGTCTTTAGAGAGTTAAAATTTGAAAGGAAATAAAAACCTGCTGATCATTGTTGGAACATTGCCAGCAGCTACATCCTGCGTTTAGCCAAAAAGTCCCCCCTCTAAATAAGTATGTGGGTCAATGCACTTGTTGAAGATAACCAGTGCATTAAAATACGGGTGGGTCAAAAATTTGTCAAAAACGCAGATAATATGCAACATGCTGACTGAACGAAAACCTGAATCAATCTTCCATTTGGTGAGATGGACGATGTTACAATTTATGGAGAATGAAGAACACATATGAAATATATGATCTACATGTCTTTTTTTTATAATCAAATGTTACTGGAATCAGGGATGTCTCTTGCCAGTAAAGCTGACACATCACTTCCCTTTTCTCTAAAACATCGCTTTGCTTGCACTCTGGCGATGCACCCCTAACGTTGACCTTTCTCTTTCTCACAAACTGACCCAGAACAGAAAGAGAAACCAGTGCAATGATTGCTAGAGGGTTACAACTACAGTATCAGCCCTATTGAAAAGTTTGATGGCTAACTGAAAGTGCTTTGAGGAGTTTCATGGATAGTGCAAATGAAGTTAAGGTGGAAAACCTTTTGTAAACTGGAGTTTCTCCATCCTTGATGTAGGGGATAAGGATGTACCGTACTGTTTCAGAAGAATGATTACATGTTAAATTTTTTATCAAACAGACACCTTCAAGTTAAGTGTACAAAAGCAGTATTTATTGAGTATTTTATGCATATACTGTATATATTCTGCACAGCATGTTTGGGCTTGAATAAAAATCCTCCCACTCAGTCAATATAAAGAAAATCAACATCATACAAACTAATTTATTCAAAATGTAACAAGTGCTGAATGTCTTTGTGTGTTTGTCACAAACTCTTGGGCCCTCAGTATTTCACAGTTTGTGTTCGGAGTTCCAGCACCCCTGCTGTCCCAACCGTGTCCTTAAGCGCTGGGCAGTGTCCGGGGCAGGCCATAACCAGCACCCTGCATTCCCCTCTTCCCTCCCTTAGAAACCTCCTCAAGGACTCGTCAAAGACCGGGCTCGCTTCTTCTCTGTAGCCATCCAGCAACAGCAGCGCTTCACTGGACCCGCTCAACACAGTCCTCAGCTCCTCCTCTGTCCACAACATATTTTTCTTGAGAGGAAGTTGAGTGGTTATTTCCTGAAACAGGTCCCCCTTCACTTTGCCGCAGTCCACATACACGAAGAGTCTCAAGGTACTGAGGTCCAGGACTGTGGAGGGGCCTTCAGTCCACGCCGAGAGCAGGATGTGGGCAACGGTAGTCTTCCCGCTCCCTGGGGGTCCCTCCAGAAGAAGCGTCTCTCCAGCTTCTGGGAGTAACGCTTGAAGATTCACAGGCTGGCCCTTACTGATGAAAAATAAAAGACAAAAAAAAAATGATTGTGAATACACAGGTTTATACAAATATGAAAACACATACTTACCTATCCGTACCAAATGGATGAGACCACGCACGCACGGATCACAAGTAAATGTTACAAAGTCCATGCATTTTAATGGAATATTTCCTATCTGTAAACAGTGCTGACTTGGGAGCTTGATTCAGAGATGGGTTTTTATCTCCCAGAAAAATATGGTTTCTGGGAAATAAACCGAGTTAAAAAAAGAATGACTGTAAAACTGTTGCTGTCTGTCACTGTACATTAGATCAATCTAAAGTCCGACATCCTTACTATCTGTGTTGTGTTGGTGACTCACTTGTTTTGCAGCCTTTGAGGGAGCTCTTCCTCACCGAAAGCATCCCAGTGGCGTCTAGTGTCACTGCTGCAGACCAGGTCAGAATAATGGGCTTTCACAAACGCCCCCAGAGTTTCCTCCGTGCAGCCTACAGACATCAAAACAAACCTGATCATCTTCACACCCATGTCATTCTATCGAGAGGAATCACATAATATGGGAAAAAAAAAACCCTGTAGGTGTTTCCTTTCATTCTGGCTTTCCTGCACAGGAAGCGGAGGCGTGGAGTGTGATATGTGATACGAATAAACAATACCGCAAATAAATGATGTATAAATATGTTTTAGAAATAATTAGTTGACAAATCATTTAGTTCAAATGATGGGCAACAAGTTAAAGGTATAGTGCGTAACTTCTCTTAGTAATTACAACGACACTGTCAGTGCACATACATGAGGTAAGCCTTCGGTGATCACGCATTGGATTTTATACCTTCTGCTGTACTTCCTGTTTTTTTCTCAGCCATAGAATCAACTACTGAACATTTCTTGGACGCTCCTGCACCAGTGTCAGGGGGTGACACCAGTTTGCAAACCCTGCCATACTAGAAGTTTCATGGAGCTGATAGGCTTAATCAACTTTGTATCAACTCGTTTGTCAATGGCTTGAATGTAACCGTTAGTTACGCACTATAGCTTTATGTAATTTTTCAAGCAACAATACCGATCATTCACAAGTTTTTATAGCTATAATTCTCTGTCTGATGTGGAAGTTGTTGGTAACACAAAATAAGACATTTGAAGACGTTACCTTGGGGCATATAAAACTGTGACTATTTTCTGATATTTTAAGACCCAGTGATTCATTAAGAAGGTGATATGGTGCTAATGAAAATTGCCATTAGCTGGGTGCAACCCTTATCATTCCATACACCAACATTAATCATGGCTCAAGAATAGCTCTGAGTCAAAACAATCACTTACCTTGCTTAAAAATTGTTCGCTCTTCCTCATTTTCTTTACTTATGTGTATGCCTAAGGGAAAGAAACCAAATAGTTAGCAACCTAACTCAGAGGAAGGTCACATTTACAGTCCTAAATCAGTTTTGTTAAGTCATGGTTATTACTTAGTGAATTATTCAGCGGCTTTGGTTTTTATGGTTACAAGGCTGTAAAAAACTCTCTTTAATATATGTATCATAAATTACATGCAGGGGCTGTGTGTGTGTTCAGTGAACTGTGTTTTTAGCTGTGTTTTTAGACTCACAGGTAGCAGCAGGAACAGGCCTGCCTCCATCTTCAACTAATAGGTTCCTGGTAGTGGGTTTGCAGAACCCTATGGGGGGAAACATATTGCTATTCATTGAGTGTGACGGTAAAGCATGTGTGTATGCATTCCATATCAGTTGTTTTTGCAAAGTTTTTGCAGAGTTTTTTTTTTGTGTGACCTGATACCATCTTTGAAAAAAAAACAAAAAAAAAACACCCACATGTTTCCGGAGCTGTAACTAAGTGAGACTTCTTATCATGTTCACACATTCATAGATGGAGAAACGTGTTAGAAGCCTACTATTGGAATGATGGAGGTATTTGTTGTTTATATCAATAAGGAAAAATCACCCATGGGTTTACAAATAGCTAAAATTCCCCTGTCACACAAACCAAGACCAAGCTGGGTGTTTCCAAACACGTTGCTTGTGACACATATGTCAAACTAAAAAAGCAGAGTCATGCCCACCTGATAACATACTAAGCTGGTCACATGATGCCAAAGTTCCCTAGTAGCCAAATTTCAAAACTTACGGTACCAAAAAAAAAGAAAAATCTAATCCGTCATGTTTCACAAGTACTTCCTCTTTTCAGTAGCAACGTTACCTAATGCATTGTATTGTACTGCATTGTACTTACAGTTAACGTGACACATCTTTGTTTACTGACAGCACACAGGGTTTGTTTTGGCCATTTGAAAAAAGAACTGCTTTGGCTGCTAAGTTGTCTGAGGTGAGAATGTCCTAAGTCACATGGGTGTTTTCTGCATTGTTCTCAAATGTGTTGTGGCATTTATAAATAAACAAGTCTGAATCCTTAGAATGAGGAAATAACGCCGGGCTGTTGAATAGGTTACACTTGCAAACAACTGATCGACTCCATTTCCTGCAGATAATACTGTATGTCAGTACACACCCTTAAGGGACATCCAGCCCTGCATTGACCCTTTGACTATCCTGCACGCCCTGCCTTTCAGGGGCTTCCTACGGGTGTGTCCCAGTGGCCGATTCGACATTTTAGAATAATCTACTGCACCTGTATCTGTTAGTGTGTATTGCTGTGTGTAAAGTGCATTATGACATTAATATACGAATGCAACAAAAAACCCATATGTCACTAGTATTGCTGCCATCTGTCATGGCTCTAATTTGTCACCCTAGCTGTCCGTTGAATTATTGTGCGTTGTTATGCCTGGTGTGCAGTGTTTCATTCTGACTTGCATATTTCATCTCTGATCTACACCTGCACCCTATGTGTGGCTGCAATCTGCTGTATACATAGAGGTATTGAAGTGATTTACATTACCTTTTCGTCTTCGATACATGACAACTGCAACAGTGACGACAATGATCAGTCCTATGATCAATACAATGATGAGAGCGTCACTTTTTACACCAGGGATTGGCATTTCATCTGTGGAAAGAGTAAAGAAGGATTAGTGTTCCAATGTGACAGAAAACGTATAGGATCAACCTTATAGTCAAGAGACAGGGGCCGCCACAAGAATTGGCAAATAGGGAGTTATTATGCCCAATCTTTAAATATGTTTTACCACTATGGAAATAACCAAATATACCAAAGCCACTCGCAAACTTCCCCTTATTGGTCAATAGCTGTTTAAAAAAATGCCACTGAACTGACTCAAGCTTGTGTTTGAACTTGTACTTATCAAGTTCAAACATGCGTGTCATAAAGATCTTTAGTACAGAAACACACACACAATCAAACCATACATTTTCAAAAGACAAAATCTCTTGTAACACTCCAACGCTGCTGAATTGTTCAAGGCCAAAAACCCAAACACCACCTACAGCTTCACTTATAGGAAGAGGAAAATGCTCACACTGTAAGCGGTACAGAATATCCCGTCTTTAATCACATTTAATGTGGGTTGACAGTTGGCATCTCTATCAAAAAGACAATGTGAACATAACAGGAAACAGCAGTAGATATAAGGCCAAGTACAAATGCGATGACATTTAATTTCCTGTACCTAGATGAGAAAGTTTTAGTTTTCTTTCATACATAGGAAAATAAGGGGCTGGTTAACGTAGGTGCTATGGTGGAAAGTCAGACTTGGTGGTCATATTTATGTCTGTTTGCTGGCTTCTCATTTGACTCTTTCCTCTTGTATGTTTTTTTTTGGGGAGGGGGGGTAGACGAGAGTTGTCAAGAAATTAGTAAGGACAGACTGGGGGATGACATTTAAAAAATAAAGGGAAAGTTGCACTGTAAGCAACTTGAGCCTCCATGCATCTTCTTTCCGGCTAAATATTTTGAATAAAGTCTTTGAAGAAAGCCTGAAAGGATATTTGTTTTATTTATTTACCTGGAATGTGAAAAGTTGCAGAGTAACCACCTTCTGTAAAGCTACACGTGTAGTTGTTTTTGTCTGAGGACCGTACATGTAGCTGACTGGTGACTTTAAAGAGCTGGTCTGGAGTTGATACGGTGGTGGTATGGGGATTGAGACTCTGCAGGGGTCCACTGTTATGTCCATCCTGCCACGTAACAGAGGACTGGGGGTATCCCTCGGACTCACAGGTTAGCAGCACCTCATCCCCCTCTGCAGCCTTCTGAATGCGTTTGGACACTGCCTTATAAGGTGCTGGTGGGGGGGAGAATCAGAAAAGGAAGAACACATAATAAATACCTTTGGTTTTAAGTAGCATTGCGATTGATATGATCATATGATAACGATTCATTTTTTATTTTGGGGGGAAATGTCTTTTGATTCATTCTGTGCCAAATTGAGTAACATCGGTCTTATAGTTTCATTTTCACAGTAAGTCACACTCATAGCTGCCCAGAAATGACCATTTGCTTCAGCTATTGAGCAAAAAAAATGAGTAATGTGAAATGAGCATGCTATGAGGTCCCTGCCTGGAAAAAAAACCTAAAAAGTTACTCTGTTGTGCTATCAGAGAACTCAGAACTTACCTTTAACGGACAACGTTATGGCTTTATAATCAGCTCCTTCTTCTGTCTGCACCAAGCACTGGTAGAGCCCAGAGTCATTGATCCGTAGTCCGGAGACCTGTAAGGTGACAAAAGTAGAGTCTTTATTTATCTTTCTGTCCATATTATCAGGTCATGTTCCGATCAACAACAACTAATTATGTTCCATGATTCCTCTCTCTCTCTCTCTCTCTCTCTCTCTCTCTCTCTCTCTCTCTCGCGCTCTAAAACGTCTAATTCGGTGCAATACAGAGTACAGTGCACTTGAATGTCAAAAAGCTTTATAAATAGTCAACTTTCTGCACAAATCTCTCATCAATCACAGTAAAACTGTAAATATATTGGTAAAGTGGGTGTACACCTAAAATACAACTGTACACTTAAGCTCATCTGATAAGATATCTTGATAAACATAGTGTTGTATTTCACAGTATCTTATACGGCACTGTGTAATCAGATAATACCAGGAAGATAAAAATTATATTTCAGCACAAGCAGGGACTCCGCCGGGAAACACCTAACAACAGTATTTCCTGATGGGTTAACAAGGGCATTCCCTTTGCTATCTGAATTTTAAAAAGCATAAACAACTTAAGCACATCTGTTTATATCCCATAAAGTGTGTAGTTGGGATTAACAAACAACTAACTGAATAAAACCGGAGGGAAAAACAGGGGACTGGCAGGCGGAGACAGTTCACGATTCGATCAAGGACATTTTAGAGGAAATCTTACAGGAAATAACCAGAACTATTATGAAAAGTCTATGGAAATAACACATAGGCTTTCCCTATACACACACGCTACATAAACCTGGAAAATCACACTCTTATTTACCTGTAGCTTTGCCCAGCCTTCCTTCAGCTCCTCAGTGAGAAGCTTCACTCGGCCCCGATACTCTGGATCCTGGGTTGCCAAGTGCTCTTTCCCGTTATCCATGCGATACACTTCCCGCACACCCCAGTGCCAAGTCACCTTCAGGTTGACAGGAGGGTTTGATAGTTTAGGTTGAAACCTGCAGCCCATCACAACATCTCCTCCGAACTCTGACTCATACAAGGATCGCTCAGCCTCCACAGTGAACAAGACTGCAGGGGGAAAAAAGCCAAAAACACAACATCCAATTACTGTATGCTCACTGGAGGATTTCACTTTGCAGTTGTAAAATTGGTTTGCGTGTACAAATAGAGATAGAACTTCTTCCCACTCACTGCTGTACACTTTATAAACACACACCTGAGAGAGATGGCTGAAGCATGACTTGCAAAACGACAAGGAGGGCCCAGTCCATTGAGACCTACAGCAGAAACAATAGGGAGTTTCACAGATGTTGAAAAACTTCTGGCCACGGTATACTGTCGACATGATGAGTCATTTTACTGAGGAAGACCAGATGTGAATTCCAGAGCCACAAACAGTTTGATGTAGTTAACTTCTTTACTCTGTAAGACACATGATATCATCCCCCAGACTGAGAACAACTAATAACACAACAAAACACACATCACATGTTGGTGAGACATACACTGTAATACATGATCTAAGCATGACTCAGCTCCACAGAAAATACACTTCCCTATTGCTCTAGGCTTGATAAACAGAAAGATGCTGGTTCATCGGGTAAACAGACATACACACCTTCCCACACACACACAGACAGACAGACACAAACAGACAGACACACACACACACAGACACACACACATGCACGCGCACACCAAAGCACTTTAGAAATCTCGAAGTGCTCGTGTTTTAAAGCTCCCATATTATACACTTTTCGGTACTATTATACACCATATTATATGGTCTTAGTGGTCCCTAATACGTTTTTCTTTAATTGTTTGCTGAAAAAAACTTTCAGGTAATTTATTGTACTATGCTGATGTTCAGCTAATCTCACAATGGCCTATTTTTTTAAAAAGAGCTGCAGCTCCCCTCGTAAATATACAATCGTTTCAGAAAGGGGGAGAGTGAGAAAAGGAGAGATTGTTATTTTTTTTAAATATTTTGGCAGTCTCTAGGCACACCGTGGACCCATGGATATGTTAGAACACATTTAAAAAGTGCATTTAGCATAATATGTGACCTTTAAGTTGTTTATTGAGTGAACCATTAAGTGATGAGCACATTTGTCATTATGTGCCAATTTCCTTACTGCAGTTCAGCAGAAAGATGCCTCAGAATGTGTAGGGGGCTGTCACTAATGATGATTAATGTCAGGCTTGCATTGAGCAAAATTGGAATGAAGGAAAATCTGTCCTTAATAAGGTATAGTTTTAGGTGCACTCACAGTTATTACAAATAGCCTTTTGGTTAACATGTTCATTATAACTTCTAAGTAGATAGATACTTTTACCCATCTTGAGGAAAAAGAGCTTCATTCAAAAACTTGTCAAAAAGGTGTTTTCTGTAATGGCTTAATTACTATTCAGATAGAGAGAAAAAACAAAGAGGATATGAACCAGCTGCTATACAAAAAGTAGACATAATAATAATCATAATAATAATCATAATAATAACAATAATAATAATTATAATAATCATAATAACTTTTTGCTTATAACATAATAAACATCAGCACATCACACAGCACCATCAAAATGTGCTAATTAAAATAAATAAACAGGAAAAGGCATAATATTGATAATTAATTAGGCGAATTGTGTAACAACTCGCAGAAACCAGAGTGGTGTGGGTCAATGTTGTGCTCTTACCTGCAGTTCAAGCGACATCTGGTATTATTTTCATTAAATGTTTCCTATTTCCTTCTGCTCACTTTATAAAGTGAAGCCTCTTTCACTAGTCAGCTGTATGAAGGAGGTCCCTCAGCAGGAAAACACACCCACCCACGCTTTGGGTAATATCCAGATTGGGTTGATAGGCTACACTGTCACTAGTAGTCTCGCAAAAACAGCAAGTAGCCTAGTATTACACCGACACTGAGGTTTTTTCTGACCACTACGGTACCTTACTTTTACCCAAACGGTGACCTGTTTAGGCTTATACGCATTGTTTGAGTTGCAGTCCCATGATGCAGTGCAAGCACCTACTACCAGCTTCAGCTTGTCATATTGTGTTAACAATTAATAGCCTAACGACTCGCGGAAGTAAACGTCTGTATTTACTGTAAGGATGCATGAAGCAGCAGGGAATATTAACAACAATGGCCGTAAAATGTTATAAACCAGGTAGGACAACCCTGCCTGTTACATAAAAACGGCTCAAATCTGTGCTGCGGGTTCCCAACTCTCGACCGCTCAACCTTACAGGTCTCACTCTTGCACGTGCAGTAAAAACAGTTTCTGATGAGTCATCTCTCAGGGGTGGTGTTACATCGCCTGTACAGTAAAGTTTTACCAAAATAAAATTCCCAGTATCATTGTTTTACGATTTCCTATTTCCCATCCTCAAATCACATATCTCTCATCGGCTAAGCCAAATACAACTATTATTTATTTATTTGATTTTATTACAGATGCCTGATCAATAAGATGTAGATGTCAATGGTGTGAGGTTCAGTGTAGCACTGACTCTCACTTACAACAATGATAACAATCAATGTCATATTTTTTAAGCAGCAGTATCCCATTACCATTAGTAATGCATATGTGTAAGAACCATTTAAAGGTTGTATCTGCTTGAGGTGGAGCTAATGTTATTCCTTTGTTGGACTTCTAGGAAGTTTTGTTTGTACAGTTGCATCACATTCTTTCATAAAGTCACCATATGTTGTGTATGTGAAATCTTAATTGCAAAGTTACACCTGTACTATGAACAGTAGCTGTCAGATATACTCAGTTGAATAAAAAGCACAATATTTTATCCCTGAAAAAGTAGTGGAGTAAAAGTATAAATAGACATTACAGAAATTAAATGGAGAAAGGCCTACTCAAGCACATTATCAGAAAGGTGGACATAGATCTAGAGTAAATGTTTTTAGCCTACACCACTTGGCAACTACTACTACAGTATAGTAAGTAAACTAGAATGTTTACTAATTTCACTAATACATATTTGCTTCTAGGAAAGTACCAACCAAATGATCAGCAACACAATCATGTTCACGCTTGTCAACACACCACATTTGGGAAAACGGATGACTCATGTAGGCTATTAATCGTTCATTTCCAATTCAAACTTGACAGCAACGGTTCATTTCCACCCTGTCTTTTGGAAACCCCTTGGGATATCTGAAATCTTACTTACCTATTTAGTAGGAGATACAACAGATCACACAACTGTCATAGCTTGAGACGTTTGTGACACAGATCTTGTGTTAACATATTTTGTTCCTTCTATGACATCAAACATTGGTTGAAGACCAGTTGAGATGAGAGGGTACACCAGTATTCTACCACAGGGACATTTATTTCCTAAATAAAATTATTTTGTTACCTTAAGAGTCCTCTTAGCACTTAATAACACAAACTGTACTAAAGGAGAGAGAAAATAAGTTGTATAGGAATGTGAAAGTTGGCCATGAGTCTTAATGTGTTGATGAATAAAGATAGCTTGGCTTGAGATGCTTCACTACAGCATGAAGATTTTCACTTTTGGTCCATCAAGTCAGAACAAAACAAAAATCAGCATGGGACAATTACTCTCCCATAACGTTGTTGTATTATCGTTCCTCCTATTACGAGAGTGTTGGTGCAAAGTCCATTCATCCATTATCTATACTATACCAATTTATTGTACTGGGTGTAGGCTATTCCAGGTCACAACATTTACTTCAAATTATACTATAGGTTTTGAACTTTCCTCTCAGTTACAGAGCAGCTTCAATAAATACTGTATTACACTTTGTAGTTCAATGCACTTCTACATATAACTTAAGTTACTCTGCAAAGTAATGTTTTATATATTTTAAAAACAAAACATTTCACTTATAATAAGTAAAATTTTTTTTAAGAAAGTAAAGAGGAAAGTGAATGTAGGCCTACTTCAAGTAACTTCCTATGAAGTCTTATACCATTACAGATTACAGTTAGGAAAATTATTTTGGTATTTTGTAGATAACTGCCTTTTTCATGATAAATTGAACATGTGACCTCGATTACGATTATTTTGTTTTTTACCCTCATAGTGTATTGACGAGGTCTTGGCACTCGTTCTGTACTGCCCCAAGATAGGAATGTAAACTTATTCTATACTTTTTACTTTCTGTATTTCATGTTGTTACAGTGTTTAGTGTAGAGATACTTGGAAATACTTAGAAGGGAACTGCTCAAGGATTCAGATAATTCATGATTGATTTGATTTTTATTGTTTTTTTATTGTTCGTTTTTGTATTAGCTCAAACACTGGTAGTCAAGGGGAGCTGGTCAAAAGATAAACTTTACAACACCACTAAATGTTCCTTGGTGTGGTTGGGACGTGTCTAATTACCCAATATGATGCATTCTATATTTTTACTTTGTCATCTAAACACCAAATACATGTGTGACCGTCACGGGCACTTCCTGGTTTCTTTCCAGTATGTATTGGATTCTAGAATGACATGACGTGTAAAAAATATAAAGCACAACATAATCTGGTAAACAAGTCAAAACCAACCCACATGAGGGTTAAAGTGATGTTGTCAAGTTTATCTTTTGACCTGCTCCCCTTGACTACCATCGTACCATTTTTAGACATTTTATAGTGACCCACAAACACCGCTAGAGGGAGCCATCTCATGCAATTGCAACTAGCCTGGGACAAACTCTATTATATATAGCTCTTTTGCACATGTGCACTGAACATAATTCTCAACACTACTTTTTCACATACTCAGCTGAAGTAAAAGCCTGGGGATTAATCGGGGACCTTTTGAATTTTATATTATTTTATACAGTCTATGTCTGAATCATTAATGTTATATTTCCCTGACGGAAGTAAAATGATATTAATTTGCTTTCTAATGAGTTTATTGTAGTAGCAATATATAATTTTAAATCCCCCATCATATTCGTTTTGACATCAGCTTCGCATCCTTCTTGTCTAGAATTACAGTTTTGTTTAATTTTGAAGTTTTGACCGGAAGTACAGTGTTTCTGATATCAGCTGAGGAAGTTAGCTGTCATTGAGTCCACGCGCTTTTGTTTTGATGGAAACATGCCCTTGAAAACTCGTTAGTCCTCCTTTTTGTGTCATTTAATAATTTAGGTTAACGTCTTCAAGGTACATTAGGTATGTAAAGCTTTCATTTTCAGTCAGCCTAGCTAAAACTGAAGGTTAAAACCGAAGCTTGAAGCCATTTTATTAAACCACCTAGAAGTAGCCTACGTATCAAATAAAACAACATGAGAACTCAAACACTTCAGAACTAACTAATACGTCGTTTATGGTTCAGCAACGTTACGTGTTGCTAGCTCTTAACAGTTGTAACATGTGTACGTTAGAAAGGTGTTACCGTCAAGCTATCAAACTAGCACAACACTCAAGTTTAGCTAATTAATCAAATTGACAGCTGTTATTTATAGTAGGCCTATTTGGAACACTGTCAGCTCCACTATTGAAGCAAATCAAGTCTTAACGCAGGTTAACCCAGTTGTATCAGTATTTGTAAATATCAATTTGGTCACCTTTATTGTGGGTCATGTTTTGACTGCAGCATACTTTTTCCTGATAATTTGTATCTTTTAGGTCAACAGTATCAGTGCCATCATGGGGTTTCTAATGTCTAAATCCATGGACGCAAACTTTCAAAAGCAGCAAGAATTCATGCTCCACAATGCACGGCTGCAGGTGAGTGAAGGTGCAACCCACTCACATCATATGTAAAAAAGAAAAAAAAGATACAACATTCTTCAAAATATGTAACTTGCCATGCACACCAGCCAGGTTGAAAATGTAGGCTACATGTTGTTGTGTTGTGGCACTGATGCTCGAAGGCTTCTCCTTGATCTCCTGTGGCCTGGATTGTACCTCATACCATACGTTCATACCATTCAAGACTGGATTACCAAAGCTGTCAACTACACTCAATGCCCCATATTTCCCCCTGGTTAACTGTGAGGCAATTTGATAAATTCTCTTAAGGAATATGGAAATTAACATTGCGTTCCTGAAGCACATTTTTAATGGACTGGGTCCTGCTTTGTGACGTGGTTCTAGTAACACAGTCTTTAACAGCAGTATTTCAGTTGATACCGTCATTGTATGGCGCATCTTCCTAAAATAATGTATTTTGAATCAAAGGTTACACATGTCTATGTAATATTCCAGGGTCATCGGTTGATTTTACCTCTCAATCCAGCCCAGTTTGACCAGATAAAAGAAACACCTGCCATCACATTGAACTGTCCTATCTACCTGTCTAGTGAGCCTCTTTTTTTTACTTTTTTCCAACTTTTTCTTTGTTTCTTTTTCTTTTTTTCTTTCTCTCTTAACTCTCCCAGCGTCACAGCCGGGAATGATAAGAATCAGTTCAAATCCCAGCCTAGTTTTATTTGGAGAACACATGTTTTATTGCACTCATTATTTTTTTGTTTGTTTCTTCATTTCAACAAAAGATAGTTTTATATTTCTTTTTCTGCTTTTTTTTTTGGGCGGGGGGCAATTTGTTGTGATTTATTGTTGCCCGTAGGTGCAGAGCAGCAGGTGGGATTTGTGACTGTCATAACACCAATGACATTATCCAACTTGCGCCCCAAAAGGTTCTTTGTGCATCCCCAGATGTTAATGTGCTAGATGATGACTAATATTATCCAGTGATGGCAAAGGTTTGGCAATTGAGTTTCAGAGCACCCTCGCTGTGTGTCGTGACAATGACTCACAGGTTAATACGGTATTAGGTATGTTAAGCATTGTAGTGGATCTACATGGTTTCCTTGACTAAATTGAATACATATATTTCAGTTTCATATTTATCGTTCACATTCTGAATCCTTTCCATACAAATTGATAAGAGATTATATCATTTTACCATTATCTATATTACTAGAGTGAAAAGTGAAAGCATATTACATTTTGATTTTGATATTAGACCTCTCTCAGCTTTTGGCTGAACAAAACCTAATCAAATGACTAACATTCATTCAAAAAATCTTCAGGGCCTGCTAATTGGTCAAACTATATGTTATTGTCTGTAACAGGAAGTCATTTGGCCACTTTTTTCATCTTTAACAATTAAATTGTATTTATACGTCACCAAATTGAATTTGTAACGTTGACCCTAGCAATTTTAAAATATATGCAAAGTACGGCTGTTGCCTCCCCCTGCATTAAGATGTCAAAGACGATTGCTTGCCAGTGTCTTCAAACTCACATCACTCATTGCTAATTGATCCCTTTCACAAGTTTGCTATGTGGGCTCAACTACAGTCATAGGGGCATTGTGTTTGAACCGCAGGTTCCATCTGAAACATTACTGGAATATTCATTGGATAAGGATGTGTTTGTATGACTCATGTCCTGTGGATAAATGGTATATTTACAGTAGAACAGGTCTTGGCTGCTAATAATATGTGTGTGTGTGTGTGTGTGTGTGTGTGTGTGTGTGTGTGTGTGTGTGTGTGTGTGTGTGTGTGTGTGTGTGTGTGTGTGTGTGTGTGTGTGTGTGTGGCTGGGTGAGCCGGGTTTGTGTGAGAATGGGTGTGTGTGTTGTGTATATCTGTGTGTGAGAGTTGTTAGTGTGGTGTGTTGGGTTGTGTGTGTCTGTTATGAGTTTGTGTGTGTGTTTGTGTGTGTCTGTGTTGTGTGAGAATGGGTGTGTTTTGTGGGTGGCGTGTGTTGTCTAGTTGTCTATATCTGTGTGTGTGCAAGTTGTGAATGTGTTTGTGTTGTGCGTGTGTGTGTGTGTGTGTGCGTGGGTGTGTGTGTGTGGGTGTGTGTGTGTTGTAAGGGGGTCATCCCTATGTTCCCATAGAAATTGGCGATAAGGTTCCGGCATCACAGCTGGAATAGGTTAGAATAGGAGTGACACGCACACACACACACACACACACACACACACACACACACACACAACCATTCTCTATTGTGTAGTTACATTACTTAGACATGTGGGACCATCAGGCTGTGGGAACATAGACACACTCCTGTACTAGTAATAGTAAAGAAAAAACATTGATTATCATCAAAATTATGTATGAGAGCACATAGCTTCACTTAGTGATATTGCTGAACAAAAGTTGTCTAACTGCATATTGTTGCCCTCAGGCAACAAACAGAAAAACACAGTTTTAGTATATAAATAAAAACAAAATTAGTCTTTAAACAATCAAACATGTGTCTTTACATACTTGTGCACATGCCCATATTTTTTACTATAAAATTATTGCAATCAAAAGACATTTAGCAGTGATATTCAACTTGACAAGTTGAGGCGCTGTGTCCCATGCAACTTCGGTTCCTAGAAGACTGCTGCAACCCCAGATAAAATGCCACACCCACTTTTGCCCCTCATTTCATTGGACAGAGACATGTCAGGTGATATTATAAATACGTTTTGGGTTTTTTTCAATCAAAGGGCCTGTGTGATGACTAAAATAGTGGTTTGTTGCCTGAGGGCAACGCCATGCCATACCCTACCTGCTTAGCCACAGTCGCCCAAATCTATATCTAGGTAGATGTAAAACCCTCATTCTAAGGTCATAAAAGAAACAACAACTGTTATTATCTAGTGATGAATCACTAATTCAAACAAACTTATGATTAGTATGATACATTTTTATAAGTCTGTTCTGAAAAACAGCAATACCCATTACACACTGCATCTTCAACAGTATCTGTGTTCACATCTGTGAGGTCGGAGGTGGATAAAGTGGCTTTGTGTGTTTGTGGTTTGGAAGAGTTTGCTCCTGTTATTGACTGATAGTGTTGTTCATCTTGTTAAAATCGCATTGATGCAAATCAAAAACGGTTAATCTTCATATCCTGGCCCCAACAGAAAAGCAAATTGACCAATAACATGCTTGCTGGACAGGAAGTTCATATTTATATAGGCTACTTATTTGATACCTGTTTATACTCGG
This sequence comes from Ammodytes marinus, assembly GCF_949987685.1. Classification (NCBI taxonomy): domain Eukaryota; kingdom Metazoa; phylum Chordata; class Actinopteri; order Uranoscopiformes; family Ammodytidae; genus Ammodytes; species Ammodytes marinus. Next base: position 13,587,934 of record NC_137222.1, read on the forward strand.
ATCAATCTCTTTTTAACTATTGTTTTGACCTCCTACGGTATATTCTACATTCTCTTTAAAAGAAACATATAAGCAGGTGACGTATGGAAAACATATTTACCATTACCAATAAGCAGGTAGTTTACAGATTGGTCACGTTGGTCTACTTCCTGGTTTTTGTCCCTTATGAAAGAAGGGATGATGTCACAGTAAACCCCTTCATCACCCATTGTTTTGCTCCTGGGGCTCTGTAAATCAGAATGCTATATTTATGTAGCGCTTTTCTTGAAACTCAAAGTCGCTTGAATAAATTAACCTTTGTTGTCCTTGGTAAGGGGTCTTATGGAAACATAATCACATTAATAACACACCAACAACAGCACCTGTTGCATTGGGTCTTGAGCGTGAAATTTGTCCTATTGTACGGAGGCATCCTTGAGTTCATTATTGTTCAGCTGACCATGCAATAAGAGAACAAACACCGTTGATTACACTAAACCAGGGGTGTCAAACATACGGCCCGCGGGCTGGAACCGGCCTGCAACTTTTAGAGCATACATTTGTAAAAAAGTATGTAAAAAAAATAATCTCTAAACCATTGCTGTGATTTCCTTGACTTTGGCACATTACTCCACCCAGAGTGTGTCGCTTGATCATGAAACACTGACGCTTTAAAAAAAGTTTGTAACTTCCTCCTTCCTGGAGCATGTAGCAGTTGTAGTCATCTCACTTACAGTAAGGACTCAGAAGTTTCACTATGAACCATTGTAGCAAAATGTACATGGAAACTTAAGAAATTGTACACAGAAAATGTCAAACTTTGAATGGTTAGCTCCTTAACTCTGAGGTTTCTCTACCAGAATATGTTTCTAAACTGAATATTAATGTCCTTCATTCATTTAAATATCTGGGCTCAGTAGATATTTGCTAGCCTAACACTCCTTACCATTTAAGTTTGCAGAAAGAAATTGAAGTGGGATTGCTGACTGATGCAAAGGCTTGAGTTTACTTCCTACTCAATCCACCTCCTCCAAACAGAGGTGCATACTCGCTCACAAGGTGCTGTGATGTTTGTCTCACACAGTAAGAGTTTTGTGCAATACATCTATGCTTGTGCTTTCTGCTCTTTGAGTGGAAAGATTAAATCAAGTCGTTAAATTTCACAAATGTTGATTGAACCACAATCAGTGAAACAGCATGCCTATGAGCCGTTTTCTTACCTTCACGCCTTTCTCTCTTCTCGGCTACTGACTTCTTTTTAATACCAAGCTTTCTAGTCATCAAATCACCCAACTTGATATGTTTCAACAGTTTTCAACAGGATAATTATTTGCAGCGTTTAGCAACTGAAAGGTATTTGATTGGTGCTGTTATTGTTTTTTTTTTATTAGAAATAAATGTAGTGTGCAAAATGTTTCTTTCTTATACAGCTCAATTAAAGAGTGATATCAGTGATTCTTGAGAACCGGGACAAAAGGCTGTCTTCCATATGTAACTGCTGTTACTAAAATATTTAAAATTATCGATGTTATTAGGGATTAAGAATATAATGTCTGGAGCATTATCCCCTTAAATTTAATGTTATCATTATTATGTCAAATATATGACAATTGTTATCTTCTCAAAACATCCAAAACAGTGTGTCCTCAGAGAAGGTTTCAATCTTTCATATGCAATTGAACCTATTAAAAATGTACTTTAATGATTAAAAACAGCTTTTTTCATCAAAACAACACTAAATAATCTCTCATATCAATAAGAACAGTTTTTCTACAACACATTCATGTTTTATAAGGATTCTAAGTGGTGGGACCACTTTACTGTAAGTCAACACTGTCAGACATTTCATTATGTAAAATGTTATAAAATCAGGCAAACTAAGGGGCAGCTGTCACTTTGAAGGACCTCTTGTCAAATTCTACCTCTGCAGAGTACATTAGAGTCAGACAAGCTCTGATAAGTGTTGTGTTGTGTTTTAGAATATTTTACATTCCGAATCTTGAAAGTCCTGTGTCATAACCATGATATGTCAACACCGACTTACAATTTCTGAAGAAGTTATTTGACATTTTTTTATTATTTTCCCGAAGTAGTTCATACTAGCACCTAACATCAACAGAAAAACCAAATGGCTACGAGATAAATTCCATTTGTTATGTTTAAAGAGGACCTATTATACTACTTTTCTGGTCTTAATTTCTTGTTTTACACTGCTATAGAGCAACCTGACACGAATCACATCACAAAAAACTATGTAGATTTTCGGGAAGCTCTTTCTCTTATTTTGGCGATCCAGCACGTCCTGTCAAGACTTGAGTGTGGGTGCTTCGGCCATCTCCGCTCCCTCCGCCTGTGCTTCGGCCATCTCCGCTCCCCTCCCCCCTCCTGCAAACCCCACTCCGTTGTGATTGGTTACCTTCCTTCCGGAACACTTTCAGTGGCGGGAAGCGCGAGCATGGACCTATAAAGGCGCGAGGCAGACGCGAACAGGGAAGTGACAGCATTACCATACATGGAAACATCCGCGTGGTGACTTCACCAAGTTACATGCGACGTCACGAAGTTACAAAGCGTCAAGCCGCTTTGAACACGTGACTTCTCGACTGGCTAGAATAGTGTCTAGTGCTCTGCACAGACACCCCAGACGGTCAGCAGGGAATACGTCGAAATACATGTAAGTCATTATTTGATCATTTAGTATGGTTAAGCATGACTATAAATCATCATAACAACGTTTATAGGTCATAAAAGTCAAAAAGCATCATAGGTCCTCTTTAAGAAACGTTAAATATGTCAACACCGTCAGACAGGAAATCTGACAGAGTTGACATCTGACGGTGGTGATATATATTGGATACATACATGTAATTTAATTTGCCGAAACATAGGGTTTGTATTTTTTCAACATTGCACCCTGTTTTGTCCCACTTCTCAAGAATCACTGATATATCAGAATTACTTACCAGTTTTTAAATCAAATATTTAGTTTGATTTCTTTGACCTGGGACTGTTAAGACTCTGAGGGTGTATTCACACTGGGACAGTCCGCTAGTTCACTTGCTTTGGTCCAGACCAAATAGAGTTTAGATTTTTTTTTTTTTGGTGTTGTCCACTTTCATATTGCCTCTTTTGCAAGTGAACCAGCATTACGAAGCAAAACCACACGTGATCTGAGGTCATTCATTCATTGGACAGACATAGAGCTGTTAAGTGGAAGTGGCGGAATTACGGGGCATGGGACCTCTCGGCTGAAAAAAAATGAATGGGAGTCTATGGAAAGTAATCTACTATTTTCTGGTCCCAGTCATTAAATGCCTTGGATTACATATATGTTTTGTATGGGTCTAAATGATAATTTTTCATGTGAAGAGTTTGACGGTATGTTGTATGATTATTCGTCTAACGGCTTTTGAAAAAATGTTACGAGAACAACTACAAGTCTTGTCGCCTCTGTGACGTCACCTCAACACATTCCATAGATATAATATATTAGCATTAGCATTAGCACTGTCAGTCGAGAAGTGGAGGGAATGTGTTCATAGACATATATACGTATATATGTCTATGAACACATTCCCTCCACTTCTCGACTGACAGTGCTAATGCTAATGCCAATGGCTGGCGTGGACAACGCCAACAATCTCCCCACTCGAGAAATTGAAACTCTCCACATGTCCACTTGTGTAGTGGTTTTTGCCACGCTGAAGACTTTTGTCTTGTCATTGAAAGAAGGCGGTAAAGTGCATTAAAGACACAGCCATGTTTCTGAGCTAAGCGGGTGCGTGTGGTGGTGACGTATATCATAAGTGTCAAGAGCAGCGAAGAGCTGTAGTCCACAAAAGCGCTCTGCACAAAACCTGACCGTATCCAGCTTCTACTCGCTAAATTGTTCCATTCTTTGCACGGAAAAATACCATCTAAATCCATACAAAACATATGTGTAATCGAAGGCATTTCATGACTGGGACCAGAAAATAATACATTTCTTTCCATTGACTACCGATGTAATTTTTCGAGCCGAGAGGTCCCATATCCCGGAAGTATATACAGTATCTCACAAAAGTGAGTACACCCCTTACATTTCTTCACATTTTTCTTTATATCTTTCCATGGGACAACACTGAAGAAATGACACTTTGATACAATGTAAAGTAGTCAGTGTACAGCTTGTATAACAGTGTAAATTTACTGTCCCCTCAAAATAACTCGACACACAGCCATTAATGTCTAAACTGCTGGCAACAAAAGTGAGTACACCCCTTAGAAAAAATTTACAAATCGGGCCCAAAGTGTAAATATTTTGTGTGGCCACCATTATTTTCCAGCACTGCCTTAACCCTCTTGGGCATGTAGTTCACTAGAGCTTCACAGGTTGCAACTGGAACCCTCTTCCACCCATTTATGACAGCATCACAGAGCTGGTGGATATTAAAGACCTTGCGCTCCTCCACCTTCTGTTTGAGGATGCCCCAAAGATGCTCAATAGGGTTTAGGTCTGGAGACATGCTTGGCCAGGCCATAACCTTTACCCTCAGCTTTTTTAGCAAGCCACTGGTCATCTTGGAGGTGTGTTTGGGGTCGTTATCATGTTGCAATACCACCCTGCGGCCCAGTTTACGAAGGTTGAGTGCACGTGGTCAGCGTCGTACACAGAGGTTGGCTTTGGAAAATAGACGTATGAGTGCTGCCAGCATTGCTGAAGGGCTTGAAGGGGTGGGGGGTCAACCTGTCAGTGCTCAGACCATACGCCGCACTCTGCATCATACTGGTCTGCATGGCTGTCATCCCAGAAGGAAGCCTATTCTAAAGATGATGCACAAGAAACCCCACAAAAAGTTTTGCTGAAGACAAACAGACTACGGCTTACTTACTTAACAGACATGGATTACTGCAACCATGTCCTGTGGTCTGATGAGACCAAAATACTTTTATTTGGTTCAGATGGTGTTAAGAGTGTGGAGCGGCAACCAGGTGAGGAGTACAAAGACAAGTGTGTCTTGCCTAGAGTCAAGCATGGTGTTTGGAGTGTCATGGTCTGGGGCTGCATGAGTGCTGCCAGCACTGGGGATCTACAGTTCATTGAATTCTAACATGTACTGTGACATACTGAAGCAGAGCATGATCCCCTCCCTTCATAAACTGGGCCGCAGGGCAGTACTGCAACATGATAACGACCCCAAACACACCTCCGAACGACCACTGGCTTGCTAAAGAAGCTGAGGGTAAAGGTTATGGACTGGCCAAGCATGTCTCCAGTCTTAAACCCTATTGAGCATCTTTGGGGCATCCTCAAACGGGAGATGGAGGAGCGCAAGGACTCTAATATCCACCAGCTCCTTGATGTCGTCATGAATGGGTAGAAGAGGGTTCCAGTTGCAACCTGTGAAGCTCTAGTGAACTACATGCCCAAGAGGGTTAAGGCAGTGATAGAAAATAATGATGGCAAAACAAAATATTGACACTTTGGGCCCAATTTGGACATTTTTTCTTAGGGGTGTACTCACTTTTGTTGCCAACAGTTTAGACATTAATGGCTGTGTGTCGAGTTATTTTGAGGGGACAGTAAATTTACACTGTTATACAAGCTGTACACTGACTACTTGACATTGTATCAAAGTGTCATTTATTCAGTGTTGTCGCATGGAAAGATATAATGAAATATTTGAAGAAATGTTAGGGGTGTACTCACTTTTGTGAGATACTGTAACTTCCGCTTAACAGCTCTATTCTGGGGTGGAGAGAAGCAGGAAGCACAAAGTGAAAACTGCGAAATATATAACTGATACGATATGGGGTTAAAAATAATAAATAAATAAATAGGCCTACATCTAGCCTATAAATAAAATAAAAAACATAAAATTATTGTTGTTTCATATGGTTATAATATGTAGGCCTGTGTCAATGTGTGGCTTGTAGCCTATGATGTGAAACATAATATTTACTGTATTTTTGCTGCTGGACGCACGGCTCACGAGGAATAGGCTCAAGCTGACACACAGCTGATTTAACCGTGTGTCAGCTGGGTGTGAGTTCGGCGCAGCTCTGCTCCAAACTGACACAGGTATTGACGGTCACGTAACATGGGAAGCAAAATAAAAACACGCACCTCATACAAAGCGCAGCGTGAACCTGTTGTCACTGTGCGGGAGACGCTCCCCTCTCCTTCATCTGATCGCTGAACACATTTACGCGTCCTGTCTATCAAATGTAATATATTCGTCAAACTACAACTAATCTTCCTAACAATGGCGACAACAACACTTTCCCATAATGTGAAGCTGACGGCTATTTATTAAAAAAAAAAGGCACAGTGCTTCCTGCAATTGGGTCGGATCGAGTCCGGACAAATTCACACCACAAACGAACTGCAGCAGAGTGCGTATGGAAGCGCATCGAGACCACCTCTTCAGCTGGGTCTCGGAGCGTTTGTTTGGTCGGCCCCCGAGTGCGATTGCTATATTCACACGTCTGAAAGATGCGCACCAAAGGCGGAAGTGCATCTGAGTTTGTTTCAACCGAACTAAACGTGGCATGTGTGAATACACCCTGAGACAGCATAAGAAGAATGAACAGGAGTTAAAACACAGTAGAGGCACCAACAAGATCTGAGAATGTGTAGCCTACACCAGACCCACGGAAGTTTCAAGTTGATTTAATTGTAGGAATATGAATTATATTTTCCCTGGACCATCTTCATGTCTGACCCTGTGGGAGGGTTGACACTTGACAGATAATGCTGTCCCTTATGTATCCAATTAAAACACATTTAGTGCTGGGAGTTGGTCAATATGAAGCCAACTCCCTTATTTAACATTGGTAAATTAACTTATTGCCCAGCTTAATAATTGTTCCTCCTCCTCTGTTCAGTTATGAGGCATCTATCAATCCACATGTAGATGATTTGTCTAGTTTCTTGCAAGGATGGCAACTGTCTAAGTTTTTTCAACAACAGACGGACACATTTTTTCTCTATTATTCTTAAAGCTATTTAGTAAGTGTAGGTTATGCGCACTTAAGTACTTTGTGACCATTAATGTGAGCTAGCAAAGTCCATAAGGTATATGTTAAGTTTTGTGTGATACCTTGTATAATTTGTACGGTAACAGTGTTAAGTTAGCTGCTTTCAACTGTTGTGGAAAGTTAAGTGTAGATGGGTTTTTTATGGCACAACTCAGTCATTGTATTTGAAATGTGTATATTTTTTGTGCAGACCTGCAGATTTAGATAGTGTAGGGACAGGTCTCTATTAGTCCCACTTTGGCGTCAATGCCACGATGCAGATTCACAGAAATGTTGGAAATGAAAACGTTGCTTCTTTCTCCAATAAGTTGTCATTTGTATGTCAGCCACTCACTTGAATGGCACTGTGGTAATTTTTTTTTCCTTTACATTTACGTCATCAGTGAGTAGGCTTAAGTGTCACTCTCCCGTTAAGTGGACATAAAAGTTAATGTTTGACATGTCCACTTTTTGAGGACAAAGGCTTTTTAAATGAGAATGTCACTCAGTCAGCTCAATAGCAGTTGTTAGAAATGAGGCATGTAAATGTGGAGCGAATATCAAACGGGAAACAGCCGACAAAAGATTAATCTACTTGAGGTTTATACACAGTGTTTCTGGCTGTCTCTCGTTCCTTTGACTCTCTCTCTCTCTTTGTCTGTCTTCCTTTCTGTCTCACTGCTTTTAATATCTAGCGTTAGCGATACCTTTCATTTCTTTTGTTTTAATTACATGAAATATTTTAAAATATTCTCATTGTTCAGTATTGCTTTATGAAGCTTTATGACACCCGAAAAGGTCACATTGACCGACCCCCCCTCCCCTCACCCCCCCCCCCACCCCCACACACACACACACCCAACACAAACACATGGCATACACATGTTAAATTAGGCTTTTAGTGAATAGTGCCCAAGAAATGTACTGAGTGGGACATTTAGTTCCATTTCCTTTGTCAGTGCTCTCTGGTGGACAAACTATGTAGTGACAACAATACTTTTTCTTCAAGACCTCATAAGACTCTTTCTGACATTGTGTTAGTGAACATTTTTCAAGTTCTAAATAGCTAACATAAAGGCCCATTTTAATACTTAATAAATCTGCTAATGTGATTTTGTATTTAGTAAGCAGTGTCCATATTTGGATGTAAAGGTCTGTTATATATGATGACGTTTTTTTGTGTGTGTTTACTTTGCGTGCGTGTGCTTGCGCGTAGATGGAGCGTCAGATCTTGATGCAGAACCAGATGAGAGAGAGACAGATGGCTATGCAGATCGCCTGGTCCAGAGAATTTCTCAATTACTTTGGCCCCTTCTCTGGTGTGGCCACTCTGGGACTCACTGTGGGGTGAGTTTTGTGTACAGCTGCTCATGAAGGTGAGCTCTGATGTGTTTTGTTCAAACTTTAGATTCTGCTGCTGACACACAAGCACCTTTTTAAATAAGTGAATCAGCTTCTTCGTGACAGCCGTCAAATTAGTCTTCACAGCCTCAGAATAATCACATAATTCTGAAAACATAAAAAAAAAACAGTCCACTGGCCTTTATCGCTGCAGCTCTGTGTTTGACATTTTGCAAGTGTCAGCGGTCGCAACAAGTTAAGTTACGTAGTCATTTAATCTGACACATTTTAAAGGCATTCCCTTGCAGTCAGGAGTCTGATTTACTTGACGTTTTCCATAATATATATTTATATTAAAATTTCCAGGACTTAGGTATTGCAGGAAATTCCCACAAGTCAACAGAATGGTATACCATATGTGTGTCATTTAATGCAAATCACTTGTAACATTTTGGGTAACTGCCTGGATAGTAACGGTATGTGTCTGCGTGTTGAGTTTTTGCTCTTAACATCAAGTGATTTTAATGTATCTCTTGGTATCTCTCCTTCTTGTCTTCAGGGCCATTAAAGGAAAGAAACCGTTCCTATTGGCTCCCGTCTTTCCTCTGGGCTTCATACTCGCCTACCAGATGGACGCAGCTTATGGGACGCTTATTTATCGTATGAGAGGTAAGAGATATTACCATCATCGTCTTTAAGGCTTTACGGCTGGTCAAAAAAACTAAGCCATCCATGTATGCTTCATATTTTATTGTTCTTGTAGTGAAATAACTAAACCAAAAATGTTAAGCCACATTTGTTTGAAGATTTAAGAGAGCTGTTACAATGATAATCACAATTCTCACTATATAATTTGAAAACAATGCCTTTGTTACATACCTTAAATATTAGTCTAGTTCTGTAGCACTAATAAGCAATGTAACTAAAAGGTTAGTCAGAACCTGGTATATGCAGTATTTGAACATCTGTATATTTCCAAAATATACCCACACACATGTTTTTACTGACTTCTGTTTTATGAATCTTTCTGTACCTAATGCCCAATTTTTTTTTTACCTATGGGCACCTAGTCAAAGTAAACAAATTAAAACCAGATATAAATCAAAACCACTGGACCTCACACGTAAAGTTGGTAAATAACAGTTAGCTTTAGTTAGCTTTCACATTAATTTTAGAACCAGCTTAATGGACGATAATTCAACTACTGTATGTGTAGGAAAATAATAGTTGTCTTCCATTTGCCATACAACACACTGATTGCCCCCCCCCCCCCCCCTTCCCTCACACTTTTCCTTTAGGGGAAGCCGAGAGTATCATGACATCTGAACACGACCGCCTGGACTTGCCCCATGGAACTCCAACTTTCGAAAGCATAGAGAAGGCCCGTCGCGCTAAAATCAGCCTCAGCACCTTGTTGGATAAATGACCGGGTTGGTTGACTTTGAGACAATATCATTATCGTCCAACCATTGCATTCACCCATTCTGCTTTTTGCTTAATTAAGGTAAAAGTGTCAAACACCAAATGCCTTTTTACAACATTATGACAATGTTTTGCACTTCTTCTATATCATGGACCTGCAGTCAAATTAGTCTCAATATTAATGATAATACAAATAATGATGATGGTGTTTTTTGTGGTTGTTGTATGAGAGGTGCTGAACCTGAACCTCTGTTCTAGGGACATCTCAAAGCTGATTGGCCGATGCAGAGTACCAATCAAATAATTAAGTGAATAAGTCACACACACCCTGTCAATACTGCAGAGTTTCATGAAATACACCTGGCTGATTATATCTGAAGCAAATATTCATGTTACATTGTAAAGTCATTCACTCAGAGACTATAGCTGTGTCCCAAATCATGCTGCATGGAATTGCGACACGCAGCATATGACTCCTTGACTTGTGTTGTGCTCCGTATTATGTTCCTTATTAAAGCTTATCACTTTTAAGTTATTTTTTGACAGAAAGACAGACACGCACTAACATTTCCCCTAAAAAGCCTGAGCTTATTGAGGGCAACTTGCTAATGTTTTAGCAAACAGTTGCGTACTTGCAGTTGCGTACTCAAGCAACATGAAAATCTAATTAAATCTAATAGGTGTATATTTTCTTGCCACCTGAAACAAACGCACTATTTATGTTTATTTAACTTCAGTTTGGTTTCCACGTTCACACTTGTCGTCAGCTTTGTTGCCCGAATGGACCAGACGTTTGGTCGTTATTATTGAAACAAGTTCATTGAGACAAGTTCATTTGCATGGTTGAATTTGAGCACTAAGAAGCCCTATACCAAAGCTATTGTTAAGCATTGGTTCACCTGTAACTTATATTTTTTTGTTATCGCTGTATTCAGTGAATGTAAAAATATTACAAGGTGCTGATATTTATGCCTTAAGTATTCACCCTAATTTGAACCTATGTCCAACATCATAATAACTATGTTTGTAATTCCATTAAAAAGAATGTTTGCAGACTTCCCTCTTCCAATCGTCTTTTGTTTAGCAGCCAATAAGTTGTATAAACACCAGCACACCTTTTGTTTGTTCCTAAACCCCTGAGAAAAACTAGCCTGACAACCATTTTTGATTTGTTCCCATTGTGTACAAGGTGTTTGACTCAAAATCATCACTTCAACTTGTAATAATAAAACTACAATAAAAGAAAAAAAAATCTCTGGAGTACGTCATTGTGATCAATCTAAATGACGCGTGCGTAAGAGGGACCAAGAGGAGGAGACAGCAGGAGGGAGAGGCTCGGGGTTAGGGAATATATAAGTAGATGAGTTAATAGGACTATAGACGATACAAGAAGAGGCCACCAAAATCTGCTGTGTTCCACAAGACAACTCTTGCAATTTGGCTCCACAACGCGAAGGGGAACCAGCAGGGATTTGAAAAACACTTTGTCAGATCTGAAGTGGAGCTCAAGCTTGACCCCGCTGTGCAGCGTGAAGAAAAACACACAGCTCGTTCCGTTAGTTTAATGACAAAAGGAAAAATGCTGTGGAGATTGACTCTTGCCGTGGCTCTGATGTTCGGTGGCATAATATGCAACTGTGTGAAGGCTGATGTGATGAGCAGGCTGATGCTGCCCAGGGACTACGGAGTGAAACTGTGTGGGAGAGAGTTCATCAGAGCAGTCATCTTCACCTGCGGCGGCTCTCGCTGGAAACGATCCACAGAGAGGGAGTTTGGTGAGTTCACAACCGCTGCACTTTCATCAATTGGGAAATGTGTGCACTCTGAATTGAACAGGTGTAAATCAGTACTTAATATGTAGGCTATACAGACCTATTTTAAAACCTAGTAATATCTAGGCTACCTTGACCATTTGTTTAAACATGCATTTAAATATCATTTCCATGTAGCCAAGCAACAGTGGTAAGAAATTGACTTCTCACCCAGGTTAAAGAACATTGATCGTTTCTGTCATTTGTAAGAGAGCACCATTTCAGCACCACGGTCAGCTCTAAATCACTCTTAATTGGACACAATGGAACACTTTTTTTTGTGAGTAATTACCATCATTCCTGTTGGTAGTACTCCAAAAAGCAAATGTGCCCATTTGATTTGTAGTATGACTAAATGGGGCACATAACAAATTATATACATTCAGATTGATTATTTTATCCATCTTTTTTCTTTCTTTTCCCAGATCCCTTCCAATCAATTTCCCTCAGTGACAGCGTTACAGTAGAGGACAACAATCAGCAAACCTGGCAACCTGGCTCAGAGCTCCGCATTGTTCCCCCATACCACTCCTTGGCAGACCTCCTGGCTCTTTACGAGGCTACAGGAGGAGGAGGAAACAGGCAGCTGCTGAGGGACCCTCTGGAGATGGCTCAGCTGTCCACAGTTTTAGGCAAGCAAGACAGTAACCCAGCTGCTGCAGGCGACTGGCCCGTACCATTCAAGACCAAGAGGAACTTTTCTCTGGGTGTGGCAGGGAAGTGCTGTACCCAGGGCTGTACCAAAAATGATATCGGACGCTTGTGCTGAGGCTAGGAGAAGGCAGAGGTTTGGGGGGGGGGGGGGGGGGGGAGGCATGAAAATGGTGTAATGGGCAAAATGGATGGTGTACAGTTCTGGAAAGCTATTGGAGCTAAAGTATGGAGGAGAGCAAATTCATATCGGCTTAATAATAGGCTATATTATCCCTATTCCCTACTCATGTCTTATTGCACAGAATACACAAAAAAAGTCAGAACCAATCAAACAACCGAATTTCAAAGACTAATCACATTATTCCAATTTAATCCCAATGTCTCTCTGTTGAATCTTTTCCTTTTTTTCTCTTCACTTGTTTGATATTTGAGTAAAACAAAGATCATGTTCTATGAGTGCTGTGTGTCAACCTCTTGGCATCATTGAGAAATAAATGTAAATACTGTGTTAATAAGAAACGAGCAGTATCATATATTATATACAGGTGATACAGGTTATGTACTGATATCATTAGAATATCATGGAAAATTAATTGGAATTGAGGCAATACCGTAATTCATGCAAAAGTGGCCCAAACCAAGTACATATGGACGATTATACTTTATATAGGGCCGACATTTCTGTATTTAAAATCCCTTTTTTATTATTTCATGTAATATTCACATTTTCAGAGATTTTGAGTTTGAGGTTTTCATAAACTGTAAGCCATAATAATCAAAATTATAACAAATAAAGGCTTGAAATATCTCAATGTGCATTTAATGAGTCTACATAATATATTAGTTTCAACTTTTAAGTTGAATTACTGAAATAAATGAACATTTGCACGATATTCTGATTTTTTGAGTTTCACCTGTACACTTGACTTGTTTATATGCCTGGAAAAGATTTGGAACAATAAATGGCATCCATAGTCTCGCATGCAGACTACGGTACGTGACTAAACAGCGTTCATACTATCAAAGGTCAATATCACACATTCACATCATTAAGGCTGCTGTGTGAACTTATTGCTGGCCTCGCTGTTCACAACATTACGCCTGACTGGTCAATTTTCTGTCAACACCCTCCGGACATACTGGTATTAAGAAGGTATTTTTTTTCTTTCTTTTTACCCTTTCAGACACAGCTTAAACATACTTTGAACCTCCTGCACAAAACACTCACAGTTCCATTTTGTATCTACACTTTGAAAACTTCATCTTGACTGGCAGAAAACGTACAGCTTTTGAAAGACCTATAAGCCGTTTGACTGAAGCTTTACGTGGAAGGCAAAAAAGGGAGAAATTTGCACATCTATCCGTTGTACTACAGTATGTTTTGTTCAATAAGCATACATTCCTGGACCTAGAAATATATCTAAGTATTTACATCTATCCACACACATGTATTAAAGGAAGCTACTCGTTGCCATTAGATGACAAAACCAGGCATAATTTGAAATAAATGGAAAAGACCTGTTAAATCTGGTAAGCATCATTCTTTGGATAAAAAATTATATATATTTCAAAAAATAATCATATTTGGTCTAACACAACAATGCACATACATTGCAACTTAAGTTTTACGAGTTACAAATCTGAAGAAAAACAAAATGAATGCAAAAAAAAATTACCCATGCCAGCTACATTTGCCGTCGTATGCATTATGTAACTCTGAAGAAACTGACAACTCAATCACAACAGACTTTGACATGGAAAAAAGATCCAGACTGGCCAAAACGCTAGTTTAATAGCTGCTCAGAGGTTAGGGAATGTGGGAGCTTCCAGACACAGTGAACTATGCTCTAACTGGGACTTGTGTCAGCAACATTAGAGGGCATCCCACATTTTGTACGTGCCTCTGTGTTGTGGCCTGCCTTTTAAGGCATTATAACAATCTGGGAAAGCGTCTTTGTTTCTGTTTCTAAGTATATAGTTATAGTTCTACAACTTGGATTCTATTCAGGGAGTTTTATTTGCTCCCACCACTCTTTGGTAGATACAAGATTTAAACAACAAAACCAAAACCTCCTCTTGAGCACTGACACATGTGTGGCCCACAATCTTATTCAAATCATAACATACACTCACCAGCCACTTTATTAGGTACACCTGTTCAATTGCCTATAAAAACAAATAGCTGATCAGCCAATCACATGGTCAAACCGAGCATTGGAATGGGGAAGAAAGGAGGTTTAAGTGACTTTGAAGTTTGAACGTGGCATGGTTGATGGTGCACTGCAGTATGAATCCATACTTTCATGTTGTTTACGCCAAATTCTGAACCTGCCATCTGAATGTCGCAACTGAAATCGAGACTCATCAGACCAGGCATGATTTTTCCAATCTTCTATTGTCCAATTTCGGTGATCCTGTGTGAATTGTAGCCTCTCTTTCCTGTTCTTAGCTGACAGGAGTGGCGCCCTATACAACTTTCACATCTATATGCACATAGTCTAGCCTTAGAACATTGAAAATGTAATACTATATAAACATTTCTATAGATTTGTAATTACAAAGGCGGTTTCATAATTTCCTCAGCTGGTTTCCTTTAGGAACAAAAATGGTGTTGTATGAGTCCCTGATATGACACTAGATGTCCACTTCTCAAAGAGAATAATGATCAGTTATTGCTGTCTTCCCTTGGGTAATTGTCTCAACAGCAGACAGCATGTAATGCAAGTAATGTTCAAAATGAACAGGTCATGTGTTTGGAAATATGTGAAGTCACAGCAAACTACCAGCACTCACCAAACAATGCTTGTATCCGTTCAGAAACAGACACAGAATCGCCTCATAATGTGCAAAACATTTGTAAAAATAAAACATTTATTGGCAGAATTCTTCATAGTGGGTCCCCATGCGATAGATGTACAGCTGCTTCTTTACATTGATGGTCTGCCCTTTATCAGTCTTAAAACGATTAAAGTCTGTCCTCATGTTAGCAGGAGGAACCCTGCTCATTTCCAGTTTCGGCCACACTTTCTCAGTGTAGTAAGGTTCAGTTCACGTGTGCAGTCAGATGTCTGCTGAAAATCCTCTTTGGTAAAACAAAATCATTTTGATGTTCATTATGTAACAATAAAAGTACAAAAATCAAAGAACTGTTTGCTAGTTATTGTATATATACATGGTTGGTGCTTCATTCAACTTCGGCACTTCAAGGCTTTAACATTCAACACAAGTTAGATAACGTGCACGACCTGGACTGTCGTCAAATTCAATATGTAGAAATAACACACAAAATAATTGATCCCCTAAGCATCGAAAATTCTCTTTTGTTTGGTGCCTGAGTAAGATGTAGTGTACGAACGAATAAGATCATTTGTATACTTCCCGTGTCCATAACAAGATGAAAGGAAGTAGGTATTTGAGTAGAAATGTAACTTAGACTGGCAGACATGTAAAGCACCAAATGAAAAAAAAACAGGCATGGGGACATAGTGACACGTCTTTGAGACATTCATTGTTCTGTAAAGGTCTTTGAGGACTGATTCCCCAGGAGACATCCCCTGCAAAAGGCCAAAGGTTCAGCAGGCATCAATGCTGCTCATCCGTCCTTGCTGTTTCGTACAGTCTCCACACTTTGGTTTAATGTCTTAAAAGTCGGGCGCAGACTCGGATCACCGCTCCAGCACTCTGTCATAATCTTGTAAATCTAAAGGAAGCACAACAACAAAATAGAAAAGAATTACTGTAATAAAACTGATACAATTGATGCATTCTATTTTAATAACTAAACTGCTTTCATCGGTAATGGAACCAGCCATAACAATGACAGGGTTCATTTCTTTATTGGATAAGCCATTGAAGTATACAACATGGTGCCCTTTACTTCTCAACATGATTTTCTTTTTTTAAGATACTGACCTCCTTCGGGCAATTCTCAGGAGCAGGCAACCTATAGCCCTGTTTCAGCAGATCAATGAGATGATAGACGATCATCTGGCCCTGCTTTTCACTTCCCATCTTTTCCATAAACACCTAGAAACAGAAACAGACACAAAGTCACTATTTGGTTGGCTTTAGTAAATTATACTGGCCATTGTTTGATGGCTTAATTGGGTTAGTCAGACAGTTGAAAAAGCAATTAACACTTTCAGTCCCAGGCCAGGCTGTCTTTCTGTACAACTTAATACATTAAATTATGCATTTATCAGCCATGCAAAAATTAATTAATTAGCTCCAAATATGATTGTGTTGCACATTTCCTCTATCAAAATTGATTATATATACTGTTGAATATGATAACTCATTACAAAACAGTTAACGCAACATCTAAGTAGGAAGAAGAAAGAATTGCAGTACCGCTGGTGGGCTGCAGTTCTTGTCACTGTAAGTGAAGAGTTCATAGAGGACAACACCAAAACTCCAAACATCTGAACCCACAGAGAACTTGCTCTCAGTCAGGGACTCTGGAGCATACCTGGAAAGCACCAAAACACATTATATACACAGTACGTAACATGCATATACGTAATAATGCACATATCTTTTCAAGTCAACACTATTCGTACAGTACAAGCAGACAAATAAGCAAGAACCAAATAGGAACACTTGGTCTGGATGAACAAAAACAACAACAAAAAAATCCGAAAACACATCTTACACCTGTAACAAACACATGCAGTGCATCTTCCTCACCAAAAGATGGGGCTCTCCCCGGGCTCTCTGACAGTGTAGTACTCTTTGTCCTGTGGCAGCACCTTTGTCAGGCCAAAATCACCAATTTTGACCCTCATCTCGCTCTCCACCAAAATATTTCTAGTTGCCAGGTCTCTGTGGATGTATCGCTTAATGGCCAGGTAGTCCATACCCTGAAGAATGAATATAATCACACAGAGAAAGAGAAATAATTTATAGATGCACTTGTGTTGAACAGATATTGTGGCATTTTCATAAAGTGACAATTTTTTATGGGTTTGCCTTTTATGAAGGGACAAACAATATGTAACAATAGACATATATATAAACACACACATATGCATACATGATACTGTGAAACTACATATTATAAAGATATTCATATCTCAACTATGATAAAAGGAAACAAAATACAGCATAAGTCGACAACAACCTAATAATAATACAAACAATCATTTGATACCAATTTTTACAATCTATTTTTAATTCCGTAAGTCTGATCAAATGCAGCCGACCAGCCGTACCCAGCTCTGTGAACCAATAATCGCCCCTCTGGGGATTTCCAACCTCCCGCAATCATCTGTTAACCTATCATAATACGTTACATACACAAGGAGTATGAATCTGATTCAGTCCACATTAAACAAAATATTATTTCAATGGTATCTATCTGGTACAGGACAGATGTTCAGTATCAAACATGAATGTGTGACAAGGCGGGGTTACAAAATGTCTGAGCCATCTTATACCCTTTTCCCACCAAAATGAACGGGTCGGCAATTCAACACTTTACCTTGCAAATCTGCGACGCATAGTGCAGCAGTTTGTTGGTATCAAAGCGTTCCCTGTGTTTGATGAGGTAATCTCTCAAACTGCCGTAGGGGAGATATTCCATGATCAGACGGAGGTTCCTTCGTCCTGCAGACAGAAAGAAGTGTGATAATTGAGATATATCCGCTTCATGAGCATTATTAGCAAATGTAGGAATAGTAAAGAAATGATTACCACCCAGGCAGATTAACTAAATCTGCCTGGGTGGTAATATCAAATCTAGGAAAGCTGGTCAGGAACATTTGCTCTGTCACCGGAGTGAAAGAAAACCCCAGATCTTATTTCAAATTCCAGATTAGTCGAGAAAATAATTACCTTTTATCTAAATATAAAAAAAATTAAATAAAAGATACTTATACAATTATGGAAATCATATATTATTGTCTCCTGACCATTTCATATTGCGTACATGGATACAAAAACAGCATGCCCATACCCGCACTATAGCACACTCCTTTGTATTTGACGATATTTTCGTGCTGGAGGGATTTGAGGATCTCGATTTCCCGCTCAAAGTCCCGGAGGTGCTCGGCTGTGCTGTGCTGCAGTTTCTTCACGGCCACCACGTCCCCCGTGCTGTCCTGCAGGGGGTCGTACCTGCACATCTCCACACTACCAAAGTTTCCCTGCAGAGTGGGGTTAGGGGAAGAACAGACTTGAGAAATACAGATATGCGAAGAGAAGAGATAAGTATTTTTTTTTGATGTCCCAAAGTTTCTGTGGGTGCATTGATCTCATTAAAAGGTGGATTCAGCGATTCTGGAGAAGGCTTGTTGTCAAAATCATTTTTGATCAAAGTAAGGGAATATCTCCTCATGGTCTGCTACCTGTTTGTACTGTGTGTGTGATGAAAAAAATCTGGTGCTTATACACAGTCTGAAGGCTCTGTTAACTGGTATGTAAACAAAGGCGGCATATCGTAGCTAGCAACATGTCCATTTAAAGAGCCTAGGCTGTGTATTAACAACTGATTGTATGAGAATATCTGTAATGACAGCTGAGAAAAAAATATAGTATGTGTGTGCATGGCTCACTTTGCCCAGCTGTTTGAGAAAGATAAGGTGCCTCTCCTCAAACTGGGCCGGCTCCTGGCTCTCAAAGGCCCATGGGAAACCACAGCCTCTTGTCCTGTTGGGCACCATATCACTCTCCACCAGTAGCTCATAGTCTGCAACACAACAAGGTGCCAAGTCATCTTATACAAAATCTTAATAAAAAGGCTAGTGTAGGGCTTAGCGTGTTGGTGTGAATGATGAATAGATCTGTGTGCTAGATTTATTGAGTTTTTTTGTTGGTGACACTGATGAAAGCTGCACATTTGTATGGTTTGATTTGTCTTCTTACCTGGTGTGAAGAGGCTATTGAGATCTCTGATTACTGCTCTGAAGGATGGTCGATGAGACGGTTCGTAGTCCATACAGCTGTTGATCAGATTGGCCAGCTCCGTCCATTTAGGAGCCGGCAGCTGGTGCCTGTCTTCGTAAAACAAGTACTTCTGCAGAGGGGAAAGGAGCAAAGAGTCAAAACAACATGTTTTTAAAACTGAGTTGGGAATTGTAAAAAGGTACTGGGGACATGAGATACATGGCAAAATGTATTTGAAAAAAATATAAATAATATTTTCTATTGATATAAAAAAAAGTTGAGCACATTTAAGGTTTATTTGTTTTCTTTCGGGAGTATTCAGATTGATTCCAGTCTCTTGTCTGTGCAGTACATGTGAAGCTACAGCCAGCCACCTGATAGCTTAGCTTAGGGTAATGGAAACAGGGAAATCGATAGCCTACTAGCACCTCTAAAGCTCACACTAATTAACAGGTGATATCATTCTTGTTTAAGTTGTACCACATCCAAAATGTAAAAAATTAGATTAGACTAGGTACAACAAGGACAACAGAACTTCTCCTGCAGAGAGCATTGCCATTCTACGGTACCAGCGAAGTGAATTTTATATTTTCCAAAAATGTCAAACTATTCCTATAATGCTGATATTTCTCAGCAAGTCAATAAGGTCAATTGGTTTTTGTGACCTTGGAGCTGTCGAGGGTGCTGAGTGGTTTGTCTCCGCCGCTGCAGATCTCCCATAGTGTGGTCCCGTAGCTCCACTTGTCTGTGGCTAAACCGAGGTTTTGGGCGTTTTCAATGCACTCGGGGGGCACCCATGGGATACGCTCCACAAGGACTGATGGACGGACATAACAGAGACATAGAAGCACAGACAGAAAAGGAGATACGGTGAATGCACTCAAAGATCAATCAAACAAACACACACACACACACACAGGTTATTATAGGTCCAAAGTCTGTCCCCACATCAGGACAGCACATGCAGCTGTGTGTCTCTCACCTTCTCTTGGGAGCACGCTGATGCTGATTCCCGGGTCACTGAGTTTGATGAAGGGCAGGCTGCCCGTCATCCGATCCTCCTCTCTGATCAAAAGGACATTCTTGGCACAAACGTTTCCATGAGCGAGGTTCTTATCCTCCTGTGCAGATATGGCAAAGGACAAGATAAATGACTAGGGTGGAAGTGGAAATGGGTCTCAGTTAGAACACTCAATCTAGTTGGATTTATATGTTAATTGAATGTAGTTCCTTTAACCTCTGATTTCAGCAAATGTGTCTGCCCTGTACAAAGTAAACACATCTACATGGGGCAGATTGGACTATGTATAGGTCAGTAGTCTTACCAGGTAGTGCAAAGCCCAGGCTAGCTGTTTGGCCACTTCTAGCTTCCAGGTGATGTTGACACAGCTTTTATTCTTTTTCAGGTAGGTATCCAGTGAACCAAATTTACCATACTCCTGCACCATCATGTCTGACGGGGAGATCATTTGAATTAGTCACTACAAGCCTTACAGGAAAATCCTCTAAGCAAAACTCTTTCAATTAAAACTATTCCTATTTAACCAGTTTGTGGTTTCTTAAAACACTCGTTGCGAGCAGTTACAGACAGGGAGATGAGTAATGCATTAGAAGACCTATTGTTTGATGTCAAGCTTTAATTCTCAACTGTCAAACTTAGGGTGGAGGATCTCACACAATTCCTTCATTATTTAACAAATAAAGAAGGGCTTGAACTATGAATGGAAGGGCTGCTGTGTGTGTGTGTGTGTGTGTGTGTGTGTGTGTGTGTGTGTGTGTGTGTGTGTGTGAGTTGTAGACTTACTCTCATTGCCACACACACACACGCCAAAGTTGAGCAGTAAGTGCTTGTGGGACAGCTGGCTCATCATACTGGCTGCTTCAAAGAATGACTATGAACAAAAAAATGGAGATAACAAACAAATGACTATTGGAATTTTGATCGCATGAACTTGTCTCCACTCAACTCAATTCTTCAGTCATTGACAGGAAAAAAACAACAAGTAACCAACAAAAGAGACCGGTGAATTTAATCGTATCAACTTAAAAAAATCAAACCTCTGAATAATTGCGGTGAGCCTTGTCCAGGATCTTGATGACCACGTCTATCTGGTGTACCTCTCCATAGTCTCCCAGCTCCTTCCTCACACCGCAGAAGATTTTGGTGAACGTTCCTTGGCCCAGACTCTCATTCTAAAAACACATACATTTCATTGTCATGTTGAAAACCTGCTTCAGAATGGACTGCATTGTCTCAACTTTCTCTGGGTAAATAAGAACATTTCCGTAACCAATTAACTAACCCTCCCAAGTAGTATAACCAAGGGGCATATTTTTATGAAATTATTGTTTGGCACAGACCTATAAGGTATACCATGCTCGGAATTACATGACTGAATGCCACTGCTGAGATGAGACATCAAAAAACTAAAAGCAAAAAGTCTAGATTGAAGGACAGTAGAAATAATGGTCCAGTCAGTTTAAGCCAGAAAAACCAAAATAAGTAAAGCCCACCCCTCAGTATAGTCCTTTGACTGCTTACGATTATACAAAATAAACAGACTGAACACAAATTCAAAACAGGAGGGCAGATGAGAAGACAATGTTGCAATAGAGAAAAAAAAACCCTGAGCTCTGTTTGAGTAGAGAAACAACGCTCTGAGGTTTTCCTGTGACATACCCGTCACACAGAACCTCTAGTGTTCGAAAAACGGTAAACACCGCGACAAGGAAATGGAAAAGTCACAAAGGTGAGAGCTTTGTCTGACACACACTCACATGGACAGACAACCGCACACGTGTCAGCAACAGGGGCTGCTATTGACGCTGAGCTTCAGTAGTTGGATGATTTCAGTCTCTGTTAACGGTAGTGAGATCACTGACCCCAGTCCTTCATGTTTTCTTCTGATACGCTCACTTATATTGACAAGTTGAAACCTGTCACCTAGTCTAAAAAAGGCCTGCTTCAGTGTACTGTACTGACCATTCATTTAGTTACAGTTCACCTTTGTAAATCTTTAACTTCACTCTTCAGGGCAAAAATTGTGCTTACAAGGGCCTATTTGATACTGTCGTAAGCTTCTATACATAAACAGTTCATATATAACGCAACAGCGCATCTCATTCTGTACAATAATACAGCCTGGTTGGACTGAAGAAATGGCCTAGTTCAGGCGAGAGAAAAAGCTAAAGCAAGAGGTCAAAGATGGCTGGCTATCTTACGATGACGAGGTCCTCTTTTCGGATCTTGTGGAAAACCATCTGGCTTATGTTGTGTTTTTGGAGTGAGGGAGACGATGGAACCTCTGCCCCTTGGTTATTTCTACACACCAGCAGGTTGGATTTATCTGTAGAAAGTTAAAAATGGCAGGGTTAGACTAAAATAAGGAGGCATCTGATATGCTGTAAACAGAAGCTTGAAATGACTAATTAGCCGCAGCAGGGAAAAATCATAAATGAATGGTGCCAGAATAACAAGACAACAGTGTTAACGACCCCCTAATGGAATTCTATGGGAGTAACTGTCTGTCTCAAAACAGGATGTTGAACAGGGAGCATTCCTGCGCTTTTAAGGCCTTTCTCATAGTGTGTATTTTGATGGCCTGCAAAATGTTCAAGATTAAGTTGTAACTGCTAGCAATTATATTGTGTTACCTAAAAATGTTTAATGACATCGATAGAAAATGAGTAACAATTTCTGGCTCAGCTGCTTTCATAATCTGTGTGTGCACAAGGTCTTGTTCCAAATTTAAAAAATCAGCTTTGACAACACTTAGCATGCTGTTACCTATTTTTGCAGCTTTATGGGAAAAAAATTCTTACTATTTATTACGATAAGATTAATAAATTGGAAATCTCTTTAATGTGCATGCAAACATCTAAAGTGAGTGTGTAGTCACTGCATTTTTCTGTATACTTGTTCTATTACTTGAATTAATATGTGTGAAGGAGGTACATGTTCTTGTCAGTGGATTTTGAATGTGAACACACTAACCTTTGAGGGTGGGTGGGCAGCACCGGGTCAGCTGGAATGTGTATCCATCACTGCGCAGCGCCTCCTTTTGGTAGCAGTGCATTAGTTCCCTCAGTGAGCCAAAGCTCCTCTTAGCACCACTGAGCATGTACTCTCCTGCCTCCGTCTTCATGATCTGACAATGCTTATAGTCCACCATTGTCTCATACTAACAATAAAAAAATAAATAAAAAAAGATAAATAAAAAAAAGACAGTTAAGTGGTGATAAATATGCCAGGCGACAGTATTAAGTATACACATAAGAGAATCAAGCATCATGGCTCCCTCCAGTGGTTGGAGGCAATGTTTAATAGGTTCTGTGATGCACACCTTAAAAACTACCTGAGCATTAACAAGTGAACCACACAGTTTAATTTCATACACAGCAACTCGGTTATGATGAACGAACAATTAACAGCTTACCCCCACCACAAAGGACACAAAGTATTTGTCGTAGTCCCTGGGGCTGCAGCGAAGGATGTACAGGCCTTGGTGGTTACCAGAGCGACGCAGCTTACCAATGGTAAACTCCATCCTGTGATCAAAGAGACAGACGAATGCGTCAGTAAGTGTCAATGGCTCTGCGGTTGTGGCTGTACCAGTGTATGTGTGATGATGTGCCAATATGGGTGATACTCACGACACAGGGCCGTGGCAGTAGCTCTGAATGCCCTCCAGAAGTCTCGGAGGAGCCACCTCTTTACACAGGTAGTGATGGGCATCTGCAACCAGTCTGTAATACCCGTCCACTAAGGACACGAATGACAGAGCCTCTGAGAGCGAACAGAACTCCAGTTCCTTTGTGGTCAGACGGAAAGCAATCAAAACAATTTACACTTACCAATTAAACTAAAAAAGTTAAACTACAAATATATACTTGAATGGTAAATGTCTGTTCTGTAACTCATTTGATGGCTAAACTGTCTTTCAAGCATCGATGATGTATGTGATCATTTAAACACATTCCTGATATCAGCACAGCAGATTAGAGCGGAGTAGAAGTTACATGTCCCAATGAAGATGACTACTAAGAGCAGAGCTTGTTAAGCGTGTACTATACCAGTGTCTGATTGTCCTGCCTGGTGAGGGTAACAATGCGACTCTCCACAGAGCCTTCCTTATTGGACTGTTTGATGCTGATGTCAATCACCTCTGGGAAGTCACAATAGGTCTGCAGCTCCTGGAGACACAAACAGAGAAAAGAACAGTGGTTTACATTTGTATTAAATAAAGACACCATTCACACACACATGCACACAACCGCTCCTAGAGAGCCATCTATCGGTAAAAACTGACATAACATACAATTGCAATGCCCTGGCAACATGAGTCCTCACCTCCTCCGCCCCCTCCTCCTCTTTCCCTTTTGACCACTGGATGCCCTTGTTGCCCATGACGACGATGGTAACCTGGTGTGCAGACAGGTCGGTGACTTGGAAGCGCTCACAGTAGAGGGAGGGCAGCAGCATCTCAAGACTCATCAGGTATTTGAGCTTGAGGTTACACAGCGTGGCTTTGCATTCACTGAACTGCTGGATGAATCGCCTGAAGCGGTAGCGGATCCTCTTCCGAGTCAAGATGTTATATTCCTGGATGCGGCTGCGCATGCATCTGGGCAGGAAGGACTTGTAGCTTAAAGCAGGGAGGGGAGGGCGGTCAGGTGAATATAGAGGAGAGAAAGACAAAAAAAGAATAAGTAACGGGGGGGAAAACAAAAAAGGGAGGGGGCAAGTGAAAGAGGAACCAATGTTCAAAGATCAAACACTCTGTAGGCCTTGTGTCAGCCCAGCCAGTGTGCATGTGTAATTTATCCTCAAAATAATAATGTATACAACACTGAAAATAATATAATAAATATAAGGAGTAGATGTGAAAGAGAAATTATAGGAACATTAACTAATAATAATAATTAATAATTAATGCAATGGAGCCCGTCGTCACACTGCTCTGACATTCTTGTTTATGAGCTCCACCACCACATACACACCAGTATAACAGTGTGCATGAGGTACACATTTCTGTGCTCAAAGTATTACACTCTTCTAATAGAGTGATCATTTGCCCAGGTCAAGCGTATTTTCCACATTATTGATTTTTTTTCTATTCTCA
The DNA here is from genome assembly GCF_949987685.1 of Ammodytes marinus. Classification (NCBI taxonomy): domain Eukaryota; kingdom Metazoa; phylum Chordata; class Actinopteri; order Uranoscopiformes; family Ammodytidae; genus Ammodytes; species Ammodytes marinus. The sequence goes on from NC_137222.1 coordinate 13,613,144, forward strand.
GAGCCCTTTTACCCCTAAATTAGATTAAGTAATGAAGCAGCAACAAGTCACAAAAACATGATAATCAATTTGATCAATGTCATTCTTCTCTAGCGAGTGAGTGACTGCCTCCTACCTGTTATCATTGCAGATGTGCACAGGTGACTGATCGCTCTCTTTGGCGAGCCTCATCATGTCCAGCACAGCCATGCCCAGACACTCCTCCTGGGCCTCGTGGCTCACTGGAATATGAACCCAGCCGTTCAGAAAGTCACTACGCCACTGAAGAGGGAGGGGAGGGGGGGGGGGGGGGAATAAAACACAAAATGTCAAAATTTGATGGATGATATCAGGTCAAATAAAGTGATGGAAATGGTTGGATGGGGGAGAAGGAGTTTAAACAAATGATAAATATCTTAGCAAGGGTGCGTTACACATTATGAGGATGAACATTAATTAAAGTTTGAGCCATTTAACAGAAACAATCATAGAGTAGAGGGAGGGCGGGGGGGTGGGTGGGTTGTTTGCAAGTATTTTTGCTTGTCAGCTTGAGGGGATCCACTCAAAATGGACAAATGTCACATCTATTGATTTTCCAACAAAAAAATAACTGCTATCGGGTGGATAATAAGCTCTTTATGGCACATAACAGCCATTACGATATTGACATTTTAAAATAGGAAAATGGAAAATTCCTTTAATTAAATACTTTATCAACAAACTCATCACTGGTTAAGTACAAGTCAGGCTCTGAAACAAATACCAAGAAGGTCGATCTGTTGTCACACTGCTCATGGTGTCAATGTGACAATAAAAACAAAGCACATACAGCAGTTGAATGTGTCAAGTTCACACAAGCATGTGGGAGAGAGCAAAACACATTTCAAAACACACACATGTTTTTCTCTACTTGTGGTGAAACTCATTGACATAATGCTTTACGAGGCCCCTTACTCTATCCCTAACCAACCAAACTAAATGACTAACCCCAACCCTTAGCCCACAGCTAAACTAAACCTTATTCTAACACTAACCCTCAAAACAGTCCATTTAAATATTAGGGACTGGGCAAAATGTCCTCACATTGTAGGAATGTCCTCAATACAATAGTTTAAAAGTCAAAATGTGTCTTCACAAAGATAAGAAGACAAGCCATACACACACACACACACACACAGTTTGTAAACAGAACCTTGACATACCCTTGTTCTTCCTAAACACTCACTACCCCCACTTCCTGGTTTCTCAACTCAAAACAAAACAATGGCTGACATGACAGACAAACTGGCAGTAAGTCATAGAGAAGCCTATTTTATCTTCCTTCAACCACCATTCTGCTGCTTATAATTGTAATGATAGAGACTCACCTGAAAAAATTGGTAAGCCATGGCACAATCATCAATCACAGGACTTTCCATCTCCTTGGACATGCCATAACGGTGGGCATAGGAGGAATTATTGTTGTTATACCAGCCAGGGAAATAGTACCTGTACAGAAAAAGGAAAAGAACAGATCCAATAAGAAAAAAAATAATCCAAGTAGGGGAGAGTGGCCTAAGTTGTGCATTTTGGAAGTTGTGCCACCCCTTGTTTCTAGAAAACCGTGGAAGAAATTGGAAATGTGACCACATATTTAAGAAGAGCCATCCATTTGACTCATCCTGTAAAGAAGGGAGACACAAGGAATAAGATATAAGCACATTTAAGCTCAAAAACTGTGTTTTGCCTTTCAAAGTAAAATTTCCATGATCAAGGTTTTTTGATTATTGTGTATGAACAATTATAGACAAGTTTGAAAACATTTGACACATGTTTTAGTGCTTTGGTATGCTACACTTTGTGTCTATATATTTAGCACAATGTCAGCCCTAAATTGCTGCATCATGCTTATTCTCCAAATTTCTGGGATTGGGGTGATTTGTGCCAAAGGGCCTAGGTGAGTTATAAGTAAGTAAGTAAGTAAAATGTATTTATAAAAGCACATTTATGACAGTTTGCACTGTCCAAAGTGCTGTACATAGTGCATTCAGTAGGTAAACAATGAAGGTAAAATAACAATAACCAAAATAAAAGACGTAAAGCCCATACATCCACATAAACACAGATAGTAGTGCAGAGGTAAGATAGTTAATGGGGAGGAAACACCAGGGTGTCCATATGGGTTTTGAGCCTTGATTTAAAGGCAGAAATGTAGGGGGAATCACATTTGTTAGGTGGCAGTTGGTTCCACAAGCACGGAGCAACTAGTGCAAAGTACATTTCTGAGAGTTGTGCCAGTGGCATGGCTGTATACGCTGGTCACCAAAAGAAAGTGATTGTCTACAGTAGCTCAGAAGAGAGTGACATCTCCATTCCACTTAACGACACCACTGATGAGAGTTCAGATGGCCAGAAAGATGATAATGGTGACTTTGTCATTGTGAGCTTTGCAGGTAAAACCACCTAGATCTGCTAGGCCTTGTTTAAGAAAATTGTCCTTCAATCTTTGTAAAATATTTACTTTATTTATTTTAAATACACCTTAAATAAGTGATTGTCTAATGGATTTGTCTTGCATTACGGTTTATGAGATATATATCAATGGCACAATTTACCATGGTATTCTCTCCAACCGCACAACTTACACCACACCGGGGGCAAGTTGTGCAACAAGACAACTTTTTTTCCGAAAGCTATATTTATTCAACAGTTTATTCCAGATCCAAAGTTTTTATTGCCAGGGATGCACAACATCCTGAAATATATGTACATATTTGAGTTGGAGACTTTACTGTCAAGGCCTTACTTTAAAGTCACTTTGAGTGAAAAGTTGCACAACTTAGGCCACTCTCCCCTATAACACAAGGCATGAAAAAAAAAAAAAAACACCACTGTCTACCTGATTCTGAAGTGCAGGCGCTCAGTGGAGGGCTGGTGCAATTTGAAGACGTGATTAGGAGGAAACCATATCCGATCACTTTCCCGCATCAGGCCAAACAAGCTGCAGTACACTGGAGCAATCCCTGAGAAAGAGACATAGAATGGAATATAATAGAACAGATCCGCTAATGGTCAATCTACCTCACTCACTGCACTTGTACAGGGAGCAAGTAAGCAAGTATTTTCACTTTGGATTAGAGTCAACTTGTACTCTTGCATGTATGGTTTGTAGCATCATACCCATAATCCATATGAAGGAAGAGTTTGTAACAGCACACAGTACGAACCGAAATAAGGACTGGTTGCCAGTATCTTTGCTTTGACAACCAACGACCACTGTTACATTTCTCAATAGTGTATTACATTGGATTGGTTGACACAATGAAAATAACAATTAGGTTCCCTGTTGCTTAAGGAATTTTCACACAACATCTGGGAATTCTTTGTATCCGTCCCAGATGTCTGTGGTTTTATGACCATTCCCACAACTCTTCATTATGTCTTCATTGTATCACCATCAACAACACCTGTAGTAATGTGTTTTAGCAGTCGAGATCAATTGGGTCATTACTCAGAACTATTTCTCACACTCGCAGGATGTACTCACGAGAGTTAAGCAATGCTGCGGGGATGGGTAAGAGGAAGTATGCTGAACCACAACAGGGGAAGTGAAGTCAGAGTAGTGAGAAGGTTGATCTATAGGCAAGTCCCACCTTGTATTATTTATTACAATGCAAAATAATACAGTATGCAATGCACCGCAGAGTGACTTTATTTTCACACTTTAGGAGCTGAGAATCATTGCATTGTATGTTATACAGATTAACCATATACTTCATATCATAGACAGTACAAGAAATGGCTATGTCCATGTCACAAACCCGGCCTCCATGGGATCAAGTAGGCAATAAGTAAGTGCAAAGGTAGAGGAACCATCAAAGTCACATTTGCTACAACATATTAATGCACACATAAATAGGTCCATGTCACCACTTTGGGTTTCATATCCTAAACACAAAACCATTTATGTGTAAATATTGGAAAGGTAACCACCTAACAAATCCCTCACATTATTGTTCATTGGACTACAGATTAACCCTGAAAGGGAGAATGGATGGCAGAAGGAGGGAAGGTAGAAGTCTGAAAAATACAACAAAGAAGGGAAAAAAGGAAGTTGAAAATAAAAAATAAGAGCAACAAGGGGATATAGAAAAAAAGCGGAAGATAGAAAGAAGAGAGACAGAAGTTGTTTCTTATCAACCTAAGAGGGGATGGAGCAAGAGAGTGTGGCAGACAGAGATAGAGCTAAGGCAGAGGGGAAGACAGAAAAAACAACAGTCGACAACTTCCTGATCTGAGTTTGCTAGAATTAGAGGCAAAAAGGCAAGCTGAAAGCTGTGGGTTCTGCTAGAGTAGACAAAACAAACACGTGATCGGATCGGCAGAAAACACCTATTTTGATATCTTAACCGGCGGGAAAACTTTTCTTTTTTTTACCGTAATTAAAATAAATAATTTGACCTATTAAAAATGATGCCTAGTAGTACGCACACACATCATATACTGTATTCACAACGTCGCCGGTACGATTACAGCCGCTAAGCTTTGTTGCATGTCAGTCCCCTCTATCTCTCCCCATTATTCCTCTATGCACTTAAAACTGTTTGAAACTATTTCAAATCAAATAAAAAGACCAGTAAATTGCGCACATGATTGTTTTTTTTACTGAACACAATGATATGATTTTTCTGCATGAAAAGTGATGGAACACGTTAAAAGTTAAAAGGTTGGTTACAAGAACACGATCAATTAGATACAACATGTTTACAGTAAAACAGAATGACATTTTCAAGGAGCACCAGGGGAAGAAATCAGCTTCTTGACTGATGACAGTGATTCATCTGAATGATTCACAATCTTCACAGGGAATACTAAACACTAGTAAAAGGATGAAAAACATTACTCTGACAGATCCACTCATCAGATCCCAGCTCCGACAAATTCGCAGCTCCGGGTTCAACTCTTTGATAGAGCAGATGGGTATACTACGAAGCAAACTCAACAGAGCCGGCTCTCTTTTCTTGATCTGGTTCAACATAACACATACCCTCGCTCAGAGCTGACTGGTATCACGAAGGCAGTAGTACGAAGGCAGTTATCAACCTCTTATGTTGAACGAGAGTTTCAACTTCAGGCTCTGTGCGCGTCCCCATGAAAGGGGGCGTTTGACCCGTCATTTGACTCTGCTTCCGCAGAGAATTGACTGATCGTGTGCCGCTAACTTTACACAAACGGACTGATAGCGAGCAGCTGAGTAAAAAAAAAAAAGGTGCGTCGCTTACTTACTCAAGAGAAAGAGTTTGTTAGTCTGAATTATCACAGAACAGCAGAAAACAAAAACACTCTTACTGCAAATAAGGAGAGAGTTGAATGCTGTCAGAAAATTGGGCTACTGAAAGCAATTAAAGGTTGAACTTGGATTTAAACACTACACCATTTAGCCTAATTGATGATAGTCCTACACTTAAGAATGTGATTTAAGTCTGACACTGTCCCCAAATGAATAGCATATGTGAAAAATCACTTAATAAAATTTTGATTTTGATTTATGCTAATAGCCCTTTATTTGCATCTTATAAATACCAATAAAATAAATAGCATAGATACAAAACCTGTAGTCTGTGTTTTCCGGACAAATATGAATCTGAGAATAAGCTTAACCTGCGAGTCTGCAGCGATGTCCGAACTGTGACAGCTGTCACCTGTCACGTCCCAACTGTAATCGCTACTGATGAAAATAAAGAAGCCTACAGTGAAATAATGTTGCAACCTGTGATTTTATAGAACGCTTCATTAAGAGCCAGTGTGTGTAGATCGCCAGGTAAAATCATTTGAGGAGAGAGCATAGAGTGGCGTTGCGTACAGTAGGCTATTTTAAATTTTCTGCATCAATAACTGTATGCATGTGGCAAAAAGCCTCAGCGCGATGTTAAAGTTCACTCTGCTGTAAGTCTCATGTCACGGCTTCGTTTCGTTCATTAACTTACTGATCAATAAGTTTACTTATTTAACGAGTTTCCTCCGAGAGAATGTATCGCTCAGACAATATAGTCAGGTCCGCGGGATTTCAAAATGTGTAGTTTCCTTAAAGCGGCTACGAGTAACATTTAAATATCTTTTAAACAGCCTCATGTTTCCTCTGATAATCATAAATTACCTTTAACAGCAAACGGGACCATCAGTGCAAAGAAAGACGTTTTTATATAGTTTTTATTACTGCTTTTGGTCTGGTCGCACACCCAGTCCGATTTTCGGTTCGCTCGTGCAGGCTCTATGGTCACATATCCGTATTGGTTGCAGATTTCAGTGTGGCGCTGCAGCGTGATTTGAGAAGCCTATCCCTCTAGGTGAGGGAAGGGGAGCGGGAGCCTTGTTTGAGACAGTTATTTGTCGTCACAATGACTGGTAACGAGGCTGAACCATCAAAGAAAAAAAGAGAATGCAATGAAGAAAAGCGAAAAGAGAGAGTGACTACGGGCGGGACGAGGACGTTGCCAAGCAACGTGTATACAATTTCACGAGAGCGAAACTAGACTGTGTTTACTCCTAAATGAATGAGCGGTTGGTACTAACACAACGTTTGCTTTGCTTCACCATCATCAGATAACCATTATCTGAAATAGTCATTATTTACATCAACAACACAAACACATTACCTCATCGTGATCCATACAAACTGCCGTCTCTCTTTCATTCGCTTTCTGTGAGGACACAGCTCCGTGAGAGAGGGTAGTTAGGTGACGCTGCTGCATCAACTCATTGCAATCAGGTGTGTACTGACTGGCATTAGTTGATGCAGTGTCAAAACCACTCTCACGGAGCCGAAAAGAGTCCTCACACTTTCAACACACGTACATGCACTATATTGCGCCCTTCTCAGTTCACACTCGCGCGCCTGGCACGAGCATTTGCGACAGCGGGCGTCGTAAAAATACTACCGCTTTTGTCCAAAGGGGACGCCAACGTGCCATCTTACTCGTAGTGCCTTTAAAGGGCAGCGCTTTAAGAGCCGAATTTAAGCTCACACTCTGGAACAAAAACTGGTCTGAGCAGGTTAGCCGTGCAGCCTCTGTTACCACGGTGATCTAGCCAGGTAGAAAGAGAGCCACCTTTTGTGATACTAAAAACTCTGGCTTTAGCCTCAACAGACCTCGCTCAGCCCTTAATCTCGCTTCGTAGTATACCCCTCAGATGACCTTGATGGTCATGTGTTGTGAATGTGTTTGTAAATGTTTTTTTAGTACATTTTGATGCTATCAGAGCGCAAACTCTAGCGTCGCCCCCACACACTGTGTATAGTTACAAACAAATGTGTGTTTAGCCGTGCCAATTCAAAGTTTAAACAGTGGATTCAACTGAAATCAAAATGCTGCATAAACAAACAACCAACCAGATATGTTGTGATAAAAACAAGGACATTACCTAACCTGTGTGAACCTTTCAAAGTTTAGAATTTTCACACCACTATATTCATCTGTCATTCTTTCCCCCAGTTTTCTAAAACATTTGCATCTTGTGAAGCTCATATCAAACGGATGTAAGAACACTGCTCAACATAGCCTAGGGCTGCAACTAACGATTATTTTGATAATCGATTAATCTGTCGATTATTTTCTCGATTAATCGATTATTAATCGATTAGTGTTTTGGTCTGTAAAATGTCAGAAAATTGTGAAAAATGTTGATCAATTTTCCAAAGCTCATGTTGACGTCCTCAAATGTATTGTTATGTCCAAAACACACAGATATTTCAGTTTACTGTCATAATAGGATTAAAGAAACCAGAAATATTCACATTTGAGAAGCTGAAATCAGAGAATTTGGAAATGTTTTATTAAAAAATTACTCAAAACGATTAATCGATTATCAAAATAGTTGGCGATTATTTTAATCGTCGATTAATAATCAATTTGTCAATTAATCGTTGCAGCTCTATAGCCTATACATACATTTCACATGAATAATCGTATCTACGTTGTGTTTGTGGGCAATCGTCATCAGAACTGAAATCCTCTTGTAACTCACCACATGCTTTCGCTGCAGTGATGCACAGTTCCTCTGCTATGAAGTCCCCAGGAGGAAACGTGAGCACGTCTCCTGAAGCGTTGGCCTCAGCCTGCACTCCTCCACCGTTTCCCCGATAGTAAAGGTGGACAGTGAGGCATGTGGCATCCTTCTCCTGCTTTGAGTCAACCCCAGTGGCTGGCTCGAGGTCAGGCAAGAGGCCATTGCGATGTGATGAGGGTGGGTCCATGTCTGTCAGCAGAATGCAGGCCATGTGCTGCTAAAAAAAAGTGAACATCCACCTGGGAGAGGAAAAAATAAGACTAATGTTCAGAATATGCTGTAGTTCTGGGACATGATTATATCAGAGGATGTGTTTTGCAGGGAGCTCGGACGGAATAGCACATTTATTTTTGGTCTGATTACTCGCCTAACTTCACAATGGCAGATTCAGATGCCAGAGATGCCACTGTGTATCTCTCTAGAACCATGTTAGCTTAGGCAAGATGAACATTATCTACAATTAGTTACATTTATGGTTTCTTAGTCTGCAGTGCAGTAGGCTTTTTATACAGACTGCCTTTGGCTGCTCTCAACAGTTCTAGATTCCAAACTATACAAGCGAAAAAAGGGCATGTACTTTTCTCATATCTGGTCATAATGTTTGGTACTTTCTATATTCCATGTTCTAAAATTGTATGACACGGTCAACCAACAAAAAAACAAAATTTTCTATAATGTGTTTAAGAAGGCTGACAGTTTGGGGCTTGTGGTCCTGTGATGGGACAGCTTCAGTGCTAACAAAAATATGTAATACTTATTTTGTAGAAATACTTTAGTATATCAATAAAGTACATTCAAAACAACTGCAGGCTAGCAGCATAGCTTTAGTGATGGCTGTCGGCCCTCCACTTTCTTGCAAACTGAATTTTCTCAAGATGGTTTTGAGTAAAAGTAGGTACAGATAGCCATCAGAGACTGGATGCTATATTTCCCTGACCTTTACTCTAGGGCCACCAGCAGTTTAACATTTGTGGTTTGTTAGGAAACAAATTCCCATGAATACTAAATGGGTTGCCACAGACATTTGGTGCATTAACGTTCCCTCCTAAAATAATTTCAAATAAACTAAATTTGCTGTTAATAGCGTATTGGCTAATAAATACTAGTTTGGTTGGTTTGGCATGCTAACATGGTTAACTAAGATGGTTAACATATACCATAAGCACCTTAGAACTGGTGGGCATGTTTAGCATATTGAAGTAAACTCAAACCACCACTGAGCTGCTACCATGGCTGTAGACTCTTGGTTATGTTACTGCTATACTGTAAGCCACTAAGGACCATACATGCAGACAGAATGCAGGCAGATCTTTTGTGTTTTCAAGATAGATTGATAGATATTGAAACAACGTCACTCATCCGGTACTTGGCTCTGCACTGCTAGTCGGCTTTCGATAACCGGCTTTCTGACGAGTCATTAAAGTGGTAGCAGATGGTGTGCAATATAAATTCCAGTATTTCATGATTTATTTCCCCCTTGCTAGAGAGAGACAGACAGTATAATTTGTCCAGGCTGTGAGTAAAAATCTTGTCTGTCGTCTGCGACAAAAGATTGGATATTTTTATAGGAACAAAGCCACCTTCCCGTTGTTCAGTAGGAAAAGGATTATTGAGGCAGTTTTTATGTCTGTCCTTGATTACGGTGATGTAGTTTATCGGCATGCATCTCATTCATGTCTTAAACTCCTAGACTCTGTTTTTCACTCTGCTTTAAGGTTCATTACAGGAGATGCTTATGACACACACCATTGTGTTTTATATGAAAAGGTTGGGTGGTCCTCTCTTAAAGAGAGACGTGATGCACATTGGCATATTTTTATATATAAAGCCCTGACCGGAAAACTACCACTCTATTTGACAACAATGCTGCATATTTCAGATGGGCTTTATCAAACCCGCTCAACTGAAATGCTTATGTTGTATGTTCCATACGCCCGGTCTGACCTTGGTAAAACTGCTTTTAGCCACTGTGCCCCTGACTCCTGGAACAGCCTATCCAACAGCCAACATCAAATTAAAATAAATACACTCGTAACTGTTAACCAATTTAAAGTTATTATTTTGAATCAGCCCCACTCCACTAGTAACTGTTTTAATTAGGCTATTGTTCTGCTTTATTCAATTGATCTGAATGTTTTAATTGTTGTTGTCTCTTTGTAAGCTTGTTGTGTATTCTAATTGTATATTGTGTATCTGTAATTTGTCTCGACGTCATTGTAAAAGAGGGTAACCCTCAATTGATCTTTCGAGAATAAATAAAGGAAAATGAAAATGAATGAGTATCAGGGTTGATATGGCCGTAAGATACTAAAGAAGAAAAATTAATAATATTCTGTTTTAAATGTGTTGTGTATTTTTTGAGGTCTATATTGAATAATCTTTCTACAGTTATAATTGTACTTATAATTTAGGAAGGGAGATAAAGCAGATGGGAGTGGGGGTAACATGCAGAGAATTAAAAGTAAACACCCTGCTTTACGCGGGTGATATTATATTACTTGCAGAAAATCGAAAAAGGTAATCAAAAAAATGTAATTCCAATTCAGTCTTGGCGATTACGACGACTGCATACCTTTGCATGTCTTGATGAACACATGTCATTTTTTACATGGGACATCAGTATTGACAAGACTCTGCAAGTGAAGCACTGGCAGTTATTATTGGGAAAACCAAGACTTTAAGATACATGGGCTATGCCATTGCCACCCAATTGTATCAATCTTGTGTCTCTGTCCTATTCTGCACACAAATATATGATTATTCTGAATTTGATGCCAGCAACACATTTCAAAAAAGTTAGAATAGGGGCAATAAAAGATTGGGAGAGCTGTAGAATGTTAAAGAAATACCTGTTTGGAACATTACTGACATAAACATGTTAACTGATAACAGGTGATATTATCATGGGAGGAACTTTGGGAGGAACTGCAGAGGAAAACAACAGTTTAAAAACAACATTCCAGCAAACAATTTAAGGATTTCACCATCTACAATCTATAATATCATTTAAATATTTAGAGAATCTGGAGAAATCTCTGCATGTAAGGGGCAAGGTCCAAAACTAAATTGAATAGGCATGACCTCAGGCGGCACAGCATTAAAAACCGACATGATTTTATAAAGGATATTACTACATGGGCCATGAAACACATTTTCAGTAAACACAGTTTGTCGCTTCATCCACAAATGCCTTATTAAAGAGCAGGTTAGGCACACCATTTCTGAAGCAACATAGTTGGAGACCTTTGACTAATGAAAGAGGAGGGTCAGCAGCACACCACACAGGAAAACACTGCTCTGTAACTTTCTTGTTAGTGTGTTTACACACCCACAACGTTTATCATGTAGCAGACAGGCAGAGAGTTAGACCAGTTCCTCTCTGTGTCTTATCTGGGCCAGGACACATTTGACTTTAATGGCTGATCTGCTCCACGCTGCCTACTGATGCCGTCTCTTTAGTCCACCACTGGACATCTTGCATTTACCAACCAACTGCTGGGATTCTTTTAAAGCTCGGATCAAGTTGTATGTTGACCAACTAAAAATTGTTAACAATTGTTAACTACATCATATGGGAATAACTGGAATGTGCAATATACTGGCTTTATTGTTCAGTTCCATGTCATGGCACTGGCAGAACAATTGCAATGGCCTCCAAAATCAGTTTTAGACCGCATTGTTGGCTGCGATTTTCCTGTCCCCCAGCTAGTCCAAGGCAAGGCTACACCTAAAAAAGAGCTTGTCGACAGGATTTGTGCAGATTAATTTTTTCTGAATGGCTTTTTACATGGGAGTAATGTGTAAAATATCACAGGAAAAGCACAGTTATAAATAAAAAATAATAATACTGTGGTATAATAAGATGATATTTTTAAGACTGTATTGCCCATCTCCACTGTCTGATGTGAATTTCTTACAAGGTTAGTTACGATAAACCTCTTTTTCTAAATTTGTTTTAAGATTTATTTTGGCATTTTTCAGTTTATTAGACAGATTTGGAGAGACAGAGTTTAAATGGGGCATAGAGTATAGTCGGATTCGAACCCGTTTCTGCTGCGAGGCCTGAGCCTCTATGGGGATGCTCTAACCACTACACCCCGAACGCCCCCCTTGTCCTCTTTTGTCTTTTAGCAAGACAGCATTTGTTTTCTTTCAAAGCCTACCTTAATATCCTTTCTCAGATGCAAACAAAAGGAAAATCAAAAGAGGTAAGCAGGTCTGTAGGGGCTTGATTCATTCATCCCCCACCTACCCGCACCCGCTATAGTATATCCGCACTTGCCCGCCCCCACAAGGTTCTGTCCCAAAACTCAACTGCCTACCTGCTTCGCCTTATGATTTCATTTTAAGGGGAAGCGGATGGGCCTGCGTTTAAGACAGCATTGATAAGAGGAAGAGCTTGAGTGATGTATTGTGGGTATTTTTTAAATGAAAGAACCGAGGCGGAAAACATATCCCAGCGTAATTTTAATTTGTAGGCCAACATGAATCAGTAAGCAGCAGTGTCCCCACCCGTCCGCAACAATATGAAGAAGAAGTGCTTCGCAAACAACTGCAGGTCCCGCAGGCATCCCACAATTATGCAGACCTTCTCTAACAGAGGTCAACTGTAGACTGGAAAATCTATCCAGAAACATTAGTTTGACTGTCGGATGTAATCTTTAGTCAATGAGCAAACAGTACATTAGGGGGTTGTGTCTAAAGTTCATATTGCCCACTGCTAACCCACTTACCGTATACAGATGCATCACTGTGGTTGTTTCGGCTCGTTTACACTTTCCTAAAAGGAGCTCCCAAGCATGAAGCAATAGAGCCCTTGATATCGATAGTTAACATGATTAATTATTTGATAATGCTAAAGCCTGAAGAAACCAGACGGTTCAATAATTATCTATATCAACATATTTTGTGATTAAAGAATATTGAATCACATTTGTATGCAAACATTTAACTTCACAAACGTGCTTTATCTTCCGTAAGAAAACAACACAGTAAGCTTGCCTTGTAACTTATTGAACATAATGAAACTAATAAACTGAGACTACTACGTGGTTTGGATATCTGAAAATGGATGAAGAACAAATGAATACAGTCTGCAAACTATGCCGTCGGTCAGTGCCAACAAGGACGGGAAACACAACTAATCTTTTTATCATATGAAAAGACCTCAACATCATTTCTCATTTAATTTCCATGGTTATCAACATCAATTTTATTGCGATCCACTATCGAGATTGTTCCATCACCCAGCCCTATAGTAACGGACAATACATGAATTTAATCATCAGCAGCTGAAGGTTATAAACACTTGCACAAGAACCTAAACAATACTCTGACAATTAATATGGTATGTCCTAATAAGCTGATAGTGTAAGTTTTCACTGGAGAAAGAAATCCCTATTATCAGAGTTTAAACTGTGTTATTAAGACAATCATTGTACGGACCTCTCTCACAGTGGTAATAGTATGCCATCCCTTCACTCTCCAACGAAAACTTTTTTTTCACATTACGTCATCAACTAAATGTAAAGCACAGACCACAGTGAAATGGGGAACATGCAGGTGTTTCCCTGTCCTTTCTGCACAGTATGTGTGATTGTATAGAAGTGTGTTTACTTCACACAGCGCTATGTTTAAAAGCTACATAAAAGCAGCATTGTGGAAAAGATTTTTTAGAAAAAAGGGATCAGTGTCTTTCAAATTACCCCTAACTGGTCCAACAACTCACAGGACTTCAAAAATAACACAGATTATTGTAAACAGTGACTAACTATGAAGTTTATTGGCATAGACTATGAGTCATCAGCAGGGGTGGACTGACCATCTGGCATACCGGGCAAATGCCCGGTGGGCCGGCGGCCTTTTGGGCCGACCTGGGCCGACGAGGTTCAATTAAAAAAATAAAAAAAAAAATAAAAAATCTGGGCCCGGCCCGGCCCGGCCCATGTCACACAGCCGTGGGCCGAGGTCCCTTCCCTCTCGGCCGCGCAGACTGTCAACTTAACCTGAAAGACCAATGAAATATTGGCCCATTCATCATGATTGGTTCTGTACCGGGCCTGGCCCAATCACACACACAGCGGAGGGCCGAGGCCCCGCCCCTTGGGCCTCGGCTGTCAATCACTCAATCAAGTCACGTCACTAACAGACAGAAAAACAACTCGAGAAAAACGGAGAAGAAACGGAAAGGAGACAGTTGCTGGACTAGTGGTAAGAAGTTGAAAATAAAGTTATGTTGAGAATAATTGTGTAGCTTGCTAAATTTTAAAACAGCAGTAGTTTGCCAACAGTTAGCTGCTTGCGTTAACATCATGGATAGAGCCATCTATAGAGCCATGTCAAAGTGGCTACTTTAGCTAACAACCTACTAAACATTTGCTAGCTCTCTTGTGGTTTATTTGGGGAGTTAAATAGCTCTGTTGTTGGTGTATTGAAAGAGTATCATTACTTTGCTAGCTGATCAACATTAAAGTGAGGAAGCTGTCAGTTTTTGCTTCTTGCTGTAGCCTACTTATTCAGTATAGTGGATTTAATAATGTTTTACTTAAATATACTTTTCTGTAGGCTACTGATTGTTGACATGGTTAAACATAGCCTACTTGAATTTCATTTATTTTATATATGATTTAAATGCAATTTAAAAATGCAGACTGTAATTTGACCTGAACATAAAAAATATATTAATATATCACAAAGTTAACAGTAAATGCAGAAAAGTATATTCACTCAAATATGCAACATAAAGTTGTCACACTTTCTCCTTTCACAACACTGAGTGTTTGAGGCATTAGGCTTCTCTTTTTTACAAATATTCAGAAAATTAGACCACCACAGAATTGTAGCATACTTACTTTTTACAAGCTGGTAAGTTTATTTTACTAGACCTGCTTTCTAGACCATCATGTACTTTAGAATAATACACATTAGACCATCACTTTTGTACACTTTTTTTCACATTGGTTTACTTAGTAAAACAACAATTTGTATATTGTAATGCATCTTTCCACCTCTTTAACTGATACATCCTCAAAACCTCAATCAATTGTGTGTCTCTCCTCATTTATGAAACAGGTTGAGACACCATCCACAGAGGAGGAGTCTGGAGAGAGGGAGCAAGGAGCAGGAGGTTGATTACTTTGTCCATCCTGAGCCTACCATGTTAGAGGCATTTTTGAGCACCACCCACAACAGAATACTATAGCTACTAACACTTTGTAAATATTATTGTATTATATGTCTGTACACTTGTTCAAAATAAACCAACATTTTAATTTAATTCAATGGAACAGTCATCTTTAAGGGACCGTGATAAATGTGTTCTGGTGGGTGGTCGATCAATTGTGGTGGGCCGGTCTGGGTCCAAAATGCCAGGGCCAATTTTTGGTCCCAGTCCAGCCCTGGTCATCAGGCTGCCAAAAGCAAAAGCAGTGCTTCAGAAAATAAAAGAATACATTCTCCAGGAATCACAGTGCTTCACATTTCATTTTACCCTAAACCACACCACACACTCTTTGGAGTTATGTGCTGGAAGTCCCTCTATGATCCTGTACTCAGGACATTATTTTGGCAATAGTGTGACATGGAAAAACAAGCAGTAGCAGCTTTGCAACTTGTTCTATTTAAACTGGCAAACTCATTTTTCTCCATTACAGCAGCAGTTCCTGGCATGTGACCTGGATAGAAAATTGAAGTGTTGATGTGATCAATGTACTTTCCTCTTACATGTCTGTCACTGGCTATGTTCTTCCCGTAAAGACCTAAACCCAAATGCTAAGTGCTATGACATATAGCCTAATGAATCAACACTGCCTACATGCAATTAAAATGTCATGTTAAAAAAAAATCTGGAAGATAATTTCTTGCTTTTTGAGACAACATGAAGAAATCTGCACAAGATGAATCTATGTACAGCATGTGTAGCCCTAAAATAGATACTACTTAGTATTTCCTTGTTGTGATAAAGGGTTGAGTTATTATTGCATCTACTTCTTCAGCACAGCAGTCCCCCCTACTGTGACATTCAATTTGAGAATCTGTATTAGTATTGCTGGTTGGGGATGACTAAAACATTGCAGATAACACCGCTCCCCTTTTGAAAACCAGAACACAGAGGCAACATTATGGAGCTTGAGCTGAACAGAGACTTGACAGCTCTGAAGATTATTAACTTAGTTCTTAAATTAACTGTCTATCTCTTATTTATTAGAACTACCTATCTATTATCTGACACAATAAGACAGCACCAAAACCTGCAGCCTCCAGAATGCTCCATAAAGATCATATCAGATTTCAGTAATGCCATAGATATGTTTGTTGTCATTTAGAAACAGTGTAGTTATAACAGTATAGTAGTTTGAACACGAGATAAGTTGAACACGTGTACATTTATTTTAACGGTTAAATGTCCCACTTAGAACAATTCTTTCATTACTCAATTTTAGGGATCCTTGCCAAAAATATTTTAGATGTTCTGCGTTTATGTAAAATATAAAACAAATTGTAGGCTACTACATAGGCCTACTGTTTTTTTTTTTTAACAAAAAATAAATTAATAAAATATATCGGCCCCCATAATTCCAATCTATAGGCCTATCTAATGAAACTACACCAAATCAACTGAGTGGAGACCATAGTGAAATATCAAATATCACAATGGCGGTGATAAGTAGCCTATTTCACAGCTTAGTGACAGGATGCAATCAATATTATGAATCTCTGGGGTATGCCTTTTTGTCCAACACTTTCATATTGAACTGTTAGCCAAACATAAAAGGAAAAGTGGTGTAGGACTACCGACAACACACTAGTCTCGCAAAGCCAGACCAAACTACAGCACGTAGTATACACACAGACACAGTTGTTGTTGCACGTGTCACTTTTGAGGACTTTACATCTTAGCCAGCTTCAATTGCCTGGAGACTTACCCCAACCATAACCAACCATTATTATTAGACATAGACAGTTGTTGTCCCTAATAACACAACCGTCCCCAATCAACAGGTTTAAAGTATAGTGTCGTGTCCCCTAAAGGTCGCCTAAACACACACGCGCGCACGCACACAAAGAGACAAACATAACTTACTTTGCCTGATGTCCCCTTCGGTTGTGCTGCGTCTCCAGAATCACCATACGTCGTTTTGTCGGTCTGAGTCAGTAGTCCAACACGGGCTCAAGGTAGCTAGCTAAGCCACAGACCTATCGGCTGTCTTTCCCATCAAATAAAGTAGGCTACTGTTGCTTCGTTATCTGCCCTGTCAACTAGCCTACCACTCTTTCGTCTTCACACATTTCCATAAACTCTGTCGCAACCGGACTCTTGGTAACTCTCCGCGAGCTCATTTTCTGCTCGGTATGACGCGGCTTGGGGATTGTCTCCTCATTTCATATGAGCAGATTAATAGCACACTGTAGCACGACGCTGAAGTTGGCAGCTGATTCGCAGCAGCCGATTCGGCAGTTAAGGAAAAGTTAAGGGATTCTTAAGGAGCGGCGAAGTGACTGATTCTCCGTTGTTTAACCTCCTAAATCGCCGCAATAAAGCCACATTAATTAGTCTAGATTATCTAAGAGAGTCTAACCATTCTTTAAAAACAGTTTAAAATTGATTTAACCTTTATTAAGTTTGTTTAAAAGAAAGAAAGGGTAGATTTCACAGCTTTTTTTGGGGTCTAGACCGCATTAGAACTGGTCCTGATAAACCACTGCACCTAGACTCTTCAAATCTGGACTAGAATATCACAGTGAGGCTATACATTATAGAAAACATAGTTTCTGATTTGTGAAACTTTTTTTCTATTTGTGAAAATGAAATAAAGGCACATGTCAACGCTTTTTTGGGGTCTAGACCACATTAGAACTGGTCCTGATTGAAGACCACTGCAACTAGACTCTTCAAATCTGGACTAGAATATCACAGTGAAGCTATAGATTATAGAAAACATAGTTTCTGATTTGTGAAACTTTTTTTCTATTTGTGAAAATGAAATAAAGGCACATGTCAACGCTTTTTTGGGGTCTAGGCCACATTAGAACTGGTCCTGATTGAAAACCACTGCACCTAGACTCTTCAAATCGTGACTAGAATATCACAGAGAGGCTATACATTATGGAAAACATAGTTTCTGATTTGTGAAACTTTTTTTCTATTTGTGAAAATGCAAAGAATGCACATTTTAATGGTGTTTAGTGGTCTAGGCCGCATTAGAACTGGTCCTGATTGAAAACCACTGCACCTACACTCTTCAAATCTGGACTTGAATATCACAGTGAGGCTATAGATTATAGAAAATATAGTTTCTGATTTGTGAAACCTTTACCCTATCTGTGAAAATGCAATAAAGGCACATGTCAACGCTTTTTGGGGATTCAGACGGCATTAGAACTGGTCCTGATTGAAAACCACTGCACCTAGACTCTTCAAATCTGGACTGCATTATCACAGTGAGGCTATACATTTTGGAAAACATAGTTTCTGATTTGTGAAACTTTAACCCTATCTGTGAAAATTCAATGAAGGCACATGTCAATGCTTTTTTGGGGTCCAGACCGCATTAGAACTGGTCCTGATCGAAAACCACTACACCTAGACTCAACAAGAGAAAGAGCAGGCTTCTAGTACAGGCATTTTGTGAGAAAATATGGGTGGACCTCTCAAAAATTGCAACAGAAGCCATTTCAACTGTTTTTGACTCATGAATATATAATTAATAACATACTAAAAGTCTTAAGGAATCCAAGTGGTGGAAAGTTATTTTCTAAGGGGTTTCTTAACCACACCTTTATGTCAATTTTCGGCTTCCTAAAGTACTGTTTTATGGTAGAGGGGATATGTGCAAAATTGTTAACCCCTTCAGAAAAGCTTGAAACTTGGTACACTTATACAGTTTGGGGCTCTGAACATTTTCAGATATTAAGCCATTGCAAAATTGAATCATGGTTGCCATGGAGACCATTTTACTTTCCGCCATAGCCTAATTATGCATTTTTCATCACAACTCCTGAACCAAACATAATACCACATAACTAGTGATGTCTAACCCTATGTTTTCATGGTCAGGGATTACTATGATACCACATACAACATCATAGACAGTTAAGGTCAATAGTTAAGGGTGAATCCTGGTGAATTCCATATGAGTTCCAGACCTGGAACTCATATGGAAAACTGCCATCCTGTTTGTCTCACAAAGGCCAGCATGGTCTAGTATGATGCAATTTGCACAGCATGGCAATCACCTGGGGAAAACATCCTTTGTGTTTACCCCATTGGTTGATATGAGACGTAGTGACCCTATATGCATCTACTCCGCATGTAAGTTCCTATGTGAACATGCCCACTGCCACAATTCCACCCCAATCATCAAATTTTATCAACCACTGGTGGAAGGCATTTCTTATGAAAGCAGCTGAGCCAGAGGTTAGTGACATGGGGGCTTCCACACTGATATTAGTTGTTGGGGTCCATTGGGCATGTTATGGTTGATGCTGGCAAGAGGAAGTGATAATGATTTTCTATGCAGCCGTGGTGCACATTATGACAGGGAAGATGCTAGGATTGGATTTGCATTGAAAGAGTCCTTAATTGCCTGATTCTGCCTGATGCACTTGTTGTAACTCCCCATTAGCTGCAAGGAGATCCAAAATACTATGATGAAGAGATGTCATCAGCAGATGATACCTGCTGGAGATCGGTTATAAAACTCTGGTGTCAATTAAGTTGCTGCAATATATGCAAAGCTGATAGACGATGTCTGCAGAGAAGGCTTGCCATTCTGATGTGATTCTCAGAATAAGATGACTTCTCAAATGCAAAACTGAATCCTTAAAATCCATTGGTAGACATATTTTGCAAGGTTCTGAGAATTGGGAACTTCACCTTGAAACAATATCAGAAATGCTTCCTTTCATGGCAGTATCAGGGCATAATCTCTACACAAAATCAGCTCACATCTACAGTATGTGCAGACAGGGCCGCCCATAAGGGGTAGAAAGTGTGAAGGCTTTCTAGGGCCCAGCCACTTGGGGGGCCCATGGTCTTTGGAAGCCAAGAACCTACCTAGATAACCTTTATTTTTAGATTTTTAGATATTTATGTCAATATCTATTCAAAGTTGGGTGTTTACACAGAGCCGCGGCTCCACTTAAGGCCATTTAAAAAGCAGTAGAAGCTACTTGAATCTGGGTGTGGTTGTGAAAAGTATTTGTACCCCATGAAAAAATAGGTTGGGTACCTTTTGTAGTTCTTCTACATTCTTATAAACAGGACAGGCTAGTTACTCTGTCATTGTTCTGAGTCTACAAACAGGTTTAAATTATCTCTTCCCATAAAATACATTTTTGTGAAAAAGAATTTCCCTTTGGGGACTATAACTTCTAAAGGCTTTGACATAAGTCTTCAGGTTGACACGGCCAGCCAGGTCTGACCAGTTTTTCAGAAACCTGGCCAATCGACCAACCAGCCGGGTCATACCACAATGAAGCTAACGAGCAGCATCATCCTGTTTTAATCATTGTAACCACCAAGGAATTTGTTGTTGATGTTAATTTTTAAGCGTTATATTTATTTCAACAATACCACCAAAATATTTCAAATGATTTATTGTCATCAACAATCAACAACAAATTCTTCACACAAAAAAGAAAAAAAAGGCGGTTCTCTACATGAATAACCAAACCAACCTACCCTTCAAAACTATAAAGTTGGCCTATATTTGGTTGCAACATTTAGGCTTAGTTCATTCTGCTCTCATCACTGCAAAATTACTGAAAACATTACTGAAATCATTACAAAAAATGTCTTAATCTTTGAACACAAATCTGTTCCTTCAGTTATTTCCAACTTCTTTGTGCCTTGTATCTTTCTTTGCATTAAGAACTTTTTAAGGTCTATTTTAATTTTTAATTTTTAGAAACAATACAGAAAGCAGGACCATGGTGGTTACAATGATTAAAACAGGATGATGCTGCTCGTCAGCTTCATTGTGGTATGACCCGGCTGGTTGGTCAATTGGCCAGGTTTCTGAAAAACTGGTCAGACCTGAAGACTTATGTCAAAGCCTTTTGTTTGTAGACTCAGGACAATGACAGAGTAACTAGCCTGTCCTGTTTATAAGAATGTAGAAGAACTACAAAAGGTACCCAACCTGTTTTTTCATGGGGTCCAAATACTTTTCACAACCACACCCAGACACAAGTAGCTTTTCTACTGCTTTTTAAATGGCCTTAAGCGGAGCCGCGGCTCTGTGTAAACACCCAACTTTGAATAGATATTGACATAAATATCTAAAAATCTAAAAATAAAGGTTATCTAGGTAGGTTCTTGGCTTCCAAAGACCATGGGCCCCCAAGTGGCTGGGCCTTAGAAAGCTTTCACACTTGTATACCCCTTATGGGCGGCCCTGTCTGCACATACTGTAGATGTGAGCTGATTTTGTGTAGAGATTATGCCCTGATACTGTCATGAAAGGAAGCATTTCTGATATTGTTTCCCAATTCTCAGAAACTTGCAAAATATGTCTACCAATGGATTTTAAGGATTCAGTTTTGCATTTGAGAAGTCATCTTATTCTGAGAATCACATCAGAATGGCAAGCCTTCTCTGCAGACATCGTCTATCAGCTTTGCATATATTGCAGCAACTTAATTGACACCAGAGTTTTATAAACGATCTCCAGCAGGTATCATCTGCTGATGACATCTCTTCATCATAGTATTTTGGATCTCCTTGCAGCTAATGGGGAGTTACAACAAGTGCATCAGGCAGAATCAGGCAATTAAGGACTCTTTCAATGCAAATCCAATCCTAGCATCTTCCCTGTCATAATGTGCACAACGGCTGCATAGAAAATCATTATCACTTCCTCTTGCCTTTGTGAGACAAACAGGATGGCAGTTTTCCATATGAGTTCCAGGTCTGCTGTCGGGTCATATGGTTCTGATCTCTCTCTCTAACTAATAAAGGCAACAATTATCATGGTGCAATTCGAGACACGGCCCATGACATTCTCCAGTTCCTCCAGGAAATGTTGGAGGTGGGCAAATCTCCCTCGACATTGAGGGGAATAGTGGCAGCCATAAAGGCAGCCCGTATTGGACCTCGGAAGCTGGCAGAAGGCTGTTGCGACCTTATTGCTCAGTTTCTTAGAGGTGCTCGTAGGGTTACTCCACATCGCAGAAGGCCAGCTGTCCCCCCATGGGATTTGGAGGTGGTGCTGTTGGTCTTGCAGAATGAGCCATTCGAGCCCCTGGATACAGCTAGGCTACAATGGCTTTCTCTCAAGACAGCGTTTTTGCTCGCAATTAATATGGGAGAGCTGCATGCTCTTTCAGTGCATGAGGACTGCTGCCGCTTCTTGCCAGGTGGTGCTGGGGTGGTGCTGCGCCCGAACCCTGCATTCCACCCTCAAGTCTGTTCTGAGTCCCACGCCGGTCGATCTATTGAGCTGCACCCTTTCCACCCTCCTCAGGAAGGTGAAGCAGGGTGGAGTCACTACTGTGCCCAGTCAGGGCCCTAACAGTGTATCTGCATCGGACACGTGGCCATAGGACAACGGACCAGCTCTTTGTCTGTTACAAGCCCAACCGTCTTGGACAGCCAGTCTCCAAGACCAGGCTTGCCCACTGGGTTGTGGATGCTATCCAGCAGGCATATGAGAGGGCAGTCAAGCCGACCCCAGTAGGGGTGCGGGCGCACTCCACACGGGGCATTGCTACGTCATGGGCCCTATGGCGAGGGGCCCCTCTATCGGAGATTCGTACGGCGGCCTCTTGGTTGACCCTGTCGACTTTTATCCGGTTCTACTGCATGAATGTGGCAGCCAGCACCCCATTCTTGGAGCGAGTGCTGGGCTCAATGCAGCAGGACGGTGCGCGTTTGGGCTAGGCCATCTACCCATTCATGGCTGGCTTTAGCGTCTTGCAGGGCCAGATTAGCCTTTGTAGCGTCTGGCGCCTTGGCGAGGAGTGTGTACATATGTATAATTGTAAATAGTTCCTTTATACTGGGCACATGGGTGAACACTGGTGGTGGTGACGTGTCATTCGAACTCAACTGCCTTTTTTTATTTAGGCTCCCGCAGGAGCAGCTGGGTCTGCTTGGTTTCCTCGCGGTGTGTCTTACAGAAGTCCCCGTACATATGGAATATGTAAGGTGGAGAGATAGTCTTGACACGATAGAGAACGGTTGGTTACGTTGTATCCCAGGTTCTCTGAGTGGAGAGACTAGAACTGGTCCTGAAAAACTTGAAATGTAACTTTATTGCATTTTCACAAATAGGAAAAAAGTTTCACAAATCAGAAACTATGTTTTCCATAATCTATAGCCTCACTTTGATAATCTAGTTCTAATGCGGTCTGTACCCCAAAAACGCCTTGACATGTGCCTTTATTTCATTTTCACAAATAGAAGAAAAGTTTCACAAATCAAAAACTATGTTTTCCATAATCTATAGCCTCACTTTGATAATCTAGTCAATATTTGAATAGATGCAATGGTTTTCAATCAGGACCAGTTCTAATGCGGTCTGGACCCAAAAAAAAACTTGAAATGTAACTTTATTGCATTTTCACAAATAGGAAAAAAATTTCACAAATCAGAAACTATGTTTTCCATAATGGATAGCCTCTCTGTGATATTCTAGTCCAGATTTGAAGAGTCTAGGTGCAGTGGTTTTCATTCAGGACCAGTTCTAATGTGGTCCAGATGCAAAAAAAGCGTTGACATGTGCCTTTATTTCATTTTCACAAATAGAAAAAAAGTTTCACAAATCAAAAACTATGTTTTCAATAATCTATAGCCTCACTATGATAATCTAGTCCAGATTTGAAGAGTCTAGGTGCAGTGGTTTTCAATCAGGACCAGTTCTAATGTGGTCTAGACCCCAAAAAAGCCTTGACATTTGCCTTTATTTAATTTTCACAAATAGAAAAAAGTTTCACAAATCAGAAACTATGTTTTCCATAATATATAGCCTCACTATGATATTCTAGTCCAGATTTGAAGAGTCTAGGTGCAGTGGTTTTCAATCAGGACCAGTTCTAATGCGGTCTGGACCCCTAAAAACCATTAAAATGTGCATTCTTTGCATTTTCACAAATAGAAAAAAAGTTTCACAAATCAGAAACTATGTTTTCTATAATGTATAGCCTCTCTGTGATATTCTAGTCCAGATTTGAAGAGTCTAGGTGCAGTGGTTTTCAATCAGGACCAGTTCTAATGTGGTCTAGACCCTAAAAAAGCGTTGACATGTGCCTTTATTTCATTTTCACAAATAGAAAAAAAGTTTCACAAATCAGAAACTATGTTTTCTATAATCTATAGCCTCACTATGATAATCTAGTCAAGATTTGAAGAGTCTAGATGCAGTGGTTTTCAATCAGGACCAGTTTTAATGTGGTCCAGATGCAAAAAAAGCAGTGAAATCTCCCCTCTCTTTCTTTTAAACAAACTTAATAAAGGTTAAATCAATTTTAAACAGTTTTTAAAGAATGGTTAGACTCTCTTAGATAATCTAGACTAATTAATGTGGCTTTACTGCGGTGATTTAGGAGGTTAAACAACGGAGAATCAGTCACTTCGCCGCTCCTGAAGAATCCCTTAACTTTTCCTTAACTGCCGAATCGGCTGCTGCGAATCAGCTGCCAACTTCAGCCTCGTCACTGTAGCCTACTATGATGATGGTGGTGGTAAAGAGGGGGGAGCTAAATGCCTCATAACGGTTCAGCTGGTTTGTGACTTCTGACGCTTGACCACCCACCCACGGATCGCTTCTTCCGTGTTTGAAACGGAAGCTTTTTTTTCACAGGAATACCATTTTAGTCAACACCAGAGCTTATAGACAAAATAGTAGTGGAATTTTACTAAGTAGGCTACATTTCCTATAGCCTACATTTACTAGAGTAGCCTATGTCCTTGATGACAAGTTTAAAATAGTAGGCTAATACTTTACTTTAGTAGCCCACTTACATTTTGTGCAATCTCATAGTTCTATTCCACTACCCTATTATAGGCCTATTATAGGCCTATGCCATAGGGAAGTAGGACGGTCTACATTTTAGCCTACTCCACTGCATTTAAATAACATAGGCCTACTTTCAGGATATGATTTTACATATAGCCTACCATCAGCAACAACATTAAAGTCATCAGTAGTTATTGATAGGCTAATACAATAGTAGGCTATATGCTACAATAGGCTACAGTGTCTGGGTAGCCTAATGAGTTCTTATCATACTATCTATGGTTCTTATTGGCTACTTTTAAGTGGGCTTAATTTTTCTGATGATATTTCCATAATTTGACTTAATCTGGAGCATATATTGTTACTTGCTTCTATAGGATCTGAATTCTTCTCCCACCACTGCACTTAGTAGCTTACAATACACAACAGACATAATTTATTTTGAAAGATTAGCCATGAAAAGTCCCTTGAAGTCATGACAAATGTAAAAAAAAATCCAGCCAAAAATAAAACTAACTTTTACCAAATGTCTTCATCATTACTCCGAAATTATCTCTTGAAGTTCTCAATCAGCATCGCAGGAGTATATCAAGCCACTGCAAAACCAGGACACCTGTGCAGTATGATTATTGGAGTTCCTTATATTTTTACCTTTTGTTTTGGCAAAATATATATTGTTTTTCTATTTGGTGCTCATTCGCCCCAATAGTAAAACTGATGATCACACATGGACAATGTTACATGAAAAGTAAACTGTTTCCTTTATCTTCTTTTATCCTGCATATTCAAAGATCTGGTTATAGTATCGGGTTCAAAGTGAACGTGAATTAAACCCACTCAAGTCATCTATCTTCTGGCTTTGTTCTAATGTGGAATGGTTCCTTTCAAAGGACCGGCCAATTGACTGCTGTATTGATTCATTAGGCTAATGAGTAAATGGAGACAATATCAGGGATCAAATTGTGGTTTATTGGACACTGCAACTGATAGCCTACGTGTAAAAGAAAGAAAATGTTAAAGCCGCAATGTTAAGTAGTATTCTAAGCTAAGTATGAAATAAAAGTTAAGCTGCTATCCAAGTGAAGCATGTGGACCACAACAGCAACTGTTATTGACAGTACTTATGAGAATGAAATAACAACTTGAAAGTGTGAAAGAGATTACAGGTTTCACAATGCTTTATTGGATTCGAATGGACACTGTGTTGTTACAGCTGTAAAAGCATTGGAAGAGCTCCAGGTAATGACATGTTCAACAGTTTAGAAATAATTCTGGAGAGACCTTGGACTCAAAATGAGAATTCAGTTTAATAGAGCTGGCGGAGTCTGTTTTGATGCGTTGATGTCTAGTGACCTTGTCTTGAGCAACACGTGCAGTCATAATAAGGTCTGTTATAACTGCCGCTTAAATGTTTATTCAACTGCCAGGTGTCTGGCTTACAGTCTGTTGTTGGAGGCATTGTAAAAACATATACAAATAAATTCCAAATTCCTATTCTCTGAAAGCATGTCCGAAAGTCAACATAGCATGGAAGCCCATGTTAAAGGTGCTACATGGAACTTTTAAATATTTATTAAATCGTTTTTTCCCTCTGATGATCATTAATTACATGTAATGAGACCATCAGTGCAAATAAGGCTATTTTTATATAGTGTTTCTTAATGCCTTTGGCATGGGTACACTCACCCAGGAACTATAGCTGGCTGGAAAAAACACTGTCGCTTTTGTCCAAAGGGAGTGCAAGAATGAACACAAACTGAAAGTTCCTCGGAGCACCTTTAAAGTGTTCTAGCTCCTTCCAGCTCATCCGACCGTCCTTGAGTGCTATCTCTTTTGGACGTATTCAATAAATACAGTTGTTGTGTGGGGACAGGGTGATATGTGGGCAACATGCACAGTTTTGTTTCAATCTTGAAGAACAGAGAAGGTGGTTGGACCCTGCTCAGTTGGTGATCATAGATTAGACTCACCTGCATCTGCTGTTTTCTCCACAGGCGGCTCCTGTTGACCTTTTAACCTCGGCCTTATCTCCTCTGTGGCAGCGTGGGAATGAAAGCAGTGAAGTACATTTCACAACCAAACCACAGATATGGCACATGTTCCACATATTCAGATTTAAAGATGTCTCTTAAGGTTCTCACATAAAATGCAGTCCTGAGGGAAACCACAGACGAGATGGCTGATCTCAAAATGGTTGATCATCTACAGGAATTCATGTGACATCAGCAGGAACAGATATATATATATATATGTTAATTAGTTTATTATTAATTTTTGCTTATTTAAAAACAAACTTTCAATAGCAGACTAAGAACCTTTTTTATTTGGTTTTATCTTGGTGCATTTTAAGCAGCAAAACAGCAGATACTTGAATGTACTGTAAGCGATAGGGTGATCTCACAGCCATGCGGCTATTTTAGTTTTAAAACCAACCGGGGGTTTCCAGGCCCTGTTTGACAAGAAACAAACCTCTTGTTGAGTTAAATCTTTTAATGGGGCATGCTTATGTACAGTATAATTAACAATAAGTCAATTCAACTCACATTGCATTGCATTGCTATAGTCCACAGTCCGAAGGATAAAAAAAATACAAATACAGAATGAAAAAATATCATAACTATATTATAGATGATAAAAATAGCTAATTTACAAATTGAAGATTTCAAAGAAATACATTATCAAGTGGTCACTGGCCTATATTTTCAGCTGCTAATTTGCATTAATTTTGTTTTTGCACATTTGGTTATATAATAGGTCTCATGTGCTCCTGCATAACACACACTACTGGGTACATTAAAGATCCTCAGCAGACAGACGGAAGAAGACTGGATAAACGATACTTCACAGCAGGGCCGGCGGTAGCCAGGGGCCAGGGTGGGCCGTGCCCACCCAAATGTGGGCTGTGCCCACCCAATCAAAAATAAAATATGATGTGGGAATCATGGTTTGGCTACAGATCAATGGGTATAAACCTAATGTATGTACATTACTTTTCAGCAGTGGTGCAAACACTTTTACCGTGTTTAGATTACAAAAATGTATACACACTGTTCGAAAAAGCCTGTGACCTACTTGTAAAGGCATGACTCGTTAAAAACAAAAGCAGAAAAATAAAGCTTCTCTATTAATTTCTACGTTCACACTCTAAGAACCGTGACTGTGATGTGTTTTTAAAACCAGACGGACCATCATGTCAAGTTCCCCAGACACTCTACAGTTTTGTTTCCCCACCCACGGTGACTGCTTTCTAAGCAAACGGAATGCCCTGATATCACGCTCCTGCTTGAGGGTCAAGGAGGCCTTTTCCACTGTCACACAGTGTTGCTCGCAGCATCCTCGGGCTTCTTGCGTGATCAATTCCTGCTCCGTGAAGGCCAGGCTGAGCTGAGAGTGGGTGTAGTTTCCAGTGCAGAGGTTGTTAAAAAGGCTTCTCCTCTCCTGCAACATGGGACTCTTAGAGGTGCAATATAATCTACTGCTTCTCTGAAATCTTTCCAGTGACAGCAGAACAGAATATCCAACAGAACAAAACAAAATCTATTTCAGTTATACACCATTTTACAGCAGGGTTCCTGTAGTACTGTACTGTCAGGATGAAATGGTTAAAGGTGGAGTCAGCGATTCTGGAGAAGGCTTGTTGTCAAAATCACCTTTTGTCAAAAACAGTGGATATCCCACCATAGCTAGCAACATACTGTACTTGTTTACAGAGCATAGGTTTTGTATTAACACTGGATTTTGTTTCAGCCCACAAACATTACGTACAGTAATCGGGTTGTTAGGAGATATTCACTGATTTGTTTTTCTTTAAATATTGTTCCTTGGGGGGCGCCCTTAGCTCAGTTGGTAGGGCGTCCCCCCCCAGGGGCCTCGGCCAGCAGCAGACCCGGGTTCGATTCCAGCCCGCGGTCGTTCTCTGCATGTCACTCCCCTCTCTGCCCCATTTCAACTCTGTCTCTACACTATCAATAAAGCATAAAAATGCCAAAAAATATCTTTAAAAATATTGTTCCTTGGTTTACCATTACATCTCTATTACTGTAGGTCGCTGTGATGGAGCTTGTGAGCTACCTGACTGTAACCAGCGCGCTCCAGATGAGTCAGGTTGTGGAGAAGTGTGTGCAGGCCGTCTCCCGGTACCTAAGTCCCACACTGCTGGCTTTCTTAAACCCAGAGAAACACTCAGAGGAGAAGGACTTCCAAGGCACCAGCAGCTTCATAGAACAGGAGGAAAGGGATGCAGAACTGCCCAGCCCCGGCATCCAGGAGGCACACACAGAGGTAGGGGGAGCGGTTGCCATTCAGTCCACAGTCCGTCAAGCAACCAAGGTGGATTTTCGAGGACTGAGGAAGTTCGGACGTGATGAGAGGATGGTTATGTCTAAAATAGAGTAAAATGAAGATGTAGCATGTTTTCTCCATTCCCTGGAGTTAGAGAAAGATGGAGACATCCAGGCTGTCCACATAAAAAAACAAGCCATCATATCAAGCTGACAATGACGACACAGGGAAAGAGAATCGAAGAGAAGGGAATGTTCTTGCTGGAAGAAAGTGAACGAGAGCTGATGGACTCCAATCTGTTTTGCATGTCTGGAGCACATCTACCAAAGAGTTCTCCTTGCTCTGGAGACGAGCTAACAGGAGATCCACAGAGCCTATTTGGTCCAGAGGCCATACCTGTGCCGGAGGTGTGACAGAGCCTTCCAGCACCTGGAGAGATATGCGGAACACACCTCAGGTAGTAACAATGTCTGTGTTACCACCTGAAGGAACACAGACAGTACTTGTGTTTGATGTGCGGGAAAGGCTTTTCACAGAAGAGCAACCTGACCAGCCAGTCGCCACGTACGCGTCCGCACGTACGGTGTCAAGCCTTTTCTGTGTCCGCTGTGCCACAACACATTTTCCCAGAGGGCCACACTGCTAGACCACCTCAATCTGCACACGGGAGATAAGCCCCCATGAGTGTAACTACTGTGCTTGGCACTTTGCACACAAGCCAGGCCTCAGGCGCCACCTTAAGGACACCCATGATAAGAGCAGCCTGCAGAACCTGCTTGAGTCGGCTGTCGAGTGACGATCAAATTTGATGTCTAATGTTTAATGTGGCCTTGACACCATTCTTGGATAGCATACATCAAGGTATAACTCTTAATGTTATATTTGTTTGGAAGATATTTTATGTACAATATGTAAAAAAATAAAAATAAAATGTATCAGAAAAAACAGTACATAGAGGGATTAGCTGGGCATTGGGTCTTGCATGGTATGGTGCAGCCAAATAATTGTGTGCATCTGCAAGCATAGATTATTCTGCCATACCAAGAAGACATGCTGTATTTAACTATATATAAGCTAGAAGAGAGCAACTATCGTAAGTCGAAATATGTAATAAATAAGGCAGTGAACATTGCCGCATGCAATGTGGACCCTGCTGTGATCACTGCAACAAAGTCTGGTGAAACCATTGTTTACTTGATAAAAGAAGTAAGTTGTTTGATATTCTATTTTTGACTGACTGAAAACTGTAAAATATATCAATTTAATACAGATCATGTGCATGTTCTGAAATTGAGGCTAGGGTTCACAGACACGAGCATTGCTTCACCATTTGACCCCACTGACATTATGCTCGGCTCTCTGAGCATTACGTTATAAGTGAGTGGGTTCTGCAGGGCTGAGAGGGTTTCCATGCTCTCTTTCTCTCCATTCATTCATTCCCTTCATATCTCTCCTTTTAACCTCCTAGCCCAGATATGCACCCGTCATCTCAGTGAATAGGAACAGTTGTGGTTTTCCTCAGGGCATCCCAAGGCGCCACTGAGTTGATATTTGTGAGTCTGTGTGAGCAGACAAATAGTGAACGCATGATGCCGTGTGTTTGTTTCAGTACAGGAATTTGCGCGAGAATGTGTGTTTGTGTGTGTGACCAAGGAAGACAAAAAAAATAGACAGAAATAGAGTAAAATATATCAAAGCACATGTAGAGCGTCCACCTATGTCCCGGTGCGTTTAAAATATAGCCATACCTCCCTGAGAATAATTTACACATAATACACAGTGTCTAATGCACACACACACACACACACACACACACACACACACACACACACACACACACTCAAACAGTAGAGAAGATGTGGAATTCAGGGCATCTCCATTATGAATGAGAGGCTGGGAGGTATAAGATATGAGGAGGATGAAGGCAATAGGGAAGAGGGAGGAAAAGTGGTTCATGCAGAGAGTGATGAAAGGGATTTATATAGTGAGAAAAGGATGCATTTTCTTCTGTCTTTTGATCATTAAAACATGTAGCTATACATTCATGTGCATGACCATGAATGCATGCATATGTGGGAAGACAGATAGTGGGAAATCACCCCACTGCAAGAAAAATTCCAATCTTCCCTTCAGTTCGACCAAAAATATGACTGAGGGTCCATCCTCACAATATGTAAGGTTGCAGTAAACTTTGACCTCCAAAATCTAATCAGTTCACTCTGGAGTCAAAGTGAAGGTTTGTGCTAAATGTGACAAAAACCCCTCAATGCATTCGTGAAATATTGTGCTCACAAGACTTGAGGTCACAATAATCTATGACCTTTGACCTCCAAAATGTAGTCAGTTCATTCTTGAGTCAAAGTTGACATTTGTGCAAACTTGGCCCCGACGGACGTACGTACAGACTTAAGTACGGACAACCCTAAACATAATGCCTCTGGCATTCGGCTATCGCCTGCACAGAGCCAGAAAAAAGAAGTAGCATACTGCTAATGCTGATGGGAATGTCATGTGTTTTGCAGGTATTTGGACATTAACCAAAGTATAAAGTAAATGAAAGTTTTGACCTGAGGACCTCTAACTAGATTACCATTCCTTTTCTGGGCAACCCTCAATATCTGTGGAAACTGTCATGGATTTCCATCTAATAGTCTGTACTAAAGCAATGGACAGCTACACTAGCTGACAGTGAGTCACAGATAAATGAATCATCCAAATAAAATATTCAAAGTTTTAACTTCGGTTCCTCTTCCAGTAATGTTATCTGGACTCATTATGTAAGAGTTCCTTACTGTGTCAAATGAACCACTTGTTGTCACCACGGAGACAAGTGCCTCTTCAAACTTAAAGTAACTAGAGTTTCTTTTTTTAAGCCAACAGCTTTGCACATAGCCTACATGTGTGAGCCTATCGAATTAATAGGATTTACCTCAGTAGGCTACTTATCAATCCAGTGTTTTACTGACTGATGCAGTTTATAAATAGGCTTGCTTAATATAACTGGATTATATTTGGCAAAATTACAATGAAAGCTATAGTACGTTACTTCTGGGGGTGACACCAGTTTGTAAACACTGCCATGCTGAGAAATATATTTTTGTTGAGCTGATGATGCTTAATCAACTTTGTGTCAACTCGTTTGGCGATGGCTTGAATGTAACCGACGTTCATTTGTAAGAAACATTTACGCAATAGCTATAAGAAGGCCTATATTCACTTCAGATAGACTTTAGTTATTATCGAATCCTGTCACAGCCTTATAATCATACATCTAATTTAAGGTTATTCTAAATAAGTGTGTGTTATT
The DNA here is from genome assembly GCF_949987685.1 of Ammodytes marinus. Lineage (NCBI taxonomy): Eukaryota > Metazoa > Chordata > Actinopteri > Uranoscopiformes > Ammodytidae > Ammodytes > Ammodytes marinus. Next base: position 13,645,715 of record NC_137222.1, read on the forward strand.
CAAGCCTTTCCAATGAGTCAGAGCAAATCAAACGCATGTATTTATGGTTTTGCTATGGGAGGGTAATACATAATGAGGAAGGAAAACTGGGTTCAGTTTTTCTTCCGCTCCGCCACTTCTCTAAACGTACAGCTACAATAAAACGAGCCGGGACTGTGCGAGAGTTTGTATGTGTGAACTTTTCTCTGGACAGGCGCACTTGGCGATGAGGCGCATCCTTCGCTGCTCTGCCGCTCTGTTCCTTTAAAATCAGACAGCCCACGCCTCGAAAAGCGGCTTGTTCCGGCTTGCCCCTTTACATCTTTTTATCCTTGCTCACGAAATTAAAATAGTGCCCACCTCACCACTCCCCATGCATTCATGCAAGAGCATTTTTCTTGAACCATGGGACAGTTTACCCAAAGAGAGAGAAAAATAAAACGGTCTCGGGTAGAGTGTCCGTGATGCGTATAGCGGTTCAGCAGCAGCAGCTCTCCGCATGTGCAGCCCGGTGACTGAGGCGCAGTTCAGACACCATCATAGGCGGAGCGATACCACCATCTCTTCTCTAGCCCCGGTTTGTCAAGCCGAGAGTGTGTGGCTCACTGTACCTGCTGAGCCACCGTGTCCCTCCTTTAACCTACTGTCGGAAAGAGGGGCAGAGAGGATCCCAACCGGACTGAAGCCACCTGCCTCTAATGCCCTATAATGCAGTGCCATACAGCTGTTACGTCAAGACTTACCACCCAGGGCTGGCTGCTGCGGTTGTTTTGCAACTGATGAAGATTTTTCCCCCCCTCATATAGCCCTATATCATTACTATTTTTGAAACGCTTCTGGGGACGTTTGTGAATATGTTTATTCCGGTGCTGTGGTGTGGTGCGTGAGGTAAGTGACTTATCCAGAGGTGCGCGCTTTCTCCAGCTCGTCAAATTGTTTTTTTTGTTACATGTGTCTAAAAGCCTTTGAAATGTTGATCTCAGATTTGGACTGTTTTCTTGTTTTTGTTCTCCTCTACTGTTAATGAGGGGTCGTTAGCTGACGGGTGTCAGAAATTAGATTAGAACTATTTGCCTAACCAGCCCCATCCATCGTGAATTTTCTGCAACTGGTGCTGATGATGGGAAAGAGCTGTAAAACGGCAGGTTGTATTGAAATGATGGGCCCGTTGCTAATCTCCAGCTGCGAATGCAAAGCAGGGAAAGAGTTGAGTCAGTCGTTGCAATGCTGTAAGGAAGTGTAGGCTGCAATGTCGGAGACATGGTGCTGATCTTCCAAACATGATGATTGGGAATATTTCTTAAACGTGACATTTATAGTGGAACGTCCCTTTAGTTGTCAAAGTGACTCCTTGGTTTGAGCACAGCAGTTCCAAGTTCAGGTGTTGCATGTTATTTGCTGTAACCTCCAGTCTTTAAACGCAGCGCTGTCATTTACTCATTATAAAGTTGAATTGTGCAGCAGCAGCCTGTCATGTTGGAGGTTATAGGCTACAATATAACCTGCTGATTCGAAACTGCTAGCAACCTGATTGCTGCTGTTATTTCAGACACACCTCACAGGGGGTAATATAGGTTTATACTATACTGTACATGTGCTGTGTACTACAGCCGCTAGTGAGCTGTAATAGTTCACCCAGCCTCCCATGCAGGAACTACCTCCCACACACTGTGATGACAGACACGATGAATAAGTAATCAGAAAGAGCCACATATCCCCACTGTACACTCTAAAACAAGCAGACAGTGAAACCACTGTCGTAATCCTTAAATTAAATATGGAGGTAAACATTTTCAAGTATCACAGAATAACTAACTGCTATAGCACCATGATTGCTGCCGTACAAGAACAAGATTCTAAATGATGCCAGTATATGAGTAGGGTTGTATTGCTATTTTTGTGGGCAAGTTGAGCGTTTTTCTTCTTCTTCAAAGATTAACAAGCATCACCAGTTCCCAATGTAAAACATTATCCATATCTTTATCCTCTTTATACCTGCTTGCTGACTGTGGTTAGAAGACCTCCTTCCACCTTGCAGTCAATGGGCGACGCCTCCTCTAACCACTGAAAGTGATAGTTTACAGTTTTTATTCTTATGAACGCACAGGGCATATGCATTTGTTGTCGGAAAACATTTATTTATAGGACAAAAAGCTTGAAGTGTTTCACTCAGTTAGTATTCTTTCTATAGCTTGCTCGACTTTTAAGTGAGTGGCGTTTTCTTTTTCTTCCTCGGTGGGCACAAAGTTTCAGTCTTGTTGGGCGTAACCCCACCAGGCTGTTCCAAAAGTATGTGCTGAAGATTTCATGTTAAATATCTGTTTGTTGTTCATGTTGCAGAGGGGACTGCTTTAGTATCAATGTCAAAAGTGATAAATATTTAAATTGTTTTGAATACCAAAACACCAACACTTATCAGAACAGCCTGTGTGTGTGTGTGTGTGTGTGTGTGTGTGTGTGTGTGTGTGTGTGTGTGTGTCTCAAAATGAGTAAATTGGAGTAGTGATTATAGTGAGACTGGCAGATAGATCACAGATAGATCGCAGAATGAGACTGTTGTTATCAATGTGTTCGGATTTACTTCCTTCCTGATTGTTTCATTTCAAGTCTGTGTCTCTGTGAGCCAGTGACATCACAAACAGTTGCATCTTTATTCACACACACACACACACACACGCACGCACACACACACACGCACACGCGCACACACACAAACACACACACACACACACACAATATGGAATGTTCTAATTCTGGGATCACGGTGACGGTGAGAAGGAGACGGCAGGCCTCATATTACTCCAGATTCCTTGGCTTTGCAGGTTCTACTCATGTTCTGTGGCAAGGCGTGTATGAGTGTTTGTGTTGGTTTCTCCATCCATGCATCCGTTTATTATTTGTGTTCCATTTGTGTGCAAGTAGTGGAGTATGAATGTTTTGGGGCGATATGATGTTGTGGGTTCTTCAATCGGATGATGCAGGTAGAGCTGCAACGATTAATCGACAAATCGATTATTAATCGATTATTAAAATAATCGCCAACTATTTTGATAATTGATTAATCGTTTCAAGTAATTTTTTTATAAAAAAATTCCAAATTCTCTGATTTCAGCTTCTCAAATGTGAATATTTTCTGGTTTCTTTAATCCTGTTATGACAGTAAACTGAAATTTCTTTGTGTTTTGGACATAACAATACATTTGAGGACGTCAACATGGGCTTTGGAAATGTTATCAACATTTTTCACCATTTTCTGACATTTTACGGACCAAAACACTAACCGATTAATAATTGATTAATCGAGAAAATAATCGACAGATTAATCGATTATCAAAATAATCGTTAGTTGCAGCCCTAGATGCAGGTCTTGCTCAACCGCCCTGAGACAGCTGGCCCCTTGTTGCTGCCACTGGTTGTTGTGGAATCTATAAACGTGTCAGACAACCATTATTATTATTATTTTTGTGGGGCTTTTATGGATAGTTGATGGTTGAGATTTTAAGGAAAAAGTGATGGGAGGAAAGCGAGGAAGACATGAAACGCAGATCGTCTTGCCAGAATTGCCGTGATGGCTGTTACATCTTATTTATGAGATCTTTCTAGTTTACTAGTTCACACACACACACACACACACACACACACACACACACACACACACACACACACACACACACACACACACACACACACATACACACATACAGGCCCATTAGTGTCCCTCTTTACAAACAGATTAATGTGGCAATGCTGCATTTTATACACGTATGAAAAGACCTGGCAATGTGACAACATCAACCTTTACCCCTATTTTGCCCTAACCATAACCCACTACAGCCAAAGTCCAAATCCAATGAAGTCCCTTGAAAAGTGAGAATGGGCCAAATTGTTGTCCTATAATGTTCACACCTCATAGTTAAACTCTGTCTCAAAACTCTCCCTCTTGAAAGGTGCCAAAGGAAACTCCAGATGCCCTCCCCCACATAGAGGGGGGGGGGGGACAAGTGAGGACTCACTGTCCTGAGCCAGAGGAATAGCTTGCCAACTGTTGGCTGTAAATACACAATGTACTTCCCATCCACCGCGTGGTAGAGTGGGTGGCTCAACAGGCCAGAACACTGCTCAGGTCCACCAAGCCTTTTCCCTCAACAAGTTTAAGTATAAACAGATTTAGCTCTTCAAAATGGACACTCTGGGTACAGTTTAGTCAGGAATGAGACCTTAAAGAATATGAAAAAAGGAGCTTGCGTGTCGATTTCCTCATTTGAAAAGAATCAGTGAAGGGAGAGAGGAGCCCTGATGAGGAAGTTGAGGTCTCCTGTAACAATGCATCACGCCCACTTCTCCCTGCTGTCACAAGACTAGACTTATTCATGACTGTGTGGGGGCTTTATTTATTTTTTTGTCTGTAGGGCCTATGTGTGCATTGGCTCGCCTCCATTCTTATATGAACAACAGTGTTCCATTCAAGAAATTAATGGAAGTCTTGTGCACATAGTGTGGACTCACAATGTGCTGTGAAGTACTTGTGGACTATTAAAAATACACAGCGCACAGACTTGTATATAGCTTCGTGTGCAGGAAGAATTATCAGCTCAGATTGAACGGCAGGGGCAAAGCACGTGCTCTAAGGCCAGATGACCTCTTGTATAATGCTACTGTGTATAACCCCCACCCCCACTCCCCCCACTAAAAAAATGCAGCAGTTGCTCAGGAACAGGTGTCATTCAACGTGATTTTTCTGCCAGTGAATCACGGTTAACAGTTGCCCAGAGACCCAGGCTCGCGCGACAAGATACACACTGCCCACCTTCTTCACCTCCAAGCCTCACACACACCCCTCCTCGAGTCCGTTTCATCACACAAGTGCCCTCGCTCCTGCCTCAGACGGTGGTTCAGCAGTCTGTGGTGCTGCTATAGGCTTAAACCGGTGATATATTTAATGTGCGCTCTTCTTCGTGGAAGGAAATATGATGCGCGAGGACATAGAGGAGCTTGTCCACGCGCGCAAGGAGGCAACGTGGGATCCGAGCGCTGCGGTCAGTTTGGTTTTGGAAGGTGCGTATAGGCCATAACTTGCATTAGAACTGGCACATCGCCATATTTACATACATGGACACACATATGATAGGTAACTTGAGATTCAAATGCATTTCCGTAGTGGAGCTCTGGACAAATGTGGTGTTCACGATGGATGGCGTTCAGCGCGTGCGTAATGCGTGCGTAATGCGACCGGGTCTCGTTCTCCTTCTATCGGACTCTGCTCGCATGTTTATTGTTCAGATATTTGGTTTATTATTCTGTTCAACAGTTGTTATTCAAGCTCAGACAATTCCTATTAAACTCCGACAGTCATATTATTGGTCGTTAATTTTTTTAATATATGTAGCATGTCTTTTTTTTCACACACATTCAGCCTTTTGTAGACTAATACTTAATAAATATATATATATATATTCTGTGTGAAACGGCCTTGTTTTATGCACACATAAGATGCATGGCTGAACAGGCTCTCAGAATCACACATGCTCACTGTGGTGCTTTGTCCTCTCTAATCTCCTTTACTTACTTTGTGTGTGTGTGTGTGTGTGTGTGTGTGTGTGTGTGTGTGTGTGTGTGTGTGTGTGTGTGTGTGTGTGTGATTGTGTGCGCGTGCGTGTGTGCGTGCGTGCCCAACCCATTCCAACGAATCGCTTTTTCTCAGTTTTGATGGCACCTGTTATGTGAGAGTAGTACCAGCTGTTATTTTGGTGAGCAGTTTGAACAGATGCGACAGACTCTAAAATGCAACAGGTGTTTACTGTCTACTGTCTCCAAACCACTTGGCATTATGGAGTGTTTTTTTCTTTTTTCGTTTGAGTGTATCCTATCCGAGGCTCTGCTTTTGGTTAATTAGATGACGCATCAAATAGCAAGAGGTCCTAGAAAGAGTAGCTTGTGCGTCGGTAGGAGAGCATTTCCTGTGTGTGAAATGTTTTTATAGAATTGTGCAATGTCAAAGCAAGTCAAGTAGTCTTTATGAATATAAAAGAAATCTTAATTTGCAAAAACAAAAACATTTGTTTAAATAAAAGAAATATGTGCCTATAGCTGTGTTTATGGGAGGGGATAAGGGTCCATGTTTGGCACCGTGCCCAAGTCAATACAGTCTTGTATTGTGCTCATCAAAATAAAACAACTCAATGAGTCAGTTGGAAGATGTTTGGGAAACATTTGACATTAGCAAACACTTTGACCTACAAACTGAAACAGGATGATGGTGGTATTATTCAGCCTTTTCTGTCTCAGCTTGCAGTGTTTACCACTTGTGCATGTAATGATTTGCTCATTCGGTATTATTACGATTCAGTGTCAGCCTTCATTAGACAAGACAAGATTCTGTTTGACTGATCTCGCTCTCAAAACAATTACTCAGCCTTGGACCTTTATTTCCTATATACCCAAGAGGTAATATCTTTCTAAGCTTATGCTACTGTGTCGATTGATCTGTTGATTTAGAAAAAAATGTGGTATTTGAAAGAATGTAGTTTCCTACTTGCTTTTATTGGTAGTAACAGGCCCTCTTTCAACTAGAAGAGGATGTAATGATAAGAAGTTATCATTGGTGCAGTACATTTTTGATCTTTTATGATGCTTAAATTATTTCCCATGCGTATACTGTTTTTATATTAGATTGGTTAAACATAGACCTGGACTCGTTACTGAACAAACTGTGTTCTTAGAAATTATTTTATGTGTTTCTTTCTGACACAATGTTGTGGATAATTTGGCTACTACCTCTTTTGAGAAAGAGAGAGAGAGAGAGAGAGAGAGAGAGAGAGAGAGAGAGAGAGAGAGAGAGAGAGAGAGCTTTTATTGCCACATTAGATTACATCAATTTATGAGTTTTATGGTGAAAGGCTGAAGAGTGTCTGTGTGGTTGGAAAAATACCTTTTGTGATACACTAATGCTGCGCCTTTATTTGATTCATAACATTCAAATCAATAAATAGGGCATGATGTGTGTGTCATTGTCTGTCAGCCCTTACAAAGCTCTTATAACAGTTTATTTCCCTTCTTTTTATTGTGTGTTTTCTTTCTAGTCACGCTGTTGCACTGTTTTAGACTGTTTTTTAATTATTTTTTTATTGTGCACACATTCATTTAAATATGCCTGTGTACCATGTAAAACACAGTAACGGTCTGTTTTAAAAAGTGCTAAATAATAAAAAATTTACTTTATAAATATTCCGTCCTTACTTACTTACTTACTTACTTACTTACTTACTTACTTACTTACTTACTTACTTACTTACTTACTTACTTACTTACTTATTTATTTATTTATTTATTTATTTATTTATTTATTAATTATTCTTTCGGACAATTCCACACAATACACAATTATCTCTTCCACATCATACATCATACTTTGTGTTGTCCGTACTTACTTACTGAATATCTTCATGTCCCCTTTCGTCACAGCCATCGTGGACACTGGCGAGCAGGAGCTGTTGCCCGTTGACATGCATTCCCCCTGAGCTTGGTGAGGTCTCCCTCTGTGGTGTGGTGGTGGTGGTGGTGAGATGCCGGTGCAGGCTGCCCAGTGGACAGAGTTCCTGTCCTGTCCCATCTGCTACAATGAGTTTGACAGCAGCGGCCACCAGCCCATCAGCCTGGGCTGCTCCCACACCGTGTGTAAGACCTGCCTGCACAAGCTGCACCGCAAGGCCTGTCCCTTCGACCAGACGGCCATCAGCACAGACATAGACCTGCTGCCCGTCAACTGTGCCCTGCTGCAGCTAGTGGGAGCTCAGGTGAGTCGGAGAGGAGATAAGCTACGTCAAAACTTGGTCTTCTGTGTCCTGTGTTTGCTCACTCAAAGAGAGGTGTAATGTAATCAAACATACATTTACCCAATTACTGTACTTAAAGGTGCACTGTGTAGTTTCAGATGGAGGGTCGTTTGTTTACTTATGCATAGCCTGCAGATAGTTTACAAAACATATTTTTCTCTACATGTTATTATTAAACTGAATAATTGTATGATTATTAATCAAACCAGAAGTATTTTGAGACACCTAGAACCAAACGTAAGACTAGAATATGCTTGTCAACAAAACTGTGGGCCCTATTGCCGTAAACAACAAGAGTGAAACAGTAAGATTCAAACAGTGATCCATGGATCCACATTTTCCTTTGAGTCAATTAAATTTATTCAGTAATAAGAATATAGCTTACAAATGTTCACACACAAAGTTACATAGTTCCTTTACTGTAAGTACAATTTTGAGAAACTGTACTTTACTTCACTACATTTCGGTAGGAAATATTCTACTTTTTACTCCACTGCATTTATCTGATAACTCAAGTTACTAGTTACTTTATGAATTAAGATTTTTGCAGATAAAACATATGAAGAGTTTATAAAATGTTGAGCGTCATTTTGTATACACATATGCCAACAATGTCATGGCTAAATCATTTTGATACTTACAGTAAATAATTTTCAAAATCAAATACTTTTGTACTTTTACTTGAGTGGTATTGTAATAGGGGACTTGCAACTTGCAACGGAGTAATTTTTTTGGTATGGCATCTAATCTTACTTAAGTAAGGTGTCCAGCTATACTCTATACAACATTGCTCACTGTGTATCTCTTAGGTCCCGGATGTGCAGCCGGTGAGCCTGAGCAGTGCAGCAGAAGTCGAGAACTATGAGGCGTGCAGGGTGTGTGTGGAAGAGCTGGCTCTCTACCTAAAACCTATCAGCGGAGCGAAAGGTTTGTGCCTATAAGCATTATATAAGTTGAATGCTTGTGTATTTTGTTGTGTTTTTCTCAGATCTGTGGCCATTTTGTGAAATAGAAAGAAGCTTTTTGATAATAAATGTTGGAGGGCTTGTGCGGGGGATGCTGTTGAGCTGCCTTTGCAAACTTGGCATTCATGCTTCTCACACTTCCCACGATGCCTGAAAGCTTATATATTAATGTTACTGAAGGACAACTCAGCTCTCTGTGTAACCAGACCAGAAAGATTAACCTCACTGAAATTTCTCTTGAAGTTTAACTTGTTTATTAAGCATTGTTCTGAGTGATGTTGCCGTTGCAATGGACGATTTTAGATAATTAGATAATTTCTATCATCATTCACACTGCGTCACATCTGTTCCCTAACCATTGGTGGGAGAGATTGGGTTGAGATGAACCTTGATAAAGAGGCCTCTAAATTCCCCTTCATCGCTCGTAACAGACCTATGATCGCCCTTTCCTCTGTTCTTTTCAGGATTAAAGGAAAGGTTCAACATGAATTTTTAGCTTTTTGCCTCACTCTCCTTGCAGTATGTATTTCGTTTTGAAATAACCTAACGTGTAAAAATATAGAGTGCAACATAGCTTGGTAAATAAACAAGTCCCAACAAGCACACAGGAGCGTTTAGTGATATTGTAAAGTTTACCTTTTGACCTGCTCTCCTTGACTAGCAGTGTTTGAGCTAAGCCAACATGGATGAGCCACCTTTGCCCATTTCTAATTTAAAAATGCTCGCACAGTTACAGGAACGGGTTCTGTCACCTTTTTTCTAGAGCTGGAGAGTGAGGCCAAAAAAAAAAAAAAATGCTGAACTATTCCTTTAAGATTTTTTTTTTGTTGTGTCATTGCTTTTTATATCCCACCACCACACATACCACTGTTCTACCACAGAGCTGTCACCTTCCGCAGGTGTGGCCAACAACCTGAGTCCCAGCGTGCTCAGTCGGCCCATGCAGAGGAAGCTGGTGACCCTGGTCAACTGTCAGCTGGTGGAGGAGGAGGGCCGAGTGAGGGCGGTGAGGGCCGGACGCTCGCTGGGAGAACGCACCGTCACAGAGCTCATCCTACAACACCAGAACCCCCAGCAGCTCTCTGCCAACCTCTGGGCCGCAGTCAGGGCCAGGGGCTGCCAGTTCCTCGGACCCGGTAAGGCTATTGCACAACATAACAGAATGCAATGTACGTATCACTGAGATGAACTACATGCTCGAAAGGCTCATTAAAATACTGAATTCTTTGAGGCAAGGCAAAAAAAAAGATTAGGGAGACATTTGAATGGAAGATATTTTTGAAAATTAGAACAATTTAAAACAAGCAAATGGCGTGTAAGAGACATGAAGTGTGATTTAAATACAACCACAATTCATACTTGTATTTCAACAGAGTTCATATCCACCCAGCTTCATTTGGATTGAAAAAATAGGCTTTCCTGTGTTAGTGTTAAGTCATTAGACAATACTATTTGCTCTGTGCCTACTTTGGATTTATGCTCCTGAAATTGAATTTGCAGTTTGGGGTGTGGATTCAAAGCAATTGGTGGCCTTTTATAGTTGACTGGGCTCATTGTGCCCAGAAGTTGCCTAGCCAGGCAATTTGGACCATTTATCTAAATCGCCTGTTTAGATTGCCTCATCAAAGCCGGTGTCCTGTGATGATTACTCATAGGGCAGATTCTGACTGGGAAAATGTTTCTCATCGTGATAACAGAATGAGTTCATTGACAAGTCTGAGGACACCTGGTGTAAAGAGCCTCCATGCATTAAAAATAGTTTGAAATGTGTTCGTTGTTTAGCTTTTGTTTGTTTGAAATTGAAAATAAGAATATGTATTGTCTGAATATCTCTCTCTGATTCTCTCCACTTTCTTTATATCCCCAAACATCTCTTACTTTTTCCCCATCAGCTATGCAAGAAGATGGGCTGAAGCTGGTGTTACTGGCCCTGGAGGACGGCTCAGCTTTGTCCAGGAAGGTGCTGGTTCTGTTCGTAGTCCAAAAGCTGGAGGCCCGGTTCCCCCAGGCCTCCAAAACCAGCATAGGCCATGTGGTGCAGCTTCTCTACAGGGCCTCCTGCTTCAAGGTAGGCAGGCAAAAAGGATGAGCACACACAACTACTGTAAATACATGTCAAACATGTGAATATGTTCAACAATATGTGAGCAAGCTGCACTATTCTGTGCAGTTGCTGACGTAGGGCTTCAATTAATACCCTTTTTATGTCTTTAATTATAGAGGTGTTTTCCAAAAAAAAAATTCGGCCCAATAAACAAAAACAATAATTTTTTTCTGAGGGACATGTGAACATTAAAGTCTTCACTCCCTAAAAGGGTCGCCCATACGACTAACGTCTGACTCTGCCCTAAAAGCCATACCTGTAATAAGGACATGGGCATCTGTGGATATACTTTCTGTGCGCGCGTGTATTTATGTGCCTGTGTCATGTGATAACGGACATGTTTGGCAGGGCAGAAATGCCAGCCCTCTCTCCGTGATGTAACTGCAGTCTATATTTGCCCCCTGTTGCCCCGCCTTGCAGAATGGAGCGAGACGGCACAGATAAGCAAGGGAAAGAGCATGGAAGCTGCTCGTCTGAAAGATGTAATCTGATTCCTCCTCGGTTGTAATTTTGACCACTAAGGCCCTGGTTAGATTTGTAAGCGATATACACTTGCCGGTGGGGTGTGTGCGTAGGTGTCTTATGATGATTACTCATAGGGCAGATTCTGAGAAGGGGAGATTCCCTTTGACTGATCTGAATTTTGAGTTGAAGTCTGAAGACACCACATGCAAAAAATTGACTGATCTGTAAATTCAATTACATTTAACTCGAAGCGACCCATACCAAAACACTAATTTATATCTTTTTAAGCAATTACTGGCCCCAAAATGAACATATCTTATCATTAGCAAGTCAGTCAGTTATCCCTAGACTGCCATAGTGTAACACACTGAGGGCAAACAACAAACATGTTATGCAGCATTTTCATTTTTTAAAAGCACGCTATAACTGAAAGATTGCAGTGTGGATTACAACGTACACTACTTAACCCAATAACTCTTAAGATTTACTGGCCATTCAAGCAAACATAAATGATACCTGAAAAATATAACGCAACATACAAAAATTGTCGTGTACGGTCAGCTATATACTAGGGGGGAGTGACTTTTCATTTAGGGTGGAGTAAAAGATTGACACAACATTAATTTACTTGTTCTCTATCAAGGACTTGCAAACAATGATTTAACTGTCCATATACCCTTCCTTCTCCTCCCCGTCCTTTGCTGTCTGTTAATCACCCCTCTGTCTTGGTCCCGCCCCCTTTTGTCTGCTCTACTTCCTGTCAGGTGACTAAACGTGACGAGGACTCTTCTCTGATGCAGCTGAAGGAGGAGTTTCGTACGTACGAGGCTCTGAGGAGAGAACACGACGCTCAGATTGTTCACATCGCCATGGAAGCGGGCCTGAGAATCTCACCAGAGCAGTGGTCCTCGTTGCTGTACGGAGACCTGATCCACAAGTCACATATGCAGTCCATTATTGACAAGGTATATCAGTATATTGGATTGTAACAAACCCGTAGAAGCACATGAACCAAACACATTGACCTGTTCTGTGCTAATATATGATATCACAGTTGGTTTTCTCAATTAGCTATAACATAATTGGCATTTTGGACCATTTGACTAAATTGCCATGTTTAGATTGCCTCATCAAAGCCGGTGTCCTGTGATGATTACTCATAGGGCAGATTCTGACTGGGAAAATGTTTCTCATCGTGATAACAGAATGAGTTCATTGACAAGTCTGAGGACACCTGGTTTCAAAGAGCCTCCATGCATTAGAAATAGTTTGGAATTTGTTTGTTGTTTTGCTAGAAAATAAGAATATGTATTGTTTGCAGGGTCTGCATGCCTGTCTGAATATCTCTCTCAGTTTCTCTCTGGGCCGTTGTATCATGGGGCTTTTTGACTCACTCCCCTCTTCTATCCATCTATCTGCTCTAGTTGCAGTCTCCTGAGTCGTTTGCAAAGAGCGTCCAGGAACTGACCATCGTTCTGCAGAGGACAGGAGACCCCGCCAACCTCACAAGCCTCAGAGCGCACCTAGAGCTACTGGCCAACATAGACCACAACCCAGGTACGTACCTAAAAGTGTGTGCGCTTTCAACAGTGTTCGTCCGAGTGAATGCTGATGAGTCTGGGACAATTCACGCCTCTCTGAACAAAGGGTTTCGTCCGGCGCTGCGAAGAATATGAATGAAGTGAAAAAGGGAGGGAAATTGGCAAGCCGTGGCACTCACAAACGAAAATGCAATTAACGAAGAACAAAGGATGAGAGACTAAAAACGACTGACTCATGTTCGTGTGATAAACGTTTATTCAGCAGAGCACAATGACAAAGCAGAGTGTTTGACGTGTTTCCGTTTGAAATATTATTATGGCACTCACATCGAAATGTATAATGTATAATCGTTCTGTGTTAAGCTACTTAGCTGCTAGAAGTGCTTGTGCTTCCTCAGGTAAAATATGAAAATGTTAAAATGGTTGAAGACCAAACATTGTAGCTGTATTAATCTAAGATGTTCTTTCTTTTTGGTGCTAGTTAGCAAATGTCAATGACTAAGTTTGTGGTAAAACTTGCCTGCCAATCAACTGAGTGTGTTACCATACTTTGTAATGGAGATAACGATGTAAGAGCACTTGTCCTCATCCAAATGTAAGTCAGCTATAAAGATTTGCCTGACCTAATGCTATCATAATGTCTAATCTCTATGATATCTGTCTCAGTTCACGCTGAACTTGCTCTTGGCTAACTGCTACCTGTGTGCTACCTTCTCTGAGACCTTGAGTAATGCTAAGAATCTCCATACCAAACAGACTGTGTTGTTGATCTGTGTGCAGATGCCCCAGCGCCCTCATGGGAGGAGCTGGAAAGTGTGACGCTGGCGGTGAAGCTGGTGGTTCACGGACTGGTGGAATTCATACAGAACTTCAGCAAGAAGAGCCACGACTCTCCACAGGTACACACCCATGCAATAGGAGAGGAGATTGCAACAGTTATATACAGGAAATGGGTGAGATCGTTTCACATACTATTATTTTCCAAGTGGCAGAGTAAATAATGAAGGACAATGCTGGGAGTAGAAGTTGCTCCATACAGGCACCGTAGAAGGCCATCGGCATGGAAGATAAGGTGTTCATGCAACAGAGGCACACTGTTCCTCGTGGCTGTGGCATCTTAGATAGTTAAAAGGACACAATACCCAATGGTCACTGGCCACTAACTGTGTTTAGATTGCCTCATCAAAGCCGGTGTCCTGTGATGATTACTCATAGGGCAGATTCTGACTGGGAAAATGTTTCTCATCGTGATAACAGAATGAGTTCATTGACAAGTCTGAGGACACCTGGTTTCAAAGAGATTAGAAATATGTTTGTTCGTATAGCTTTTGTTTGTTTGAAATAGAAAATAAGAATATATATTCTGGGGGCGCCCTTAGCTCAGTTGGTAGGGCGTCCCCCCCATGGGCCTCGGCCAGCAGTGGACCCGGGTTCGATTCCAGCCCGCGGTCGTTCTCTGCATGTCACTCCCCTCTCTGCCCCATTTCAACTCTGTCTCTACACTATCAATAAAAAGCATAAAAATGCCAAAAAGAAAAGTATTTAAAAAAAAATATAAATAAAAATATATATATATTCTTTGCAGGGTCTGCATGCCTGTCTGAATATCTCTCTGGACTAGAGCTGTGTAAAAACCAGGAAATATTTTTGTGTGTTTGTCTTGGGGACGCCGTGCAATCAACCACTAAATTTGTTTTCCGGTCGAGAATGTAGGCTAACACAAAGGTCATCATTAAAGTCAGACATCCTTTGTAGTCCGTCCATACCTCGGCTGGCTTTGACTTGGGACTTTTTGCATCAATTGTTTTTGCCGACACATTGTCTTTGACATCCGTATCAGTAGCCACAAGATTTTCCCTTTCCCTTTCAATATCTGCCGTCTTCAAATAAAAAATGGGAATCACCTTGTATATAGTTCATAAGTCACTGTTAAGAGTAAAATTGAACCAGCACTTTGACATGAACTTTACACTTACCATATTTTACTGGTATGACAACACACAACATCCGACTAAAGAGTGATATTATCATTTGCTATTCAACAATATTAACAATACCACCATAAAGCGTTGGGAAATGATGTGCTTTTTCTTTAAGACTTACATGCATTCGTTTCTTAATTTCACAGTTAACGTGCATTGCATCTGTGCATTTTGCAGCCTCAGGCCAACAGCAAGTACAAGACCAGCATGTGCCGAGACCTTCGTCAGCAGGGAGGCTGTCCCCGAGGAACCAACTGTACATTCGCACACACACAGGATGAGCTGGAGAAGTGAGTGGGCGCTCACACGCACACGCAAAAGACTGTACTGCTTTCAAAAATTGAGATCATCTAACATTTTGTTTAAAAATGTTTTGCTTATAAAAATAAAATGTTTGACATAAGCCAGCGTCTCCATCTATGGGAGTTAACATAAGTCTTATAACTGCCAAATGAAACTGTATTATGTTAAATATATGAGGAAGAAATTAAGAGTTTGAGTTAATTAGTTATGAGGTCTAATGAGGTTTGTAGCTGTTTGTAGCTCTCCCAACCCACTTCTCTTCTTTAATTAGATTTTATTTAGCTAATCATATATGTATTTGCAAGAGGATTTACATAAGGTCCTCTGTGACATTATTATTGCCTTGCTAAGGATATACACATGTGCACGCACACATTCACACGCAAACATCCAATCCCAACTTGCTTAAAGGTGCTACGAGGAACTTTGACATATTTATGAAACGGTCAAATTTGTCCTCTGATGATCATAAATTACATGTTACAGCAAACGAGACCAGTCAGTGCAATCAGTGGAAAGAATGCTATTTTGATATAGTTTTTCTCAATGCCTTTGTCATGGGTACGTTCACCCAGGAACTACAGCTGGCCTCGAAAAAAAACTACCGCTTTTGTTCAAAGGGGGTGCAAGAATGAACACAGACTGAAAGTTCCTCGGAGCACCTTTAAAAAGTGTTTCCCCTAAAGAAAAGATAACCCTTAACCTTTGTACTTAATTGTTCCCCCATCTTCCCTATACAGATTTAGGCTGAGGAACAAGAAGAGTGGCAGTGTGGGCCGTGCGTTCCCTTTGGCGCCGGGGGTTATGGGTAAAACCTTTACCATGGAGGGCAGCATTCACGACGATGTGTGCACGGGAGTTGGACAGTGTCTCCCAAGCTTGGAGGATAACACGGGTACAGCCCACTGCACAGAGGGAGGGCCCAGCAGCCTGACTCACCCCCAGCTCATCTCCAGAGGGGCGGACATGATGGAAGACATGAAGAGAACGCTGCCAAATGGATCCAATGGGGCTAACGGCTCCAACGACACCAACAGAAATACACAGGGGTCGACTGAACAGTAAGATTGTTCATGCACTACTTATTCACTGCTGCTTGATGGATAGATGGATGGATGGGTGGATGCATAGATAGATAGATAGATAGATAGATAGATAGATAGATAGATAGATAGATAGATAGATAGATAGATAGATAGATAGATAGATAGATAGATAGATAGATAGATAGATAGATAGATAGATAGATAGATAGATAGATAGATAGATAGCGAATGCAAAGTCCTTTAGCCAAGCAGTTGCCTCTTGCTCAGCTGTATGAAGGGTGACAAGTCCTCCTTTAAGTTTTTGTAGAGGGCATGCTTCAATGATGTGATGCATTGTTTGCTGCTCTCCACAAGCACACTGTGGGGTTGGGCTGCTGCCCCATTTGTGAAGGCTGGCCAAGCAGGGGCCATGTCCAGTCCTGAATCTGTTCAATGTTGTTCACTGCTTCCTTGGGAGATTGGTACCAGGGACCGGTAGGGTGGGGTCTGACACCAGGTGTTGATTTGGGACATCCTTGGACTCCCATTCCTTTTTCCAAACTGATTGGATGTTGAGATCAGCTGGTGGTGGGTTCTTCCAAATTGGACGTCTAGATGGAAGTCGAGCAGTGGGTGGATTAAAAATGTCCATGTGAATTGGAAGGTAAGGGGAGTCTTTAGTCTTTTGGAGCATCCTTTGAGTAAGGACTACTCGCCGGATGTGTGGAGGAGCTATGTTGGCTAGGACGGGGAGCCAGGGGAGTGGTGTTGAGCGGATTGTTCCTGTGATGGTCCTCATTGTAGTGTTCAGCTGGGTGTCCACATGGTGTGTATGGGATGACCTGGACCAAACAGGGGCACAGTATTCCGCTGCAGAAAATACAAGGGCTAGTGCTGAAGTACGCAGAGTGGGGGCTGCTGCCCCCCACTTTGAGCCAGCAAGCTTACTGAGGAGGTTGTTTCTGGACTTCACCTTTGCTGCTGTCCTTTTGAGGTGTTCTTTGAAGGATAGGGTCCTGTCAAGGGTCACCCCAAGGTAGGTTGGAGTGGAGGCATGCTTTAGTTTGGTCCTGTTCAGATAGATGTTGGGTTCTCTTGTGGCTTCTGATAGATAGAGAGAGAGAGAGAGAGAGAGAGAGAGAGAGAGAGAGAGAGATATTATTGAAAGTGTTTTTTTGTGACTTGCCAGTCACCTTCCCTGCTGTATTTACTATTTTTGAGAGTTTGTTTTTTTCTTTTTCACACTCAGGTTGCCGTACCCGGCTGTTTAGTTAAATAATAATATTCTTTCATGCTTGTACAGCACCTGCTATTGACACTCTACCTCAGTGTGACCGTCTTAATAAAGCTTCCAGTTAAGCATTACTATTAATGTGTGATGCGAGTCAGATGTGTGCCTACATGCATGGTTCCAAACCTCATTTACATTTGTATCAGTCTAGTCAGGTCCACATTTACAAGTCGCCTGAGGTGTGGATTTTGCTCACACTGGATAATTTGCGTAGGGATTTTGGCAGAGAAATAGTCCCGCACATTTATGCTTTGCCACGTTATTTCCCTCTTTTTATGTTTGTCCATCATTCTGTCTGTCCTTCATAGGAAGCCCATCTCTCCTCCCAACACTCCAGTCAGTCACTCTTTGGCGTCATCTCCCTTGACAACAGCAGTGCGTGGGGACGGTGGTGGCGCTCCTTTGCCCAAACATGGTCAGTTCGTGCTGCGCTCACCGCATCCTTCTCAGGCGTCAGAGCAGCTGTACTATCAGGAGCCCCACTCTGCATATGACCATTATCAACCCACCTGTGAGTCAAGCTTTGATATACATGAAAGCTTGAATTAAAACATTTATTCCCTGTTGTCTTGGTAAAAAGTGCAAATTAATGTGCTCTTTTCTTTTCTTTTCTTTTCTTTTCTTCTCTTCTCTTCTCTTCTCTTCTCTTCTCTTCTCTTCTCTTCTCTTCTCTTCTCTTCTCTTCTCTTCTCTTCTCTTCTCTTCTCTTCTCTTCTCTTCTCTTCTCTTCTCTTCTCTTCTCTTCTCTTCTCTATTATTTATAATCTACTTCCATTTGCGATATTTTTTCAGTGCAATCATGTTACTGTATACACATCGCTAATTATTACAGCGCTGTTTCAGTATTATTGATATGATGCTATATTTATTCATAACATTTTTCCAATGTCAATATTTTACATACTGTAGCAGCTTCTGTATAACTTTTATCATAGACATAGTTATTTCCAGTACTAACACTGTAACACTTATGATATCAGTTTTGTACATGTTACATTTCTATTATTATTATTTCCAGTACTAACACTGTAACACTTATGATATCAGTTTTGTACATGTTACATTTCTATTATTATTATTTCCAGTACTTACATTGTGTACATATTATATACCAATGTTCATACTTAATTACTTATTTACGTATATACCTATTTACTTATATACTTCTTATTCTTACTATATTGTTAGATTTTTTAATGTTGGTAAAACTGTGTTGCCTTAATCACATACTCTTTAAACTTGTTCCTTTAACATGTTTCTATTCTAAATAGGAACAACCGAATTTGTTGTTCTGGGATCAATAAGGTATTTCTGATTCTGATTCTCTTCTCTTTCTCCTCTCTTCCCCCTCTCCCTCTCTTCAGCAGGTTCCTACTACCCATCTTCTCTTCATCCTCCCCACAAACCCTGCATGGCTCGGTTCCTACGTTCCTCCAATGTCCCAGAATCCTCTCTGCCTCCCTCGCTTGGCCCGCATGGCT
This sequence comes from Ammodytes marinus, assembly GCF_949987685.1. Taxonomy (NCBI): domain Eukaryota; kingdom Metazoa; phylum Chordata; class Actinopteri; order Uranoscopiformes; family Ammodytidae; genus Ammodytes; species Ammodytes marinus. The sequence goes on from NC_137222.1 coordinate 13,664,683, forward strand.
CGTCTTCCTATTCCAGCGACTCTCAACCGCCACACCCATCTTCTTCATCTTCCTCTTCGGGGTACCAACACACAAGAGATCGGATGGGACCCCATGCCTTCCATCAACACCCGGGTCAGCCTCAGTACGGACACCTGGCTCCGGCTCACGGTGTTTACGCTCCTCTCTATGACAGCAGGAGAGTATGGAGGCCTCAGGTGAGCCTCATGTTAATGATCAAATTAAAGGTGGAGTCAGTGAATCTGGAGAACGCTTGTTGTGGAAATAACTTTTGGTCAAAATCAGTGAATCTCACAATATGCTTACTGTCCGTACTGTGCGTGAGCAGAAAAAAATCTGGAGTTGACACAGCCTAGGCTCTGTAAACAGGCCTGTCGTTATAGCTACGGTTGCCCCTTTTGTTTACCGTTTGTCTACATACCAGTTAACATCAGATTTTTACAGTACATAGACATTAAGGACAAGGATTGGAAATATCACACATTTTGACAAAAAGCTATTTCGACAACAAGCTTTCTCAGAATTGCTGACTCCACCTTTCATTCATCATGTTGCTGTGTAAATATGATCATTGTATCTTGTAACTTATACATACAAATTATTATCGTTGAAGCTGTACCATAGAGAGGACGCCAGGAGTAACTCGCTGCCTCCGGAGGTGCTGCATTCTTCCGTCTACCAGCCTCCACTCAGGGAGAGATTCAACTCTCTAGACAGCAACTACTGCTCTGGAGCTGAACACCGTGCAGGCCTACACAGGGTAGGGGTAAAACAATGCATGTCTCATGGTGTGTCCGTTGAGAATGCTCCCTTCTGATCGTCTGATTTTTTTTCTTCCCTTTCCGATAATCAGTAACAACAGCTCTAACCTGCTGTTACTTGGCTACTGCAGTGTTTGAGTAACTTGTATTCCAGCATGCACATTGTATCTATCTATTTAAAGTAATGCCAAAAGAAAAAAACAGTAAATAAAACTACAAGAGAGATATTCCACTCTAAACGCGAAGTAAACCATGCTTTTCTCTGCCCAGGCTAGGGGTAATACTATTGCTGCTATTTGCTTTTTTTTTTCTCATTGTGCAGCATCAAGTTTATCCAGTAAAATTGCAGCGTTGTCCTGAGCAACATTTCCGTTCCTTGGCTTTTTTTCTCTTCTTGACGCCCACATATCATCTCACCTCCACCTTCCCTGCCAGCCACAGAGCTGCAGTATGAAGCTTCAGCCTCCTCTGTAGTCCTCCCACAACTCAGACAAATATGTCTCTGCCTCCCCCACTCACTCACTCACTCACTCACTCACTCACTCACTCACTCACTCACTCACTCACTCACTCACTGTCCTTCACACAACATCACGATATTGCTTCATGACATGTGTGGACCACTGCTAGTTTACCAATAAAGCTTTGTATGTGTTAGATAAGGATTCGCAAAATACAGGCCACACACACAGTCTGACCATTTTTAATACATATTTAAATTGAAGTGGAAAATACAACATGTTAAGTGACTCAGTGTTAATAATTCCAAATTACCCCTAATTATATAGGATTTTAACAGTTTAAAACAGTTGAGCAATGTTAGAAAGTTTCAAATCATGTTGAAAAGATGAATATTTTGAAGAATAACTGTGAGTGTACTTGCTGCAAGACTTGAGCATTTTTGTCACGCATTTCTGCGAGCCCACATCCAGTAACATGAACTCTCAGTTGGGCAGACAAAAGCAAACATTTCACTATGGGAACACTGCAATGCAATGTGATGCAGTGCAGCACAATAGTCCTGCAATTTACCTCATTGTGTCCACTGCCCGCTGTTTGTACAGTATTTGGTAGGAAACACATTTTACATTATGAGGCAAGCTGATGTCAAACCACTAATATCTTCATCCTCAAACATTTTAATTATTTTAATGAACTTCCCTCTAGATAAAAACTGATCCACAAAATGTACACCTCCTTTGATTGTTCCCACCCCTACATCTTGAGGAATGGCTCCTCCATCTGCCCCTGTGTATAGTCCTAGACCAAACATCAGTAGCCTATCAGTCGTCACTTATGGCTTCAATTGGACATGTTGGCTACCTAATCTGCACTAAACTGTTAATTAAATAGCTTTTTTCTATGTTTGTTTAAGTATTTGTTCTTCTTTTCTCCATGGGCAGGATTATGGTCGCGTTCCTCTGGGTTATGAGGATTTATTCAGGAGGAAGCAGGAACAGTGGGCTCACCATCACCATCACCACCATCACTCCAGCAACAGGCCCTCCCAGTCCTCCCCCATCTTCACCATTGATTTTGGAACCGAGGTAGGAAGCAAATAGGAGAGACAACACTTGTACACACACACACACACACACACACACACACACACACACACACACACACACACACACACACAAGGGGTATTTATAGACATGACAAGTTAAATTAAATTGTCCCCATGATCAGTTAACCGAGATCAATAAATTCCCGCCTGCATTTTACCTATTCCAAAAATATGTTGGAGTTCATGCCTATCCCAAAAGCTTGCTCCTCGGCTGTGTTCAATGCTATTTAGGTAGGAGATATAGTTGCTTAGCAACTGTGGAGGACGATATCATTGCAATGCACAATTGCGGTGTGTGTGGGTGGGTGGGAGCGTGTGAGAGAGAGAGAAGAGAGAGCGAGACTTTAACAGGCAGTGACTCAGACTTTCAGCCAGTTTAAAGCTTTCAGATATGTAATTGTTCAGACTTCCGCATTAAAATGTAGCTCTTACAAGGACATATCTCTTTAAAGTGTTTGTTTACTGATCTCACTTTATCTTTGATGCTTCTGCATCACAACAAGTAACAAGTAAACAAGACAGTCGGGCAAAAAGACCAACTGTTCCTCTGATGATGCTCGGTGTTCGCCGCGGGGACGGCAGTAAAGCAGCAGCATGTCAGCGCCGGCTGTGAGAGCATACATATAAATGAGTGGGCTCCTATATTAGACATATGAGACCTTCTGCCGCTGAGCCAGTTAGCCATCCCAAATGTCATTGTATAGATAGATACTAATATCACATAGCTGCAATAAAGAGTGAAATGGATCCAATAGTGCTCCATATGTAATGCGCAAACAGCTGCTTTCACCAAAACACTGCTCTTGCACATTCCTCTTTAAAACGAATGCTTTGCAGATCAGTCTAGATTCAGCAACAAGAATAGTGTCTCACCATCATTAAAACATTCTCTTTCAGCAGTTGGAGAGCAGTGGAGGCCAGTGCGTAGGCTGCCGGTTCAGAGGGGAGGAGAGTATAGCGCACTACTCCCCGTGGTCCTGTGGTACCATCGGGCCCTGCCTCAGCCCCTTTGAGCCTGAAGCGCTCACACACACGTCAGCGGCTCACTCCTGCTCAGAACACTTGGTGAGACAGACACAATGTTAAAGGCACACACCCTAAAGACAAGTCTCCTTTTTCTTTCATTTCAAGGGGTGTTATTGTTTTGTTTTATTTATTTAGGAGTTGGACAGTAACAGAGGCGGAGATGGCGGCGTTAACAGTAGCGGCGTGGGGAAGCGATGGTTGCATTCATTTGATCACTACAGACGCATAAAGGACGAGGACCCCATCATTCCCTTCAGCGAGGGGCCCATTATCTCCAAGTGGGGAGCCATATCCAGGGCATCTCGGACAGGCTACCACACCACCGACCCTGTGCAAGCCACGGCCTGCCAGGGCAGCGCCTGCACCACACCCATCAACTTTAAAGGTGAGGAGGAATATAGGGGCGCTATGAGAGAGGAAAGCAAAAAAAGTAGACTCACAGTGAAGGCTTGACCAGAGCTGGCACATTAAGAGGCAGAAGTTATGTAAAATAGATTAGAAAAAAGGCTTGTTTTTTTCTTTTTATACAATGAGAAAAGTGAGAACCAAAACTATTTTGTAGTCTAGCTTTTTTTTTTTTTTTTTTTTTTTTTTTTAAGGTGGAAATGTCATCAATGTTTTACTATTTACCCGCCCCTATCTGTGAAGCCCTTTTAAACCTGTGTTTAAAATACAGATATGTAAAATACGATATGATTATAACTATAAGGATATACTGTATACTGTCTCCATCGTTAAATTTTTTTTCCATTACTTTTCCCCTCGAAGATTACAACCCCCACTTGGAACACAGTGACTACAGGTGGAGCTCCAGAGGATCAGACTCTTCCAGCCACTCCAGTTTCCTAGAGAGGTACAGGTACAAACACATTTACAAACACTTCAATTATTTTCTTATATCTTACCTTTTCATAAAAAAAATTTTTTTTCCCCTCACAAAAAAATCAACTTCAAATGAACTTTGGGAAAACATTCAAACCCACGTACAAATAAGTGATAATTGAACAGGAAACGTTGCTATGGTTGCTGTGCATTAACAACACACATCACTTTCTAACGATATTTATATCAAGAAATAAAAAATTGGTTGGCTCTATCTGTGTGTGTTTTTCTGCTTTCAGCGAGCAGCTTTGTGCATCAGAGATTCACTGCCGTCGAACGTCAATAAGCAGTGAAGGGAAGATGGTGTCCGATCTGAAAGCCCGTCAGACCGCTTACAGCCAGGAGCGGAACCGGGCCGAGAGCGAGCCGGACATTGAGCTGGAACTGTGCGCTCTCGACATGGAGGATTCAGACCACCAGGACAATAAGTCTCAGGTTGGTTTGATTCTGTAAATCACACCAGAGTAATGCAACTTATACCGTAAAACATGTAATAGATTAATGTACAACCAAAAACCCTTTTATCACCTTTCTTTTTTCGTTATCATCTTTGCCCCTTCAGGACTCTTTAGACCTGGACGGGCCACAGTCTCAGGATGCTTCCCACCACCTCCTCCTCCCTCCCTGCTCCTCTCCCCTCCTCTCCTCTCCTGTAGAAGACAACCACCAAATGGAGGATCTTTCCACAGAAAAGATGGATGCTCACCTGCTGAAAAAGATGGCTTTCAGGTGAGTCACCATGGTGACTGCGTTACATGGAGGTCACCCTCTGTCTTAGTCATCTTTATTAGTACACTGATAGTGTACACTGCTCGTGCATTACTTCTTAAATTAAAAAAAAAAATCTTCCAAAAACAAAACAAAACAAAACAAACCAAAGGAAACAAAACAACAATAGAAATACAACAGTACATAAGGATGGAACAAATAGTTGTTCACCTATTCATTCACACACATTTTTCACTGGCCGAAATGCATGTTATTTCACATCTTATGATGACACAAACACAGAACATTTTTCCCAGTACCTCAAGCATTTTTAAGTCCTTAGATTTAGTAAGAAGGTAATTCTCTCTATACATTGAATGTTCGTAACCAAATCTCTCAAATCAGACTCTGTTGGAGGATCGGTCTACAACCATTTTCGTGTTACATTGTGCACTACCTCTTACTCTCTTTTGTCCTCTCTATTTCACTCTATCCTCTCTTTCTGTTTACCAGGAAGTCTCTGTCTCCTGGTGGCTTGGTTTCAGGAGGTCTGGCCGTGGGTAAGCTGGTGATGAGGACTGGACCTCGTGGACTGGGGGACTCTTCTACACGGCTTTGTCCCGACGTGCCTGTGACAGAGATGCTGCTCAATGGAAGCTAAAAGAGAGGACACACAAAGTCATGCACTGGCCTGCGTCAAGCTAGAGCTGTATCGCTTGCCCACAACCAGATCTGGGTTAAAGGGTAATGCCATTTAATCCCAGCCTTTATCAATCATCTATGCCCAAATAAAACCTGACAGATATGGGTTAACAGTCTGTGCCGCAGCCACATCGAAAGGGGCCAAGTCCTGCCTTCCTAAGTGTACAGGCCCCAAAGAGAATCTAGCGATATCACTGTTTATGCCTCCTGAGGCCACGAGACCAGTTTATCCTGGCCAGTAGATGCTGGTCTTGTCCATGTAAGATAGTTTTCAATCCCCAGGCACGATTAAGAGAAAATCTGGAGATCTCACAGCATCTTCCCCACATGACTTTACATGAGCTGGCGTTTACACACCATCTAGTTTGTTGTCATTCAACATGGCTGACAAAGACAGACTTATGTTTGTTTGTTATAGACCTGTTTTTGTGTCATTTCACATTATGACTATACAATACAATAATTATTTTATTTTTATTTTTTTTGCATTTTTCATGCTTTATTGACAGTTTGTAGAAACAGGTGAAATGGGGCAGAGAGGGGTAGACATGTAGAGAACAGACCCGGGTGGGATTCGAACCCGGGTCTGCTGCAGGGCCTCGACCCTAAGTTAAAAAAACTTAAGTCATGGCACTCTACTTATGTTCTTCTTGTGGCTTCGATTGACAGCAGGAACTGAGATCCCAACCCACTAGATTCTGTCTTGCTCAAAGTACTGTGGTTGGCTACCTGGAAAAGTAAATAGAAGTACAGTATTATGCTACAGTAAAACTTTTTTTTTAATAATGTTACAAATATTATTTACTGCATGAAATTGCTCTCGATCTAGTGCCTGTATCCCCCATGGCAGGTGTTGGTTCAGAGCCATGTAGCTAACCAAAGGTACAGTGATGTTATTTATTACATTTACCACCTTATGAACATCTCACCATTATTTTTTTATTTTCTTGCTATAATATGTTTGCATTTGTTTCCCATAAGCATCATTAACACTGCAATGCACCTCCTCTAGCTCCATGCTACTGGTTTAGTTTATAGCCTTTGTCGTCACATTAAAGCATAACAGGTCTTTATAAATATTCCCTGAAAAACAAGAGATAGAAAGAAAAATAATTGTGAGGGCACTCAAACCCTGAGATGATACAAATAAAATATAAATAACTGCAGAGAACAGAGGTCTCCACTGTGCTAAGACACAAACATAACCTACCGCTATTATTAGTCATGTGACCTTTAAAATGTCATGGAAGACAATGATACAGTCATAAACTGATCATCGATCACTGGAGGTTAGACAATCAGTAGGGGGTCAGGAGGGATGACAACAAAACACAGATGTGTGTATGCTTCTCTTTATCCCTAATAGAGCATCCTCTAACTTGTTTTCTCAGTTGAGCTCATACCGCGTGACTATTCAATTGTTTTTGGATCAGACATTTGTATTTTTCAACAGCAGATGGAGCTAATTCAGTAGATCTCTATAAAAAGCTACATTAACTCACGATCACTCTAAGGAAATATGGTTTCATCTTTGTGTGCCTGTAGTGGTTCCATGGCATTCAATCTCGCGGAGCTCGCAGCTCTCTCTCTCTGTCACACACACCCCCCAACACACACACACACACACACACACACACACACACACGCACACACACAATGCTGTGGATCACACACAGTCGACACACACGCACACACACACACACACACACACACACACATGCAAAACAGTGGCCTTTCTCTCCTTGGTGTCACATAGACCTAGAAGAACATTGGGCTCTACGATGACTTTCACCTTGCCCGCTCACAGTCCTGTTCCGGAGGTGTCATGTTTCATGTAAAATGCGATTTCAGAAGCCTGAACACTGGAAGGGACATTTTTGTAAGCCCATGGCATTTTTCTGTGCTTTTCAGTCCAGTCTCCATAATGTGCAGCGCGAACAATGTTCAGTGAAGGACACCACCTCTTGTTTTTCTTTGTACTATATTGTCGTGAAAACTTTTTGAAAAAGTTTTGCCTTTGCTTCATTTTATTTTACATGCATTGCTGACTTCTGTGAAGTTGTTTGTCGGAGATATTTTGTATCAGGATCTTTGTGACTCTTATTTTTATTATTATTTTTTTCATTACAGGGAGAAAACTGGTCGTGTTGTCTTCTATGTTTCTCTGTGTTTTGCTGGCCATTGGAGTACACTGTCGTCATTAATATGCTGTGTAGGTCACTGTAACAACGTGCAGTAGTAGGTGTGATTTCCATACAGCCCAAGCCTTTCCTCACTCCCCTTTTATAGATATGAGGCGTCTTGTGTGGCTTTTTCTTAATGACTTAAATAAACAGCACCAGAAAATTAATCCATTTCAGGTGTACACAGCATTTGAGTTTGTTCACACCTCATTTTCTAAATCTTATGAGATTTGTGGAGAATGAGAAGAGGAGGGCTGACTAATCATTGAATCTTTTGAGCTTCCTCTTTATTTTGTCTCGCGTACGCCAAAGCAATGTCTATCCTCTCAGCTTAAACATTAAATCCCATTCTAGAGGATGGCTGTAAAATGTGAGGATTTGCTTATTGAGTTTCAAGTTAAATGCTGGAAGAAGCGAGTAGAAGACCAACAATTCGGCATGACTTGCCATGATAATACGCGTATGATGAGGTCATATCATGTCTCGAGATTAGCTCAGCTGAACCCACTGTCGCTCTGCATCTGTTTACAACTTCACCCCCGAAGTCGTGTAACGTCAAGTGCCATGTTGTGTATACGGCAACAACAGTACAATCAATCCCTCCAAACTTTTCCTACAGCTTTTTTTCTATTCCTCTTCTGTAAACTATACGTGAGAGGAAGGAAAAGGCCCACAGGCGAGTGTGAGGAGTGCGTCACTCTCTCACTGTGTGTAGTTCTGCTTTGTTCCACTAGAGGAGGCCAGATCCTCGTCTGTCTGTATCGCTCAGGGAAGACTTCTAAGTTTCTCAGCTTTTTTTTTCTATATTCTTCTCTTAAATATGCTGTGCAAGTATTTTACCAGAGTATTTCACTTTCTGACAACTCCGCCCCTTTCGCCCAAAAAGCATAAATGGGGTTTAAAGTGTTGGGCTGATTCTATTGTTTGCCAGTGCAAGTGTTTTCCTTTGCCTCTCAGTATCAATATTGGCTTTGCTATTCCAGTTCTCATGGGAAAGCGCTGGGGCACTACTGTATGTAGAAACAGTATTGTGAGTATTGAACTTAATGTCAAAGTGATACTCCCAGTTTCCTTTTAAAGTGTCGATGGAGCACTCCTGTTGTGGCTATTTGCACTGCACTATTTCCTACCCCATCACTGCCAGCCGGTGCACTCTGCCAGACCCCCCCACCTACCCCCCTTTCACCTCGTCACCCCCATCCTCCCTGCATCCTGCGTCATGCATGCAACATATAGTCCCTCTTGTGATGGCGGAGGAGTATTGACAATTCTGTAGTTGTGATACAACACACCCTGTGCTGTAAGAGTTCTGCACATGCCCACTGTGTGGCCACGTCAAGTGCTGAAGTTTGCTTGCAGCCTTTTACTTGTTAGCTCATGAAAAATGAATTATTGTTCAATAGAGATTATTATTATTATTATTATTATTATTATTATTATTATTATTATTATTATTATTATTATTATTATTATTATTATTATGACTATTATTGTTATCACCACATTTGGCTGTTGTGGTATTTTTCCTTCTCGGTATATTCTAAGTCTGCCTCTTTGTTTTCAATTTGACAATTTGCTGGAGCTGTTTCAATTTTTTTTATTAAAAAAGAAAAAGTATCTTGTTATTCTATATTATATGGAGAAAAATAAGCCTGTTTGTTGATTGTGAAACATATGATGAACTGATGTTTTCTGACTATTCATGTCTGTATTAGACATTTTTATTTGCAAATCTATTGTTCGATTGAAATGTAAATGAACAACTAAGAGATGGTACACATCCGTCATTGTATACAGTGTGGCACCATCATGAGATGCACTTGTAGTATAGATGCTCATTTATACAACCTGTGATAATCAGATATATTTAAATGTTTAAATAAATGGGACAGCTGTGTAATGTTTCAGAACGAGGAAAATTTAAATCCTTAAAGAAACAGCATATATAAAAATGTCCCCATATTAAATAATACTGTTACGTATTCCATTTATTTCCTTGGAAATATCCCATTGTGAAAGGTTTCTCTTTTACTTACTGTAAGGTCATGCAGGACTGGAGTAAGTCTAACCTCTGCTGCTGATGATGTATGCTGTTAATGATGGATGAAACTCTTTTATTTGACTGAGTGATTGATGGATTCGTCTGATCATTTTCTTTCATGTTTTCTTCTGTATCCTGCTGACTTACAGGCAGCTTGGCCAAGCAGCATACTGCTTCTGTGTTGCACTGAGAGGAAGATTTCAGCACCTGAAATTGCATGCTACAATAAAGCAACAGCAAATAATGCTTATACTTTTGATTCTTGTCATCATTTGTGGATAATTTTTTATTTTTAAGGGGCATCATTTCCCAATATACAATTACGATATTTCATCCATGTTTCATGGGTTTTATACACCATTACATGTATTATATATTTCTTCCCTATTCTTAGACTTTGGTCTCTCCAATGTTGTGACTCGAGGGCCTTTATAATGTTAAAACTACTGCATTATGTGAGTATACATTTGATTAAATTGACTTTGTACTGCTGAAAAAATTGCTTGTCTAATGTGTAACAACAAGTACGTTGTTTCACAAGGAGAACAAAATTATAACAAAAAAATAAAGGAAATTTGCAATTATTATACAACAGATTGCAGCTTTGAGATGTGGTCTGAAGTCATTGAGAAAATGAATTAATGGAATAAATCAAAGTACAGTTTGACCTTCTAGGCAACCTTCCTTCTTTTTAGGCTTTATTCTTTAGTGTGGCTTGATCTCAGTTTTATACAATCAGAAAAACTTTCAAATTGCTTGCAATTTTCTATTGCTTATAATATTCTGTCTATTATGCACTGTGCTGAGGAACAACATTTAGTTTTTTATGTATGCAAGTAGGCTACACAAAGAATTACAATTATTATTGAGATTCAGACTTATCTATATGACTTGTTGAGACTTTATTCCAGTGACTTGGAATTGCCCCCAAATACCTGTAGCTGTGTGAGCATCATGGCATTAGGTAATGCGGAGGCCTCCCCTCACTCAGCGCAGGCGAAGAAACTGACAGGCGCATGCGCAGTGCGGGTGTCAGCGGGTTGGTTGGTCTTGTGTTTACAGCTCGGCTGGATGCAGTTGGCTGCTGATGTTACCAGGAAAGTGCAATGTTGTGCCAACCGCCATTGGAATAAATAACACTGTGGGAATAAAGGTAAACTACATTGTGACGTGCATGCGTTTGCATCCTATATGCCGCTGTCTATTCGGGTATGAAGAAATGTTGCATACCTTTTTTGGTGGATGAAACTGCCAGGGTAGCATTGCTAGCAGCCGTTAGCCAACTAGCTCTGCAGTAATGGCCTGTTTGAAAGCTGCCTGCTTTAGCGACGGCCTGTCAGCGGGTGTATTCGCTAAATTATCCCGGCTAATTCTGCATAGTAGTTTGCATTAATTATTGTATGGTGCCGGGATAGTTTGTCTACTTGTTTCAACGTTCTTGTCAGACTGTAAATCGATGGCTCTATCGTAGCCAACGTTAGGCAGGTGCTAACTGGGGCAATAAGTTAACACTGGAGCTAGCTGCATCAGGCTCGCCCATCGTTATCGAGCAGAAAGATTGAAGCGTTGGTTAAGTTGTCTGTTAAACAGCTGTGGGGGGTAGGAGGAGGTAGACGTCCCGAGGCCCCGTGAAGCTGCATTGGCATGTAGCAGGTGTGCCTGTTTCCAGATTATAAGTGATGTGACAGCAGAAAGCCAATTAATGAGAGCTGCCCAATATGTATGTTTGTCTGTTAAACGGCGATAGACGGCCATTGTAATGCCACTGTTACTCCTGTGAATTGTTGAGCAAAATGTATTGCCCAATTATATTCATTGCCTGGCTTATTTGTCAGTGTTAGCCAAATGTTTTAGCTCGGGCTGCAATGACAGCTGGGTGTGCTCTTTATTTGGTTTCAACATAACAGTAGCCTACGTGTTTAAAGGCTGGTAGTAGTGTGTTTTAAAGATATTGTGTGCTTTTTGGGACATTTTTACTTTTACTATGCTTCACATCCACCATTGTGTTCGCTATACAGTAGGACCATATCACCTGAATACAGGTAGGCCTAGTCTTGCACAATGGCCATTAAATCCACGATATTTAGTTCGTTTGTAGAACGTGTTATTGTCACATGATGAGGGAGGGACCAGCCAGGGATTGTTTTGAAATGGCTCTGCGGTGGCGTGCATGGCTGACTGACACTCAAGATTTGAGATTTCTGCCGTGAAGCATCGTCTGAATTGCACAGAAACACTGACTACAACAATGCGTCGACTTTCTGTGCTATAAACCCATTCACAAAATAGCAGTTTAACTGCATACATATGTGAATAACATTTTTTAAATGCATTATATACTTATAGAATGATATGTTGCTTTCTAGGACATACTTGAAGTGTACTGTATCTATGTTAAACGTATCTTCCTGATTTTAACATCTCAAAAACTGGCTAAACATCATCCCTTAAAAAATGCTAACTCAATTCTGTGCTTTAGCGCTAACAATGAATATCTCTGTCAATCAGTTAATGAGTACCAGTGCAAGTAGTACCAACACAAACTGATATGTTGAGCAAATGATCCATTAGCACGGATTTATTTTTTATTCCAGTCTTTGTCAAATGATAATAACACATAATGAGCTAACGGCAGCACATGAGAGGTTATCAGCCGAGAGACTTTGTTATTGCATTGAAAAGCATTGTTGATACCAGTAGTAGCTGCATGGTCATTGTGAACCCAATGTGCCAGCCGTCACAGTTGACTTTCGCTCTTTGTTCTTCCTCTGTTTCCTGAAACTCAGGTATTACAGTAAAGCCTCATTGCAGGGTAATGCATGTGACTCGTGCACAAATAAATGCCACAATACCCAGAGAAAATATGATCAAATATACTTTCTACTATGGTTCTTTAAGCTGATACAGACTGTCCTGAATTTTCTGAAATCCTAACAACGCCCCTCAGATGCACCTGTCATTTGGGAATCTAGTACTGATTGTTGGGGGGCAGGGGGCTGGCTGGCTTCATCATATTTCCTTGCAGTTGCCGCCATGGATGAGATAAAAGTGTGGGCGAAGGAATTGACATTTTCAAAATCAAGTGAACTGTTTGCTGATTCAGATTTTTGTCTCTGCTGAATTGGCCAATATACAAACTAAATGGTATCCGTCAATTTAAATGTGGAGTCAGTGATTCTGGAGAACACTTGTTGTCAAAATCACTTTTTCTCAAAATCAGTGAATATCTCCTCACAATCTGCTACCTGTCTGTACTGTGTGTGTGCTGAAAAAAAAATCTGGTGTTAATTCACAGTAAAAGGCTCTGTCAACTAGAATGCACAACAAAGGGGGCCCGGCAGAGCTAACAACGTGCCCGTTTAAAGAGCCTAGGCTATGTTTTGAATTGATTTGTTTCAGCACACACATATAGTACGAACAGGTAGCGGATTGTGAGGAGAAGATATTCAGTGAATTTGAGCTTAGCATCTGTAAAAGGATGTTCACACTAGATGGGCCCCAGTGACTATCCTGCTTTAACCAAACGTCCTTCATCTAAAATCAAAGCCTGTTCTGGCATTACGTGATCTCTTAAGAACACACAGCTAATAATTCACACTTGAAAAGTCAATGTTTGCTTTAATGATATTTAATGACTCACCCTGAGACACATAGTTGATAGAGCCAGGAGCCTGTATTTACAAATGAATTCATTTCCTTCAGATTATTCAGACCTCCAGTCATCACCCCGGGAGCGCTACAACTTTAATCAACGCTATGAATCACCGACTGCTTATTCATTATTTTACCATTTGAATCTTTTGAATTGTAGTAAAAGGACGTTTATATCGGAGCTGGTTTTTAGATGGTATGATACTTCAGCCTCAATTGAATTGCTTCCTGATCAACTGGCAGCAAGCAGTTCATTTGTGACATGTGAAACCCACAAATGCATTCCCACTGTATTTAGTTCCTTTGAAAACCACAACGCATGATGTAATACAGATTACAAATATTTCATGATAACAAATAATAATAGAGTCATGTGGAGTAGAAAGGTGGCAAAATATGACCTCACTGTCAATGTTTTGGTAGAAGATAAACTCATATACTGTATAGGTGATAAAATCCATCTCTGATTTTAGACCTAAATGATTGCAGAAATATAATTACAATTAATGATACATCAATATTTATTTGGCTGTGATCATATCATATTTTTCTCTCACTTTGATTTTTGCAAAATAAACATAAAATGGCTTTAAATAAACCTACCTTTTCCTCTTCACTGCATATTAACCTGATATCAGTGAGACTGGCTGCTTTCAGTTTTCATTTCTAAATGCCTAACAGCTACACCTTTAACAACTGTTTGTGGTTGGAGCGCATAGAAACTTTGTGTACACACAGGCGTCAAGTTTCCTTTTATGAGCCATAGGTGTGTTTTATGAACCAGCGGGGACACGCCACTGCTTAATAAATGTCTGCAAAGAATAGCCACACACTGTGCAGCTCAGGATCTCACAGTGGAGCGGTTTGTTTCAGCAGTTAAAGGCAGGGCCTGCATTGTGTGTGTGATAGATTTGGTTTTCTTTCTCAGTCATGTGAGGTTGTTATGTTGTTTAGTGTGAGGCATGCAGAGGTTACATTCCATGATAGCCAAATATTAGTCTCTGGGGGGGATCTGAATTAAGATGATTATTAGATAAGATTTAGGCCTATAAGATGTAGTGTGTGCGTGCCGTGCGTGTGTGTGTGTGTTCTAAGGGATGCAACAATATTGGATTTTAATAGTAAGAGAGAAAAAAAGTACTTTCAAGCCTATTATATGTATTTGATTTATTTCACAACCCTCTGGATATATTAACTCACATGAGCCTTTCTAATTAAGAGGAGTTATTGTGTTTTGTCCCCACAGGATTGTTATTGATATAAGATTACATTTTATGATCGCCCATCGTTAAATATTACTAAGCATCATAAGCTGAAGTGTTATTATCATCTACTGTCATCCATGCCTAATTCCTTAAAATGATTGTTGAATAATTTATTTCAAGTTCTCTCATCTCATTTTACACGTGGTCTGAGAAGACCCTATTATTATGTTTTTTTGTTGTGTTGTGGAACAATGCAATTTTAGTACCAAATGAGCACTGTTGGTAGTGAAATATGTTTTAACCCTGCACCCCTAGTCGCCGGTCTGTGTGGGTCTCCTTGCGTTTTATTATTCATGACATTCAGGGCTCCACTTGTGTTTGCTTTCTTTCTGCCTATTCCCTTTTGTTGTGTACTGCACCTTGTGACTCACCTAGAATGGTGGTTGGGCTTTTTCTATCGCTCTTTCTCCCTCTCCTTTTCCTCTCTGTCTCTCTCTTTCTTTTCCTGCTGTCTGGGGCTGCCTGGCTGTAATCACTGCTGTGAGGCCAGTGTGTGTGTTTGCAAGCCTGAATGCTCTCTGGCTGTGTCTGGCTGTGTCTTCCTCTCTCCCTAGTGAGAGGATGCACGCAGCAGGGCCCAGCTGGCAGCCGGGAACAGCCCCAGAAAAAAAAGAGGACAGGCTTAGGTTTACAGCTTGCACATTTAAAAAAATATGTATTATTCTTTTTTTTTTACACATGGTCCATTCACATGCCTGTAAGAGATTTACATGTGGAGTCAGCGATTATGGTGAACGCTTAGTTGTCAATATCACTTGTATCTTATATCTCAAATCAGTATATCTCCTCATGATATGCTACCTTTCCTTGCTGTATGGGCGTTGAAAGAAAATAATACACAGCTGAGGCTCTGTAAATGAGTAAAAAAAGCAGCTCAGACCAACCCTCCGTAGCTAGCAACAATGCTATCGATGTCTGTTTTTAGTAGTACTGTAACAAGTGTGACTGACAATGGGCCGGTCAATATTTTGAAGCAAAATCCTCAACACAGCTAAGGTATATAAGCCAATCAGTTTAGCTTAGCCTATATCAATAGCATTGTTGCTAGCTACAGTGAGTTGGTCCAAGCCCCCTCTTTTTTTTTTTTACCTATCCCTTTGCAGAGCCTAGGCTGTATAAACAACGGAATACACACACACACACACAGAAGGCTAGTACTTATTTTGAATAAAAGTGTTGTTTACAACAAGCATTCTCCAGAGTCACTGACTCCAAGTTTAAATATTTTCTTGTGTTTCTGACTGTGACAAAAACAGAGAGAATCAATTTGTCCCCAAATGCAGTTGTATTCTGCTAGACACACCCAGACTAAATCAACCTTACTGCTGTGAAATTGTAAAGCACTTGTTTGCAATCCTTAACAATTGGTTAAAGTTTAGTGCCCAAACTTGCATCTTATCAGTAAATTATGTTTTTGTTTTCACAATCTCTGATAGATCACACAGTTGTTCATTTTGAAACCTCACATGGGCAAACATTATGTACTCACATTATAAAATACAAGAGCCACATTGTTACGGTCACTGAACTCATTTCCCTTTCTGAGAAACAAGCTTTCTAAGAGCATAGCACCATTGTGAATATAAATAAAATGTGCATGTGAATCTATACACTAAAGCTGTAAGTCGACTTATCCACAAGTCATAACTCAAACTCAGATGTGAGGATTTGCTGTTTTTTTTTGCCATACAATAAAGATTAGACAAATTGAGATTTTAAAACCAAATGTTTAAAAGAAGAAAAAAAAATCAATCGGACACAAGAGGCTGAGGAGTTGAGAGAAAGGGTGTGGCTGGGGGGGAATGAAGGATCAGCCTGTTGCTCTCCTCTCCAAAAATATGCTGGTGTTGTCGAGCATGGTTTCAGTGAATGTAATGTGTAAAAAAAATTAAATCAAACAAAGTCTGGGTCAAAACTGTAAAATATAGAAGAGATTAGAGCTGCAACGATTAATCGACAAATCGATTATTAATCGATTATTAAAATAATCGCCAACTATTTTGATAATTGATTAATCGTTTTGAGTAATTTTTTAATAAAAAATTTCCAAATTCTCTGATTTCAGCTTCTCAAATGTGAATATTTTCTGGTTTATTTTATCCTATTATGACAGTAAACTGAAATATCTGTGTGTTTTGGACATAACAATACATTTGAGGACGTCAACATGGGCTTTGGAAAATTGATCAACATTTTTCACCATTTTCTGTCATTTTACGGACCAAAACACTAATCGATTAATAATCGATTAATCGAGAAAACAATCGACAGATTAATCGATTATCAAAATAATCGTTAGTTGCAGCCCTAGAAGAGATTTAGAAACATTTTAAGCATGTTAGATTGTAGATTCAAAAAAGTGTTTAATAAATGTGTAGGAATCTGTAGCATCAAGGGCAACGAACGTAGTGTGTGTCTCATTGGAAGTATAGTACCAAGGCCCTGTAAAGGTTGATAACGAACAGTGAATGTTGGCAGGAGACGTCACGGGTCAGGGCTGTTGCTGAGGTTAGAGAGGAAAGCAGGGTGAGAAGGCAGCCATTATAAGGCTGTTGGAACCGCCTGCTAGTCACAGACAGGGAGTGTGAGAGGGTTATGTGTGTGCAGCGTGCACGTTTGTGTGTGGGAGCATATTTGTGTTCATAATACAAGTGTGTTTGTGTGTGTGTACTTTAGTAAGCTTGACTGCAAAGGTTGAACGTGTATGCTACTTCAAACATGAATGAATTAGAGGAGGTTATCGCCATCTTTCCAACATTACTCCACATGTAGGGCAATCTGAGCATTTTACATTGCTCTCTAGTGAAATGATTGACTGTGTAGTAAGAAAGCAGTGATCTACTCTAGTTTATAGTGGCCATAAGAAGGGATTAGACAATGGTCACTAAATTGCTGTGTGTGGTTATAAGCAATAAGAGATTCATATGTTTCTCTTGGCTCACAGACACTCGGTTGTGACTAGAAAATTCTGTCGAAAGAATTGATGATTATTAAGACTTTGTAACATCAAATAAGACCATTTAAACCAATCATGTATAAGCATTTAAAATCATGCTGCTTTAAAGGCCAGGACACACCAGCCCGATAATCGCCGTCGTCAAAAAAAAAGACGAATCTGTTTGGTGTGTGCCGTGACGTCGGCCGACGTTTGACCGTCTTTCATTTGGAGCAATTTGATTGGTGGAGGGCTAGCGAATCAGTGAAGCCCGGAAGTGAGGCGGGTAGCACAAACAGCTAACAACAGCTAGCCATCGTTTTAATGTGTTTGTTCGTTTCGTTTTGAGAGTACTCACATGCATCAACCCTTGTTGACTGCTCGACACCATGCTCGACACTCTCTGCTAAAAATTGTGCTCTTATGGTCCATAAATATAAATACGTATTTCTATCTATGTTTATGCTCTAGAGAGATGTCCAATCATTTCCGGCTTTCGTATTTTTTCGGGCCACAATACAGATTAGCGCCGCCTGCTGTTGTGGAGACATTACGTCCCGCGAGCGTACGGAAAATAAACAGTCGTCTCGGTGTGTTCTTTAGCAGCGACGGGAAGCTGGAGCTTCCTGAAACGGCCGACTCCATTTTTTTTGACGACGGCGATTATCGGGCTGGTGTGTCCTGGCCTTAAGGCTTATTGGACGCAACTCAGAGTCTTTAAGAATGTTGAAGAAAGGCATAGGTAGGCAGTAGGCACTGCATTTTTCAAATTGTACGAACGGAGTACGTCTTCATTAAAGTTCTCTCATGCTTTCATAATTTAGGCATCTATCAAAGTAAGCTGTGGTTTGCTATTATCATAAACAGCCACAGACCTATACACACAACACCAAAACACGCAGAAACTCAAAGTGAATCAACATACAATCTGAGTACAAATAACTAGACTATTCACTCAGAGGACAAGTGTGCTAAAAATAGAAAGTATGTGCCTTCAGTCACAGAACTACATGAAGCAATTATGAAAAAGGTGAAGACGTCAGTCTAAAATTAACTTGGTATTAGTTTCTTTGTGAAACAGTGCGAGACACATTTGTTTCCGGAAGCAGTGTTTTTATTTTTTAGGCAGTTAAAATTGCTAGCCTCTATCCAGTGTTCAGTCAGTTTGAGAGGGGGGTCCTGACCTCTCCTTCAAGAAATATTGTTTGTTCATATTCTTTTGTTTTAACGGCCTGGAAAAATACAAGCAGCAGATAAGAAGGGATGCTGTTTGGCCGTGGTGAGTGTAGAGACAGTGACAGGTTAATGAGAGTATAATGTTTGTTGAGATGCTGGATAATTTCAAACTTCAAATCACTGCAGAGATATCGCTATATAAAAAGCCTGAGTGACCATGTTATTTAGATGATGTAATAAAATGTTCTGTTCTTCAGTAATAAAGAGCCTGCTGAAGGTTTTTATATTCAAACACATATTTCTCCACAGTCTGACACTGAGTTAAGGTTTTGCCAGACTCTACAATTGATGTCCTCAAAAGGAACAGCTTACTCCTCCTTTTGCAATAAGTGTAAACACGAAAATGGACAACAACTAACATTATGTGTATTGGTAAAAGATGACCGCTTTCTGCTCCATTTAGGGCTACAGTGTAAAGGAACTTGGTAGCAATGACAAATCATCATACCATTGACCCTGTCTCATCTCATCAGTTTAGCAATGCAGGTGAAAAACAACACCCACCACCCACCTACCTGTGAGTTCATGTTACTCAAACTAATAATATCATTTATCAACACAATATGTTGTAAAACCTTCCAGTCAAACAGAGAGATAGCTATAGCTACTTAAATCCATGTTTATTCAGGCGGTATAACAATGTTATCTTAAGTAATGCATATTATGAACTGCTTTGACCTTTCTGCTGTGTAGACATTACTTATCCATTGTTGGACCTGTTTTGAATAGGAAAAGGCAGGCGGTCGACAAGAAAAGGAACCTGAAAGGAACGGCAACCGCAACCTTGTAGACAAAGTAGGAGTGCAAGGGCGGTTCTTATTTGAGAGCAATAAGGGTTGGCAGAACAGCATATTTCAGAGGGAGAGATAAGGTGGAGGGCATGAAGAAGAAACCAGTGGAGAGAGGGAGACTAGACAGAAATAGCTTGTTTTGGTCTTTTCTTGAACCTCTGCCAGAACCTTCAGTTGCGGCTCTTTCTTCCTGTGTTACACAATGGGACCTCCATATTTCAGGAGTTACCTCACGCCCCAAATGGAGCAAAAATAACTCTACCTTATTTTACGCGGAAAACTAAATCTAACTTCAACTTTGCCTCCTATTGCAATACAAACATACACAAAAAGAATAAACATGGTTGAGTGTGTGTGTGTGTGTGTGTGTGTGTGTGTGTGTGTTTGTGTATGTCTGTGTGTGTTTTAGGCTGTGATATACAGGTCTAATGTGGTGTTGGGGGGGACCACAATCGAAACTTTGTAAGGGGCAATGGAATAGTTGTAAGTTTGGATAAAAATGTCTGCTAAATAGGGGCGCCCTTAGCTCAGTTGGTAGGGCGTCCCCCCCATGGGCCTCCGCCAGCAGCGGACCCGGTTTCGATTCCAGCCCGCGGTCGTTCTCTGCATGTCACTCCCCTCTCTGCCCCATTTCAACTCTGTCTCTACACTATCAATAAAGCATAAAAATGCCAAAAAAATATCTTAAAAAAAAAAACTATGACATTAATGTAATCAATAGAGGAAGGTGTGTTGCAAGCTAGCTTTTCCCTCAGTCTCACTTTTCAGAATGCATATTTATTTTTCAAAATGGCACTTGCATCACCATGGCTTGCCTATTGCATTGCATCAAGCTACACTGTGCACAATTATTAGGCAAGTTGTATTTTTGAGGATTAATTTTATTATTGAACAACTACAGTGCTCTCGATCAATCCAAAATGTTAAGGAACCTAAACCTGAATGTTTACGAAAGTAAAAGTGAGGTTTTGTCTTTCTTACGAGAATATATATATGTTTTGCTATTATTAGGCAACTATTAGTATGCAGAATTATTATGCAACTAAATAAAAAAACTAAAATTTTCCCATCTCACTTGTTTATTTTAATCTGTTAAAGTGAGAATAATAAAACAACTCAAAATGTACAAATAAAAATTTCCGACATGTCAAAAAAAACAGTGACCAATATAGCCACCCTTCTTTTCAATAACTGTCACAAGCCTTCCATTCATGGAGTCTGTCAGTTTCTTGATCTGTTGACGATCAACTTTTTGTGCAGCAGCAACCACAGCCTCCCAGACACTGTTCCGAGAGGTGTACTGATTTCCTTCACTGTAAATATCCCGTTTAAGCAGGGTCCACAGGTTCTCAATAGGGTTTAAGTCAGGTGAGGAAGGGGGCCATGTCAATAATAAAATTAATCCTCAAAAATACAACTTGCCTAATAATTGTGCACACAGTGTATTTTGCTCATTATTATACCTCTTTCATTCTGAGATAGAGATAAATGCATCAGATGACCCTGCACACACATATCCTCTTTAACTCTGATCTCTCCTGTATCCTGCCTTATCATAGCCTTCACTTTCACTTGATCTCAGCTTTTTTTGCGGAACCTTTCTTTTTCACGCTCTATTTTCTTTTTATGCTCCCTCTCTTGAGTTTGTGAAAGCTAGCTGACAGTTTCCTTAAGGTGTTTTAAAGACCTGTAACGGAATAATTAACTGTTGTTTAAAAAAAGAAATTAAAAGTTTCTTACAATAGCTAAGTTAGGTTAAAGGTGCTCCGAGGAACTTTCAGCTTTTGTTCATTCTTGCACCCCCTTTGGACAAAAGCCGTAGTGTTTTTTCCTACGCCAGCTGTTGTTCCTGGGTGAGCATACCCATGAGGCATCAAGAAAAACTATATAAAAATAGCATTCTTTGCACTGATGGTCTCGTTTGCTGTTACTTGTCATTCATGACCATCAGAGGAAAAATTAGACTGTTTCAGAAATATTAAAAAGTTTTTGTAGCACCTTTAAGTAGCCACTAGCCAAGTTTCCAGTTGCCCTGTCAAGAGATGCTTTTTCATGGATTCCATCACATCATGACTGTTTTTCTGCTTCTTTTCTTTCTTTCTTTCTTTTTTTGGTTTCCTTTTCTAGGTGATTTTGCTCATCATCTCCCACCGCTTCCTCCTCCCGTCTTCCATTCATGAGCAGCGTGGGCGAGTTTAACAGCGGCAGCCATGGATGACAAAGGCTCGGTGGGGAAGATTAGCGTGTCTTCGGACTCAGTGTCCACCCTCAACAGTGAGGACTTTGTCCTTGTGTCCCGACTGGGGGACGAAACACCCTCCTCCACTAATAACGGTAGTGATGACGAAAAGACAGGACTGAAGGTAAGGACGGTGGGCTGTAGGTATAGGTACTATGGACGGAAACACAAGGGAGACTTTTGGAGCTCTACTAAGTACCATATAGTTTAGGTACTGGTCTGCTGGCATTTACAGTGATGACAACTTCATCCTTTCCTCAGATGATTCTTACTATGAATATCATGAGTGTACACTCAGTAGAGAAACAGCAAAGCAATTCATGTTTTCATATCACCACTCTTATTTTTAAAGGTCACCTATTACTCAAAATGTGTGTGTATGTGTCCCCGCCCAGTGTGTCTAGATTCCCCAAGTATAAGAAAGAACAATTCTCACTCTTTTTCTCCACCTCCACCTTTCTGAAAACCTCTGTTCCAAAACCCCCAGCAGACTGGGCTTTTTGAAGGTGGGGCTTAAACGCTCTTAAAACCGAGCGTTTCAGACATAGGCTGAAAAGAGGAGATTTAGCAACGGCCCTGTGAGAAATATAAAGGGCTTTCTCGACACAACATTTTCTAATAGAAACTAAAATTATAATTTAATTTAGACCTGAAAATTAGCATACTATGTGACCTTTTAAGTAGTAAATGTATTAGTGTATCTCAGGACCTATAGCATGATTGTTCCAAATGCAGGTAAAGGGGTCACAATCCATACATACTCCATTGTTAACAGGTTTGTGTTCATCACTCACATGTCAAGAGCTCTCGTCCCATCTCTTTGAACATGTTGTCTCTCACACTCTAACTCCATGTATGGCTAACCATTTCCTGTTCTTTTTTTTCTACATTCTCACTCCACCTTCTTCTCACAGTTGGTCTCAGATTTGTTTGTTTTATCTGTGATTGTTCCCGATTACGATTGTCATTTTACATTCGCTAGTACTTATGGTAAGGAAGCCTTTACGTCCTTGTTGATGCGTGCCGTGCACGTCACCAGAAATGTAGAGCACATTTTTTCCTGATATCTTTGTAGTGAATAACTAGTTATTGTCTCTAAAACCTGTGATTAATTCCATTTGTTTTTAAATGTTACTTTTGGAAAATGTCAGTTAGTTAGCTCTGTTAGTATGCAGCAATGTGCTATCTTCCTAAAGTGCGCCTGACTTCCAGTATGCCCTCTGCAATTCAATTCTGTGCCTCAGTGGGCACTCGGCCAGCAGATATTAGTTTCCAAACAGCGTGGCGATGCTACTGCGAGTGCTTTGAACTGGTTGTCAGGGAGAATAATGGCTTCTTGTGACTAGGGTGTGTCTACACAAAGAGGATGAAGACTGAGTAAAGAAACGTAGCTATCTGCTAGCAGCCACCATCCTGTGTGTGTCCCTACTGGGTTCAGGTTTCTCTCCTCTCCTCCTCTTCTCTCCTCATACATTTTAGCCACGCATCTTTCAGTTTACCAGTTATCACATTTCCTTTGATTGAATTTACTCAAGTAGCTGGCTTCCATGTTCACGCTGTGTCCATTAGTTTATATAAAAATTACTGTTACCTGTGTGTGTGTGTGTGTGTGTGTGTGTGTGTGTGTTTCTTTGTGAGGGAAGGAGGGAATTGTCGACTTGATGTTGCAAAGATAGAAGGAATGGCACCAGGATCAAACAGATGTTGCACCCATTTAGTCAATAGGAAAAGGCCTCACTTGTTTTCCTGTAATTCGCTGTGCATGGAGATGAGAGAATGTTATTTAAAGGTACAGTGTGTAATAATGCTGTTACATAACGGTGTATTTTGGCCCTGTCTAGTGGAGAAAAATCTACATTGCAATGCTCTATTTGCTACACTTGTTAATAATAATGGTATTATTCACCTATTCGCGTCATGTCTTTACAGAATATCAAGTGATGAGGTGAAGATGTATTTAGTTATTTATTCTGTAGTACTTATTCTTAAGTCTTCCAACAGGTGCATTTTCGACAGGTATGCATATACAAAGTTATGTGGTTAGGTTTGTCCACTCTGTGCTAATGTAGAATCAACATGGCGGCCTGCTCCTATGTAGATATAATAATAATATAAGATAATACGATTTGAGGTGTGAGTTTTGCGCAGCCTGCTGTGTGCAGTGCTGTCAAACGGAATCAAAGTGTTACCCCACATACTTTCAGTCCTCCCAGTATGTAGCGGTGAAATCAATCACTCCATTCTTGATCATCTGGATGTCATGTATTGGTTTATTCGCCCCACCACAACACACACTTCTTTTGCACATTTCCCCTCCCAGTCAGCCCATCCGGTCAGACAGAAGTCAGTGTGTTCTAAACTTGTTGTTTGTTATACAGGTGATTTCTGAGGAAGGGGTCAGCTTTAAGGTCAGTCTCTTCTTCTCTCACTATCTTTCCTTTTCCTCCTCTTCTCTCCGTATCCCTCTTTCTTGCTTGTATCTGATCTATTTCTTCTCTCTCTCTCTCTCTCTCGTTCTGTGATGTGATTCCGTGGTGATTCTGTCTGTGATTAATTTGTGTATTTTTGCCGGGCTGTTTGAGCGATGTTCCTAGCCTTATTGTAGCAGTGATATACTGTACGTTCTCACATATAGGCTTGTAGTTGTACATGGCAGCTGCCCAGGCTTTTTTTGCACTACCTGTAAATCACAATGCCTGCCACAGTTGCGTAGTGAGGTTGTTTATGACAGGTGTGTGAACCTAAAAATAGATCTGATAGCCGCTTCATATCAGTCTTCAAACAATAATATTGTTGCTTTGTATGGCACTACAGTATGATTTATGACATAGACCCTTTAGCTTTAGTATCCCTTGCTCTAGATAATTTCTTTAGTTAAAGGTGCACTACGCAGTTTCAGGGGAGGGTCATTTGTTACATTTGCAGATCATGCAGTGAGTTTACAAAACATATTTTCTCTACATGTAATTCTTAGTTTTGAATAATTCTATTATAATGAATCAAAACTTAATTATGTGGAGGAACCTGGAAGCAAATGTAAGACTAGAATATGATCAAACAAACCTGTGGGCCCTGCTGCTGTAAACAACAAAAGTGAAAACAGTAGCCTAACTTCTAAGGTAGCTTTCTAACTTCAAACAGTACTCCATGGATCCAATTTTCCTGCGAGGAAAGTTTGTTTTTTCAGTTATAAGAATAAACCTTAAGAAATGTTGTACACCCGAAGTCACATAGTGCACCTTTAAACAGCGTTGATTAAATGAGCATATACCTTTTTAAGTCACACATATTATTTAAGGCTTTCTATAAAAGGAGAGCCTGCTTGGAAAATGTTACCTTAATATGTCATAATGCAAAAAGTTAGATACCACAAAGGCTGTTAAATTGTTACCTGTTGTCATCCCTTATTGCTGAATGCAGCAGCGCCCTCTGCAGCTGAAGGTTGCTTTCTCACCTAACCTCAGGCTGCTGCCACGACAGGGAGAATGGGGCCTTGTGGCGCCTCGTGGTTTATCCTGCCTCAAGCTTGCTTTCTGATTGCTATTAGTTATTTATTTATCAAGCAAACACACACACACACACGCACGCACGCACGCACGCACACACACACACACACACACACAGTTGTGTTGGCATGTCCCTTCTTGTGTATTTCAAACTCATGTCCCTACTAATCACTAATATGGGATGGAATGTGATATCTCTCACCGCAAACACAATACACGGCATCTTTCCCCTTTTTAAACACACTGAAGTCTCTTGAAATGAAGCACTGGATCACTGCTTAAGGCAGGACCACTGCTATACACTGGAAGAGAAAAATATAATAAATGTAGTTCATTAAGATTCTACATCCTACAGATTAGACTAAATGATATGTAATTGTGATGACTGCAATAATTTTGTTTTGTAACAATTGTTGTTGTGTTTTATTATTGTTATTTTTTAAACTCAATGTTGTACTATTGATGCTTCCTTTTGCCTCTGCTTTCTGATGTGGTTGTGTTCATGTCTGTTTTCTATGTGTGTATTTGTTTTTCCCCCCCACTTCCTGTGTGTGCGTGTATACAGATTGTTGGCAATGGAAGTGAGCAGCAGCTGCAGAGGGAATTAGAGGATGTGCTCATGGACCCGTCGGTAGCTGACACTGGTCTAGGATCAGTCCCCAGAATGGACAGCTTGGGTGGGGGGGACCACTCTCCCCTCCCCACTACAGCGTCACCTGTAGCACCAGGCACTGACCCCCTCAGCTCACCACCACCACCCATACTGGACATGGTGCTTCCTGTTCAGACGGCACAGGAGAGCGAGCTGAATGAGAGGTCATACAGAGGTAATCCCCTTTAGTTTAGTTTAGTTTAGTTTAGTTTAGTTTAGTTTAGTTTAGTTGTATTGTTACGTCATCATCATCATATCATTGAGAAACAATTTCATGAGACAGTTTACGGCAATGCATGGACGCATGAAATCGTGAACCCCGAAGTAAGATGCTAAAAGCTTTTCGGAGGCGAGCCAAATAAAGTTTGGAACGCATAGAATGAACAAGACAAGGTTCAAGGTTTTTTATTAATGTCCCAAGAGGGCAAATTTGTTCACAGCAAAGGAGGTAGTAGCTAAAAACACACGACAATACAAGACAACAATGGACACAATACACAACAGTATGAACACAAACCTGCATTACTTACAATACAGACAAATATGACAACATACAGATGATGCCAGCACAAGTGTGTTACATAATGAATAATTACCTGGTAACAGAAGTTTTTCAACCTTCTTTTCATTTACTTGACACCACGATGCATTTTTTTATTCATTTGTGTTGTGACTTAACCACCTGTCTCATCCCATTCTATTTCACTTATACACCTTGATTTAACCGTGCAGCTTGTGTCAAGAAAGGTTCCCAATAATCTTAATTTACAAGAATGGGAGTCATTAAATAATCAAATCCTTTTTTCTTTTCTTTTCTTTTCTTTTCTTTTCTTTTCTTTTCTTTTCTTTTCTGTCTCTCCTCTTCATTCACTCTCCCAATCCATTGTCCCTTTGCAGCAGATGAATCCTCATCAGAGGGCAGTCCATGCAGTCCCATCCCAGACGAGGACAGCGTAGTGTTCAGCCAGCTGACATATCTGGGCTGTGCTTCGGTCAACGCCCCGCGCAGTGAGGTGGAGGCCCTGCGTATGATGAGTATCCTCAGAGGGCAGTGCCAAGTCCCCCTGGACGTCACACTGTCTGTGCCAGGCGTGTCCGAAGGCACCGTCAGGTAAGCGGGGGGAAAAAAATCAACATATTGATGCACACATGTAAAGTTGGAGTCAACAATTCTGAAGAAAAGCTTGTTGTCATATTCACTTTGTCAAAATCTGTGAATATCTTCTCATGATCTTCTACCTGTCAATACGGTGTGTGCCCTGGAAAAAAAAAATCTGTTAATACACAACCTAAGCTGTTGTAAACAAAGGGTACGTTATCAAAGGGGGGTCCACTGTAGCTAGCAACATGCCTGTTTACAGAGCCTAGGATGTGTATTAACTAGAGGTGGGCATAGATAATTTTTTTTAATCTAGATTAATCTAGATTAATTTTGGAATTAATCTAGATTAATCTAGATTAAAATGTCTCATTTGAATTCATTCATAATATGTGTGTGCTCCCTAAATAATGACTCAAAGTAAGTCTTTGTGCTCCCTAAATAATGACTCAAAGTAAGTCTTTGTGCTCCCTAAATAATGACTCAAAGTAAGTCTTTGTGCTCCCTAAATAATGACTCAAAGTAAGTCTTTGAGAACGTGTTTCTCAAGCCAGGTGGCGCATCAGACCAGGGGCTCATCTCCTGTTTCCAACATGCATCACAAACTGCTTGAGGAAGCTGTTCTACTATGATAATTGGTGATGAAAATAAATAATGTTCAACAAGATGTTACTTAGTAACGCGTTACCGGCATCGGACCTCTTTTTTCAGTAAGTAATCTAACGCGTTACTATCTCCAAACCAGTAATCAGATTAAAATTACTCATCAAAGTCACTGTGCGTTACTTTTTCTGTAATTTTCCTTAGTGAAACATTTTACATAACTGCACAAATGACTGCGATTGCGATTTTATGTAAATAAATGTGCACGCATGTGTCTCTAAACGCTCCAACTGCTCCAACCGCTCCTCTCGTCTTTTTGGTAGCGCCCCTCGTCTCTGTCATGCAGCGTGTGTGTGTGCGCCTGTGTCTGTGTCTGTGTGTGTGTGCAGCAGCATTACGGCCGAACTGTGGCGCAAAACAAAGTTTCCCCCCCGATGAAATATAGCGTCTGCTATGGGGATATTTAGGATTCGGGTACGGTGACGTTGACGTTGAAGAGATAGAAGTGTTTAAAACTTGGAAACTTATAGTCACGTGGCGACCGGTGGCCACACACACCCACCCTGCGTTCCAATACCCGATTGTGTCGTGGGCAAGTGATGGAGAGAGAGAGCGGCGGGTGTGTGAGAGAATAAAGGCTCCTCAAGTGTCAACAACGGCCCCCGGCTATTATTATCTCCCCTGAGCCGAACAGGAGGTGGAATAAGAGATTAACGGCGATATTTTTTTTATCGCCGATAAGAGTCTTGCGTTAACGCAGCACGTTAACGCCGATAACGGCCCACCACTAGTATTAACACTTGATTTTTTTCAGTTCACACACACACACACACACACACAAACACAAACACACACACACACACAGTACGGACAGGTAATGGATCGTAAAGAGATATTCACTGATTTTGATAACATTTATTCTCCAACAGGAGACATCAAATGACAAAATTTTTTAAATGTTTTGTTCCAACAGGTTGCTCGACCCGGTTGCGAATACGGATATCGCCAACTACCCTATCTATAAGATTCTGTTCTGTGTGCGAGGACATGATGGCACGCCAGAGAGCGACTGCTTTGCCTTCACAGAGAGCCACTACAATGCCGAGATCTTCAGGATCCATGTGTTCCGCTGCCAAATCCAAGAAGCGGTGAGGATTCAGTCATTAGTTAACTATGTTTCCTGCACACACATTAAAAGGATAGATTCATATATGTATGCTAAACAACATTCCAAACTTTGCCTGAAATTAATATGTGGCTTTATATTTAGAATAATTAAAGGAGGTGGATGTCTTCTTTTCTTACAGCCTTTTCAGAGCATAAGTCATTTTTTTTGTTTGTGCTGCTCGCCAGTGAAAGACAGATACACAACAGTAAAAACAGACCAAACATAAATACAAAGCAATACAGAAGAACAGACTTGAAGATAATTAAATACTTAAAGATAATTAAATACTAAACGATTACACTAGATATGATTAGCAGGCTCCAGAACCTCATTTTAGCTTCAGATACGCATTTATACAAAGTTTTGCCGAAATGGAGAACTTAAATACTTTGAACACATCCTTCAATAGAGACTCTCACGGACCAAAAAAACCCCTACAAAAACAAAAGCAATATTGCTGCAGTTCAGATTGTGAACTGAAGAGGGAGCTAAAGTTCCTCCGATAAAAGCTCTGCTGTGTGTTTCACATGCCATTCTCTTTCTTTTTTTTCACACCTTTGTCTGTCTCTTCCACCCCAGACCATATACCTGTGTACACACTCGCCAGCAGTATTCTGGTTGACCTTGAATTATCGATCTCCCCTAGCTTCTCTCTTTGGGTTCATTATCATTGTGGAAGCCTTCTCAGTCGTCCCCAAGGAATTATGTCATACACTGCAGGCTGCATTGCAATGCACAAGTACATCATTCACAAACTAGCCAACTTGTAGAGGAGAATAAGTATATATATATATATATATATATATATATATATATATATATATATATTTAAGATATTTTTAAGATATTTTTATGCTTTATTGATAGTGCAGAGAGACAGAGGTGAAATGGGGAAGAGAGAGGGGAGTGACATGCAGAG
Source organism: Ammodytes marinus (assembly GCF_949987685.1). Classification (NCBI taxonomy): domain Eukaryota; kingdom Metazoa; phylum Chordata; class Actinopteri; order Uranoscopiformes; family Ammodytidae; genus Ammodytes; species Ammodytes marinus. Next base: position 13,694,617 of record NC_137222.1, read on the forward strand.
AACGACCGCGGGCGGGAATCGAACCCGGGTCTGCTGCTGGGCCCGGCCCAGGGTGGGGGACGCCCTACCAACTGAGCTAAGGGTGCCCCGAGAAGAAGTATCTTATACTTATATGCAGTACGTTAAGCAGAAATATAAAAGAAGACAGTAGGGGATCCACTCCTGAAAGTGGGTTAAAGTGCTGCTTGAGTGTTCAGTGACCTGATTTCTTATGGAAGCACTTTCCTTCAATGTCACTGAGAGCCCCCAGACAGACGCCACTTCACTCCCACATCTTCCTACTATGCAGCTTCCCAGACCCCCACCCATAACACACACACATGCACACACTAAAAAAACTAATGCACACACACAAGCATGTGCAGATAATGCCCACTATAGTCTTTCACTAACTCTACATAGCAACATGAATTTCTAGTCTACGGCTCCCAGTTCCCGACAGTCTGGCCTCTTGCACGCGCCACTCTCTCTTCCTCCAAAACCCCCAGCAACAAACCAATCTACAATGCCTCCAGCTTTTATTTGCAGCCCTCTCATTTGACTGGAGTGAGTTGAGCCCATTGGTTGCCTCCTTCTCAATAAAAAAAACAGCTCTATATGCCTCACATTAGCTTCAAATCAACTGTAAACAACACCAAATACCTCTTTAAACCACATTATTCATTCTTTAAGGTGTTTTAATTCTTTATTTAGAAATGTATATTTTCTGGATACCGTAGCCATACCTTTAAAGATCCATATTTATTTATTTAATTTTTGGATTGAATAGCCTTGACCAATAAAGCAATTTATCTTAACTTTAACCGACATAAACTTCACCATTCTGTACTGTGGTGACCCTGTGTGGCAGGGCCATCACAGCTAGACTTAAAACGATGTATCCTTACTCTTTATTTGTTTCAGCTGTCTTGTTTGCTGTTTGACCCACTTATTTAATGAGATTGGGAAGATCATGTGAAGCATTTTTTTTTTTAAATTGACTCATAATTTCAAAAATGCGACAATTTGGAAAAGAGAAATGAAAAACTTAAGGCAAGCTCTTGTCCCTCTCTTTTATTGAAGTTATTACTTTAAACTACTTTCAGGGATGCTTTTTTCTTTCTTCTGGAGAGTCTGTGTAATTTCTTCTTTAAACAGATTTGTGGATTTTGGAATGGAATGGAACTGTTTCATACATAAAGCAAAACCACCTCCTCGGTTGTTCTCCCCGCCTCCATTGTGCCAGACCTCCTAGTCAGACCCCAAGGCTAGGTTCTTAACAATTCCCAGTTTTTTCTGGTGTTGATTGTGATACAGAAACCCTGCTGAGCCTCATATACCCAGCACCTCTCTGTTGTGCTCATAGGAGTTTATTTGACATATCTCTTTTTTTTCAGTTTTTGCATAAAAGTACAAAAATTACCAGGGAAAGACCCCTCTGGATAAAACTCAGAGAAAAGGTTAAAACAATTATGAGTGGAATAAAGAGTTAGTTTGTATTGTTGAGTAATTCACTGTTGGTCTGAACAAAAAAAACCTTCATGAGAAAAAACAGAAAGGCCCAATGTTTTTTCTTGTTTTAAGAGAATATCAGCCTAAATCACTTGATAGGGATTCATTTTGAATGTCCATCACAGTGCACAACAACTATAAAGGCTATCTGTAAACTGGTCATTTTTGACTTTTGCATCGACAAGAAAATACAAAAATACTATTGTATTATTTTTTACAAAATTTCAATACAGGGGGTGACCTCCCCCATCTCACTTTACTCATTCCCCATCTCTTACAACCACACACACATTGTTTCTCAACAAATAAACCTCCTGCGATGCCCTAACATCCTTCTACTGTACCAAGAACATAACAAAGGCTTTGTGTAGCAGAGGTTAGAAGCTGCTTTATGCGCTGCCCTCCAAAAAAAAAAAAAGAACATTGTTATTTATTGATAACAGCAGTTTCCCCCACTCCAGCCCTCAGTCACTCACCCCTCAAGCTTTGCTGTTTACCAGAATTAAAGATGATCCAAAACCACTGTGCTGGGGGCCTCTAGTTGGGGGAGCGCTCTGTTTTGTTATCACACACATATGTCTGTATAATAAACAATAATAAAAAAAATACCTTTTCTTGACTAAATGTAAAAGCTCACAAATCGTATAAGTCTTGTGAGTGGAAATGTACTTTTAGTGAATGTAAATAAATCATTACCACCCAGTTTTCCACGCTTGGCAGTCTCTAGCTGCACACCCCCCCTATTCTCTTCTCCTCTCCTCTTTGGGGTTGGAGATTGAGCAGAACCCTGCAGTCTGTAGAAGGACCAAGTTGTCTCTGTTTAATGTTAATAGGAACAATTCCTCCACATTCCGATTCACAGGCAAATATGAATCAGTATGTTGATTAAAACACAAAAATGGTTAAAAGGCTGGAGGGGTCTGCTGTGAGTAGAGTAGTAGGTCATTATGTAAGTTTTTTTTTAGTGCCCCATAATATTACTAAATGGTCATAACAGTTCTGCAGAGGTTTGACTTTTTTAATCAATGGTAATGACTCCAGGCCTAAGTAATTACTTTGCCTGGTGCTCAAATTTTAGGCTTCCAAACTCCATTTTAACTTGATGCCGAAAAAACATGCTTACATGCTTCTTCAGTAAATGTTTTCTATTGGATTTCACCTAATGTAATGTCTGTGAATATGGGTCAAAATAAATGTCAGTTTGTTGGGTAACATGCACTGATTACACTCAGCAGTCCACCAATTATTTTCTTTCCTGGAAATATCTACAAGTTGATTAATTTTGAAGCTCTTATTTGTCTTTTGAAGGGGAAGTAGCTAACACAAATAAATAAATTGTGGGTCACATCGTAGCTCCCTTATATCACACACTTTAAAGGGGAGATATTATGGAAAACACAGGCTTTTCCAGTGTTTGTGCAGAATGTTGAGCTTTTGTGTGTCCTTACCAGCAAACAAAAGCTGACAAAAGACAAACCAGTCAGTTTCTTCTGGGCTGCTTATGTTAAAAAAAAAATGGGTAAAGTAAAGTGACACTATTCTAAAAAGCTTTGAAATGTGATGTCACCATTTGAAGCTCATTAACATATTACACTCCCATGTGAAAGCTCCAAATGAGAAGCCAGAGACTCTGTAGCACTGCGTTCCAAATCACATACTTTTTCTTTTAACTACACTACGTACTAAAGCACATAATTTTTTTTTTCATTATGTCGAGAAATGTGAAGAATAAAGACGAATACTCCAAATGCTATTGGAGTTAGTGGGGCATTTATGTATTTTCAGCATACTACAATTGCGTTTTTGGGGACATCCTAAATCTTTTTCTGGCATACTAAATAGTAGGGAAGTATGGGTACTGGAATGCAGGGTAGTTCATTGGTATATCAACACACCCCCATAGATAACCACACTTGAGCCACAGACTTGCTATGCTAAGCAACAGATAGTAGAATCAAATTGCTCTGTCAGCTCTTCCTTACATCACCACCAGCCTTGAAGCACAACTGAGATTAATAAATTAATCATTAGCAGCCAGTGCCAACACCCATGTAGGCAGGTAGAGTTCATTAGCAGGGCGGTGCATGCACACCCATATAGACCTAGCCAATCAGAGCAGACTGGATTTTTCGGAAAGTGGGGCAGGTGCCAAAACTGAGTATTTCAGAGAGAGGGCAAAAAAATGCTGGAAAAAGTTGATCAAGCATAGACAGTGTGACAAAACTAATGGGTTTCTTTTACAATAGAACATGAAACACTTTTCTATAGACATCAGAAAAACACATTTGATCCCCGAAAAATAGCATAATATGTCTCCTTTAACATGCATCCATCACCTTATATAGTGTGTATGAGAAGAATTGTCCGTGTTGGAACATTTTGAGTGGATATTGTGTTCATATAGTATTGTGCTTAGTTTAGCAGAGATTGCAGCTTTGTCTGGATATTGAATTGTATCTGTGTTATTAGAGCTCCCTATTATGATGGCTTAATTGAGTGTTCATTACAGAGAGCTTTGTGTGTGTGCTGACTGCAGGTGAGCAGGATACTGTACAGCTTTGCTACAGCATTTCGGCGGTCAGCTAAGAAGGCCCTTCTGTCATCTCAGCACGCCGCTCCACTCACCCCCGACAGTGACTTGTTCACCTTCACAGTCAGCCTGGAAATCAGGGAGGATGATGGCAAGGGTACTTTCAGGTGAGACATACTGTTTATATCGACGCATTATGTATTTCAATGTTTAGAACACAGAACCGTAATCTATGATGCTTGTACAGTTTTGTAAATTTGTGAAAGATGTAAGTGTTTTGAACGGTAACCAAATTTGGTATTTGGAGACATTAGATAAATCCTTAAAAATCATCGTAAGGATTTGATTTGTAATGGTACCACTATTCTTACCAAAAAATGTGAAGAGCTTTGAATTCAAAATGGCCCCCAAAATGGTCTGTCACGCATAAACACAGGGACATGCATTTCTACTATCTGGGATTAAGTATTGTTCATATTTACCACAATTTGCCAACACATGTCCAAAAGTTGCAACGCTAACTGACAGCACGTTTCAGTTAACAAAATTCGAAAATTATGAATTGAACGTAACTGAAATGATAAAAAAACATCACTAAAGAGGAAGTTAAGAGGAACACTAAGGAGGGACTAAATGGTCCTTTCCGTCTCACAGCAGACACATATTCTAACCACTTTTATTAATTAACGTCAGATTTATCGTCATCAGCGAGTACACAACATAAGGTTCCTGTGTTTGCTCCATTCAAGCCATCTTCCCTGACCTTTTTTCATTTAGATATTTTTGTTATTTTATTTACTGAGTCACTTCCTCGTGGTCACAAACAGTCGCAGATAAGCAGCTTATTTGGAAAAAACAACACAAAATAAAAACAAACAGGGAAAAAATGCCTGTGATTATTTTAAGGCCAGGCGCACATTTCCTCCTCATTAGCTCCTGGCTGATTATTTTTAGTGTCGTGACTTGCAAACAAACAGCTTCTCACATGCAAGCACACACAAGACTATACTGTATGTAACCATGTTCTCCCTGTGGAAATAATATATGGAACAATATATAGTGTATTAAGATAAGATAAGATAATCCTTTATTAGTCCCACAGTGGGGACATTTTCAGCATTACAGCAGCAACAGAGGATAGTGCAAATAACAAAAGCATCAGTAAAAATGCAAAATATAATAATAAAATATCTAAAATATAATAAATAAGAAGAATATATTTACACATTTGTTCCTTTAATGGGATATAAACATGCCTTTTTATCTGTAGTCATAGGACCTAGATACAGTGTGGAACCACCACTCAGTCTGGATGACTAAGGCGCTCCATCTGGTACATGACGTCCCTACTCAGAAATAGAGTTGTTTTTGTGATCTGAGCACTGTATGAAATCATGGCAAGTTCCAAATGTTTTCAATAGATTTCAAATTGATTAATGGATATATTATTTTCTTTACTAAATAATCCCTGTACGTACTATGGCGAAGGTTTGGAGAATGTTGATTAATGTTCCTGTCTCAAACCTCTGCTCTCAGAACAGTGAAGAGAACCAGGACCAATGCATGATTGGAAATGGCTCTTATGCACACTTTTTATTATCATAAAAGGGTCTATTAATATTATTATGATCATGAACCACCATCTTTTTTTTTTCTCCAATCCGGTTGATTTACTGATTAGTGATACATTTCATTGGTCTAGTTGTGCAGCAGAAGAAAACCTTGTTGCTTTAATTGTGTGTGTGATAGTTTGGATCAAAAACAAAGGATTTTTGTTCTTCTTTTCCAGTCTAGTCTAGATATAATTAAACACCCTGTCAAGTCAGCCAAAAAATTGACTTTAAAATGTTTAATATAAGGTTTAAAATGATAGTCAATCTGCTTCACATACAGTGATACACTGTCAGATGTATCACTGTATATGCTTCATCATTGAACCACGCTTTAGTCGCATTTATTCACCTCTTTTTTTCTTCTATTGACAATCCTTCTGCTGTTTCACATATCCAGTGCTGTAGCAAAAGACAAGGACAAGCAGAGCTTCAAGCTGCGCGCGGGGATGGGCAAGAAAATTGTCATTTATGTCCAGCAGACCTCCAACAAGGAACTGGCTATTGAGAGGTAAATAAAGCACAGACACAAGCACACACACACACACACACACACACACACACACACACACACACACACACACACACACACACACACACACACACACACACACACACACACAAAGACATCTTTCAGAATAGCTTCTGAAGCTTCTACTTGAATCTATAGTGCCATAGGATCACTGAGTGTTGATTTTCTTTCATGTGTTATTTATATAGTAATAACATCCAATGAGTGACCTTAAGGTGGAAAACAAAAAACTGAATTGAGTCTTCTGGTCCGTGTGTTCATCAACCAAGATATATTTTTTCTATGAAGTAGACATCACACTATTTTCAGAAAGATTTATTCTACCAATACAACAACCGAGACAGCAGATACATCTCCAAATGTTATAAAAGCAGACAGAAAATAATCCAGACTAAAATGTTTAAAACCAAGAAAATGGAGGATCTTAGTTACATTTGATGTCACTGGAATTGTCCAATAAAGGGGTAAAAAAAATGTTTGAAGAGACAATCTTTCACACCGACGGAGATGTCTCCATTTAGCTACAGTTGAGATGTGTCTGCTTAAGATACGTCCTGACATTCATTCAAGAAAGGGAATCACTCACGCTTCCATTGATAAACACATACCAGTGAACATCTCTCTCTTTACATCCGTGTGTGTCGGCCCTATGTCGCTTTCTTAAGTGTTCCGGCGCAGTGTGAAGGATTGTGATTGATGTGAGTCTGTCTGCAGAGTGCTCCTCTATTTTCCACGCTTTAATAAATCTGTTGAAATGTAAACATTCCATCACCTTTTTTTTGCGCACTTCCAATTTCCACGGTGCTTTGTTATTGTTTGATGGACCACAGAAAGAGGGGTAAGGATTGAAGTGCTGTGTTTAATATTCTCGTACGATCTGGTCTGTGTTAGAGGAATCAGTCCAGGAAGCTATTTGTGGTAACCGGTTTCTACTCTATAGGGAGATTTATATTCCACTCTGTCTGGTTCACGCTCTTTCTCTCTTCTTTCTTCTTCTTTTTTTTGTGTGTGTGTGTGTTTGTGATGTAACCCTTTTAATATAACCCTTTGATGTCCGTATTTATGTGCTTTCAGGTGTTTCGGTCTCCTGCTCAGCCCAGGGAAAAACGTGAAGAACAGCGACATGCACCTGCTAGACCTGGTGGGTGACTGTTTTTTTTTCATGTGTGTGTGTGTGTGTGTGTGTTTGAGTGTGTGTGTGTGTGTGTGTGTGTGTGTATGTCGTTGTGTGTTTGTGTGCGCTTGACAACTTCCAACTCCCAACTTGTGCCCCTTCAGGAGTCAATGGGAAAGAGCTCCGACGGGAAGTCTTACATCATCACGGGAAGTTGGAACCCCAACACGCCTCAGTTCCAGGCTGTGAATGAGGAAACGCCCAAAGGTAACAGCCAAAAAATTCAAATTAAAAACAGAATGATTTGCAGCAGTTGTTATTTCCTGGGTACATATTTTTTAATGGGCTGGTTGTTTGTTTGTTCACTTAAACATATTGTCACTCTAGTATTCAACATAGGTCCAAGCGTTAAAAATCACTATTTGCTGGTGGTACAAATTCTAAAAAAAAGGAGAAATTCATGGTAAAATAAAAACTACACTAAATAGGCATGGAAATTGTACTTTAATAAATTCTGTCCCTTTTTAGTTTTATGGGTGGATAGAACACAGTAGTTACAATGTTTGCTTGGATTGCATTTTCATGCTGGAAAATTGATAAAGAAGCAAAGACAGATAAACCAAATGGCCGCAAACACTGAATCCTCTAAATTACACAGTGCTAGGTTTTGGTTAAAATATGGGGGCATACAGGGGGCATCTTTAAAAGCCCCCTGTAAACCCAAATCCACTAAATCCTTATAACTATGTCATTTGGGGAATAAGTTGCTGGTTCTTATGACACAAAAAGTATTTTGAACCAATAACCGCAATTCTCTGCCCGAACGTTCTATAAAAACAATTATTGTGGCCATGGAGACCGTTTGATAAGGCTGTGCCCACACAGTCCTGTCAAACGGACAGTCAAAAAGCTGTTTTTTAAACTAAGTTTTATAATATCTATTAACATTTATTTCAATTGGATTTTTGATGAGACACATAACTTTATTATCATATATTGATTTTTTTACTATATAAAGACAAGGTTTCCTGAGGCTTTGATGGCAGTGAACAGAAGTGATACATTCACTGGGGATAACATTTATGGTGATTTTTTTGCTGTGTTCTCTAGATAAATTCATGTACATGACGACAGCAGTGGACCTGGTGATCACCGAAGTGGAGGAGCCGGTCCGTTTCCTGCTGGAGACCAGGGTCAGAGTGTGCGCCCCCAATGACCGGCTCTTTTGGCCGTTCAGCAAGCGCAACTACACCGAGACCTTCTACCTTAAACTACGACAGGTCTGTTGATATGTGCGATCAGTTTGTTAAAACTCTGTAGTTTTGTAATTCCTAAAAACTAAGACACTTTTTCATGTGTTTTTTCTGATGTCTTCTTCCGTGGCTCCATGTCTCCTTCAGATGGAGCGTAAGGAACGTAAGAGTCCGGCCTCTGACACACTGTATGAGGTGTTGAGTCTGGAGAGTGAGACAGAGAGAGAGAGACGGAAGACCACAGCCAGTCCGGGCATCCTGTCCACTGGGCCTGGTGGCACAGTTCCTTCACCTCCTGAGGATGATGAAGAAGAAGGTGATTGGATGCCCTCTGTGGTTGTCTTGCTTCGTCACTTATATTATGACTTCTATCTATCTATCTATCTATCTATCTATCTATCTATCTATCTATCTATCTATCTATCTATCTATCTATCTATCTATCTATCTATCTATCTATCTATCTATCTATCTATCTATCTATCTATAAAGCAAGAAACGTCTGTCTGTGTGTCTGTCTGTCTGTCTGTCTGTCTGTCTGTGTGTGTCTGTGGCTCGCATATCTCTGAGTTTTAGTCAGATCGGCATGAGCTTCTGGATATTGCTTGCGCACAGCACGAAGGTGTGCATCCTTCATTGTGAAGTTTTTAGAAGTACGTGCGCACACTGAAGGCCACAGTGAGAACGGAGCATGAAGTAATTTCAGAATAAACCCCGCCTCCCTCTGAAGAGCGGGACACACACAGGAGTCCGTACACAGCCCATGCACACAGCCTACTCTTACTTCCTCAACAACTCCTCACTCCTCACCTGCTCCACCTGTCCGTTTTAGTGGTAAAGACTGCACTTTACGCTATTTTCACTGTAATAATACAACACGGGCTCGGATGCTTCCACAAAATGTTTTATATCTGCCCAAGTCCCACACACACAGCTGACTGCTACTGACACGTCAACTAAACCGAAAGCCGGAGCGCAAGTTCCCCCCCAACACACACACACACAGCTGACTGCTACTGACACGTTAACGTTAAAAAAGCTAAACCGAAAGCCCGCGCACACACACACACACACACACACACACACACACACACACACACACACACACACACACACACACACACACACACAGCTGACTGCTACTGACACGTTAACGTTAATTAACAGCACAGTCTCGGATGCTTCCACAAAATGTTTTATATCCATTTAAAAGCTAAACCGAAAGCCCGAGTGTGCCTGTGCGCGCACACAAGTCTCCCCCCACACACACACACAGCTGACTACTGATACGTTAACGTTAATTGACAGTTATCCAAACTCTGTCTTATCTTTCAAATACCTAACAGTAATGGTAATGGGGTTGACCATGTTGTCATGGCGTGCAGCATAGCCTCCTTTTATACACAGTGCAGCCATTTAGGCTACTATACAGGCAACTGATTGTAAGTTTGAGTGCATTGTGCAGTATGGATGGCAGTTTGCAGGGTATCAGATTGTATAGGTAACACCTGTACAGCTCGATTCTTCTTTACGCTTCAACACTTAATTAATTACCACATTTTGTGTTTCATTTCACTTAACAAATCACATGGAATTAGTTTGTGGTTATCTTTACTGTTACACAATACACTAAGGAATGTTGCCCTACTCTATAGCCAACTTCTACAAAGTAAGTTACTGATAATAACCTTCAACAGTGTAAAATTAGCCATCAATGATAGCAGCCAAATGTACTGTCTAATATCTTTCTTTGTTTACCTGCTAACTACGGGCACTGCACTAGTTTTATTAAAGGCACACAAAACAGAAGGATGTGTTATTCAAAGTCAAATTCTTGATATAGCAAAGGGTATTTATATATATATATATATATATATATATATATATATATATATATATATATATATATATATATATATATATATATATATCAGGGCTGTACGCTTATTTTTTTAGGTGGTAGCACCGGTGCTAGCAAGCAAAAAAATTCAGTAGCACAAAAATAAATTTGGTAGCACACAAAGTAGGCTATTGAAAACTTGCATAACCTTAACCCTTGCATTTTGCTCTAATTACCTTTGAGCATGTCATCCTGGTCTCATTTGAGATTCACAATTAATATGATGCAGTAATAATTGTAGAAAAATGAATAGGGGTGCACTGATTGCAATTTAGAAAAAAGAATCTAACCTGCCAATTGCAATTTTTTGCTGATTCAGAATTATTATTATAATGTCCTTCTGTTAATTAAAACCAAACTTTAAAACATTAAACATAGCCTATTAAATAAATAAGTATACATATTGGTACAATTTAGGATAAATTAAATAGGTTGTTGTGAATGTGTTGGGAGTAGCTTTTCAGTGGCTTATTTAAAACTTTGTTTAAATAGACTAGGCTACTGTTGACTGCTCTCTGCAGCTGAAGGAGTTGCCTTTCAAGTTAGAAAAAAGCGCTAACTTCCTGTTCTTACTGGCTTCAAAATAAAAGTCAACTCACGTTTGTCTAGTAACAGGCTTTTAATGTGAAGGCGCACAGGAAATGTTCTGTTTGTACACGCGCTAACTTAACTGCGGTAATGTGCCGTCTCCTTCCGGTAATTGCCGTTGAAGCCGTGAAGTTTTTATACCTAGAATCGCTGCATGAACACAGATCCCGAGCACATCTTTCACCAGCCAAATTGAAGGGTGGACTCAATAACTTACTTGCCTTAGACTCATTTACCCGCAGTGTTAATGTAGAGCCCTCTTAAGCAGTGTTGTGCATCTGACCTCTGTGTTTTAAAGACAGCCTCTCCTCATTATCAACCTGTCGCACGAGTGCGAAAGGATTCGTATTCATCATCGCACGTGATCAATTTCAGTAGCAAATGCGATCAAAACTGTCGCACTGTACAGCCCTGTATATATATATATATATATATACACATACAGGTCCTTCTCATATAATTAGCATATTGTGATAAAGTTGATTATTTTCCATAATGTAATGATAATAATTGAACTTTCATATATTTTAGATTCATTGCACACCAACTGAAATATTTCAGGTCTTTTGTTGTTTTAATACTGATGATTTTGGCATACAGCTCATGAAAACCCCAAATTCCTATCTCAAAAAATTTGCATATCATGAAAAGGTACTCTAAAGGAGCTCTTAACCTAATCATCTGAATCTACTAATTAACTCTAAACACCTGCAAAAGATTCCTGAGGCTTTTAAAAACTCCCAGCCTGGTTCATTACTCAAAACCGCAATCATGGGTAAGACTGCCGACCTGACTGCTGTCCAGAAGGCCATCATTGACACCCTCAAGCAAGAGGGTAAGACACAGAAAGAAATTTCTGAGCGAATAGGCTGTTCCCAGAGTGCTGTATCAAGGCACCTCAGTGGGAAGTCTGTGGGAAGGAAAAAGTGTGGCAGAAAACGCTGCACAACCAGAAGAGGTGACCGGACCCTGAGGAGGATTGTGGTGAAGGGCCGATTCCAGACCTTGGGGGACCTGCGGAAGCAGTGGACTGAGTCTGGAGTAGAAACATCCAGAGCCACCGTGCACAGGCGTGTGCAGGAAATGGGCTACAGGTGCCGCATTCCCCAGGTCAAGCCACTTTTGAACCAGAAACAGCGGCAGAAGCGCCTGACCTGTTGACCTGGACTGTTGCTCAGTGGTCCAAAGTACTTTTTTCGGACGAAAGCAAATGTTGCATGTCATTCGGAAATGAAGGTGCCAGAGTCTGGGGAGAAGGAAATGCCAAAATGCCTGAAGTCCAGTGTCAAGTACCCACAGTCAGTGATGGTCTGGGGTGCCATGTCAGCTGCTGGTGTTGGTCCACTGTGTTTTATCAAAGGCAGGGTCAATGCAGCTAGCTATCAGGAGATTTTGGAGCACTTCATGCTTCCATCTGCTGAAAAGCTTTATGGAGATGAAGATTTAATTTTTCAACAAGACATGGCACCTGCTCACAGTGCCAAAACTACTGGTAAATGGTTTACTGACCATGGTATTACTGTGCTCAATTGGCCTGCCAACTCTCCTGACCTGAACCCCATAGAGAATCTGTGGGTTATTGTGAAGAGGAAGTTGAGAGACACCAGACCCAACACTGTGGATGAGCTTAAGGCCGCTATCGAAGCATCCTGGGCCTCCATAACACCTCAGCAGTGCCACAGGCTGATTGCCTCCATGCCACGCCGCATTGAAGCAGTCATTTCTGCGAAAGGATTCCCGACCAAGTATTGAGTGCATAACTGAACATAATTATTTGAAGGTTGACTTTTTTGTATTAAAAACACTTTTCTTTTATTGGTAGGATGAAATATGCTAATTTTTTGAGATAGGGATTTTTGTTTTTTCTTAACTTTTTTGCCAAAATCATCAATATTAAAACAATAAAAGGCTTGAACTACTTCAGTTGTGTGTAATGAATCTAAAATATATGAAAGTCTAATGTTTATCAGTACATTACAGAAAATATTGAACTTTATCACAATATGCTAATTATATGAGAAGGACCTGTATATATATATATTAGGGCTGTCAAGCGATTAAAACAATTAATCAAATTAATTACAGGCTCTGTGATTAATAAATATAAATTAATCGCATACTTTTATGACACTTTTATACCTGTTTATAAACAGCTGTATAGCCTGCTACATTTTTTTTCTCTCTCTCTCTCCGTCTCTCGTAACTTCTGTCTCCACAACAGACAGCGCTGCACTTCCACAGATGCCTATGCCGATTCATTCAACATCGTCGTACTCATAGGCAAAAATATTGACACACACACACACACACAGGGTGTCCGTTTACGCGGGAGACGAGACAGCTAGCAAACAAAATTGAGACACACGGAGGAAGATTGAGAGATACTGTTTTGAACCTATATTGTTGCACCCACTAAATCAATAATGCACAGACACTGCGGAGAATAAAGTAAGATGTCTTCCTACCTTCATGCTTATTTGTCCAAAGCATCCCTTAAACCGTCCATAGAGCCCTCGGCCCCGCCCTTTCCTCTGCTTCTCTCTTTACTTTTCTCCCTTTCACTCGTGCGGGCTGTGTATGCAAGCCATGATGCAAGCTACAGGTGCAGCTCGGTGCAGCTCACCGAGCTGCGCACCACTTTTGCACTGGGTCAAAGGGCACTATAGAAGTGCGAATAATCTGCGTTCATTTTTTTAATCGCGTTAATTTTTCTGTGATTAATTAATCGAAATGAATGCGCTAATTTGACAGCCCTAATATATATATATATATATATATATATATAACAAAATGTTGTAAACACATGGAACCAGAAAATACTTTCGACTAAATAACTTTTTGACCCACTTATTGTGTTTGATCATGTGAGACACAAACGACCTCAAAGCTTCGCCAGAAAGATCAAATAAATAATAATTTGCTTGGACTCTGGAACGCTAAACCATTGTGGTGTCCTTGGTCAGCACTGACCTCAATCAGAAGTGTGCACCTCCAGAACACAACAATACAAGTCAAAGTATTACTGCCCAGCAGCGTGAAATGAAACACGGCTGACCAGCACACAACCCACAGCTGAATTATGTTTCTTGCCTTCAGATATTTTTTGTTGAACATTTACTGCCCTGCCTCGATGACTCATAATTTATATTAAAAAAATGTAGCGTCTATCATGTGGGGCTGTATCAGATCCCGTGGTAGAGCAGACACTGTTACTGAACTGTTTGTACTGTATCCCCACAGAGTACTAAGCTATCAGTGCTGTGTGTGTGTGTGTGTGTGTGTGTGTGTGTGTGTGTGTGTGTGTGTGTGTGTGTGTGTGTGTGTGTGTGTGTGTGTGTGTGTGTGTGTGTGTGTGTGTGTGTGTGTGTGTGTGTGTGTGTGTGTGTGTGTGTGTGTGTGTGTGTGTGTGTGTGTGTGTGTGTGTGTGTGTGTGTGTGTGTGTGTGTGTCTTTTGTATTTTCCTGTAAATGGGAGAGAGATTTCAATGAGAATAAAAGGCAGAGAGATCCTACATAAGGTACTATTATGTAACTGACAGTGTAGTCTTTGGTTTCCTTTTGGTAAAGTTTGATCTTATTCTTGGACCGCTTGTCCATTCCTTGTTATTGTTGTTGTTGTTGTATTTCAAGATACAAAAGTACATATAAATAGTACAGTTTTTCCGCTGATACTATGAAAAGTAGAAATGAAAGACCCAAGAAGAAGAAGAAGAGGTTGAACTCTTTTCTCAATCTATCTATTAAGCTCTGGTGAAGTGTATATGATTTTCAGTCATTAAAGGGCTAATCTAACATTTAAAAAGGAAAAGGACAATAATAATGTATCTAATTTATCTTACTTTGTGTGTCCAGATAATGATGAGCCGTTACTCAGCGGCTCAGGTGACGTTTCCAAGGAGTGTGCAGAGAAGATCCTGGAGACCTGGGGAGATTTATTAACCAAGTGGTGAGGAGGCTTTGTTCCCTTGTTCACTTTGTCCTTAGTACTTCTGTTGCCGTTTGCAATTAAAGTGCACTTACATAGACACCTACACACACACACACGCTCCAAACAAATTATTTTTGCAGAGGTTTAGCAGAGGTACTGTAGTATGTGGAGGAAAGAGCAGCAGGCAGGCATGAGTTTGTGATAAGCAGCTCATTAAGATGGCTTCCCCTCTCCCATTACTGCATTTGCTTTTAATCAAAAGCTTGTGATGAAGTGAATAGAACTGCCTGAACTTTAATAAGCTGTGTTAAGCTCTACACACACACACACACACACACACACCCATACACGGAAAAACACACAACAAACCTCTCCCTTGCGATGTAGCGCTTGGAGAGTCCAGAGGGGCAAATTGCAGAAAGCCCCTCACAATCTCTTACCCCTAAGGACAAGGCTTGGGATTACATACGTCAGACACACACACACACACACGCACGTGCGCGCGCATGAGCACGGGTACACACACACAGGCACACACACACACACACACACACACACACACACACACACACACACACACACACACACACACACACACACACACACACACACACACACACACACACACACACACACACACACACACACACACACACACACACACACACACACACACACTGACAGAGTATACCTTTGTTTCCCTCCTTAGCCCCAAAAGAAAATGCCATGTATTGCATAACCTGACGCTTGGAACAAATAAACCAAACAAACTCAGAAAATAGAGAGGAATGAATTAAGTAAAGAGTGGAGAAAAGTCAGTCAGGCGTTAGTGAGTAGGTGGGTGCAGCTGTGGCCTTCCAAGTTTACCCTCTTCTTCCGTCTGTCTCAATCACTTACAAGAGGGCAGATGCCAGATGCCAGAGTTAGTTTTATGCTGCTTACACTACTACAGTGTTAATCACTCTGAGTCTTTCCCAAACAGCTTTTAAGATTTAAATGTGTTGACAGAGAAGGCAATATAATTTGCCTCTGTTTATTGTTGCTACAATTATCTATTGGCTGAGTGTCTTCTATTGTTTATTGTTTTTCCCATTCGGCTAAAAATAGTGCATGAGGAAAATTAAGTAGGGTACGTATGTGAGAAAATGAAAACATTTGAGTAATAAAGCAGAGTGTACGTTGTACTTATATTGCAAATTCTGAAATATTGACATTTGAGACCTTGATTGATTGTCTCCTCTTTGAGTGTCGATAGTGGACCTTTGAAAAGACTGCACCAACACTAGTGAGGGCTGGTATTGCGTCTACGGTGCCCACCATCTCTACCATTGTGTCCTTGAGCAAGGCACTTAGCCCCAAAACTGCTCCAGGGACGCTTTGCTATGGCTGACCCTGCGCTCTGACCCCATCCGAAATGCAGTACCTTGAGAGGGGATATGCGAAAAGACTAATTTCAATGTGCCTCGTGTAAATTGACTAATGAAGATAACCCAACTAACTTAACTTAACAACTCCTCCGCATTGTCATGCTCTTGACCCATCATCAAGATAATGATTGTCCTTTTTTAGATGATTAGAAAATGAGAATGTCTTTGATAAACTACCTCCGTTCTCCTCTCTTTCTCCCAGGCACTTGAACCTATCGGTGCGTCCTAGGCAGCTGCCGGCTCTGGTGCGTAGTGGCATTCCAGAGGCTCTCCGTGGGGAAGTGTGGCAGCTTCTGGCAGGCTGCCATAACAATGACCACCAAGTCGAGGAGTACCGCACTCTAATTACAAAGGTAAGACTAGGCATGTGCCAGTATGATTTTCTGACAGTATGATAACCTTATGCAAAAATACCACAGTTTCACAGTAGAGCGGTATTGAGATTACAGCCCTCAAATGTGTTATTTTGAACATCATTTTTTAATTTTTTAAACAACTTATTGAATATTCTAAACATTAATAACCTTGTATGATAAAATAATAAAATAAATAATTGAATTATCCTCAATAAAGCTGTCCTTTAAGTGAGCAACTCAACAAGGTATTTAGAGACATGCTCACCTTCTACACAATTCTCTTAATAAAAGTTGGTTGTGATGCAGGAATATTCTGAACATTAATAAACTTGTATGTTAACATCCTGTGTGTTCTAGTACCTTAGAACGGTACGACAGAGATAATGGCCGTATTGAAACCTTGACTTTTCCATATATACTTTGAAACCGGCTAGGTAAGACCACACAAAAGTATTGTTAAGATGGGCCAGGACAGGACACACTGAATTCCCCGTGATTCCCCTCATGCTGGTTGCCCCAAGTGATTGTGTAAACAAGTTTAAAACTGTAGTTCTGTGAAGGTACACCTCAGGGACTACTGATGACCCTGTTTCATAACAGAGCCGCGGTTTCATAAGTTGCATGTGCTTTCGAACTTGTGACAGTTACTAACTATCACTTGCCCTGTAAGATCAGGCCGCTTGATAACATATTATGCAAGGGAAAAGGTTATACACAATTTGTTCAAGAGGACATATTCCATGTGCCTTCAAAACTAATATTCCTTCACTTGTTTCTAATAACAATACCCACAAAGTTCGTAAAAAAGAAACAAAATATCTGAAAGTAAGGAATCCGATTTAAGGAGGTTAGCTATGATTTTGAGCTGCAACAATAATTTAAAAAAAGAAGGTAGAAACATGAACTTGATTTCAAAATGTTCTGTATACAATGCTTGGTCTAGGATCTGAAATGATTCTGCTTGTTGTTTGTTCAGTTGTAATGATTTTGACAGGCTTATTTTAAACATAAAGTTTGTCGTAGCGACTTGTTGTTGCCTTTCTGTACGTATGTTCAGAGGTG
Source organism: Ammodytes marinus (assembly GCF_949987685.1). Taxonomy (NCBI): domain Eukaryota; kingdom Metazoa; phylum Chordata; class Actinopteri; order Uranoscopiformes; family Ammodytidae; genus Ammodytes; species Ammodytes marinus. Next base: position 13,712,407 of record NC_137222.1, read on the forward strand.
ACAGCTAGCTTTTTCATTTCAATTTGCAATAGCAATAATCAGTATAGGCATGTGTAGGTCTGCCTGTGTGTGTGTGTGTGTGTGTGTGTGTGTGTGTGTGTGTGTGTGTGTGTGTGTGTGTGTGTGTGTGTGTGTGTGTGTGTGTGTGTGTGTGTGTGTGTGTGTGTGTGTGTGTGTGTGTGTGTGTGTGTGTGTGTGTGTGTGTGTGTGTGTGTGTGTGTGTGTGTGTGTGTGTGCGCTTGTGTGACCGTGTGTGTGTGAGTGTGCGCGTGCATGTGTGTGAAAAGTAGTGACTTAAGTCCTGCTGTGGATGGTTAGACCCCCCCTGTGTACCGAGAACAATGTGTTAGTCTATGTCCTTTTTTTCCGGGGCTGCGAATCTGTCCACTCTTCTTATGTAAGGCAACATCCCCGGGCAGCAAGCTGGGTCCCAGGTGGTGACAAGATGTTGGTCTTGCCCTTCCTTCCCTTCTACTCTCTTCTCCCACTCTCATTTTCTTCCCCCTCCCCTCCCTCCCTTTCTCTTTTGCTCTTTTCCTATCTCTGCCTTTTAATTTATTTTGCCTCTCTACATCTCTGGCATGGGATGATGGTGAATTTGGATGCTGGAAATTGATTTAAAAAAAAAAAAGGAAGAAACTCATATAGTTGTATGCCAAAATAATGTAGGAGCCCCGCTGTTTTTATGAATGGAATGAATGGAATTTCAACCTTTGGACAGACAACAATAACAGTGGATCACAATGCCACTTGCATTGATAGTCACTAGACAGAAAGTTTAATAGGAATTTATTGCAGAAGCACTGAAGTATTACAGCTTGTACGTCAGCCAACAAACAGAGAAGTGTGGAGAACACGTGCAGCTATATCTGACTCTGACCGACAATTTGCCTTTTATTGTTTAGTCTCCTTTGAGCAAGTATGGGCAAGGTAGCCAAGAACACTTCTCCTAACAGTCTTGTTAAGAGAATTGTTGTGAAGAGTATTGAAATGTGTTGCATAATGGGCTTTGAATATTAATAGTGGATTCAGCAATTCTGGAGAATGTTGACAAAATCACTTTTTGTCAAAATCAGTTCAAATCACCTCACGATCTGCTACCTGCCGTACTGTGTGTGCGGCGCCAAAACAGCAATCCAGTGTTAAATCACAGCCTAGTCTCTGTAAACGGGTATGTAAACAAAGGGTATGTAAACATAATATGGCGCTTTTCCACTGCATGGTATCAGCTCAACTCGACTCGGCTCAACTCTACTTTTTTTGGTATCGCCTCGCTCTAGGTTCCAGGGGGCCCGCTGTAGCTAGCAATCTGACCGTTAACAGAGCTTATAGACAAGGGGGGTTGGAAAAAATTGTGTCATGTAAATATCGCGATTGCTATCTTCTGCAATTCTGGATCGATTCATAATTTGCAAAAAACAATAAAAAATAAATATATGTAATATGTACAACATGGATTTAAAAAAAGTCAACTGACTCCACCTTTAAGAGAATTGCTCTTTTATGTTGTGAAGATAATTGAAATGTGTTGCGTAATGGCACTTTGAATATTAAACGCCTTAATTAGGAAATCATTTGTATTCACATTCATGGTTGTTGGTGGTACTAATTAAAGCTCATGTTCTTGTGTACTAATTCCTTCCCCATACCATACATACATAGATGTACCAGCTCCTAATAAGTTTTTTGTGTGATTCCCGTATTCGGCCTGGCTTGTGTGCATCTCTTTGTGCTGTATTGCACTTCACGCACATTATGTCCCAGTCCCAGCCCTCTTTTGTATCCGAACTCTGAATGTAGAGCATTGACGGAATTGGAAACATGGCTTTAGGTCTCATTTGACCTGGTCCGACCCCTGGATCCCTAATGAATACACCCCGACATGAGGGTCCCTCCCGCCAAGTACTCAAAGTACAAGTCTAACTTTGAATGCTGACTAATTAACGCTCCACAAGTAACCAATTAATTAATTAAGCCGCTGTAGCCATGGCCCACATTTTTTAATTTGCTCAATGGATTATAGTGTGTATAAGCCAGTCACTGACCGCTACTCAGCCTGGCAAACAAAGTATTTTTTGGGCAGCAGACAGGTCTGGGCGCCCGCTGATTAGAATCAGGAGGATTTTATGAAATACAACGTGACATATTGGCAGGCAACACCTCTTTATTGTACGAATTTGTTACCATATTGCAGCATAAGGGTCAACCCATTTTTATAGATGTTATCTGTTTCTTTATGTACCAGCAAAGCCTTATGGATATGGATAATATAATACTGTACTGTATGTACCTTTTGTGTTCATTATAGACAGTTTTTTTGTAAACAGCAGGTCAGTGTTGTCTTTTAAAGCACAATTTAGTATTGACAGTTTGTGAAAGAGTTAGCTAGTCGCAACAATCTTTTAATGTTCTTCTTAGCTCCTGCCTGTGGTGTTGTATGATATTGCATTACAGCTTGAAATTAAAGCTGTGTCAAGCCTGAGGGGAATAGAATGATATAAATGTCTCCTGAGGTGTGTGTATTTGAGCATAAAACACTCACACACATCATGGATGTATCCACAGACCTGCTGCGCCAGCCTCCTGTGGAGTGCAAAAACAAGCACTTGTAACTACGTGTCTGTCTGCCTACCTGTCTACCTGTCTGACCCACTTAATGACCAAAACTGTCTGCCGCTGTCTATCTGTCTTACTAATCATTTGTACTTGTTTACACTTGACTCTGACTCTGATTTCCACATCAAACCTGCTTGTGCTCCTGTCATCCTGTGTGTGTCTCTCCACCTCTCTCTGTCCTGAGGCTTATTTGTGTTTTGTCACACCGTCTGCTCTCTAGCTTTCTTGTCGGCCGGATGTGTCTGCTTCTTTCTTTCTTTTCCTGTGTGACTATTTGACTGCCCGTCTGCCTGTCTGTCTGCTTGTCTGTCTGTCTGTCTGTCTGTCTGTCTGCCTGTCTGACCCAATAGGCTTATGTGTGCATTGCCGTTCTGACTTCGGTTTGGCAGAAATGGAAACTCTTTCAATTGAAGTCAGTTTCCCAGTTTAAGAAATAAGCAGCAAACACCAGAAGGTTTGGAAAGTCAGGTGAAAGTGTTTAGTCATTGTTGCTCTTGCATAAGAACAGGCTTTATTTTGTGTTATCTTTTCACCCAATAATGTGTTCATACATCTCTTGATTATGCTTTTTCTTTCTGTTGCAGCTCGGGGGTAAACCTCACTATTTTTCAGATATAAACAATAGCGCATCAGTTAGTCATTTTTCCATTCCTTCCAGACATTTGACTTTTTAATAATAACCTAAGATAACAACCTAAGACATCAGCTGAGCAGTTCTTTATTTTTTATATTTATATAACAACAGAATAGAATTGTCAGCATTATGAGACACCACCGCCAGCGTGGGTTTAATATGAACAGTTCTGAGCTTTTTATCATATTATAATTGTATTCATCGGCTTTGCTCCTGGCCTCAAAATGCTTTTACAGCAGTTACACTATGTCTCTTCCTCTTTCTTATCTTTGATGAGCACTTCGCTTCATTTGACTCCCGTCCTTTGTCCTTTTCTCCCATTCCTCATGCTCTTCTTCCAAGCCCTTCTCGTGGTATACTGTCATCTATTTTTAGCCCCTCGTGTAGTTGGCAGAGGAGGTGCGTGAAGGCACGGGAGTGTGTCTGGATTGCGGGTGGGGGGAGAAAGGTGCAGGTTGGTGTGAGTGTGTGTGTTTGTGTGTGTGTCAGTGGCTGTGTGGCTATGTTTGGGTTCTCCATCACGCTACACCAAATTGCTCTGCACGAGACTAATCTGCAGTCTTAGGATATTCATTAAGGATGACGATGTAGACCATACAGCTCTGTTACCCAGTGATGTTACCAATTTTGGATTTTGGAGTAATTAAAGGGAATCTTCACATCATATGACCCTTAAAATATATTGTTTAGTGATTATTCTAAAACATTGTGAAGGCTGAAATTGATTTCCTGTGGCTCACCTGCTTAAGAAAATGTAATGAATACTAGTGCTCCTTAACTGAGACATGTCCAGTCCTTCACAGCCTTGAAATAAAAGGCTGGCTGTGTTGATGTTGAAAAATGTCTGGTGAGGTCATGCTACCTGGGTTTAGCTGACTGTTTCAAAGCAACTCTCCATCTTAGTGGAGGTGCAGCATCTGCTGATGCATGCTAAATCAGATGCAGGTGCATATCGGTTTAGGGCCAAGTAGACAGAAAAACACTTAAAAACAAACACATGCATATACGGACAATCTATAACATGAACAGTATGAATATAATCGTTCGTTAAGATATAGCTTGTGCCAACAGTACTGTAGATTTTTCAGTATCCGTACAGTTGTAGTCCCTCTCTCCCGAGACTTATGCACACAAAGTGTTATATCTGCTGGTTTACATAGTAAAAGGCCCTAGTTCTGTGTATATGACCAATTGTGATGTTATTATGATATTAGTTTAATGAATATTGTTATTATCATTGTCAATGTCACCAGCGTGACTTTTCTGCAAAAATGAGAGAAGTCAGGAAAAGGTTTTGCCGATCACGAGATTCCACATGATACTCCACCCGTTGTCCTCAAGTTCTGTTAAGAATGCCTCGTCTATCCAGTTATGTATTTCAAAAAAGACGTTACAGTTGAACACAAAAAAAATGCCATGATGTAATAGTAACAGGAGGTCAAGTAAGATGTATCACTTAAAAGGGGACCAATTGGGCTTTTCTGTCTTTCCTGACTTATTGCAATGTGACGGATGGTTATGTTAATCGTTGCCAAAGTGTCAAATAATGATGTACGCGTATTTGGATTAGTGGCTAAACTGCTTTATTCACTAAGACATGGATATTCAGTAGGAAAACACCATCTTATGTACAAAGGCGGTGCTGTTCCTCCGATGTTTAGCATCACGACATGTTTGTATTTCATCCCAACTTCCAGAAGTTTTGCTTGACGACTATTGCATTGGGGCATTCAAGCTCTCCTTCCCTTGCAGTTTGCACCTAGAAAGCAGACCCACTTGCTAATTGCATAATTACTTTCTGTGTAAGTGAACCGGCTGCAGATTACACACAGCTATGAGCGCAAATTGAATTATTTGCGCTGTGCTTTCATGTGTTCAACTCTATCTCTCAGTCTGTTAGGCTTGTATGTGGCGGCAGTTTATTATAAGTAGATTACAAATATAAAAATGACTTCATCAGGAACAATTGATTCAGGTGATATTCAGTACCGGCATTGGGAACCAGGTACAAATGCAATGCTTTAGAATTGATAAGTATACATTAGAATTGAAGAAAATAATAATGCATCCAACTTAATGGATTCTTTCAATTTAAGTCGACCAGTTATATAACCGCCTTTTAACACATTTGAGCCAAGTTCTGTATGTGCATTTTATGTATAGAAGCAGATTTTACAAGCTCATTTTACCTTTACAATATTAAGCACATACTATAAAGAATGCTTGAACAAGCCAGGATGCTCAAAGCTATAGGGGGCAGCCACTGTGCTGCACTGTGTATGGCTTTTGGTTTACAATAAGAGGAATAGTATAGGAATGCTTCCTGTAAACTGCAGCCAGTCATGCTGTTATCGTTTCACAACAAACCAATACAATCACTTTTCTGTGCTGTAAGAAAGACAACGTCTAGATTTGTACCGCTCAGAATTTTTCCGGGATGAGGTTAGGAGCTGCAGAGACCTTAACAGCCAGCAGTAGATTTTCTTTTTACAAGAGCTGGGTTGACAATGAAACTTTCCTAATCTTAACAGTTGTTGTTGAACAGTTGAATCTCGGGGTGATTATGAGAAACGCTGGCAAGAAAAGGAGGGAGGGGTGGGACTGGGATGGAGAGAGAGAGGGAGGGAGGGAGGGAGGGAGGGAGGGAGGGAGGGTGGGGGAAGGAGGCAGCCTCGTGCCCTTGCAGTTTCTCATTGGTGGGAGCCACGGGGAGGGGGAGGGGTTTCATATCCGCTGTTTCTGTAGAGAGAGTGGCAGAGGGAGCGAGGAAAAGAGTAAAGGACAGACAGCAAAGGAGGATAAATGAACACGGGGGGTTCTCCCTGCATCTGTATTTACCACCTACCTCATTTCCACTCCAGACTTAGTTGCTGTACTTCTGGATAGAAATAATAGCTGCGGTGTGTTTGGATGCCGGCACACTGCCTTCATCTGTCTGCTGGGATCTTTACTGTGGAGGACCTGATTGTAACTGAGACAAGAAGAGCAAGCGGACATGGAATAGTGTTGAAGAGAGAGGGTGAATGAGACGGAAGGAACAAGAGGAAGAAAAAGAAGGACAGAACAGCCTCCTCTCAGTTTATATAATCAGCATTTAAACACTATAATGTCTTTAGGTCCGAAGCTGTGTCTGTGACTCTGTGGGCTCCAGACAGATAAGGGAGAGCTTCACAGTCTGTGCTTTCTGCAGCTGCAGCAGATGTTGAAGACATCTCTGACTTTATAGGGAGCGGAGGCATTTCAAGCATAGATTGGACTGGAATTCCTTTAAACAAAGTCACATTCCATTTTGTGCCTTCAGCCTGGGAGTTAGCTTTAGTGGGGGAAGCAAAAAAAGACATATTTTTGCGTGTTAATCTGTTTTTGCCTTGATGGTTTTGTATCTTTCTGGAAAAACCACAACTGCCAAATGAACCCAAGACCAACCCAGGAAGCTTTGTCACCGTGCTCCATCCTTTCCATCCCTCCTGCCTTTGAAATGGCAAATGACGGCAGTCTCGTTGTCGAACCGCAGCATGGAGCTTTTCGTTAGGACTTATACTGTACAGCTACTGTCAGAACCGGCCAGCTACCTGACAAAATTGTGGGTTCCTCGTAACCCTTGACGGGCCCCTCAGACAAGTATTCCTGCCCAAGATGATGAATTCCTCCCTGGATCCACTGAACCAGAGCTCTGCTGACCTGTCAAACGTATCAGCCCCCTTCTGCCTGCTTGAGATAGGCTATTCCCAAATTTTCACCACCTGCCTCCTCGAAGTCTCCGTCATACTACTTCTCACTGTTCTCATTATTTCCGGTAACCTGGTGGTGATATTTGTCTTTCACTGTGCCCCCTTGCTTAGCCAGCACACCACCAGTGCTTTCATCCAGACTATGGCCTACGCTGATCTGCTGGTGGGGGTCAGCTGCCTGTTCCCCTCCCTGTCCCTCCTCCATCACCTGCAGGGCCTCGACCCCAAACTCACCTGCCAGGTGTTCGGGTACATGGTGTCCGTGTTGAAATCCGTTTCAATGGTCTCGTTGGCGTGTGTTAGCGTGGACCGCTACATCGCCATCACACGACCTCTGACCTATGCGTCTCTAGTAACGCCTTGTCGAGTGCGCTGCTGCATCTTTTTGATATGGTTGTACTCTGCCCTGGTGTTTCTGCCATCTTTCCTTGGCTGGGGGAAACCTGGCTACCACGGCGACGTAGTGGAGTGGTGCGCAGTTGAGTGGAGGACCCGTCCGGCTTTCACCACCTTTATCGTTGCACTGCTGTACGCCCCGGCAGCCCTCACCGTCTGCTTCACCTACGCCAACATCTTCAAGATCTGCAGACAGCACACCCGGGAGATCAGCCAACGCCACGCACGCTACCGACCACAGCAGCTGCAGGGCCCTGGGTTGACAGTTGGACCTGTGGTCAAGGACAACAGTGCAGTAATGGGGCAGTTGCCCCAATTGTCCCAACCACAACAATCCCAATCACACTATCAGCAACCCACATCAGCATACCCAGACAAGCGTTACGCCATGGTACTGTTTCGCATTACAAGCGTGTTTTATATCCTCTGGTTGCCCTACATCCTCTACTTTTTGTTGGAGAGCGCAGGAATCTACCACCACCCGGCGGCCTCATTTCTTACCACGTGGCTGGCCATCAGCAACAGCTTCTGTAACTGTCTCATCTACAGCCTCTCCAACTCTGCCTTCAGGAAGGGCCTCAAACGCCTTTGCTCCTTCTGTTTACAGCGCAGTGGTGGCGGCGACGGTAGCTTTGGTGT